>NC_142486.1:35005000-35630000 GCF_049115385.1 Moschus berezovskii | reverse complement strand
AATCTGGCTTGTAACTGCACAGCGAGGAACCCACAATGGTGGCAGGTGCTTTGCCCTTATCCATGTTGACAGGATGAAGCTGTAACATTTTGCGCAGGAGGATGAGAAAGACCCTACATGTTTGCCTGATGATAAAGGAATGAGTAAGCAAATTATAACACAGCCTAGACTATAGGACTGAAATGGGAAAGAACCTGCCCTCAATGCAGGAGACACAGGTTTGATCCCTGGGTCAGTAAGATCCCCTGGAAGAGGAAATGGCTACCCACTCCAGTATTTTTGCCTGGAGAATCCCATGGACAGAGGAGCCTGGTGGGCTACAGTCCATGGGGTCACAAAGAGCCAGACATGACTTAGCAACTAAGGACAGAATATATATATATATATATATACATACATACATATATTCTGTAGCCGGCCAGGCTCCTCTGTCAATGGGCATTCTTCAGGTAAGAATACTGGAGTGGGTTGCCATGCTGTCCTCCGGGGGATATACATACATATATGTATGTGTGTGTGTGTATATATAACTGAATCACTTTACTGTCTACCTGAAACTAACAAAACACTGTAAATTAACTATACTTCAAAAAAAAAAAATTTAAGGAAGAAAATCATACTGGTAATTCGGAAAGTAAAGTAGAAGCAAAGCCCCTTGTTTTAAACCTAGATGATAATAAGAATAAAACCTGGAGTGCCTGACTCCATGATAGGCATTTGACACACAGTTTGATGGCATCTTTGTGACAATCCCATGAGAAGACACTGTCATTTCATTTCAGCCCTGGGAAACTCAAGAACTGATAAGGAAGATCAAGTCACACAAACTAGGGAGGAACTCCAGAAGTTGAACTGAGGTGTCAGGTGCCAAAGTTGAGGCTTGCTGATCAGGACTCTGCTGAGATGTGCCCAGCCTAAGCTTCAGGCCAATGTGGGTGGAAAAAGCGTAACCACGGAACTGTCATATAATGAGCTTTCCTTATCCAAGGCACCATGCAAGGCATTACAAAGTGAGGAAAGGAAGCATGGCGAGCTCCTTAAATATTTAAGGACTGTAGAAGTGGTGGTTCTTGGAGACACAGACGGTGTCCCCCTCTAGCCCCCCACTTGTTTCTTCTGCCTTTGCCCTCAGCCGCTATTTAACACTTTTTACTTCCAAGTTAATTTTTATGAATCAGAGTCCAGTACTTTCGGTGGACACTGAGTTGAATTATGGAGCTTTAGGGAAATTTTATACCAGAGCAATCAAGAAAGAGCTCTGGCGGATTTCTGTGGTGGCGCAGTGGTAAGACTCTCTGCTCCCGATGTAGGGGGCCTGAATTCAATCCCTGGTCAGGGAACTAGATCCCACATGCTGCAACTGAAGATCATAGATGCCACGTGCTACAGTGAAGTTCCATGATCCCTCCTGATGCATCTTAGACCTGGCACAGCCAAATAAACAAATAGAAAAAGAAAAAAGAAAGGGCTTCAGCTTGGGTCCCAGTCCAGCTACTTTATTAGCTGTGTGTCCTTGGACCATGAGACTTATTGTCCCTGGGAATCAGTGTCCTTATTCATAGGGTAGAGATGGCAATGATAATAGTATAATGTCACATAATTGTTGCAAAGCACATAGATCAGAGACTGACACATAGGTGTGTGTGTGTGTGTGTGTGTGTATGTGTTCTGGCAATCTGTCAGCACTGTGAACACCAAGCCAAGATCAGCCCTCCACACTTTTCCCGCACTTTCTCAAACTTGCAGCTGGTGGGCTGACTTGTCAAGGTCATCCTTGATAACCTGGCTCCTTTTGGGTCCTCTTTGTCAGTTTATCTGAGTATGTTGGCCTCCAGACTCCAAATCACAGGGAAGAGCGTAGGAGACACCATTTAGACTTCCAGATCTTTAGATCCCAGCCTTTCCTGGGCTTCCAAAACTAAGACTTTGAAGGCACTGGCTCAGATATTACTGGAGTGGTTCTCTGAGTCCTCACCGGGTGGGCAGTTCTCTAGGACGGCCACAGCGGCACTCACCTCCTAGTATTCACACCCTTGCACAGTCCCCTCCCTTCGTCTCTCCATCCCCTGTGTCTGCGCTAGACTGAAACGCTGGCTTCTATTGAGTAGAATATGAATACAATGATGGAATATCATTTGCAAGATCGGATTACACAGCGAGTCCCCTCTCGGTCTCTGTCTCTCTCTCACCCTCTGATAAACAAAGTGTTACCCTGTGAGCTGCCTCATGGAGCGCCCACGAGTCAAGAAATCCAGGTGACCTCCAAACACCAGCCACAAGAATGGGAATCCCAAGATTCACGGCATGTAAGTGACATTGGAGGTAGATGCAGCCCAGGCAAACTTCAAGATGACACTAAACAGCCCTTGGCCAGCTTTCTGCTTACAATTTGCAGGAACTGAATCAAGTGCCCAGCTCAGCTATGCCCTAAATCCTGACCCACAGAAACGGTGAGGCAGTCACTGTGTGTCGTTTTCAGCCTCAGAGTTTTGGAATAATTGGTTAAATAGCAATAGACAACAAATACCCCTCTCCCCATCATTAGAGACTTATTTTGAAGATTCAGGGAGAAGGGGTAATGGACATGGCAGTGATGAGAAATATGTGAGTCTCAAGAGCAACCAAACATCATTGCAAGTAATTGTGACTGCACTGGCTTCCCAGGTGGCACTAGTGGCAAAGAACCTGCCTGCCAATTCAGGAGACATAAGAGATGCGGGTTCAATCTCTGGGTGGGGAAGATCCCTTGCAGGAGGGCATGGCAACCCACTCCAGTATTCTTGCCTGAAGAACCCTATGGACAGAGGAGCATGGCGGGCTTCAGTCCATAGGGTCACAGAGAGTCAGACATGACTGAAGTGACTTAGCACACATGCTGGATATAATTAAACTCCTAAAAATACAGAAGATCCCCTTCATCCTCAGAAGACAAAACCAGTTGGATGTCAAAGTCAGTTGAAGACAACCTAATCAGGTGCAGTCCAAGATAATATATTTAATTTGCTTTTTAGTGGGTGTGGGGAGCTGCTCTGGGTCTTCATGGCTGCTCATGGGATTTCTCTAGTTGCAGCGAGTGGGGGTTGCTCTCTAGTTGCAGTGCCTGGGTTCCCCATCGTGGTGGCTTTCGCTGCAGAGCACAGGCTCTCGGGTACACAGGTTCAGTGTTGCAGCACATGGCCTCTGCAGTTGTGGTTCATGGGCCCTGCAGCTCGGGTTCCATAGTCATGGCCCATGGGCTTAGTTGCACTCATCTCCCATGCTAGCAAAATACCACTCAAAATTCTCCATGCCAGGCTTCAATAGTACGTGAACCAAGAACTTCCAGATGCTCAAGTTGGATTTAGAAAAGGCAGAGGAACCAGAGATCAAATTGCTAACATCCGTTGGATCATAGAAAAGGTGAGAGAGTTCCAGAAAAACATCTACTTCTGCTTTATTGACTATGCCAAAGCCTTTGACTGTGTGGGTCACAACAAACTGTGGAAAATTCTTCAAGAGATGAGAATACCAGACCACCTTACTGGCCTCCTGAGAAATCTGTGTGCAGGTCAAGAAGCAACAATTAGAACTGGACATAAAACAACAGACTGGTTCCAAAGTGGGAAAGGAGTACATCAAGGCTGTATACTGTCATCCTGCTGATTTAACTTATATGCAGAGTACATCATACACAATGCTGGGCCGTATGAAGCACAAGCTAGAATCAAGATTGCCAGGAGAAATATCAATAACCTCAGATATGCAGATGACACCATCCCTATGGCAGAAAGTGAAGAGGAACTAAAGAGCCTCTTGATGAAGGTGAAAGAGGAGAGTGAAGAAGCTGGTTTGAAACTCAACTTTCAAAAAGTTAAGATCATGGCATCCAGTCCCATCACTTCATGGCAAATAGATGGGGAAATAATGGAAACAGTGAGAGACTTTATTTTGGGGGGGTCTCCAAAATCACTGCAGATGGTGACTGCAGTCATGAAATTAAAAGATGCTTGCTTCTTGGAAGAAAAGCTATGACCAACCTAGACAGCATACTAAAAAACAGAGTCGTTACTTTGTCGACAAATGTCCATCTAGACAAAGCTATGGTTTTTCCAATAGTCATGTATGGATGTGAGAGTCGGACCATAAAGAAAGCTGAGCACTGAAAAACTGATGCTTTTGAACTACGGTGTTGGAGAAGACTCTTGAGAGTCCCTTGGACTGCAAGGAGATTAAACCAGTTAATCCTAAAGGAAATCAGTCCTGAATATTAATCGGAGGACCAGTACTGAAGCTGAAGCTCCAATACTTTGGCTGATGTGAAGAACTGACTCATTGGAAAAGACCCTGATGCTGGGAAAGATTGAAGGCACGAGAAGAGGATGACAGAGGATGAGACAGTTGAATAGCATCACTGACTTGATGGACATAAGTGTGAGCAAGCTCCAGAAGTTGGTGATGGACAGGGAAGCCTGGCCTGCTGCAGTCCATGAGGTCTCAAAGAGTTGGACACGACTGAGCGACTGAACTGAACCGATGGGCTTAGTTGCCTTACGGCTCATGGAATCGTCCCAGATCAGGGTTCAAACACGTGTCCCTTGCATTAGCAGGTGGATTCTTAACCACTGGACCACCAGGGAGGTCTTTACTTTGTATTTTGCTGTATTTTATTGTGTATCTTTATCTTTCATGAGGATGGCTACCTTTTATACTAGTGCTTAGTATGTGCCAGCTTATATCTAAAGTAATTTAAAAATCTGGTTTAATTTTTTTGGAAAACCCAGCAGAGTGTTATTATTTTTCTGATTTTAGAGATAAAGATATGGGAGCCAAGGGATGGCAAGCTACTTGCTACTCAGCCAGTGGCTGGGGGCACTTGGAGTGGACCTGAGGAATGCTGGATTTCAAAGCCTGTTCCCTTTTCTCTTATTCCATGCTACCCTGAGGACAGGAAACTTGTCTTCATTTATCTTTGCCTTCCCAACAGCATATGGTCCATTCCCTAACATACAGAGGGTGCAAACAGTAATAAAATATTTAACAAAGATTAGCAAGAAAAAGAAATCCAGAAGTCCAAAGCTACATTGCCATAACTGGGTCAATTTACTTCTTCTTTAATATCTTCTTTCTTTGTTTTCACTTCAGAAGCTATTTACTTCTTTTTGTGGCTCTGGGTCTTTGTTGCTGCTTGTGGGCTTTCTGTATTTGCAGTGTGTAGGCTTCTCATTGCAGTGGCTTCTGTTGCAGAGCACAGGTTCTAGGTGCACGAGCTCAGGAGTTGTGGTGCACAGGCTTAGCCACTCCAGGGCATGTGGGCTCTTCCTGGAGTGGGGATTGAACCTGTGTCCCCTGCACTGGCAGGAGGACTCTTAACCACTGGATCACTAGGGAAGTTCAAAGTCAATTTATTTCTGTATAAACAGAAAGACACTGCCATCTCTTACCAGAGGCGCTGAGGTTAGGTCCATATCTTCTGACTCTGTCCCCAAATTTTATCCAGAAGAGGAGGGTAATCGGGTCATACTGACCATCCTTCCTTTAATACATTTCAGTAAAATGAGGAGATTTAGATTCTGAAAAGAGTTCTTCACAGGAATAAAAAAAAAGACAAAAACCATAATTTCTGGCCACCTTCTTATAAGCCACATAATAAATTCCAGCTCCTCATTTATTCATATGTTCAGTCATTCATGTATACATTTATCTCCCTAGCAGGTACTGTCTTCCTAAAATCATCTCAGTGTTTAGATCTGACAAAGGAATATGACACAATATTTGATTATGGCAAGCTCATCACACTGAATAAATTTTGTTCTTTGATGATTCTCCCATAATGCAAAATAATATTTGCTAATTATTAAAAAATATATATAAAACACTAATCAAAACATTTAAAAAAATCTTCTGTAATCCCACACTTAAAAATTAATAAAAACTAATTAACATTTGGTTGTATTTCCTCCCAGACTTTTCTATGCATATCTTATAAATATGGTATACAACACATAATAATTTATGGCTTTTCATCACTTACTATGCATTGTTTACATTTCATCATTTTATTAAATATTCTTCTACACTGCCTTTCTTTGTTGGCAAAATGCTCCACTCAATTGCTCTACAGTACTTTGTTTAACCATGTCTTGAAGGTATTATTCTTAGTGGTATTACTGCTGTTCTTTAAAAAAAAAATCACAATAATGAGAAACTGATGTTGGCAAAAGTGTGGAGAACTAAACTGCCCCCAAAGTTTCACCTGATTTATTTATTTTGCATTCATTTTCCAAATTACTTTTGGGTAGCTTGACACATCTTTAATTTAAGTCCTAATTATTGTACATAATGCAACTCACACCTGTGGTGATAATGCTTTTATTAGCATTAAAACTAAAGACATCAAAGAATCATATCAGGATAAAATGTCTATTTCTAATTTAATAGAATTGCAATTAAAGCAAATTTGATCTGAATGAAATCCCATCATAACTGCTTTTTTTTTTCTTCCTGCACAGTGAGTGAAAATTATTCTCCCTTAAATTGAAAATTAATAACATGCTTTTAATGTTAAATGTAGCAATTCAAGCATTAGGTTGCAATTCAAGTTCAACATCACTGAACATTTTATAAACTTCACATTTTACCATCTCTGGGAAGTGCTCTAAGGTAAATGCATTAGCGTTAAACGCATTAATGTTATTTTTCTTTATAAATGAGCTTATAACAGTGTTGTTACCTTCATTTGAATATTTTAATGAACGGATAATATAGGGAGAGTGCTGCATTTTCACAAGGTAATTGTTTCTTCCCTGAGTGGCTAAACTTGGGCAGAAAGTGGAATTTATCTCATTGAAATTCTATTATGGCTGCATGGCTCTAGTTACTTGTCAAGAATCTCTCATTACCTGGAAACTGGGGCTTTTTTGCTAAAGCTCTTCTCTCCCAATGCAGCCAGTCTCCCGCCTACCTAGGGTGTAGTCCTATCCTCTGGCAAGTCACAGCAGCAAACCTTTGCTATCTTGCTCCAAGTATGCACTAGCTCAGCACTTAGAACTAAACCAGATGGGGAATTCTGATTCAGATAAGCAGACCAGGTCGGTCATCAGTAATCCAAATTTGCAATAGAACCTAAAATGTGGGAAAGGTGTGCAAGAGCTTTCAAGTTACTCAGAGCTGGACTGGTGCCTATGATAGATGAATTGCAAGAACAGTCCCGATTTTCTGTCCTGTGCAGAATTCACTCCATTTACGAAGTAACTTACCAGATTCTCCCATGTGTCCGGCATGTCTGTGCAGTCGTTTGCCCTTCTGCTGAGATTTAAAGAACCTGGATTGTGGGAGGGGAAAGCGACTCATGTACACAGTGAGTGAAACTCTTTGACTCAGCTTCCTGTCTCCCCATGGCTTTGCTTATCTTTGTTTATCTCAGATTATGGGCCTGGCTTCTTCATTAGAAAGAGTCCACCAAAGAGAGCCAATTGCCAAGGCTGTTACGGAAAATGTATAGAAAATAAGAAAACCAGAGCAAGGGACAGAAGACGGGAAGGGGCTGGTTCACTGCATCTTTTTGTAACATCACTCACAAATGGCAGGGATCTCCTCTCTGGGATTTTTCACTGGGCAAGAACTAAGGGATTTTAGGAGTGGAAGAGATGTAGAGATTTCACAGTGCTGTTCAGCCTCCCATCTAGTATATTTATTCTCAAACACATGGATCTGCTGTATAAATACACAGAGCAAAAGAGTACTTCCTGGGAGAAGTCAAAATAAAGACCCTGCTCTCAAGATTGAGTCCCGGAGCCCAAGCTTGTCGCTCAACAGTGTTTCTCCCTACATCAGGAACAAGCTCAATTTCAAGCTTTCTCTTAGTCTTCTCCAAGGGTCCAGTTACTTAACCTCCCAAATGTGTTTATTAACAGGGATAGGGAACATAACCTCCAAGAACATCACACATGGCAGTCTCTGGGGTATCCACCTGAGGTTAGACCACAAGGAAAAGAATGATGAGTCAGTCTCTTTGTCAACACAGAGGACTCTCCCTAAGAAGCAGCCAAGACAGAGATTCAAAGTGTCCAACATTGCACCAACATTGGTGAAGGAATTGGATACATGAGTTTATACCTGTTAAGTTGTATCACAAAATAGATGAAAAAATAAGCAATACAAGACTCTTGACAGAAAATGCTATTTTTAAATGTTGTTTACTTTTACTACTACTACTACTACTAGTGGCGCTCCCCTGGTGGCTCAGCTGGTAAAGAATCCACCTGCAATGCAGGAGACCTGGGTTCGATCCCTGGGTTGGGAAGATCCTCTGGAGAAGGGAAACGCTACCCTCTCTGGTATTCTGGCCTGGAGAATTCCATGGACTGTATAGTCCACAGGGTCGCAAAGAGTCGGACACGACTGAACTACTTTCACTTTCCCTACTGCTGTTGACAGGACTAACAGTCACCAGTGATTGAGTCTACCATTGACAACAGTTTAAAATGACATTCATTCAAGCAATTCTTCAAGAAATGTAGAAAAGTGGTATGCTTTTGCTGCCAAGTCGCTTTAGACTCTGTGCGACCCCACAGACAGCAGCCCACCAGGCTCCTCTGTCCCTGGGATTCTCCAGGAAAGAATACTGGAGTGGGTTGCCATTTCCTTCTCCCAGAAAAGTGGCATAGATGGACTTATTTGCAAGGTAGAAATAGAGATACAGATGTAGAAAACAGGTTTATGGATGCCAAAGAGGAAAGGGGGAGGTGGGAGAAATTGGGAGAGTGGGACTTATGCATATACAGTACTATGTATAAAATACAGAACTAATTAAAACCTACTGTAAAGCACAGAAACCTCTTCTCAAGCTCTGTGGTGGCCTAAATGGGGAGGAAATCCAAGGAAGAGGGGATATATGTATACATATAATTGATTCACTTTGCTGTACAGCAGAAACTAACACAGTATTGTAAAACAACTATAGTCTAATAATTTTTTTTTAATTTAAAAAAATGCAGCTAATATTGGTTTTATTTTACAGCCAAGGGAAGGTTAAGAACTTGACTAGATTTAGACTAAGAAATCAAGCCTGTTCTCTCTGACTCCTGAGTCTCTTTTAACCATTGTTGTGTGACCCTCCAGTAACTTCTTTTATGGATTTGAATTGTACCTGGAAGCCCCCACCCCACCTGACATTTAAGCAGTTAGACTTGCAACCTTAAACTAGGTAAGAGGCTTCCATTGAACTTGGCTGTAGCTCGGCAGCATGCTTCCAGGGAGTCAGTGAAGAAACCGGTACCATGGCCTGCAATACACTCATTGCAGCATTTTTATGCAAATGATTGCTCTTAATTAAATATCTTGCCCATGTTTTGATTTTTAATTTTCTCCTCTAACAACATAATATGCCATTTAGAGCAACGTTCAAATCGATATGACATTTCAGTACCCGTTAAATGTCTTGGCAACTAAACTTCCTTGTTGTCAAATTACTTGTCATTTAGTAAACCTGCTCCCACCTTGAACTGGGGAAGGGAAGAGGGGTGAGCTGCCCACATCCGTCCTCTCTTCCATGGTGATGCTCAGCTGGGTGTTGGCTCTGACTTCTTTCCATATTTGTCTGTCCAGCCCACCATGGCTCTGTTCTAAATGTCAGTTTCATGTCTCATTTTGCACTTTGAAAAGTCGACATAGAAATGTGCTTCTCTTGGCCAGACAGCTTTGTTCTGTGATTTTGTTGTTGTCTAATCAGTGGCATATGCGTGCACACACGTGTGCGCGTGCACACACACTCACCTATCCACCTCACAGCTTATAACAAAGTGTGAAAAGAATCTCAGGCCCTAGACTGGCCTGAGCCAGCTACTTTTCCACCTTGAATCTTGCTTTCTCTAACTCCTTTTTCTCACCCAATAGTCAAGGTTCTTTTAGAAAACCTCTTACAAAGAGGCTTAAACCTCTCAGGAAAACCTCAAACTGTCTTCTTTTCCCCCTACTTCTAAACACTGAAAAACAAACCTTCACATCACAGAGACAAATCCAGAAGCAAAGTTAGTAGCAACTACTTTTACTGTGCTTTTATCTTTAGAAGTTGAAAAATTCAGCTTTTATTGGGATGCACCATTGACAGAGGATGTTGAATTGAGAATGTATATTCAAAGCATAAATTCAGACTTGGAGCGTCAGTCCTGATTCTGGTATTAGCCAGCAGAAACAAAATGACCTTGAGAAAATAACTCCCCGCCCTCTGGATCTCCCTGAACACATATTTAAAATGGGATTTGTGTGGACTAGATTCATGGTTTTCACCTGGATTGATCCGTGTGTTCTCCAACAATTGACTGACTCTTACTCTGCATTTATGAGTAAAGCACTGGGCAGCCACGACTTAGCACCTGTGTGCCTGATGATCCCCAAATGCCCTGCCAGTCTACAAGTCCATGGGAACATTGTTCTGTAAGAAGAGAGGAGACATACACGATCCCAGCACAGTATCCCAATCAACCAATAAAATGAAGAGAAGTAGCTCAGTCCAACACAAAATGTGTTGTATTCCAAGTGCAGCAAAACTGAAAATTTCATGGGGAGAAGAAACACACTAGCCATGCTACTTAGGACAGTATCTTCAGCTACAGAATCTACCTGATTTTCAAGAAAAGAGCAACACCCAGCCCCCCTTCACTCAAGAGCCAAGAGATGCTTCTTTAGCCAGAATGCTGCATCAGAGTGACTAAAATTATAGTGATAACAGTACTGTTTATTAGCAAATGTATCCATTGTCCCATCTAGTCAAAGCTATGTTTTTCCAGTAGTCATGTAAGGATGTGCAAGTTGGACCGTAAAGAAGGCTGAATGCTGAAGAATTGATGCTTTCAAATTGTGGTGCCAGAGAAGACTTTGGAGAGTCCTTTGGAGATCGAACCAGTCAATCCTAAAGGAAATCAACCCTGAATATGCATTGGAAGGACTGATCCTGAAGCCGAAGCTCCAATACTTTGGCCACGTGATGCCAAGAGCCTAGTCACTGAAAAAGACTCTGATGCTGGGAAAGATTGAAGGAAAAAGAAGAAGGGGGAAACAGAAGATGAAGTGGTTGGATGGCATTGCTGACTCAATGCACATGAATCTGAGTTACCTCTGGAAGAGAGTGAAGGACACAGAAGTCTGCTGTGTAGTGGTCCATGGGGTTGCAAAGAGTCGGACACAACTTAGTGATTGAATAACAGCAATAACATATCCATTGGCAAGTCACTTAACATCTGGATTCAGTTTTTTTCATTTACCAACTAGGGTTAATGACAATAGTGACCACATGAAGATATTTAGATTAAATTGAAAGTTATATATATATTATCATTACTATTTTTAAAAATTCAAATGAGGGGGACTTCCTCTGTGGCCTAGTGCCTAAGATGTCGCATTCCCAGTGCAGGGGACCCAGGTTGGATCCCTGGTCTGGGAACTTGATGCATGTGCTATAACTAAAAGATCCCAGAGTATTACCACTAAGACCCAGCATAGCCAAGGAAATAAATACTAAAAATTCAAATGAGAAACATGATAAATTCAGGGTGATCCATCCCCCAGTCCTCTATCATTTCATCCCACTAAGGTGCAGATACATGCGGAACACATGACACATGGGTTTCCTTCTGCCCTTTATCATTCCCAATAAGACAACTCTGAACTGTGCTTATGGTTGCTGGGTGGAAGGATGGAGGGAAAGGATAGTTAGGGAGTTTGGAATGGACATATGCACATTGCTATATTTAAAATGGATATAACCAACAGGACCTGTACAGTGCAGGGAACTCTGCTCAAATTTACATGGCAGCCTGGATGAGAGGCGAGTTTTTGGGAGCATGGATACATGTATATGCCTGGCTGAGTCCCTTTGCTGTCCACCTGAAACTATCACAACATTGTTAACCAGCTATACTCCAATATAAAATAAAAAGTTGAAAAAAAATAGCTTGAATTGTGAAAGGATGAGGCTTAATGCTGGATGAATCCTTCACTGTGACAACAGCTGGATGGACAGAGAGAGCTCCACACTCATCATGGGATTTTTAGTACTTGGAGTCCTCTAATCTTGTTTAATCAGATTTATTGATCATTAATTTAAGATGGTTAAATTTCAATAGGGGGTAAAATGCTTTATTCCATTTTTTTGGAAGACTAAAATATTTCTTTGCTAGACCACCAGATACTGGTATATCTGGGAGGCATGCCAAAGGGCATGGGATCTTCCCAGAAGCCCCCTCCTCACCCCTGTACCACCTGGCAATTCTCAGGTAAATCAAACCTGAGAATGGCTCATTGATTTCTTTATGTAAAGAAACTCAGTAAAAGGGGATTTTAGGACCATTCTAATATAACATGTCTTACTATCTACAAAGTCATCTGAAGTTTCAATCTCTCTGTTTCTTCCTAAATCAATATTTTTTTTTTTTCTTATCAGGAAAAAAAATGAAAGCCTCTGTCACTCTCCTTTATTTCCACCAACATCGACTAAGCATCTGTTGCGTCCGTGACGACACAAAGGTACTGACACTCCTGACCTCAAAACATCCACCTTCTAATAGAGAAGGCCAAAAGAAATCAATCCATCAAAATAAAACATGAAAAAGGATCAGGGCAAATAGCTGTTGAGCACCTGCTTTTCACACTTAACTGTGTTAGGAGCCATCGATACAAAACAAGAAATATAAGAGTGTGTGTCGGGGGGGGCTCAGCAGAGTCTGACTCTTTGTAACGCCATGGACTGTAGCCCACCAGGCTTGTCCATCCCTGGGATTTCCCAGGCAAGAATGTTGGAGTCGGTTGCCATTTCCTTCTCCCAACTCAGGGATCAAACCGGCGTCTTCTGCAATGACACGCAGTTTCTTTACCACCGAGCCCCAGCGTAGCCAGCTTTGTGTCAACCTAAGATGACGGTCTGACCAAGATGAAGGTCTGAGACAGTAAGACTCATGAGTCTTAGATTTCTAACAGATTTCTGACCTAATGGATATATTAATACATAAAGCACCTGGACAGTAAGTACTCTTTCCTGGTACATGAAACATTTAGGGCAATAAGTACTCTTTCCTGGTACATGAAACATTTAGGGAAAAAGAACTATGCACTTGTGCTTCAAATGGGGTAAACTGGGTATTTTATGGGAAGAAAAACACATTAGCCCTCCTGCAGAGGACAGCATGCACCTTCAGCTGCAGAGGCTAGCTGAGTTCCATGGACAGATTTATAAAGCAAGCATCACCAAGTTCCAAATAATTGGTATTATATGGATCACATTTTTTGGACTATAATGCAATTAAGTTAGAAAAGTGTTATCAAAGATAACTAATATAGACAGAAAATTTTAAAATTGTTTCTAGATAACCCATGATTCACAGAAGCATATTGGATATTTTCAAAATATTTAGAATTGAATTATAATTAAAATATGGGATATCAAAAGGTGAAGGATGAAGTTAAAATGATATCCAGAGGGAAATATATGGCCTCATATACTTACATATAAGTATTCAAGCATATATACATATGGTACATATACATGCATGCTGTGCTGTGCTTAGTCACTCAATCGTGTTCAACTCCTGCAATCCCATGGACTGTAGCCCACCAGGCTCCTCTGCCCGTGGGATTTCCCCGGCAAGAATACTGGAGTGGGTTGCCATGCCCTCCTCCAGGGGATCTTCCCAACCCAAGGATCAAAGCTGTGTCTCTTGTATCTCCTCCATTGCTAGGTGGATTATTTACCCCTCGGGAAGCCCTCTGCCTTTATAAGTTTAGGTATTATTCCCTTTTTTCAGATGAGAAAAATTGTGTCTCAGAGAAATGAAACACTAGTCCAAGAAGACCCAACTAGGAGCAGTCACAGAAGAGGGGAAGCTCAGAGCTGACTCTTCCCAAACTGTGAGATTTCTCAATGACACTCAAGTGCTTTTTACACCATCCTGAAAACTAATTTGGGGGCTCACCTTCCAAACAAACATCATTTGGAGTAGGGCTCTTTTCAAAGCCCTTGAGCTAAGTAAGAATATTTTTTTCCCTTCATGTTTAAAAGATTGTAAAAAGAGCAAAACCACCAACAATAAGAACAAAAAAGAAAAAGCAGACTATGCAATAAACATATTTGTGGCCCTGTAAAACATGGAATATTTACTCTCTGGCCTTTTGTGGGAAAAGTTGGCCCCCTCCTTGACTTGGAGAATCTGAAGCAATCCATTTGTCTACCGTGTTTTGTGTTTGCTTTTTTTTTTTTTTAATAGCATGGCTTGTGTGCTTCATAAATAGCCACCGTCATCCCTTATTCCACCCGCTGTTTCATGAGTAAATAAATGCGCTCTCACAGCATTCCTGGGGAAGGTGGCTTCACACACTGTTATAATTCCTGATGAGAAGACAAGCCGATCGGAGGTAAAGTGGATGAAGAGGGAAACCACGCTGTTTGTTTAAAGCACCATCACCGGCTAATGGAATTTCTCTTTCCCAAGTTATTGAAATCTGTGTGGGAGAGGGGTGGTTTGATGGGATCAGCACTTTCAGAGTCATCGACAGCAACTAAATTGGAAAAATGCACCAAACCCTGGGTTTCAGTGGGCTATTGACTTATTATAGATTGAGTCGGGAAGAAAAATATTGCACACTATGCAGTTTGCACATCTCATCATCTCATTAAAGAGCTGGTAGTGGATAACACTGTGGGCCCTTTACCTCCCCGGCTCCCGGCCGAGGGAATCAGGCATGCGACAGGTAATAATATACCATTTCATGGCACTTTGAAGGAACTGCAGTAATTCAGCATGAAAACCCACTTTGATTCTTATTTACAAAAATAAAGCCTACCCATGCCTACAAGCACATGGCTTTCCCATCGCTTGCCACTCCTGTCTCTGCCTTCTTTTGGATGACCCACAAAAAGCAGCTTCAGAGCCTCTCCCAGCCTGCCAGCCGCCCGATTATTTAATTACAGTTTTCTAGCTTCAGCACTTCGCCCTTACCTGGGAATGTAAGTGAAATCTGTCAGAAATAAAGAAATAAATTACAAGCTAAATCAATAGGAAAGAACCGTGCAAATTGGTATAGCGGTGGATATATGTTTATCCAGAGGCTTTCAAAGGCATTTAGACCTTCAAGGAAAAGAAAAAAAAAAAAAAAAAGACAAAAAACAGGGTAAGTTGGAGAGAGGGGTGGAAACATGAGAAAGACGGTCTGTCTGCAGACAGCCCCTGCCTGTATCTGTCTGGGCTTCCTGCAGATCCCCTGAGGTCAGCCTTCATGTTCCTCTCCAACGAAGGCGCCAAGATGCGGTTTCCTAAGTGGAAAATTTAAAAGTAATTTTTCACCTTGAAAGAGAGGTTTCCTTCTGTTTAATGCTTACTCAGGCAAGACAGCAAATCTAAAAAACACAAATTGGAGGCACTTCTGCCAAAACTCCACTCAGACAGTAGAAAAAAGATGGAGAGGCTGCCTCCGCTTCTTGGCTGCAGCTGGAAGGAGGGCGGGGTGAAGTTTGGAAAGCCACGCCTCTTTTTTCTAGGCTTTTCTGAGATTAAGAGCAGCCTCTTCTAAAGTCCTTAAGGCATTTTCACTCTCATTTTTATAGACTAAGCAGAATTGAAATACTGAGGGTATGTCCTGTAAGGATTCTGTACTCAATTACAACGCGTGAGGTTTCCCCCCACCATGGTGCGTGTGTCAGACTCTGTGACCCCATGGACTGTAGCCCTCTAGGCTCCTCTGTCAATGGGATTCTCCAGGCAAGAGTACTGGAGGGGGTTGCCATGCCTTCCTCCAGGGGATCTTTCCGACCCAGGGATCGAACCTGCATCTCTTGCAGCTCCTGCCCTGGCAGGCACATTCTTTACTGGTGAACCATCCGGGAAGCCCTTCCCCTACCACTGCTGCTGCTGCTAAGTCACTTCAGTCGTGTCCAACTCTGCGTGACCCCATAGACGGAAGCCCACAAGGCTCCCCCGTCCCTGGGATTCTCCAGGCAAGAACACTGGAGTGGGTTGCCATTTCCTTCTCCAATGTGTGAAAGTGAAAAGTGAAAGTGAAGTCGCTTAGCCACGTCAGACTCGCAGCGACCCCATGGACTGCAACCCACCAGGCTCCCCCATCCATGGGATTTTCTAGGCAAGAGTACTGGAGTGGCTTGCCATTGCCTTCTCCGTCCCCTACCACAGTACCAAGCAATTCTTCAACACCAATTGGACGTCCTACAATTTAACTCAACTCTGACTCTGTCTACCCAGAGATTGCATTGGATGACAAAGTCCTAAAAGACTGCATTCCTCCCAGGCCAATCCCAAGTCTTGTTGTCACTTGGGCTTCTGACCCACAGATAGGAGATTCCAATTGTTCCCTCCTTGTTGCTGTTGCTGTGCAGCCATGAAGTCGTGTCTGACTCTTTGTGACCCCATGGACTGCAGCACGCCAGGCTCCCCTATTTTCCACTGTCTTCTGGAGTTTGCTCAAATTCACGTCCACTGTGTTGGGATACTAAGGCCGACAGCAATAACAACTGTCCCCAGCTTAGGTTTGATTACTTTGCTAGCTCAGCTCACAACATGCAGAGAAATATTTTACTTACTGGATTCCTGGTTTATTACAAAAGGTTATAACTCAGGAAAGTCCAGATGGCAGAGATGCAGAGGGCGAGATATAAAGAAAAGTTAACACTCTCCCCCAGTCTCCACATATTCGCCAACCTGGCAGCTCCCCAAACCCTGTCCTGATTTTTTTTATAGAGACTTCATTCCATCAATATAATAGTCATCAGCCATTGGTGATCCATGCAACCTCTAGTCCCCTCCTCTTTGGAGGTCAAGGGAGTGGGACTGAAACTTCCAACCCTCTAATCACATGGTTGGTTTCCCTGGCAACCAGCCCCCATCCTTAGGTGTGTGTGTGTGTGTGCTCGCATGCACACAGTCATGTCTGACCCTTTTTGACCCCATGGTCCTGCTGTCCATGGGATTTCCCAGGCAAGAATACTGGAGTGGGTTGCCATTCCCTTCTCCAGGGGATCTTCCCAAGCCAGGGATCAAAACCACGTCTCCTGTATCTCCTGCATTGCCAAGCGGGTTCTTTACCAGCTGAGCCACCAGGGAAGCCCCGGCTATCTCTTCAATAACATAAACTCAGTTGTGGTTGAAAGGTGTTTGTCATGATCTTTTATCACTCAGGAAATTCCAAGGGTTTTTGGAATTCTGTGCCAGGGACAAAGATCAAATATATATCCCTAGTAATAATGATAATATAATTATTTTATAATGTACATGTATATCAAAGAATCATATTGTATATCTTAA
Organism: Moschus berezovskii; assembly: GCF_049115385.1. Taxonomy (NCBI): domain Eukaryota; kingdom Metazoa; phylum Chordata; class Mammalia; order Artiodactyla; family Moschidae; genus Moschus; species Moschus berezovskii. The sequence goes on along the minus strand of NC_142486.1, from coordinate 35,612,718 downwards.
ATAATGTACATTTATAAAAATAATAAAATATAAATATATTTTGATATTAAAAGTAGAAGTCTATTCTAAAGCTGATTTTCCCCCCAAATTAAATTGCTGGAAGTATGCAGTAAAATCTTTTTATCCTTTTAAAGAAAGAAGAGGAAAAAGAAGTGATTTGTGCCGAAAACGAATGCCTCAGGTCCACATAAGGATCACTTTGTTTAGCATGAGGCAACATACGAACATAGGAACATTATGAAAGACTGTTCAAAGAACAAGGAAATTGTAAGCAGAACAATTACCAGAGATCAGACAGTACTGGGAGATGGTCAAGTTTTAATCAGAAAAAAATGGAGGATCCTTGGAGATTATCTGAGGCATTCCATTAAGACGCAGAAAGACAATGATTTAGGAATAAAGCTGAGTTAAACTAAGGTTTTCCAATACTTGACCCAGAAAATTTGGACCACAAAATAAGTCTCAATAAATTTAAAGGAATTTGAATCTACAGATTCAGCCCCCGTGGGTTTTTTTTTTTTTTCATAGAAATTGACAAGTTGATTCTAAAATATATGTGGAAATTCAAAGAAACTGTAATAACCTAAATAATTTAGAAAATGAAGACCAGAGTAAGCTACAATAATCAAGGAATTGAATAAAAATAAAAATAGAATAGAAGCTGGTATGAAGATGACTGTATAGGTCAATGGAACCCAATAGAGCATCCATAAATATAGTGCATATCAATTGAATTTCAACAATTGTGCTGAGGTAATTCAGTGTGAGAATGAATAATATTTTCAATAAATGTTACTGGAACAACTGAATATTTGTATGAAAAGAGACCAACTTCACACTGTATAGAAATTAACTAAAGTAGTATTTCTGATAGAAATACATCAGAAGCTAAAAGCTAGCATTTTGAACTTTCTAAAAGATAGGATTATTTTTTATGGTCTTGGGGTAGACAAGATTTCTTAGGACCCAAAAGCTGAACCTTAAGTGAAAAACAATGAGAAATTGGGCTTTATCAAAATTCAAATGTTCTGCTCTTTAATAGATACTTAAGAGAATGAATGGAAGGCTTCCCAGGTGGTGGCTCAGTGGTAAAGAGCCCACCTGCCAATGCAGGAGACACAAAAGATGCAGGTCTGGTCCCTGGGTTGGGAAGATCCCCCGGAGGAGGAAATGGCAATCCTTTCCAGTATTCTTGCCTGGAAAAATCCCATGGGCAGAGGAACCTGGCAGGCTACAGTCCATGGGGTCGCAAAAAGTCAGACACCACTGAGTGACTAAACACACAAGAGAATGAAAAGGCAAGTTACAAAATAAAGGAATAAATGTGAAATGTATTTGAATGTATACTATTATGTTCCTTTTACAATGAGTGGTGTTGGTTTCATAAGTTGGGATAACAACAGAATCAGTTTCATAAACATGCCTGTGTCATAACATCTCATGGTTGGTACCTTACTTTCCCTTCCTGGGTGTACCCAATTTAGGATTCGGATGACAGTAGTCAGTGATGAAACTTACCAGTGTTAAAAGCCCCTCCTATTTCTGTTGTTTCCGGTGATGCTTCCTTCTTCGGCTCCATAATAGATGATTTCCAGTATCACCTTCCCAGAATACAGGCTTTCATTGGAGTGTTCACTGGAGTCACCAGGGGGACTTGAGAGAACACAGATTGTTTTTCACTTCTGGTTCATGTCATACTTTTTGTATCCTAAGAGATCTTGTCGACCCCAAGACCATCAGCTGGTGCACTGCAAGGAAAGTCAAGGTGTAGAAGAGTCACAGCTAAAACACATGAAAAGAAAAAAATAGGTATGGTAAGTCCCCTACATACGAACCAGTTCCATTCTGAGAAAGCATGTTCAAATTGTTTGTAACAACAAAGTTAGCTTGGTATCCAACTAACACAAGGGGCTATATGGTACTATTCTGGGATAGATTTATGACACTTTTCAGGCAAAATAATACATAAAAAGCAAACACAAAAAATAAAACATTTTTAATCTTACAGTATAGTACTTTAGAAAGTACAGTAGTTCAGTCCAACAGCTGGCATCCAGGGGCTGGCATGGGCTGAACAGGCAGGTAGAATTACTGACTGCAGGAGGGAGGGGTGGTGGGAGATGGGAGAGCTGAAGGATCGTCAGCAACAGGGGACGGAGGACCAGCTGCAGTCTCGCTCATACCTGGTGCTGATGGAACGCACCTTCGCATCCTTTCGAAGTCTGCAACTTGAAGGTTCGAATGGAGGAGATTTACTGTATCAAGTTCCTATTGTGTTTCAAGTCATGAGGTAGGACTTTGCATAAGTATTCTTCACTTAGTCCAGAAATACAGTTTTAATTCAAGAAGTTTTATATCCCTATCATTATCTTCAACAGTTGAAAAGAAAATACAAGCATACATACCTATGTGGCATTTTGCTTGAAAAAGGAGATTTAATTCACAATCTGTGGGGACTACATAAGCAATTTACCATAATTGAGTAAACAATTGGCTTTTTTTTTTTTTTGAGGGATGTTCTAAGCTCATTATCTTTTTAGTATTTATTATTCTCATTATACAGGAGTCACTTCATCAATAGCACTTTAGGCTAAGCTTTAAACACTGAAATAGTAAATACAGCTCCGTTATCTCCCATTTTCTAATACTGTTCTTCCATGTTGAGTTCTCCCACACCCAGCACACCCTTGGCACCAACTTCAAGCAACAACAGATAATATGGATTCAGTGCCTGCTATGCCCGGAGCCTGTTCTAAACATTTCACATATATTGATTCATTTAATCTTTATAACCACATTACAGTGGAGGGACAATTAGACCACCATTAGCTCCATTTTCCATTTTGTTGCTTGACTTCTAGCTCAGTTTCATGAGCCTGCACCTCATCTAATTGCCTGCTCCTGCAGTCAATATGTTGACCTCAAAACCCGTTCTCTTCCCATTTTACCATTTCACCCACTGAAAACAGCCATGGTGGGATAATTTAAAGAGGTGGGAATTCATATTTAGTGGGAAATACATGGCTTAGATGGGCTTCCCAAGAGGCACTAGTGGTAAAGAACCCTCCTGCCAATTCAGGAGACATGGAGACTCAGCTTCAAATCCCTGGGTTGGGAAGATCCCCTGGAAGAGGAAATGGCAACCCACTCCAGTATTCATGCCTGGAGAATGCCATGGATAGAGGAACCTGACGTACTAGTCTATAGGGTCACAAAGAGTCGGGCATGATTGAAGCCACTTAGACACAGGCACATGTGGCTTAAAGTAGAAATTTTCAAGAGTAATTTGAAATAGAGAAGGTTGAAGACCAAGTTCCCTAACTTATACAGGATGGGGATTGGATATGATTTTATTTAAACATTAAAGGACAGAAGGATGAGATCCCATATCAATGGGGGAGTTGGGGGGCCCTGTTGCTCCTGTCACCAGGATAGGCGAAAGTATCTGATACCTAGATTTCTAACATGGCTACCTGATTTCAGAAATGCTGCTGCCCTAGGCTTCAGAACTCAGCAGTTAGGGTGAAAATCAACTTCAATTAAAATTTTCACATAAGTTTTCCAGCTTTATTGAGGGATATCTGACAAATAAAAATTGCACTTATGTAAAGTATACAACATGGTGACATGATATAAGTATACATTGTGAAATGACTGCCACAATCAAGCTAACTAATCTGTCCATCACCTCACAAAGTTACTGTTTTCCGTGTGTTTGTTGGGGAGTGGGAGGGAGAATGCTTCAGATCTAATCCCTTTTCAAATTTCAAGTATCCAATATGTTATTATTAAATATGGGCACCATGCAGTACCTTCGATCTCCAGAACTTATTCATCTTATAACTGAGAGGTTGCATCCTTTGACCTTTACCTCCACATTTCCTCTAGCCCCCAATGCCTGTCAACCATCATTCTACTACCAATCAATTTCAAATTTTTTGCAACTTTCTTGACTGGAGTGGTTTTTCTCTTGGGAAAGTATAAGGTATAATTTTAGGTTAAAATCCCCATCTTTTCTTTTGTATATGAATTGGCCTTGTCCCCACATAAGGAAGGGCTTCCCTGGTGGTTCAGATGGTAAAAAATCTGTCTGCAACGCAGGAGACCTGAGTTAGATCCCTGGACCAGGATCTGTTGGAGAAGGGAATGGCTGCCCACTCCAGTATTCTTGCCTGGAGAATCCCACAGACAGAGAATCCTAGCAGGCTATAGTCCACAGGGTCCCAAAGAGTTGGACATGACTGAGTGACTCACACACACACCACTCATGGAGAGGGAGAGAAGTGTAGATTAAATTCAGATACAAAGACAGACATAGATATATTGACATATTGATATAAAGCATTTGTCAGAAGAAAATGCAAGAAGATTATGGGTACATATAAAGAGGACACCACTCTGTGGCTGAGGACTTACAGAATGAATTTCTTCAGGGCAGAACACGGGAAATGGGTCCTGAAACATGAGTATAAATCAGAAGAGGACAAAGGAACACGAGGCAGGGAGAATCCCATGGACACAAGGCTCATAAACAGGAAGCCGCAGAGCGTGTTTGGGGACCAGAAATTTCATCAGCCTGCTTAGAGGGTAAAATTGGCATCAAGAGGATGAAGAGGGGGTGGCACCAGTTCTTGAAAAGCTTGATGCCCCCCCAACCTGCATCCTCACGGGCAGGATGGGATGAGGGCACGGTTTTCTAAGCAAGCGCTTTCCTGACCATCTCTGGGGAGGTGTCTTGAACATAGCAGGCCTGTTTGTACGCAGCTGGTATTTGAAAAGCTTTTCCTTCGTGTTTCTTGATAAAGAAGGTTTTGCAACATCACTCACTACATTAAAATGCTTTCCTAGCTTCAGGGGACTGAAAGCATTTTTATTATGTTCCGACATTATTTATCCTTCCTGTACACAAGAGTGAGAAGCAGAAATCCAAAGAGAAAAATCCTTCTAACGTCTAACACACCGCCACGGTCCATTTGTCTGCTCCTGCAGAGGTAGAGAGATGACAAAATATGTGGGAGAGGGCAGGCGCCTCCCCCTCCCCTTCCCAGGATATATGGACAGGTGGGGGCGAGCTCTCAGGATATCCACCACTCAAAATTGAGCCTTCGTTCTCACTCATGTCCCAAAACCTCCCTTCAACAGGACACTTTTCAGACCCGCTTTCCTCTGAGAAGCTCCATCCATCTGGTCACACTGTCTGCAAGCTCATCCAAGGATGGTCTTTAATCAGAAAGAAAATCATCTCACTGGGGTAGCAATTAAATCGTGTCAGCAGACACAAATTCATTTGCAGGAAATGTATTAATTCTTGGTATTGAACAACAGGTATGAATTTTTATCAAACATCCCCAAATGGCCAGATGACACAAACTGAGCCCGAATCAATTTAAGGTAACACGAGTTAAATCAGTGATTTTCAGACAGCTGGGGAGTCACTCCTATATATTTTCAGAAGGGTTATATGTGCCTTGCAGAGGAGATTTTTAACATCACTTGGGTGGAGGAGACTGTGGTGGTTTGTTCATCGTTGCTGATCTGCACTAGAATCTGCTGGGATGGACTTTACTGTGACTGGGGCCAGCTGTATACATTTACTTGTGCCTGCCGTATGCGCCTACCCCAAGTTCCAAATGAATGAGTAGTGTATATTGGGTTGGCCAAAAAGTTCATTCCAATTTTTCCCTAAGATGTTATAGAAAACCTGAGCAAATTTATTGGCCAAGCGAATATTTTCCACCTGGTCCCCTGGTTTCAGGTTACTTTGTGTCTTGTCTGTCCCAAATTCAAAATGAGACAGACGTGCCTTGACTCTGCACCTCACTAACTGACTCATTTCTTCTCTTGGACCCCCATTTCCTCTATAGGAAATTATAGATAATAATTAACAGTGCTTTAGTGAGGGCTCAGTGAAATGATATATATACAAGGCTTCATTTGGGATGGGCATGCTATATTTAAATTAGGTAACCAACAAGGACCTACTGTGTAGTACAGGGAACTCTGCTTAGTGTGGCAGCCTGGATGGGAGGGGCGTTTGCGGGGAGAATGGCTATATGAATATGTATGGCTGAGTCTCTCTGCTGTTCACCTGAAACTATCACAACATTGTTCATCCGTTGTACCCCCATACAAAATAAAAAGTTAAAAAAAAAAACTGTTTCACACAGTCCCTGGCACACAGTTTAAGAGCTCCGTGCTAATACTTGTTATTATTTGCTACAATACAATGGGCTGTGTCTGACCCGTATCAGTGATGTGTAACTCCTCTCTGTAATGTAATAGGGTGAGGATCTAGTGTATTGTGTGACATTTTCCCGACGCAGGTAGAAAAATAGTCTCCTTCTGAGAAAGGGCCTTCACCCGCAGAACGGCTTTAAAATATTGTGCCAGACACTGCCAGCAATTCTAACACAAGAAATCTGTGATGTCTAGAAAACCTTGGCAGGGCTATTTCTCTTGGGGCTCTCGAGGATTCGAACAGGTGCACAGTCTTGACCTTACACCGCGAAGGCATGATTTTTCTCCAGCCTGAAGCATGACGGCACACCTCATATAAGCGCTGGAGGCCACGGCCCCAGGAAATTGGAAGCTGGAAAATAAGCATTTGAAAGGCGAAAATGTTTCATCTAGGTATTAGAGGAGGAGAAGAATATGTTTGCTAAGAGTAGGGCCTTCAACCTCCTCGTGGATACGATTAGTGCATTCACAAAGGTGCCCTTGCATGCTGGTCTAATTGCATCACCCAGTGGGAAGGGAGATGAGGGTAGGAGAGCTCCATCATAAAGATCTGTTGATTCTGAAAGGGGTTTGTAGGGGGGGCGGTGTAGGGGATGGTAGTTTTTCCCCTGATTGTTTTTTTTTTTTTTTCAAAAATAAAAAGGTATATTCAAATGAAAACAAGGAAAAAAATAGAGACCTAAATAAGAAAACAATATTCCACCAAGCTAGCAAGAAGAGGTCACTGATAGCAGCTTAATGTTAGCACACACTCTGTCTCCTTCCATTTTTATCTCTGTAAACAACATTTTTGAGACATACTTATACATCAAAACTATCTCCTATTTAAATTAATTTGCACAGTTCACACTGTTCATGGGAATGTAAACTGATAGAGCCAGTATGGAGATTCTTTAACAAACTAGGAATACATCTACCATATGACCCAGGATTCTCATTACTGAGCACGTACCCTGAGAAGACCACAATTCTAAAAGACACACGTACCCTAATGTTCACAGCAGCACCGTTTGCAATAGCCAGGTCATGGAAGCAACCGAGATGTCCATCAACCTGATGAGTGGATAAAGATGTGGTACATATATACAACAGAATATCGCTCAGCCATAAGAGGAATGAATTTCCGTGAGCTTTTAGTGAGGTAGATGAACCTAGAGCTGTTATACAGAGTGAAGTAGGTCAGAAAGAGAGAAACAAATATTGTATATTAATGCGTACGTAAGGAATCTAGAAAAATGGTGCTGACAAACCTATCTGTAGGGAAGGAATGGAGACAAAGATGCAGAGAACGGACTGTGGACACAGTGGGGGAAGGAGAGGGTGAAACGAATTGAGAAAGTAACATTGACACATATGCACTACCATGTGTGAAACAGACAGCTGGCGGGAAGCTGCTGTACAGCACAGGGAGCTCAGCTCCGTGCTCTGTGATGACCTGGAGGGGTGGATGGGGCTGGAGGTGGGAGGGAGACTCAGGAGGGAGGGGCAATACATATAATTATGACTGATTTGCGTTGTTGTACGGCAGCAACATACACAACATTGTGAAGCAATTTTCCTCCAACTAAAAAATACAATCAAATAAAGAGATAATTTTAAAATAAAAAATGAATAAATAAATAGGTCAGTGCATTTTAGTAAATTTATTGAGTTATGTGACCATCACAATAACCCAGTTTCAGACCATTTTCATTGCCTGATAAGATCCTTCATGCTCTTTTATAATTAATCCCCAATTTCTTCCCAACCTCAGGTAAGCACTGATTTCCTTTCTAGCTCTGTAGATATATCTAAGTTTTATGAAGAGTTTCAGATAAATGGAATCATACAACATGTGGGCTTTTGTGTCTGACTCCTCTTGCTTTGCCAAGCGTTACTAAGGCCCATCCATGTTACAGCAGGTATCACAGCCTTATTCTCTTTTAAAGGCGGAATAATAGTTCATTGTATGGAGACACCATGTTTCTTTCTCAATTCACCCACTGATGGACATTCAAACTGGGTTATCACACATTATGCTCCTGAAGGAGGCCCTATAGATGACACCACCCTTAGGGCAGAAAGTGAAGAAGAACTAAAGAGCCTCTTGATGAAAGTGAAAGAGGAGAGTGAAAAAGTTGGCTTAATGCTCAACATTCAGAAAACTAAGATCATGGCATCTGGTCCCATCACTTCATGGCAAATAGATGGGGAAACAGTGGCTGGCTTTATTTTGGGGGGCTCCAAAATCACTGCAGATGGTGACCGCAGCCATGAAATTAAAAGACACTTGCTCTTTGAAAGGAAAGTTATGACCAACCTAGACAGCATATTAAAAAGCAGAGACATTACTTTGTTAATAAAGGTTCATCTAGTCAAGGCTATGGTTTTTCCAGTAGTCATGTATGGAAGTGAGAGTTGGACTATAAAGAAAGCTGAGCACCGAAGAATTGATGCTTTTGAACTGTGGTGTTGGAGAAGACTCTTGAGAGTCCCTTGGACTGCAAGGAGATCCAACCAGTCCATCCTAAAGGATATCAGTCCTGCGTGTTCACTGGAAAGACTGATGTTGAAGCTGAAACTCCAATATTTTGGCCACCTGATGTGAAGAGTTCACTCATTTGAAAAGACCCTGATGCTGGGAAAGATTGAGGGCAGGAGGAGAAGGGGACAACGGAGGATGAGATGGTTGTATGGCATCACCGACTCAATGGACATGAGTTTGAGTAAACTCTGGGAGTTAGTGATGGACAGGGAGGCCTGGCGTGCTGCAGTCCATGGGGTCGCAAAGAGTTGAACACGACTGAGTGACTAAACTTTACTGATGCTCCTAAAGAACATTTGTGTGTCAGTTACATGCTTTCATTTCTCTAGGCATGAAGCTGCTGAGTCACCTGATAAGTTTATGGTAAACTTTTTCTGAAATGGCCAAACCGTTTTGCAAAGGAGCTGTAATCGCTTTACATCCACACCAGCAACATATAAGGGTCCTCATGTCTTTACCTCCACAAACTCGTTTTGCTTGGCTTTGAATGGTCTCACGAGCGTGAAATTTATTTGTAATTCCATGTGATTTTACTTAATCCAGGGCTTCCTTGGTGGCTCAGATGGTAAAGGATCTGCCCACAATGTGGGAGACCTGGGTTCGATGCCTGGGTCAGGAAGATCCCCTGGAGAAGGGAAAGGCTACCCACTCCAGTATTCTTGCCTGGAGCATCCCATGGACAGAAGCGCCTGGTGGGTTACTGTCCTTGGGGTCGCAAAGAGTTGGACATGACTGCGCAACTAACAATTTCACTTAATCCAAAGAATCAGTAAGATGGAAGCTTCAGAAATCCTTACACATCTTATCACATAAGTAAACAAAGTCATGGTTTTCTGCTGATCAAAAGAGTTTACTTCTTTGTGGCTCAGTTTCCTCCCCCTCTTATCTGCATGAACATACTCATGTGTGTGAATACATATTGCGTGTGTCACAGTTTAAATTATTGTGAATAAACCTGGCATGGCAAATTGCTGGCACAAGTGAGATGCCCTCCTTTCTTCTGCCCACACAGACCTTGCTAATCATTACTGCTGGGTGCCCACAGGACCTCAGAATCTTTTCCAATGCAGAGTTCCAAGCAACTGGCGTTAGCAACCAATTGGTGATGAGATGAAGGATGAAATTGATTTACCATGCTGAATACGTAAAGGTCTGCATATTGCCTTTTCATCGATTTATATCGTCTGTATGTACTAAGCATTTTTTCCTAAAATAATTTTCAGTCTGTGATAGTCTATCATATGAAGACATGATAATTTAACCATTCACCTATTTTGAATACGCTTCCCCACTGATTTATTTCTATCATAAATTATACTAGAGTGAATATCCTATACGTTTGTATATCCTAAAAGCAGAATATTGGATTGAAAGAGTAAAAAGTTTTGGGGTCTCACAATGCATCGCTGGTCTTTTCAGAGGATATGTTTCACTTGGTCTTCATTTTTCTAGATAGAGGTTCAGGCTGGTGAGGATGATTCAGACTTTTCCTGAGATACTAAACAGACTGTAGCAATTTCTCGTTTCTCTTAATCCTGGTATTTATGTGAATGCCCCCTCCCCACTCCACTTGGAAGTTCTTACTTGCTTTATCATGCAAAATCAACTGTTTCGTTTGTTTTCCCATTTAAAAGGGGAAGAACATTATTCCTTCTTTGTTTCTTTGTCTTTTGATAAGTTGCAAGCTCTAGAAATAACCTTCAAAATCTGGTCAAAGAGTTCAAAGCTCTTTGCTTTGGTTTTGTTGTGGGTGCTTATAGGAAAACGTGGGGCTTTCCAGGGGGCACAGAGGTAGAGTCCACCTGCCAATACAGGAGACACAAGACTTGTGAGCTTGATTCCCGGGTCAGGAAGATGCCCTGGAGAAGCGAATGGCTATCCACTCCATAACTATTGCCTGGATAATTCCATAGACAGAGGAGACTGGTGGGCTACACTTCACAAGGTCGCAAAGAGTCAGACATGACTGAGCATGCATGCACATAACATTTAGGAAAATGTAGCCAAGGAACTAAGTACAGTGGATAAGCCAGCTTCTTCCTTAGGGAAGAGGGACCAAGTTTGGTCCAGTATCCTGCCTCCTCAAGAGGATTTCAGCTTGGAAACAAGTCTAAAATTTACGAGAAGCTGATGCACCCAGTTGAGGGCATGACCATCATGGCAAGGCCAGATGGCTTGCTTTCATCTTGCTGTGTGCTCTGGTTTCCCTTCCAGTTTCCAGGAATTACGTCTCATTCAGAGTACATCCCAATCGCCCTGGGTCCCTCCCATCATGGACTGTGTATGTCACATTCTCCCTGGAGTCTAAACAAGGTCATCACACATCATACCCAGAGGCAGTGTGGTAGGCAATGTGTTTCCATCAGATTTTTCCCCCTTAAAATCCTTCTTTGCTGTTGCTGAGTCAAAGATCAATAGTTCTCCACATCTCAGCTTTCCTTTAAAAAGGGTTCAGGCAGACTGATAGGGTAAATGTCAGCATCTCCAGCATCATTCTCCACTCTTGGAGGCACTGTGATGGCAGGTTTATTTCAGTCATGATTTGGGGCTCATGCAGTCCATTGGTGCCTCCCCTGGTGGCTCGACAGTAAAGAATCTGCCTGCAATGTAGGAGACCCAGGTTCTATCCCTGAGTTGGAAAGATGCCCTGGAGTATGAAATGGCAACCCACTCCAGTACTCTTGCCTGGAGAATTCCATTGACAGAGGAGCCTGGTGGGCTATAGTCCATGGGATTGCAAAGAGTTGGACACAACTGAGCTACTAACACACACATACACATAGTCCATTGAGGTTATACCCAAAAGCAAGTGTCAAGAGGGTAGGGTGCTTTGCTGTTGGCTGCTGCACCCCCACCCCCAGCACACGGCAGGTATTCTAGATGTGTTGAGTGAATGGGATAATGCATGTGATGGTTCATAGTAGCCTTAACCCACACCACAACACAATAACTTCACTCCTGGGTAAACATACAACAGAAATGAACACTAGTGTCCTCCAAAAGACACATGCAAGAATATTTATCACAGCATTATTTATAACACGAGACTATTAATAACTGTAATGTTCATCCTCAGTAGAAAGGGGTCCATACATTGTGATGCACTCAAAACATGGGCTGATACACAACAATAAAGATATAACTAAACACAATAAGAGGGACTTCCGTGGTGGTCCAGCGGCTAAGACTCTGCACTCCCAATATAGAGGCCTGGGTTCGATCCCTGGTCAGGGAGTTAGATCCCACAAGTAGCAACTCCAAGTTTAAATGCCACAACTAAAGATCCTGCATGCCACAATGAAGATCAAAGATCCTGCATGCTGCAGCTAAGACCTGGCACGCCAAATAAATAAATAAACACACACACACACACACACACACAGTAATAAGACATCATTAAGTAGGAAATGCAACCCACTCCAGTGTTCTTGCCTGGAAAACTCCATGGACAAAGAGGGCTGCAGTCTAAGGTGTCACAAAGAGTCAGACACTACTGAGTGACTGAGCACACACACACTGAGAGAACACTGAATAAAAGAAGTCAGATCCAACATGTATATGTCACATGATCCCAGGTATATGAAGTTCAAAACAGGTAAACACAATATTCAGTGATAGAGAGCAGAGAGGTAACCTTAGGGAGATAGTGACTGGGATGAGGCTAGAATCAAGAACTGAAACGGTTTCACATATTGATTAGAGTGTTATTTCCATGAACACATCCATGCACCCATCTGTCCAAATTCTTCGAGCTATATGGTTAGATGTATATGCTTTGCTAGATGTAGGTTGCAAATCAATTTTTTGTGTGTCCTTTTTTTATTTTTTTAATTTTGCATCACAGCTTTTCATGACCTGTCTTTTACCTCCCTGGATGCTCATATTTCCCTAGGCATATTTTGCTACTTACTACTACTAACCAAAGGGTCCCGGAATATAATATGATAAATATAATATAAAATAATATAATGAATATGATATATGATAAATATAATATTGCTTCACTATCAAGATTTTGCAAGTTCTATTTCCTTCTCACTCCTTAAAGCCTGGAAAGCTGCTCTATAGTCTTCAGATACCATTTAGATGTCACTCCTTTCCAGGATAATCTGTTGGTCCCCTTTCCACCAAGACTGCATTAACCAGGTTGGTTTCTCTGAGCCTTCGCAGCATCACCTATTAACCCATTAACCTATTAACTCTTAACCCAAACATAAATTGAAATTGCCTGAGTTCTGGCCCATCTCTCCTCCTGGATTCTGAAGTCACTACGGGCAGAGGTCCCACTCTGGTTCCCAGCTGAGTGCCAGCATAGGATGCATTGCCAGGGAGCTTAAGAGGACCATAAGCAATGCTCCTAGGATTGAATTCTGCATCTCTCCTCTAAGAAGCTAAGATATAGCATCAGCAGTCCAGAATTTTCTCCTCCCCAGCGTGTTGGTGTTTGTAGGGCTTCTGCTCAGGCCACACCAACACATTCTTTGCACAAGGCCTGTTGGAAAATTAGATCAGGTGGCTTCCCCGCTGTAACATATGACACTTTTCTAATTAGGGCAATGTTTAATTTACTGTCTCATGGCTTTTTGAATAAATATAAATTGTCATACTAAAATGACAGGTGTAAAACCCAGGATGGCTGTGTTAGAGAGGTTAATCTACTGTTAATCAAATCAGTTCTGCCTGACTTTCTCCCGGGGAGTGAGAGATAATGGGCCTGTTTAACTGGAGATTAGCCAGCTTTTGGCTGCAAATCCCTCCGGGCTCACCTGAGCCTCTTTGTGTCTGTTCAGAATGAAGATATTCAAATGTACCCCTAATTAAGGTGGGGACCTTCTCTCTCCTCTGACATCCCAAGAAGGGAGGACACTTTCTGCTGGGTCTTTCCATTTACCAGAAGGTAAAATTTTTCCTCTGTAATTCTAGTTACTTCTGGAATATTACTAAAAGCTCCCCACCCCCCACCACTGTAAATTCTTGCCGGATATGGAATTGGGTATCTCCAGTCTCCACTGCCCTTGCTGCTCCCCACAGTGAAGATGGCGAACTTGGGGCATGATGGAGAGCCGGCCTTGGCCTTGCGGTTGCCATGGATGTGTCTATGGCCCAGGGAGAGAAGGGCTCTAGTGAGAAACTGCTGGCACAAGGAACTGGAGATTGGGACCCAGAAGCAGAATTGGTCTGGGGTCGAGGAGACCATGTCAGAAGGAGCGGGTGGGTGGTATGGAGAGAGTAACATGGAAACATACTTTACTGTATGTAAAATAGATAGCCAACGGGAATTTTCTGTGTGACTCAGGGAACACAGACTGGGGTTCCCATCACAACTCCTTATATGTATGTACAAAACTGCATCATTTTGCTGCACATCTAAAATGAACACATTGTATATCAACTATGAAAGTGAAAGTGGTAGTCGCTCAGCCGTGTGTGACACTTTGGGACCCCATGGACCAAAGCCCTCTCTTCCTTGTGACCAAAACAGAGAAAAATAGAATTACCTCAAAGGGCACATGCATGCTAAGTTGCTTCAGTCCTGTCTGACTCTTTGCAACCCCGTGGACTGTAGCCCGCCAGACTCCTCTGTCCATGGAATTTTCCAGGCAAGAATACTGGAGTGGGCTGCCATTTCCTTCTCTAGGAGATCTTCCCAACTCAGTGATCAAGCCTGGGTCTCCTGCATTGCAGGCAGATTCCTTATCACCTGAGCCACTTCAATTTAAAAAAAAAAACAAAAGAGGGAAAATATATTTTGGAGAGATTGACAGTTTCATTATGTGGGTCATGGAAGAGTAAACAGAATATGGATCATTACCATTAATTCGAACCACCATTAAAGGAAGGTGATATGATGGTGTGATTAAGACTGAAGGATACAGAGTCAGAGTGCTAGGTTCAAAACCTACCTTAATACCCAAGTTATATGATGATGAGCAAGCTAGTTAACCACCATAAATCTCATTATTCTCACATGGAAAATGAGGCTGTTGTGATTAAGTGAGATAACATGCACGATGCACTTAAAACTGTAACTGGTCATAAACAAATAATCATCCATTATCATCATTATAATCCCCATCATCATCATGATCTCAGTGCTGTTAGCATCTTCACCATCAGCATCACCATCAGCATCACCACCATCAGTCATCACCATCAGCATCATCCTTACTATCTTTATCACAGTCATCACAATTGTTACCATCATCCCATCTCATCCCATCACCACATCATCAGTATTAATACCTGCAGAATAATGAGGCCTGAGGACGTTAAAATTGCACTGGCATTATTATCATCTCTACTTTATCTTGGCTTGCTCAAGACCACAATTATTCAAGACTTTGACTCGCATTTGAACCCAGTTCTTACACATACTAAAATCCAACAGTCTTTCCAAAAAGTGGGTTGATACAGAGCGAAGAGCCTAAGAAACAGGTGAACAACAGGATATACAATCAGATTATATATTTCCATTAATTTAAGATGTGGCTTCCCAGGTGGCGTTAGTGGTAAAGAACCCGCCTGCCAATGCAGGAGACTTAAAAGATGTGGGTTTGATCCCTGGGCCAAGAGGAGCCCCTGGAGGAGGACACAACAACCTACTCCAATATTCTTGCCTGGAGAATCCCATAGACAGAGAAGCCTGCCAGGCACATGACTGAAACAACTTAGCACACATGCACGTAAAATTATATGGTTGGTTGGTTTCTAAAGAGTGGAATTCCTAATTATTTTAATTTTGAGATTAAAAAAAATTTCCATGCACACACTGGTAATATAGATAACCAACCTACTATAGTGACTTCTGTGGTGGCCCAGTGGAAAATAATCTGCCTGCAAGGCAGGAGTCACGGGGGACATAGGTTCGATCCCTGGATCAGGAAGATCCCCTGGAGGAGGGAACATCAGCCCACTCTAGTGTCCTTGCCTGGAGAATCCCTCGGACAGAGGAGCCTGGCGGGCTACAGTCCACAGGGTCATAAAGAGTCAGACACAACTGAAGCAACTTAGCATGCACACATGCAAGGACCTACTTTATAGTACTGGGGGCTCTGCTCAATACTCTCTAAAGACCTAAATGGGAAAAGAAATTGAGGAAGAATAGATACATGTACATGTATAACTAAGTCACATTGCTATACACCTGAAACTAACATGACGTTGTTAACCAACTGTACTCTGAAATAAAAATTTTTTAAAATGCTCACCTACAGATTAATGATAAGGACAGGCTTACTCTCTTACATCTTTTTAGCCAACATCCCATTGTTCATCCCCCGTGATCCTGAATTGTCTCTGGATGTTGGAGAGACAAAACAATGTATCCACTTATTTTCCCGTAACTCATCCAGCATGTAAAACAAATAACCGGGCTGGCATGTCTGAAGGACTGTGTTGCGGGCAAAACAAGCAGGCGAGATAGGCTTGCTCTTCTATTTATGGACTATAAACCCTTTACAGTGGCATTGATGAAGGGTTTATAGTCAGCACACAAGCTGGTTATACCATAAATTGTAATGTTATATGATAAACTGGGACTTTATAGCAGTAGTAGATATCAAAGAAAAAAATGAGTGGAAGTCTGAAAGGATCTATCATGGAAGATACTTGCTGTAAGTTTAAATATTCAAGCTTGTTTTTGTCTTCATTTCATTCAAGCATCAGATAATTCATGTTCTTCTGAGTGGGGATTTATAGATTTACCTAGAGATTGTGAGTGTGGGGAGAAAAAAAAACCCACCAGAAAACAGAAAAACAGTTGGCATCCTGAATGTTGAATGGCACAGTCATGACGTGGATAAGAAATAGATGAGAAACACTGAATTATTCAAGGACTTGGGCTTTCTATTTTTACATTGGCAGATGACAGGTAAGACCGCCCCTCTAGTTTGGGGCTTGCTAATACGGCCCTGTTGTAAGACATCTTGGTTACTATATAGAGAAAAGGAAAATATTTACAAGGGAAAAATGTTGAACATAACTTAATTGCCTCTAGTTTATATTAAAACTAAAAGCAGGAGAATGTCAACAAATGTTAATTTCCCGCTCTCTCTAATGGGCACACACTCTTTCAGCTCCCAATTCTGTCCTTATTCATTATGGAACCGAAATTGCTGATATTTACTTATTACTTATTTATATTTTCATTTGAAAGTAAAAATAAGCTCATTTGCCATAATAACAGCTTAATATTTCCAGTGCTAGGAAACTGTCTTTTTAAAGATTTCTATTAATGGCCTCTCTGAAGAAGAAATTAGAGAGTTTTCACTTTTTGCATTTGGAATATGAGGGAAGCATCGTTAACTTAGATCATGATCATCACTCACTTTGGTGCCTATTTAGGGCTTCCCTGGTGGCTCAGATGGTAAAGAATCCGCCTGTGATGCAGGAGACCTGGGTTCAATCCCTGGGTCGGGAAGATCCCCTGGAGCAGGGAATGACAGCCCACTCCAGTCTTCTTGCCTGGAGAATCCCATGGACAGAGGAGCCTGGTGGGCTACAATTCTAAGGGTTGCAGAGTTGGACACGACTGACAACTAATTTTCTTTCACTTTTAGGGCTGTGGAAAATATGGTGCCCTGAATTCACAGAAGGAACCAGTGGCTTAATATTGGTTGAGAGCTGAAATCAACCTGCAAAGATTGAGAGCTAAAAGGATCCATTCCAGAGGCTGGGAGTTCAGCTTCCCATCACATTCTCAAGCCTGAGACCATCTGCAGCTGACTTCCTAGAAAGTGTCAAGGAAACTGGCCAGAAAGTGAACCAAAGTGTTAGTTGCTCAGTGGTGTCCTACTCTTTGTGACTCCTTGGACTGTAGCCCACCAGGCTCCTTTGTCCATGGAATTCTCCAGGCAAAAATATTGAAATGGGTAGCCATTCCTTCTCCAGGGGATCTTCCTGACCCAGGGATCGAACTCAGGTCTCCTGCACTGCAGGCAGATTTTTTACCGTTGGAGCCACCACTGCAGCCTGGAGCCACTCAGGGTAGACTTGTCTGCACCAAGTTAGATGTGTCAAGTTCCTCCAGTTAAATCAGTAGATGTTTTGGCAGATATCAGAGCCTGCCTTGTCATAGATCTGGACTCCTAGAAGCCCTGTGATGCTACTTAAAGTCTCCCAATTTTCTTAAAGCTCTTCCACGGCCTGTAAGGAGACCATCCCCCTTGGCCTTGGCTCAGTTATCCGACTTTCTTATTAACAAGTGTAAGGTCGAAATGGCCCATGATATTAAATAAAAAAACCCAGACGCCAAATAATGTAACAGGTTTTAATGGCTAGGCGCCCCGGGGTGGGATTCCAGGACCCAACAGAGCGAGGTCGAGGAAGTCTGCGAGGAACAAAGGCAAAGAGCGACTTATACAGCCTCTCAGTAAGGAGCAGCGAAATTCTTCCCAAAAAAGGCGAGGTCTGCAGTTGGGGTCTCTCATAGGTCAGCTAGTCGAGGTGGGGAGACCGGGTTGGTCGCTCTGGAGGTTAGGAGGGAGGGTTGATTTCTGTCCAGAGCTGTTGCATCAGAGACTCTTCAGCGGTTTGGCGGGACTTTTTCCCGCCAGCGGGAAATGAAGAGGAGAAGAAGCAGCCAAGATGGCCACCGGGGTCCGGCCTTACAACAAGTAGCTTTGGTAAGTCACGCACGCTCTTGTTCACAGCGATCCCTCCTAACTCACATCAGGGCTAGATCAACCAATCCTCCCAATTTTCCTAGGACTGAGGGATTTCCTAGGACATGGGACTTTCCATTTTTGAATCCAGAAAATTTCCAACAACCACGAATTGTGGATTACAACACTAGTGACCCTGAATTACCAGGAGTGGCTGAGATAAAGAAATGCGGTGATCAGCTGTACAAGTCCAAGTGAGGTTCAGAGGAGAGAACGAGGGAGTGAGAAAGACACAGAACTGTTTGTGCAGAGCTGAGGCTGTGGATGAAGGGAAAACCTCTCACTGATGGGGTTTCCAAACCAGGGAAGGAAAGTTAACATCGGCTTGCATGACAATGCCCATGGATTGAAATGGCTGCCTGGAGTTTGGTGTTGAGAAGTACTCTGAGGCTATTTAACAAAAGAAGCATGAATATTAAAAACTTCACAGAGTGAAAGAAAACGATAGAACAATGTATCACTTCATACCCAGAAATGAGAGCGAGAACTAAGAATTAGTTGTGATGACCTGTCACACATTTAAAATGAAATTAAAAAAAATCTTAGCTAAATAAACTAGAAGCAATCACAGATGATGAAAATGAGAAACAAAATTTAT
Organism: Moschus berezovskii; assembly: GCF_049115385.1. Taxonomy (NCBI): domain Eukaryota; kingdom Metazoa; phylum Chordata; class Mammalia; order Artiodactyla; family Moschidae; genus Moschus; species Moschus berezovskii. Next base: position 35,593,697 of record NC_142486.1, on the reverse strand, counting down.
AAGACTTTGATTTAAACTATGCCATGTGCTATTTTTTCTATGCATAAATATATTCTAAGCAAATAATACTATTTATAACTGTGTGTCAACCTGTTTCTTTTGTTTTGTTCACACAGTCAATATTTTGAACAACATCGCTGTCATTAAGTAGTATTCCACAGCTTTATTGTAGATGATTGAGGAATGTATTACTACACAGAATATGCCCAAATTTGCTTCATTATTGTCAGATATCTGATTGTTAATATTCACCTATTTTTGACCCACAAATGTGAAAGTTTTACATGAGTCAATCTAATAACATATTTGCTCCTGCCCCAAGCTAATAAAAGTTCCTGTAAGATCAATGGTGATGTTCATTTTTGTACTTGGATATGCAAACTTGCATAGTTGTTTCCTTCAGGGAAATTCCTGAACTTCAACTTGCTAATTCTAAGGATAAAACTGATAAAGACAGTATAGGCATTTGTCATCAACATCAGGCAAGTAAGGCGGAGGAGAATGGGCATGGTTGGATCCCTCTGTGAAGAGGGATCAGGAGGAGGTTCTTCCAAGTTCAAACAGCTGATCACATTCTTCCTCATCAATGCACCACTTCACTTGTACTTATCACTTGTTACAGTACAAAGAATGTATAACAAGATCTTACGGCTGTTTCACTCTTTTCATTTTAATAAATGCATTCAAAAGCATAATTTTGCATCACCGCCAAAAATCCATTATTTTTCTCATGTGTATTTAACCATTAGCACGTTTTTAAGTGTATCCACGGGCCACCCAAAATCATCCTATTTACCAATGGCACATGGCACAACATGATAAACACTACATTCAAAGATATTCTTAGGTCTCTTTTTATTCTCCTAGTGTATAAGAAAAGAAAAAATATGATGAGGACTTCCCTGGTAGTCCAGTGGTAAAGAATCAGCCTGCCAATGTGGAAGACCCAGGTTTGATGCCTGATCTGGGAAGTTCCCACATGCTATTGGGCAATTAAGCCCATGGGGATGGTGTGCTCAATCGTGTCCGACTCTTTTCGACCCCATGGACTGTCGCCTGCCAGGCTCCTCTGTCCATGGAATTTTCCAGGCAATAATACTGAAGTGGGTTGCTATTTCCTATTCCAGGGGATCTTCCCAACCCAGGGATTGAACCTATGTCTCTTCCATCTCCTGTCTTAGCCACTGTGCCACCTGGGAAGCCCGTGGAAGACCCAGTGCAGCCAACAAAACAAAACAAAACAACACCCAATTTATTATACTTAAAAAAAAATATCTGATGAACATGGTTTTTGCTTTCAGTAAAACTGCATACTTACAGGTATTTAGAACTGAATTATAATTGCAGTAATTGCCCTGGAGTCCTCTCCAGCTTGGAAAAGCCTGCACTGCTGCAGGGGTACAGGGTTATTAACAACTGTGCCCAGCTTTGCTGCAGCTCACTATAGGCTTCCCAGAGAACCCACTTATGGGTCACTTTCCTTCACCCTCAGGCAGATGCTGGCTTGCAAACTGACCCCATACGTTGGGGACACGATGCGACCCAAGAAAGAGGCAGCCATTCCAGACTTGTAGGTGGCAGGTTTAATAAGCAAGGGAATTTACAAGGCTTCTCTCTTTCTCTTTTTTAAAAGTCTTAGCATCTTTTACTCATTTAAAAAAAAAAAAAAAGAACTTACATACAAATTTGTCTTGGGCAGCTGTAAGATGAATAGATCTAGGCATCTGTCTGCCAGAACCTTAGTTTTAACAGATACCCTGTCCAGACAGGCTCAACTCTTCACTCTCTCAAAGATACATCAGGGCAAAGCTTCCAATATGAAAACGGTGGGTGTAAGGTACATTTCAAGGACAGAGGAGCTTCAGATTGCCTGGGGCCTGCCGTGGTTCAGCTCGGGGGTCAGACGGAGGTCTCATCCTCTCAAAGACCCCCTCATCACTTTCCTAGGGATCCCACCCCTTAGCATCTTAATCAGGCTTCCTCACTAGCTCTTGGACCCTAATCTTGGGCAACTCGCTCCCTCCTCGCTTTGCAAAAGGGCTCTCTGAGGTCTCCAGTTGACCATCCAATTCCCCCAGATTGTCTGCCGGCCCCGGGGTGAACAGAACAGGGGACTCTGCAGTCTTTTTCTGACCCCAGTTCTTCCCACATTCTAACTTAAACTTCAACCATCAGTTGGGCATCAGTGGCCAGTGGTCCCACCCCAAGAGGAAGTCAGCCGGCTGTGCGTCGGGGATTTGCTTCTCCGCCTGCAGCGCCCTCTGGGCGGCTCTGCAGACACGCGCATCGGACCAGCCAGCATGTTGAGGGAGTCTTGTACTCCAGCTGCCGCCTGCACGCATATGACATTCAAGGACACCCCTCCCCACGTAGGGGTCGATGGCCAGCCTGGGATTTCCCTTCTGTGAATGCCTCTTTCCCAAGAGCCATTACTTCGGTCTCCAGGATGGCTTGCCACACCTTGCTTTGCAAACCGCCAGGAACACAGAGCACAAGGAGAGACCCCAGAGCGAGGTAAATCCCTCTGGACCGGCAGGTGGCGGTTTTAATAAGTGAAGCAACTTAATTATGAGGCTGGTCTTGAGAGCCCGTAAGACAGAGAGATCTCAGCACCTGCCCACTGGAATCTTAGTTTATACGGACACTGTCACTTGGTTTAGGCTCGTATCCGGTCCAGGTGATCTGAACATCTCGTTTTCTCAAGGCTACATCCTTGGAGCAGCTCCTGCTGCAAGAACGGTGGACAGGAAGTATCCTCCAAGGACAGAGGAAGGGTGAAGACCCTCCGATTGCTGATTGGCGGGGTCCACTCCGTGGGCCAGCCAGCAGTCTCCTCCTGTTGATGACCTGTTTCATCAGCAAGTAACGCATTTGCTCTGTTTTACATATGAGGACACTCAGACCTTGGACCTTTACCAGCCTGTCCATTTTGCCCAGAAAACCGAGATGGAGCTGAGATGGTAAGTCATGTTTTCCTCCAACAGTGTTGCTTAAGTCACTGAGGAGATGTAGGAGAATCAGATGGTGTACCATCCAGGAAAGTCTTCTTTCTTATCTTGTCAATGGGAATGTCTTCTATCTGCGTCCCTTTGCTCTCTTGGTTTGTGTGGATCAAGCAACACTCAGCTGACTTGTCCTGCTGAGATTTTTCTTTTTAAGCCAGTGGTTCTGAGTGTGTATTAGAAACACTTGGGATGCTTTTAAACTGTACGGAATCCTGAGCAACGCCCCCTCCCCAAGAAATACTAGTTTTATTGATGGAGTGGTGCCTAGAAATTGGTGTTGAGAAACACAAGCACTCCAGGTGACTCTAAGGTGCTTCTTGGTTTGAGAACCACTGCTTTGCCAGCACTGATACAACCCAGGATCTTGTTAGAAATTTAGAATCCCAGGCTTCCCTTATTGTTCTTAATCAAGATCTGCCTAGTAACATTCTCTCCATATTATTTGTGTGAGTGTTAAAATTTGAGGAGCACTTTACCATAAGGGCAGGTGTCTACCTTGTGCGTTTTTACTAGGGATGTAGTTTATCTGTTACAGCATTCTACCTGAGGTTGAAAACTGAACCAACCCTGGGGGAAAAAAAAACAATTAAAAGGTGAGTCAATATATCAGTCTTACAATTTAGACCCGAAGAAGCATGTTTGACCTTGATCTCATCCAAAGGACTGAAGTGTCATGGTTCTTCTGCTGCTCATTTGTGTCCGACTCTTGGTGACCCGCTGGACTGTAGCCCACCTGGCTCCTCTGTCTACAGGATTTCCCAGGAAAGAATACTGGAGGGGGTTTCCATTCCTCCTCCAGGGGGATCTTCTCGACCCAATGATAGAACCCATATTTCCTGCATTGGCGGGTGAATTCTTTACCACTGAGCTACCTGGGAATCCCTGAGTATCATGATAGAGCGATCCAAAATTTAGCACATAGTCTTGAGCAGGGTGGAGTCCTTATAGACTGTTCCTTCAACTTGAATGTTAATTGGGACCCTAGGTGGTATAGTCTTTATAGTAGTGGAAAGAGGCTTGGGAATTAAACAGCCTCTGTACTTGTTGCATGATCCTAGGTAAATAACCTCTGAACTATTCACTGTTCATGTGAAATAAATTAATGCATGTGGATTGACTGATGCAGGCTAGAGGCTCATTGAATGGCAGCTCAGATGCTACTGTTGTAGCCACACGTTCTGGGAAACAAACTCACTCAGAAGGACGATGCAGATAGTGGAGTGCAATTTATTACACCGGTGGGCCCAAGGCAGAGTCTCCTTTTAGCCAAGGACCCCGACCAGTTTTTGTGAAAACCTTATATACCCTAAGTGTACGAGCCCAAACCCACCTCCCCAAACTTCTTGAAACTAGTCTGGACAATGTAAAAGAGAGATACGATCAAAGATAACCCATGATTTATGTGTCACAAGACTAGATAAACAGTGGACATTTATCAATAGGCCTGTGGTCATATCCCGATAAACAATGGAATTTATGACTTTGTTCTGTTACAGAGATAATTAGCATATTCTTTTAGGCAATGGAGAGTCCAAGTACAAGTCCTGAGGCTCTTTTATCCGGGGGGTCTGGTTTCCCATTGGTATGCCACTTCTATAGACACTGGGCACAAAGTTCAGAGTCCATTGGGAGGGTGACCATGCGTGTAGCCTAAAGTTCGCAGCCTGGCCTACGATGGAGCCCAGCTCTGTCTGTTTCCTCCTTCACTACAAGTTGTGTAATCTGGGGAAAACGTTGAAAATCGGTGGAGGTCCCTTTTTTCATCCTTAAAATGTGAAGAAAGATGGTAGAGATGCCTTAGTATTATGTGACAAGACACTTTTTAGCAGGATGCCTGATACTTGAAAAATGCTCAGTAAAGATTTGTTATCTTCATCAGCATTACCGTCATCATCGTCACTTCCTTCCTTTTATGGCGTATATATTTAAGATGGGTCTTGATTTAGGAATTTTGGGCCTAAAGACAGACAGAAACTGGAAACTCTTATTGCTTCTGGTCTTTTCTGCTTTTTTCTTCCCTTCTCCCCCAATTGGCTGAGCTATATTTCCTTTGTTTCCTTCTTTTCTCTGATATACTTAGATACCGTCACCCTCATTTCCTTCGTATTTCACATCATGATTGTGTGCTTAATGATCATCTCCCCCAATATCTAGCAACGGGAATGAAAGCGGGATTTGACAAGGGGATAATCCTGGTGAGAGGCCAAGATTTTAATCACCAGGAAGAAACTGGCAGTGATCAGAGTCAGCAGGGAAGCACGCCCGAAAAGTACATGAAAATGACGCGATTTCACTTAGTAACAAAAAGGGAGGCAGGAACTGGGCCAAAGCAAGGAAGTCAAGTTTAGGGATGAAAGATGGCAGAAGACCCATCTATGTTCCTCCCCGGGCTCTAAGAAGCAAGATCTTAACTCCAGGCAGCAGCCCATCCTGTAGGATTGCATTTGGCAGCCTGGATTCCCCCTGAATTCCTCAGCCTTGACTTTACGCCTTTTTAAAAAATAGACATTTCCAAAAGAACAAAGTACTTAGCCATTTCCCTCCCGGCTTTTGCCCCACCCTGCAGCCACCTCTCTCCTGCACAGAATTACCCAAATATCTTCTAAATTATAAAAGGGAAATCTTCCCCACCAACTGTTGGTGGCAGCGCCAGGATGCGCCGTGTTGCAAAACGGTAGCCAAAAAAATAAAAATTGTAAACAAAAGAATCCCAAGGAACAGAGGGCAAGCTGTCCACATATGCCCATCCCAGTGGCTTCAATCAAAGGCGAATTGCTTCCCCAGTCAATGAAGCCAGTGCAACTAATAAACTCAGGCGCTAATTGCTGGCTGCAGATGTATTAACTGGAGCAAATGCAGTGCCAGCAACCATTAATTATCTAATGAGGCCAGCAGTCTTCTGATGAGGTGGGGGCTGATTAAATATTAAAGTGTGGCATATGGAAAGTGCCAGGAACAAAAGACTTCAATCTGAAAAAAAAAAAAAGAATGAGAGAAGAGCAGGGAAAAAAAGAGTTCTTTCTTTCTGTTTTTCAAGACAAGAGCCATCCCTGTGTCTGAAAGGTAATTAAAGTCCCATCGCTAGCAAAAGTCTCAAAGTGAGTTCGGTGAATCTGACTTCTGAAGCTTTAGCGCAGATGAAAAGATTTCACATTAAAAGAGGGTGACAAAAACATTCCGATGTAAAAGCAGTTACCTCTTTGTTTAACCCTTAGAGCTGAGGTGAATGCCTGCTGTTCAGCTATTTTTTCTGCTTTTCAGTCAGTGGAAGTGAACTTTCTGAGTGCATCAAACCACAGGCAGGTTCATGGATAAGGTCCCTGTGGAAGCTGTTCCCAGCTTGGTCTTTAAGCTTTCTTGTAGGGCTTGCATATTAAATCATAAAAGGAATTACTTCTTACAGGGCACTAGCCAGCCGCCAGGCACCCTGCCAAGCCCTTGACACCTGTGATCTCATTTTATCCACACAATAACTTGCAAGATAGGTAGTTATTCGCCACCATTTATAAGGTAAGACATTTGAAGCTGTAAGGGGTAAAGTGACTTGTTCAAGGTCACGTAACTCTCAGGGAGGAGATCTAAGTATTAAATCCAGGGCTTTTACTCTAAATGTTTCACTTATAATCATTGCATCAAGTCCTCCCCCTCCCCAATAAGGACAGTTTAATTGTCAAGTGATACAGGGAGACATTTTTTTTTAATTAGTTTTTCATTGGAGAATATGTTGTGTTAGTTTCTGCTGTACAGCAAAGTGAGTCAGTTATACAGACACATATATCCATTCTTGTTTAGATTCTATTCCCATGTAAGTCATTACAGAGTATTGAATAAAGTTCTCTGTGCTATTCAGTAAGGTCTTATTAGTTATATATTCTATAAATAGTAGTGTGTATAAGCCAGTCCCAATCTCCTAATTTATCCTTCCCTGCACTTTCCTCTCTGGGAACCACGAGTTTGTTTTCTTCATCTGTGGCCCAGCTTTGGTTTTGTAAAAAGGTTCATTTACACCATTTCTTTTGATTCCACATACAAGTGATACCTTATGATATTTGTCTATTTGTGTTTGACTAACTTTACTCAGTATGACAATCTCTAGGTCCATCCACGTTGCTGCAAATTGCCTTCTTTTGTTCATTTTTGTGGTGAGTATTCCATTGTATATTTGTTCCACATCTTTATTCCTTCACTGATGAACATTTAGGTTGCTTCCATGTCCTGGCTCTAGTGAACTTTGGGGTGCTGCAATGAACACTAGGGTGCATGCATCCTTTTGAATTATGGTTTTCTCCAAATATATGCCCAGGAATTGGATTGCTGGATCAAATGGTAACTCTAGTTTTAATAGGAAGACTTCCTTATGTGAAACCTGCTTCCAGTAGAAAAGTAGGAAACAGGTTTAACTTGTTTTCTGATGGTCCCTTGCAAAGGCCCAACTTTCAAGAGTGATTGAAATGTAAATATAGGGATTAGTCTATAAAGCTCTGACTCTTGAGAAGATTTGGGATGACCAAATGTACAAGTTTCTAGGTCTGAAGTATTTCCTGGGATAGACAGCATTTTAGTGATGAAATCAAGACAGATCTAGGAAAACTGGGATGGTTGTTTACCGGAATTTGTTGTTGTTTTTGGTTACTCGCTAAGTCGCGTCCAGCTCTTTTGGGACCCTATAGACTGTAGCCCGCCAGGGTTCTCTGTCTGTGGGATTTCCTAGGTAAGAATACTGGTGTGGGTTGCCATTTTCTCCTCCAGGGGATCATTCCAACCCAGGGATTGAACCCACATCTCCTGCTTGGCAGGTGGATTCTTCACCACTGAGCCACCTGAGAATTCCCAGATACAGATGAAAGTTTTTTCCAGGTCCCTTTGATTAAAAACCCAAGTTATGTTTAAGTGGAATTTTCAAAACAGGTTTCAATCAAGCTTTCATTCAAGAAAGATATAACTGACCAGCAGGGATGTAGAAAAAGATGACATTTGGAGTGAACAGAATTTTTATTCCATATTTGCCTCTATCTGCTTGTTAATCATTGTTTTTCCTGTAATGTCGTCACTCTTCACACCGAGATGGAAGTGACTTATGAAGAGGAGCTTGAATCTCTACATTTTCTTGCAACTTTAAATTCCTAGGAGTCCAAAAGCAGGGAAAAGGAGTATTTATATCATTGTCATGAATGATAGTGACAAGATTTAGAGTACTTACATTTGTAGAGTATTTTATCTTGCTTTATTTATATTTTTATACAACCTTCAGATGAAGGTGTTATGTGTTGCATGTTATGTTGATAGAAGTTACACTCATTAATTTGGAGTTGTTACAAAAAGATTATTAAAGTGATTGCCTTAAAACGAAATCAAGGTCATAAGTTAAAAACATAGACAGACATCTTTTTCATGCTTACCCCAGTTATCAAACATTGCATATCTTAGACATTTTAATAGAGGCAAAATATATTTTTAAAAATTTGAACTTAAAAGTGTCTTATTGCTTGTTTGTACTGTAGAGAAGACCACATGTTCTTGTCAGATCAGTCCTCTGAGTTCAGTTCAGATCAGTACTCTGCTCTTCCAAAAATTGTGTAGTCCAGTGTCCCCTAAAACGTTTTTCGCATTATACTCCTTCAGCAAGACTCTACAGAAAGAAAGAAAAAAGCTTCTGTGCTAACTATCAGTTCAGTTCAGTTCAGTTCAGTCACTCAGTCGTATCCGACTCTTTGTGACCCCATGAATCACAGCAAGCCAGGCCTCCCTGTCCATCACCAACTCCCGGAGTTCACGCAAACTCATGTCCACAGAGTCGGTGATGCCATCCAGCCATCTCACTCTCTGTCGTCCCCTTCTCCTCCCGCTCCCAATCTTTCCTAGCATCAGAGTCTTTTCCAGTGAGTCAGCTCTTCGCATGAGGTGGCCAAAGTATTGCAGTTTCAGCTTTAGCATCAGTCCCTCCAATGAACACCCAGGATTGATCTCCTTTATAATGGACTGGTTGGATCTCATTGCAGTCCAAGGGACTCTCAAGAGTCTTCTCCAGCACCACAGTTCAAAAGCATCAATTCTTTGGCCATCAGCCTTCTTCACAGTCCAACTCTCACATCCATACATGACCACAGGAAAAACCATAGCCTTGACTAGACGGACCTTTGTTGGCTAAGTAATGTCTCTGTTTTTTAATATACTATCAAGGTTGGTCATAACTTTCCTTCCAAGGAGTAAGCGTCTTTTAATGTCATGGCTGCAATCAGCATCTGCAGTGATTTTGGAGCCCAAAAAAATAAAGTCTGACACTATTTCCACTGTTTCCCCCTCTATTTCCCATGAAGTGATGGGACCAGATGCCATGATCTTTGTTTTCTGAATGTTGAGCTTCAAGCCAACCTTTTCACTCTCCTCTTTCACTTTCATCAAGAGGCTTTTTAGTTCCTCTTCACTCTCTGCCATAAGGGTGGTGTCATCTGCATATCTGAGGTTATTGGTATTTCTCCCAGCAATCTTGATTCCAGCTTGTGCTTCTTCCAGCCAAGCGTTCCTCATGATGTACTCTGCATAGAAGTTAAATAAGCAGGGTGACAATGTACAACTTTGACATACTCCTTTTCCTATTTGGAACCAGTCTGTTGTTCCATGTCCAGTTCTAACTGTTGCTTCCTGACCTGCATACAGGTTTCTCAAGAGGCAGGTCAGGTGGTCTGGGATTCCCATCTCTTGAAGAATTTTCCACAGTTTATTGTGATCCACACAGTCAAAGGCCTTGGCATAGTCAATGAAGCAGAGATAGATGTTTTTCTGGAACTCTCTTGCTTTCTCCATGATCCAGCGGATGTTGGCAATTTGATCTCTGGTACCTCTGCCTTTTCTAAAACCTGCTTGAACATCTGGAAGTTCACGGTTCACATATTGCTGAAGCCTGGCTTGGAGAATTTTGAGCATGACTTTACTAGCATGTGAGATGAGTGCAATTGTGTGGTAGTTTGAGCATTCTTTGGCATTCCCTTTCTTTGGGATTGGAATGAAAACTGACCTTTTCCAGTCCTGTGGCCACCACTGAATTTTCCAAGTTTGCTGACATATTGAGTGCAGCACTTTCAAAGCATCATCTTTCAGGATTTGAAAGAGCTCAACTGGAATTCCATCACCTCCACTAGCTTTGTTTGTAGTGATGCTTTCTAAAGCCCAATTGACTTCACATTCCAAGTTGTCTGGCTCTAGGTGAGCGATCACACCATCGTGATTATCTTGGTCATGAAGATCTTTTTTGTACAGTTCTTCTGTGTATTCTTGCCACCTCTTCTTAATATCTTCTGCTTCTTTTAGGTCCATACCATTTCTGTCCTTTGTTGAGCCCATCTTTGCATGAAATGTTCCCTTGGAATCTCTAATTTTCTTGAAGACTATAGGTGCATGCAATGACACAGATGAATCTCAAAGCAACAAAATGGGAGAAACTGCATATTCATTTTCCAACAGCAAAACTAATGTGTGGTGAGAAAATAAGCAAATAGTGATTGTTGCTGGGATGGTAGTAAAAAAACACCGGAAAAATTGTTTCCTCTGTTTGAGTGGGTCAGAGTAGGGATGACTGAAAAGGGGAATCCAGTAACTTTCTGGGGTGATGAACTTGGCTCATATAGATCTTTGTGTTTGTCAAAATTCTTTAAAAAATTCATATTAAAATTTTTAATTTAAATTCTAAATTTAACAAGTCTTAAAATCTTTGAAATGTTCTTCTTTTGCCTTATCTAACTTCTACTACAATAACAAATAGTCATAAAATATGTTGAAGTCTAGTTAATAATATACACGCTGAAGTATTTGTAGAGTACTGATGTGCTGCAATTTACTTTGAAATTCCTCCAGATATGATGGGTTGATGAATGGATCAAAGAATAATTAGATGGATAGCTGAATGGATGGATAGATGTGTTAGGGGAAGCACACTGACTGAAACCGCCCACCCTGGTCAGGCCCTTTAGTAACCATTCGCATGAGTTGTTTTATGACAGGAGATCCTGGTAAGGGATACGGAACTAATAAGCCACCACCAACCAGAAGAGTTTGGGAAAGGGCGAAAGGAGACACCGGGTGTCCATCCACTTTCCAGAATCCCTCTCGCTAGCATTCATCTTGGCTGAGCGATGCGTGCGCCTCCAGGAAAGACTCTGAATTAGAACGATTGGCCAAAGACCACCCGGAAACTAATCCCATCACCATAAAACCCGAGACTGCGAGCCATGTGGCAGAGAAGTTTTCCTGTGTTCCCTTACCCTACTGCTTTCCACTGGATGCCCTTCCCAATAAAATCTCTTGCTTTGTCAGCACGTGTCTCCTCGGACAATTCATTTCTGAGTGTTAGATAAGAGCCCAGTTTTGGGCCCTGGAAGGGGTCCCCCTTCCTGCAACAGATGGATGGATGGATGAATGAATAGATCAATAGATAGACAGATAGACAGATAAATAGATAGATAGATGAGTGGATAAAGGGACAAATGGATGGATAAATAGATGGACAGATAAATAATAAAATAAATGCATCAAAGTCTCAACTGTAGAAGCTGAGAGATGAGTACATGGGTATTCACTATACAGTTGTTTCAACTTTTCCATTTTTTTTTTTTGCAAATTTTCGTGATAAAATGTTGGGTAAAAATAAACTGGTCGTAATCTTAAAAAGGGTTCTATATTTAGGAAATGCTGAACGCTGTTTATTCCTCACATTTTTCCCTTGGGGGCATTTAGATCTCAGAAACATATTAAAGGCTTTAAGTCTTGTAGTTAAAACAAAATAAGTAAACTTTGTTTAGTCTAACATTTCCTTAAAATCTTTTGTTAGGAAACCCTTGGTTTTATTTATACTTTTTGCTTGTATTGGTGTTGCATGGTTAGCTTTTTACTGCTCTTTATGATACACAACACAATCAGAATGCCCTATTAACATGTAAAAGCAGGTAGCCCATAAGAATGTATCATTTCTAGAATGCATTAAATCATGACTGGGATATGGCAGTTATTAGAATTGGGATTCTTTCCAAATTGGGGCAGAGGTGTTTTGTATTTTGAGCTAGAGTTTGCTCACCTGTAAATTGTGTACAATGATCCTTTCCTTGCAGGAATGCTGTGAGAAGTAAATGAGGTAGTTATGAAGCATGATTACCTATAAGGAAGAGCAGATGATGTCAATAACATCCATGGTTATTGATAAAAGTGTCTGAGTGGGTAGGATCAATGCAGGTAAATACATACCAAGACACACTATGGTGAAAAATCAAAATAGCAGATATTCAGAGAAAAATGTTAAATCCCTACAAAGAAAAGGGAGCTATGTCCGAGTAGTACTATATGGTGAAACCAAACATATAATCCACCTCAATGCAGACCAGAAGAAAATGAAACAGAGTCTTCAAAATTCTAAGATAAAGTGAGAAATTATCCACATGCCTATCAACAGTAGGTAACTAAATCGTAGCGTATTCATGCAATGGAGTAATAAGCAACAATGAGAAAAAGTGATCAGCAACTGTACAAACAATGTGAATGGAAGAAGCCAGACAGAAAATAGGACCCCCATTCTTTTTATTTACCTAAAACACAAACACAGAGAAAACTAACCTATGCCATTAGAGATCAAAATATTGGCCATCGTGCTGGTGGTAGGAAAAAGAATGGGAGTTAGTGATAGGGAGAATTAAGCTTGCTTTTGGGTATTGGGTATATTCTGTTTCTTGATCTTAACTTTACACTCATAATATCTGCACTTATTTGCCTGCTGCTGCTGCTAAGTCACTTCAGTCGTGTCCGACTCTGTGCGACCCCACCAGGCTCCCCTGTCCCTGGGATTCTCCAGGCAAGAACACTGGAGTGGGTTGCCATTGCCTTGCCTAGCTGGCTTTAAATTTAAATTTAAAAATTAAGAGACTTGGAGACAGATCCAAAAGTCTTAATGTGCTAACATTTGGATTAAAGGAGTAAAAAAAAAAAAAAAGAAAAAACACCTCAGACCTAGGAGAAACAAATCATATAAATTCAAGAAGAAAGCTAAGGGAACCAAAGAAAACCATGAATTGTCAGAGCAAAAGGACTCACATTGTCTCAGATAGGATACCCAGATTTACAAACTTCTCATCAATAGTAGTGAAATATCCACGTCTTAAAGATAAAAATAATTTTTGCACAATTCTGATGAAAAAAAACAGACTCAAACAAGTAAAAAAGGACAATGATTAAAATATTTTACAATCTAGCCAAAATATAATTCTAGTTCAAGAGTAGAGGAAAATTTGTTTAAAGAAGTTGATTGCGGAAGCACTTTGCATGCATACGTGCTAAGTTGCTTCAGTCATGCCCAACTCTTTGTGACCCTAGGAACTTAGCCCCCCAGGCAAACTCCATCTCCTGGACTTTGTTTAAACTCACCTCCACTGAGTTGGAGATGCCATCCAACCAGCTCATCCTGTCACCCCCTATCCTCCAGCCTTCAATCCATCCCAGCATCAGGGTCTTTTCCAATGAGTTGGCTCTTCCTATCAGGTGTCCAAAGTATTTGGAACTCTAGCTTCAACATTAGTCCTTCCAGTGCATATTCGGGGTCGATTTCCTTTCTGATTGACTGGTTTGATCTTCTTGCAGTACAAGAGACTCTCAAGAGTCTTTTCCAGTGCCACAGTTTGAAAGCATTAATTCTTCAGGTTGATGGTCCAATGGTCCAACTCTCACTAGAAAAACTGTACCTTTGACTGTGTGAACCCTTGTTGGCAAAGTGATGTCTCTGCTTTTTAATATGCTGTCTAGGTTTGTCTCTGGGTACTGTGTATGATGTGTAAAATGTAGATTTCCACATGGCTGTTTCGTAAAGAAGAGTTTGGAGGATGGACTTTCTGAGCAGCAATTCCAAAGTACTAAGTGTTCATTGGAAGGACTGATGCTAAAGCTGAAACTACAATACTTTGGCCACCTCATGTGATGAGTTGACTCACTGGAAAAGACTCTGATGCTGGGAAGGATTGGGGGCAGGAGGAGAAGGGGACAACAGAGAATGAGATGGCTGGATGGCATCACCAACTCGATGGACATGAGTTTGAGTGAACTCCGGGAGTTGGTGATGGACAGGGAGGCCTGGCGTGCTGTGATTCATGGGGTCACAAAGAGTCAGACACAACTGAGCGACTGAAATGAACTGAACTGAACTGAAGAAGGATAGATGATGCTGAAGTGGAAGCTCCAATACTTTGGCCACATATTATGAAAAGTCCACTCATTGGAAAAGATACTGATGCTGGGGAAGGTCGAAGGTCAAAGGCAAAAAGAGAAGGGGGTGGCAGAGGATGAGATGGTTAGATAGCATCACCGACTCAATGGACACAAATTTGAGCAAATAAGGGAGGACAGGGCAGCCTGGCATACTGCAGTCCTTAGGGTGGCGAGGAGTCAGACAGGGCTTAGCGACTGAACAGTATGAACAAAGAAGTAGAGAAAGGCAAGAGTTGATTGCAGTATTTTGAATCAAGGTTGTTGCCCAAAGTTTAGAGTTTTGAGGTTGACCAAAATGCACATGTACTGCAGGCGTGTAACACATGGGGGTGGTCCCCTTGTTTTCTGTGTGGAGGGGGCATAGGAGGAAAGCAGACACAGAGGGGAAGGAGACGGTTCGTTGTGTCCAGAGCTATGGTGAGTGGATCTTGGAACAAGAATTGCATTTTCCGAGAGGGAAGTGACAAACATACCCCCCAGGCATCAGAGAAAAGCAGCTGTGAAATAAAACCCAACAACCCATAGCTGCAAATCCCTTCAGTGTGACCAAGGTGCTGAGAAGTTTTCCTGCCAACGAGAAAAGTGTCACGTTCTGGAAAATCCGTCACTCCCCAAAACTGATTTGCTTTCAGTGTAAGGACGATCCTTCCCCCAGCCCCCATTTTCTCTTTTGATAATCCCCCTCTTTATTATAATCTTCTTAATATCCATCTGTTACCCTTTAGGCAGAGGCTTCTTAAATTCAAATATCAGGCTATTTTTATCATAGAAGAATATGTAAAGCAATAGAAAACAGTTTAATGGATTTTGGAGCCCGTGGCCCTCTTTCGCATCATTTCCATAATGAAATCCACTTAACAGCATCCATGTTGCCACAGTTGACTGTTCACACAAACGAAGAGCGAACACTTCCTTCGTGTGAGATTCCCCAGCAAAGCAGGGTCTGAGACACCTACCTGTGACGGCCCGGGGGCCTTGCCCCTCCAGTCTTGCATTGGAGGGTGATGTTACCTTCTGTTTGACTCAGTGAAGCTTGGTGGCATTTGGGATAGTGTCGCATTCCTGGGTTTTGTGAAATGGAGACTGGAAGGTAGTTTTCATGGAACAAGGCCTCGGGAGGAGGATTCTTCTCCCTGGGGAATTAGCATGGGCAAAACCCCTACAGATTTAATGAGATGATATTGGGGAAAGATAGCGTGTAAAGGAATTGGAGGCCTTGATGCTTCATTACCTTAGTTCAGGTCACTTTAGATAAATTGTCTGTCGTCATTAACAAGTTATGTCCTCAGACCTTGATGTAAGAACAAAAAAGTTCAGAGGAAAATGTCATATTGACTTTTCATCTGTTGAGGTTAAAACCTAGACCATTTGGTGAAAATTGCTGCTGCTGCTGCTGCTGCTAAGTCGCTTCATTCATGTCCAACTCTGTGCGACCCCATAGATGGCAGCCCACCAGGCTCCCCCGTCCCTGGGATTCTCCAGGCAAGAACACTGGAGTGGGTTACCATTTCCTTCTCCAATGCATGACAGTGAAAAGTGAAACTGAAGTCATTCAGTCATGTCTGACCCTTAGCGACCCCATGGACTGCAGCCTGCCAGGCTCCTCCGCCCATGGGATTTTCCTGGCAAGAGTACTGGAGTGGGGTGCCATTGCCTTCTCCTTGGTGAAAATTATTCTCTGTAAAATAATATACAGATGGGGCTGATTATTCCCTGGGAAAGTGTGTCTGCATTGGTAAAGTTGGCTGCATTTCTCTTTAAACTTGCAGTATTGTTGAGTTATCTATATCACTTGGCTTTCAAAAGAACGTGAACAAGAAGTGCCAGGCTGATACAGACCTCTTGGATAAGCTTAAGGCACCTCTGTTCTTATTAAAGCAGGCATTCAGTTCAGTTCAGTTCAGTCTCTCAGTCGTGTCTGACTCTTTGCGACCCCATGAATCACAGCACGCCAGGCCTCCCTGTACATCACCAACTCCCGGAGTTCACTCATAGGTGGAAGCAAAAGAAACAGCTGTCTGAATGGTGTGGTTTGAGTAGTAACAGAACCAGTTTTGCCATCATCAAATTATCTTCTACCTTTCAGCCAGAAGTAATACCCCCTGTAAGATTATGGGGTATTACTTCTCTGAGTTAAAATATATTCATTCATTTAACCATTCAGCAGGAATTATTTTGTTTTGTTTAAAATTTTTTCATTGTGATAAAATGTACATATAATAAAATTTATCACCTTCACCATTTTTTAAATGGGCTGTTGAGTGGTGTAAGTATATTTGTACTTTTGTACAGTCATCACCACTATCCGTCTCCTGAATTCTCATCTTAGAAAACCAAAACTCTGCACCGATTAAGTGTGAAGTCTCCATTTCCCACTCCTCCAAGCCCTTGGTAGCTTCCATTTTCCATTTTGTCTCTATGAATTTGCCTCCTCTAGCAAGGAGATCCAACCAGTCCATTCTAAAGGACATCAACCCTGGGTGTTCATTGGAAGGACTGATGCTAAAGCTGAAACTCCAATACTTCGGCCACCTCATGCGATGAGTTGACTCACTGGAAAAGAGTCTGATGCTGGGAGGGATTGGGAGTGGGAGGAGAAGGGGACGACAGAGAGTGAGATGGCTGGATGGCATCACCGACTCTGTGGACATGAGTTTGAGTGAACTCCGGGAGTTGGTGATGGACAGGGAGGCCTGGCGTGCTGTGATTCATGGGGTTGCAGAGAGTCGGACACAACTGAGCGACTGAACTGAACTGAAGTGGGACAGAAGCGGAATCACGCAGCATTTGTCTTTCTGTGACTGGTTTATTTCCCTCAGCATAACGTCACCAAGATTTATCCATGCTGCAGCATGGGACCGGATTTCCTTCCCTTTTTTCTTCTTTCTTTTTTACTTTTTAAGTTATGTAAGTGTGAATACACATTTACAGGAAACTTGGAAAATACAGAAGAAAGTTACATATAGTTCCACTAAATATTGCAATTGTTTTTTAAGTAGAAAACCTACATTTTTAGTTGGAGTTTCAATACCAAACTCTCAAAAATTAATAGAATGAATAGACAAAAAAGTAGAAGCATATGCTGCTGCTGCTGCTGCTAAGTCACTTCAGTCGTGTCCGACTCTGTGTGACCCCATAGATGGCAGCCCACCAGGCTCCCCTGTCCCTGGGATTCTCCAGGCAAGAACACTGGAGTGGGTTGCCATTTCCTTCCTGAAAAGCACTATGAACCAATTCAATATAATTAAGACTTATACAATTTTCACCCAACAGCAGGATACAAATTCTAGTCAAGTTCCCATAGTCTGTAAACTAGGAGACACTGGAACATATCAGTTCAGTTCAGTTCAGTTCAGTTCAGTTCAGTCGCTCAGTCGTGTCCGACTCTCCGCGACCCCATGAATCACAGCACGCCAGGCCTCCCTGTCCATCACCAACTCCCGGAGCTCACTCAAACTCATGTCCACAGAGTCAGTGATGCCATCCAGCCATCTCATTCTGGGACATAAACAAGGTGCAAAAAATTTTCTGAATAAACAAGGTGCAAAAAAATTTCATGATCTAAAGGTATTGAGAATTTCTTTCTAAGGTTGAATGGTATTTACTTATATATATACACTACATTTTGTTTATCCATCCGTGGGCTGTTAGACTAAAGGTTGGTTTCTTATTACATTTATATGCTGCTATGAAATAGGGTGAACAAATGCATCTTTTGAGACCCTGCTTTCAATTCTTGTAGGTTTATACTTAAAAGTGGGTCATATGGCAATTCTATTTTTAATTTTTTGAGGGATGTCCATGTTGTTTTTATTGAAGTATAGCTGATTTACAACGTTCTGTTAATTTCTGCTGTAAAGTGACTCAGTCATATACACAAATGCATTCTTTTTTATATTCTCCTCCATCACGGTCTATCTCAGGATATTGAACATAGAGCCCTATGTTATACAGCGTGCTTGGTTGCTCAGTCTTATCCAACTCTTTGCAACCCTTTGAACTGTAACCTGCCAGACTACCCTGTTCATGGGGTTTTCCAGGCAAGAATACTGGAGTGGGTTGCCATTTCCTTCTCCAGGGGTTCTTCTTGGCCCAGGGATCGAACCTGCATCGCTTGAGTCTCCTGCATTGCAGGCAGATTCTTTACCTGCTGAGCCATCAAGTAGGATCGTGCTGATTATCCATTCTACATGTCATATATGTCATAGTTGGCATCTACTAACCCCAAACTCACCATCCACCCCTTTCTCACCCGCCTTCCCCTTTTGGCAACCACAAGCCTGTGCTCTGTGTCCATGATTCTGTTTCATAGATAGGTTTACTCACACTGTATTTTAGATTCCGCACTTAAGTGACATCATATAGTACTTGTCTTTCTCTTTCTGACCTACTTCTCTTAGCATGATCATCTCTCACTGTATCGTCCATGTTGTTCTTCAGGTGTAATTGCGCACCCCCAGAATACAGAGACGAATCAGCCGTGAGGCCTCCAGACAACCGTTTATTTTCAGAGGAAAATGAATATAAACCTGTAATGACAGTACTTTGGATAAAAGAGTCAGTGGAGGACTGGCTCAGAGAGTGTGGGGACTTTGAAGAGAGGGCACCCTTGGCTCTTCTCAGAGAGAACAAGGGACGCTTTCAAGAGATAGTGGCATTTGAAGTGAATCTTGAGAGTGTGTTTGCTAAAGATGGAGGCTTTTTATCTGAGAGAAGAGACGCCTTAGGATTCATGACTGTTGCCTTCAAGTCTTTCAAGAGCTATTATGCAGAAGACTGAGCAGATGTCTTCCGAGTAACCCCGATATGGAAGGGAGACAGACTTCAGATCAATAGAAGAACAAGATTGCCAAAAATCAGAGCTGTCCAGCCCTAGGACAGGCTGTCAGAAGGTAGAGTTCCACATCACATTTCCAATGACAACCTGTCAGTGGATGGCAGGGAAGATTCATTCAGCAGTTAGGGTAGAATTGATGATTTCTAAGACCTCTTCCAACTTGTGGATTCGATTATTCTAGCACTGGCTGCATTGAAGCATCTCTTAAGATTCAAATTTTTCCTATTTTCCCTTTAAATTAGCTCTTATGTGAGTGCATGCTTGGTCGCTTCATTCATGTCCAACTCTTTAAGACCCCATGGACTGTAGCCTTCCAGGCTCCTCTGTCCATGGGATTCTCCTGGGATTCTCCAGGCAAGAATACTGGAGTGGGTTGCCGTGGCCTCCTCCAGGGGATCTTCGCAACCCAGGGATCAAACCCAGGTCTCATTCATCTCTTGCATTGGCAGACAGGTTCTTTAACACAAGCACCACCTGGGAAGTCCAAATTAGCTCTTACAGATACCTATATCTATCTATTATCTACCTATGTTTTATATTTATGTGTGGACTTCCCAGGTGGTTCAGTGGTAAAGAATTCACTTGCCAGTGCAGGAGATGTGGGTTCAGTCCCTGGGTTGGGAAGATCCCCTGGAGAAGGAAATGGCAACCTACTCCAGTATTCTTGCCTGGGAAATCCCAAGAACAGAGGAGTCTGGCGGGTTACAGTCCATGGGGTCGCAAAAGAGTTGGACACGACTGAACATGTGCATGGTCATGCACACGCACATATATGTTTGTATGGCATACTGTTCTAAGAAATAATACTATATCTGAAGATAGGATGGATAGATGATAGATAAATGTAGACCGAAATGCATTTTCCATGTGACTTACTGATAATAGTAGCTATCATTTATTAAGCAATCTACTTTGTCTCAAGTCGTGTTTTATGTCATTTAATCATCATGTTAACCCTCTGCCTTGCACAGTGTCATCAGACCCACTTCATCAGCCTGATACCTGTATCAGAGAAGCTGAGTAACTCATTCAAATGCACCCTGTTGGTTGAGTTGACGTTTGAACTTTGGCCCCAGTGAAATTCTCTACTGTGTAATCTGTTTCGGTAGAGCTGTTTGCTTCTTTGTTGTTGTTGTTTTTCTGTGTATACTTCTTTTTTTAAATTTATTTAGTTTTAATTGGAGGACAACAGCTTTACAATACTGTGTTGGTTTCTGCCATACATCAACATGAACCAACCAGAGGCACACATATGTCCCCTCCCTTTGCAGCCTCCCTCCCACCTCCCACCACATCCGCCCCTCTAGCTTGTCACAGAGGCCTGGGTTGAGCTCCCTGCGTCACACAGCAGATTCCCACTGGCTGTTTTACATGTGGTCGTGTCCATGTTTCCATGCTGCCCTCGCAATTCGTCTCACCCTCTCCTTCCCACACTGTGTCCAAAGTTTTGTTCTCTATGCCTGTATCTCCATTGCAGCTCTGCAAATAGGCTCTTCAGCACCATAGGGTGTGTGTGTGTGTGAGTGTGTGTGTGTGTGAATTAGTCACTCAGTTGTGTCTGACTCTTTGCATCCCTGTGGACTGCATCTTGCCAGGCTCCTCTGTCCATGGAATTCTCGAGGCAAGAATACTGGAGCAGGTTGCCATACCCTCTTCAGGGGATCTTCCCAAGCCATGCCATTTCTTCACTGATTCTCCATGATCCTATAACGCATATATTATCATACCTTCTTTGAACCAGTGGGGAAGTGGAAATCCAGGGTAGTCTAGCAACATGTAGGTAGGGCCAGGAATTAGAGTGGTTCTGTCTGTCCTCTTAAATCCACTGACTGATGCTACCTGTCCATTCCAAAGTCCTATCAACATACTCTAGCATCCTGAGAAGAGACAGGGCATTTGCTTCCTGTTATCTCACAAAATCAGATTATAAATTAGAAGACTGCATCCAGTAACTCTGGACAGATGTTTAGTTTTATCTCCCTCTTTCCCTCCCTCATTCCACCCTGCCAAGAGAAGCATGTTCTTTGGAAGTTTTGTGTGTAGATGAATTGTCATTTAACTGCCTTTTCCCCCTCCTCACGCATCACACAAAAGGCCTCGTAGAGGGCTTGGTCATAAAATGGGATTGTTTTATTTTTAATGTTTATGGCAGGAGAGGACCAAGTTGAAAATCAAACACATGGGTCTCACGACTTTAATCAGGAGGAAACTTGCTAATAGATTTTTTTTTTTAACTTTAAATTTAACAACTTAACAACTTGGCAATTTAATTAACTTTTTAAACACAACATAAACCAGCCCGTGGGACTTTGTGCTGCCGTACTTAATTGTGGCAAACAGCCTAAGAAGTGGGAAGAAAAACAGATGAGACACCTTTATGGCGAAAGAGGCACCATCTGTAGTTACCAGCGACGATGCTTTGTCACAATCCATCCCCAGCAAGTGCAGCTCAGGACTTGAAAATAGCTCTCTGTTGGCTTTTCCTTGAGAGTGTAACAGTGGCATCATACAACCATTAGGGAAAAATAATAACAGCTGCATAGTAGGAGAATTTATTCCTGGCGAGTGCTAGGGTGGACTTGCACATTCTTTGAATTAATGAAATAATTCGACAAATAGGTCTTTGTGTTGTTCTTCGGTCTCTTATGTCCGACTCTTTGTTACCCCATGGACTACAGCACGCCAGGCTCCTCTGTCCTCTGCTATCTCCCAGAGTTTGCTCAAATTCGCGTCCATTGAGTCAGTGATGCTATTGCATCCTCTGTCGGCCCCTTCTCCTCCCGCCTTCAATCTTTCCCAGCATCAGGGTCTTTTCCAATGAGTCAGTTCTTCACATCAGGTGACCAAAGTATTGGAGCTTCAGCTTCAGCATCAGTCCTTCCAGTGAATATTCAGAGTTGATTTCCTTCCGGATTGACTGCTTTGATCTCCTTGCAGTCCAAGGGACTCTCTAGAGTCTTCTCCAGCACCACAGTTTGAATGTATCAATTTTTTGGAGAGAACAAGATGGCGGAGGAGTAGGTGGATATGAAATACATCTCTCTCCATGGATACATCAGGAATACACCTTCAGACACGGAAGAGCATGCAGAACACCAGCTGAGAGCGGACAGGAGTACCTAACCAGCGGAAAAGAGTATATAGACCCCCCACAAAACTCGGTAGGATGAACGAATGCATGTTTTCTGATGCTCAGCCTTCTTTATGGTCCAACTCTCACACCCTTACACGACTACTGGAAAACCCATAGCTTTGACTATATAGACCTATGTCGGCAAAGTAATGTCTCTGCATTTTAATATGCTATCACTGTTTGTCATAGATTTTATTCCAGGAGCAACCATCTTTAAATTTCATGGCTGCAGTCACCGTCCACTGTGATTTTGCAGCCCAAGAGAATGAAATTTGTTACTCTTTCCACTTTTCCCCCTGCTATTTTTCATTAGGTACTTCCTATTACAATTATTTTAAGGAAGAAACAAACAAGCAATAGCCATGCTCCCAAAGTACTTAAAGTCAAGTGGGAGAAGACAGGTATTAATCCAGTAAACAGAAATGCAGCATTGCTCTCATTTACAGAACCTTGTTATCACTATGTTGTCTGCAGGACATTAACACATGTTGTTATCACCCTGAAGCCAGGTAGATTATTCACCCATCATCTAAAGAAGAGGAGTTGGGGAGGGGTTAACAGAAATTGCTTGAGGTCCCAGAACTAACTTACACAGCTAATAGTAAACCCAGGTTTCCTCACCCAAAGCCACAAAGCCAATGTTTGCCCAATTTGAGTTATTTCTGTGTCCCATAGTTACCTCTTCTGCCCTTCCATGTACCATTGAAACTAGCATTTATTTATTTTTTTCTTAATGAAAGGTAGCCCTGTTTCCAGCAGCAAGGTATTTTGGCGTGGTGGTTTGATTTATCCAAGGTCATGTGGCTGGTAGGGGACTGGTCCAAGACTCAAATAACTGCCTCAAAATTTCATGATCTACTTTTAGTTAATCATTGTTGTTCAGTTGTTATGTCCGACTCTCTGTGGACTCCCCATGGACTGCAGCATGCCAGGCTTCCCTGTCCTTCACCATCTCTTGGAGTTTGCTCAAACTCATGTCCATTGAGTTGCTTATGCTATCTAACCATCTCATCCTCTGTCATGCGCTTCTCCTTGTACCTTCAATCTTAGAAAATAAAAAAGTATAATCATACAAACAAATTTCATGTTCTGTGGACTTCCGGACTTCCCTGGGGGTCCAGTGGTTAAGACTCCTCGCTTCCACTGCAGGGGGGCACAGGTTCAGTCTCTAGCTGGGGAACTAAGATCCCACATGCTGTACAGTGTGGCCAAAAGAAATTTTTTAAAAAAATCATGTTCTTTATTACATTTTTCTCTTTGCCAACTCAAAAGAGGTCAGAAATTTTATTTTTTTATTATTTTATTTTTTTTTATTGGAGGCAAATTACCTTACATTAATATATTGGTTGGTTTTGCCATACATTGACACAAATCTGCCCTGGATGTACATGTGTTTCCCCTCTTGAAGCCCCCTCCCACCTCCCTCTTCCCCATATCCTCCCTCCAGGTCATCCCTGTGCACCAGCCCCGAGCATCCTGTATCATGTGTCGAACCTGGGCTGGTGCTTCATTTCACATATGATAATATACATGCTACAATGTCATTCTCCCAAATCATCCCACCTTCACCCTCTCCCACAGAGTCCCAAAGACTGTTTTTGGTACATATACACAATGGAGTATTTTTCAGCCATCAAAAAGAATGCATTTGAGTCAATTCTAATGAGGTGGATGAAATTGGAGCCTATTATACAGAGTGAAGTCAGCCTGAAAGAAAAACATCAATACAGCATACTAATGCATATATATGGAATTTAGAAGGATGGTAACCTTAACCCTGTATACGAGACAGAAAAAGAAATGTTAAAATAAGCCCCTTCTATTAAAAGGGGCTTCCTTGGTGGCTCAGTGGTAGAGAAAATGCCTACCAGTGTGGGAGATAGGGGCTGGATCCCTGGTCCGAGAAGATCCCACATGCCGCAGAGCAACTAAGCCTGTGTACCACGACTATTGAGCCTGTGCTTTAGAGCCTGGATGCTGCAACTGCGGAGCCGGCATGCTGCAGCCTCTGAAGCCTGTGTGCTCTAGAGCCAGTGCTCCGCAACAAGGGCGGCCACTGCAGTGAGAAGTGGTGCATCTGGAGAAGTAGCCCCTGCTCACCACAACTAGAGAAAAGCCCATGCACAGTAATGAGGACCCAGCGCAGCAAAAAATAAATAAAATTGTTTTTTAAAAAAAGAACTACTATAAGAACCTTCTAAAAAGTTCAGGTGGTCTTATGATTTCCTGTGTCAATAGATATATGATACAAAATAAATAAGAGTGCTTACTTTGGGGAACTAATAAGAAAGGGACCCCTGAAGAGTCCTAATTATTAGAGGTCTATTAAATTAGGAATAGGAGAGTTAAGCAAGATTTTCAGGATCCTTCAGGTAGAACTATCTTGTCCGCTCCAGAACCCTTGGTCTAAGGCTCTGTGTTATACTTCTTGTTCTAACCTTGTTGTCTCTGACTCAGCTTTTTGATGTTACATCTCAACTTTCTTCCATCATGTCACACCTGGGTGCATTACTCTTCTCTGACTGTCACTTCCTGGGACAACACTGACCAGTTTTACTGGACCAGGCTTCATTCCCCCCAAAGTCGCTAGAAAATCATTTTATCAGTGAAGGGTCTTCCCTCAGATCAGATCAGTTGCTCAGTTGTGTCCGACTCTCCGCGACCCCATGAATCACAGCAGGCCAGGCCTCCCTGTCCATCACCAACTCCCGGAGTTCACTCAAACTCATGTCCACAGAGTCGGTGATGCCATCCAGCCATCCCATTCTCCGTCGTCCCCTTCTCCTCCCACCCCCAACCTTTCCCAGCATCAGAGTCTTTTCCAGTGAGTCAACTCGTCGCATGAGGTGGCCAAAGTATTGCAGTTTCAGCTTTAGCATCAGTCCCTCCAATGAAACATCCAGGATTGATCTCCCTTAGAATGGACTGGTTGGATCTCTTTGCAGTATAAGGGACTCTCAAGAGTCTTCTCCAACACCACAGTTCAAAAGCATCGATTCTTTGGCGATCAGCCTTCTTCACAGTCCGACTCTCACATCCATACATGACCACGGGAAAAACCATAGCCTTGACTAGACGGACCTTGGTTGGCAAAGTAATGTCTCTGCTTTTTAATATACTATCAAGGTTGGTCATAACTTTCCTTCCAAGGAGCAAGTGTCTTTTAATTTCATGGCTGCAATCAGCATCCGCAGTGATTTTGGAGCCCAAAAAAATAAAGTCTGACACTGTTTCCACTGTTTTTCCGTCTATTTCTCATGAAGTGATGGGACCAGATGCCATGATCTTTGTTTTCTGAATGTTGAGCTTCAAGCCAACCTTTTCACTCTCCTCTTTCACTTTCATCAAGAGGCTTTTGAGTTCCTCTTCACTTTCTGCCATAAGGGTAGTGTCATCTGCATATCTGAGGTTATTGATATTTCTCCCAGCAATCTTGATTCCAGCTTGTGCTTCTTCCAGCCCAGCGTTCCTCATGATGTACTCTGCATAGAAGTTAAATAAGCAGGGTGACAATATACAACCTTGACGTACACCTTTTCCTATTTGGAACCAGTCTGTTGTTCCATGTCCAGTTCTAACTGTTGCTTCCTGACCTGCATACAGGTTTCTCAAGAGGCAGGTCAGGTGGTCTGGGATTCCCATCTCTTTCAGAATGTTCCACAGTTTATTGTGATCCACACAGTCAAAGGCTTTGGCATAGTCAATGAAGCAGAAATAGATGTTTTTCTGAAACTCTCTTGCTTTCTCCATGATCCAGCAGATGTTGGCAATTTGATCTCTGGTGCCTCTGCCTTTTCTAAAACCTGCTTGAACATCTGGGAGTTCACGGTTTACATACTGCTGAAGCCTGGCTTGGAGAATTTTGAGCATGACTTTGCTAGCGTGTGAGATGAGTGCAATTGTGCGGTAGTTTGAGCATTCTTTGGCATTGCCTTTCTTTGGGATTGGAATGAAGACTGACCTCTTCCAGTCCTGTGGCCACTGCTGAGTTTTCCAAATCTGCTGGCATATTGAGTGCAGCACTTTCACAGCATTATCATTCAAGACTTGAAATAGCTCAACTGGAATTCCATCACCTCCACTAGCTTTGTTCGTAGTGAGGCTTTCTAAGGCCCACTTGACTTCACATTCCAAGATGTCTGGCTCTAGGTCAGTGATCACGTTATCGTGACTATCTTGGTCGTGAAGATCTTTTTTGTACAGTTCTTCTGTGTATTCCTGCCACCTCTTCTTAATATCTTCTGCTTCTGTTAGATCCATACCATTTCTGTCCTTTATCGAGCCCATCTTTGCATGAAATGTTCCCTTGGAATCTCAATTTTCTTGAAGAGGTCTCTTGTTTTTCCTATTCTGTTGTTTTCCTCTATTTCTTTGCATTGATCACTGAGGAAGGCTTTCTTATCTCTCCTTGCTATTCTTTGGAACTCTTCATTCAGATGCTTATATCTTTCCTTTTCTCCTTTGCTTTTCGCCTCTCTTCTTTTCACAGCTATTTGTAAGGCCTCCTCAGACAGCCATTTCGCTCTTTTGCATTTGTTTTCCATGGGGATGGTCTTGGTCCCTGTCTCCTGTACAATGTCACGAACCTCCGTCCAGAGTTCATCAGGCCCTCTATCAATCAGATCTAGTCCCTTAAATCTATTTCTCACTTCCACTGTATAATCATAAGGGATTTGATTGAGGTCATATCTGAATGGTCTAGTGGTTTTCCCTACTTTCTTCAATTTCAGTCTGAATTTGGCAATAAGGTGTTCATGATCTGAGCCACAGTCAGCTCCTGGTCTTGTTTTCGCTAACTGTATACAGCTTCTCCATCTTTCCCTACCTTATCACAAACTTGTGGCAGATCAAGAGCCTGTGACTTATTCTCAAAAAAAAAAAAGAGCCTGTGACTTATTCTTTCAGATAGAAATAGCATGTTTCAATCATGGCTCTGTGGTTCTTGTTACTTTTGTTATAATGATTAAGTGCTTTGTTCTTTTTTATTGAAGTATAGTTGATTTCAGTTCAGTTCAGCCGCTCAGTCATGTCCAACACTTTGCGACCCCATGAATCACAGCTCACCAGGCCTCTCTGTCCATCACCAACTCCCAGGGTTCACTCAAAGTCATGTCCATCGAGTCAGTGATGCCATCCACCCATCTCACTCTCTGTTGTCCCTTCTCCTCCCGCCCAGGCTCAGGTATACAGCAAAGTGATTCTCGCTCAGTCATGTCTGACTCTTTGTGACCCCATTGACTGTAGCCCTCCAAGCTCCTCTGTCCATGGGATTTCCCAGGCAAGAATCCTGGAGTGGGTTGCCATTTCCTTCTCCAGGGCATCTTCCCAACCCAGGAATTGAATCTGTGTCTCCTGCATTGCAGGCAAATTCTTTACTGATGCCCTATATGCATATATATGATACATAAAATACATAAAAAATACATATGATACATTATTATCAGGTACTTGGTATAGTTCCCTGTGCTATACAGTAGGCTCTCGTTGTTTATCTATGGACATGAGTTTGAGTGAACTCCGGGGGTTGGTGATGGACAGGGAGGCCTGGCGTGCTGTGATCCATGGGTCGCCAAGAGTCGGACATGACTGAGCGACTGAACTGAACTGAACTGACTGAATGAGCATCTGCTCATCCCAAACTCCTAATTTATCCCTCCCCCACCCCTTTCCCCTTTGGTAACTATAAATTTGTTTTCTATGTCTGTGAATAGTTAGATACTTTAGAAAAAATGATTTTTCCTAGGAGTCATTCTGAACTTCAACACTGTGAGGGATGTTGGTGGAAACGGCAGGGCCAAGTGGTCAGGCATCAGAGTTCCTGCCCTGGATCAACCTGAATACCTCAGCCTTCCTTCATTTTATGTGTTCCATTTCCAAGAAAATTAATTATGTTGTTGTTAAATCTGTAAGTGCTGTGCTGTGTGTGCTAGGTTGCTTCGATAGTGTCTGACTCTTTGCAACCCTACGGACCGTAGCTGGCCAGGCTCCTCTGTGAGACTTTCCAGGCAAGAACACTGGAGCGGGTTGCCATGCCCTCCTCCAGGAGATCTTCCTGACTCAGGGATCGAACCTGCATCTCTTATGTCTCCTGCATTGACAGGTGGATTCTTTAGCACTAGCGCCACCAAGTCTTGAATAATAAAGTTTGATGAATACCTGCTTAACATAATCCTTTAATTTTCCTTTCTTTTTTGTCTTAGAATTTATTTATTAATTTAGTGTGTTTTAATTTTAACGTGATCCTGTAACTTTCAAAGGCTTGGAAACTGATGAACCAAAGACATAACTTTCAAAGGCTTGGAAGCTGATGAACCAAAGACAAAAGACAAAAAGCCCGTGATGACATGTGATATTGTCGAGCAAAGCCGGAGCTTAGACTGGGCAGTTCTGCAGTTCTGACTTACCTTCTTCCATGACACTAAGATACTGTCGTCGAATCTCCTTCCAAACAGGGAGGAAATAGGAAATTTCTTCTGCATGGCCTATTTTTCTTTGACAGTGAGTTGATTTCATGGGTAAAATGAGAGATGTTGCTGATGGCCTGGCTCAGCTCTCATATATATATATATATATATATATAGTGATTCTCTGTTTCTCTCTCTCTGAACTTTTCTCTTATTCCCCTGAGGTATGGCAGAACACTGCTACAGTGCAAGCGAGAAAAACTTTCAAAGTCTTAGTGGATCCTAAATAGACTCATTTAATCTACATAGGGATTTGAATCCTCACAGAAGACATTTTGCTTAATTAAGCCACATTCAAACATGAAAAAGTCATGTTCATACAAACTTGAGGATCAGATTTACAATGGCTGAGCACCTCGATGGTGTGGATTAGTCTCAATTAGCCAACTCCTGATTCTTGGTGAGAAAAGGTCACCAGATTTTTCAGTCCTTCTGTTACTTAAAATTCAAGGCAGCCAACTCGACCAGGGTCTAATGTTTAAAAGGAGACCTGGTTTGTCAGGAAGACTTTGTGGAGCAAATAGGATGCATTCATTCATTTCACAAATATGTATTGAGCAACTCTGCCACCTTGTATACTAAACACAAGGGATGTAATTGGATAATGAATGCCTGTCGGCTTCCTGTCTGTTCAGTGCTGCTGTTTAATGAAATTTCAAGAGGCTGGATGCAGTTAGAAGGGACTAAGTGTGATTGTCTGGAAACCTCTGAGAAGAGAACTTTGAACCAAGGATGCAACTTACTGTAGTAGAAATGAGATGTGTGCCCTTAAGATTACTTATAGACACCCAGGGCTGATTCATGTCAATGTATGGCAAAACCAATACAATATTGTAAAGTAAAAAATAAATAAATAAATGAAACAAACCTTAAAAAATAAAAATTAAAAAAAAAGGATACTCATTTTAAAAATAGTGAAATGGACAGAAGACATTTGCAAATCACCCATATATTATTATCCTCAAGAACCATCATTGATATTAGGTAAGTATCATACTCAATATTGTTTTGTTCATTTAACATAGATTTAGAAAGAGTGAAACACATTAACCTAACGTGCTATTTTTTTTATTAAAGAATCACGTTTCATAGGATTCTATGAAAACTTGAAGTTAAAAAGGGAAAAATACACTCATGTGAATTTAATGATAGAGGTGAGATTCAAATAAATGTCTTTTCATTGCAGGAGACATAATTTCCTAAAAGCCTCCTCTAATGTAAAGAAAAAAAGTCACAAAACATTAAAAAATTGGAGTCATTACCGTGTTTTAAACTTGCTTTTTTGATGATATCATTTGGTTCCCTGCTATGAAGAGGAGGCTCTTAACACAAATTTTTCCCAACCTCACTTCTCCACCATTTCTAAATTTTTTAGTTCTAGTATTATTAATTTTGACTTTGCCAAGTATAATGACAGTTATATTCTATTCTGTAACCACGATTTTCCTAATTGCCAATTGTTAGGACTGTATTGAGAGACAACGTTCATAGTCTTTTGACCACAAGTTTTTCATTCCCAGCTTCTGTGTTTTAACTCCTCTCACAACTGCTGTCAAACACTGATGCACAAGTGAGCCATCTGGGGAGCTTGTTAAAAATGAAGATTACGCCTCAGTAGGTTTGCGGTGGGGCCTGATATTCTGCCTTTGTTTCTAGGGGACAATAATCCACCATGGCATTGTTTTCAGTCACTAATTTGTGTCCGACTCTTTTTGACCCCATGCATAGAAACACACCAGGCTTCCCTGTCCTTCACTCTCTCCCAGAGCTTGCTCAAACTCATGTCCACTGAGTCAGTGACGCCATGCAATCATCTCCTCCTCTGTCCCCCACTACTCCTCCTGCCTTCAGTCTTTCCCAGCATCAGGGGCTTTTCCAGTGTCAGCTCTTCGCATCAGGTGGCCTGTGTATTGGAGCTTCAGCTTCAGCATCATCCTTCCAATGAATATTCAGGGTCGATTTCCTTTAGAATTGACTAGTTTGGTCTCCTTGCTGTCCAAGGGACTCTCTAGAGTCTTCTCCAGTAACACAGTTCAAAACTTCAATACTTTGGTGCTCAGCCTTCTTTATGGTCTTGCTCTCACATGTGTATATGACTACTGGCAAAGCCATAGCTAGTGAGGGCTAATTATCTTTAAAGAGCTCTCTTTCCTAAGTTTTATTTTTATTGAATACTTACTGAGGGTTACCTTTAGAACAAACTAACTCTTGGCTGGGATTATTCTTGAATCACATTTGTATATGTATTACTCTGTTTTCTTCTAGCATTGAATTTGATTTGGGAGAAAGTTGAGACCAGCCAGAATTTCACTCTTTATAGATAATTTTCCTTGACTCCTTAAGGACTTGGAGAAAAATTGCTTTAAAAAATATTTAATATTCAATCATGTAAACACAATATACTTCATGTAGGTCATTTGGTATCACACTTTCTTCTAAAATATTCTTTCCCTAAATTGTCTGAACTTAGCCTTATTTTGTGAACTTAGCCTTGTTTTGTAAAGAACCTGCCTGCCAATTCAAGGGGCATAAGAGATGTGGGTTCAATCCCTGAGTCAGGAAGACCCACTGGAGGAGGGCATGGCAACCTCTAGTGTTCTTCCCTAGAGAATCCCATGGACAGAGGAGCCTGGCAGGCTGTGGTCCATCGGGTCACAAAGGGTTGGATATGACTGAAGTGACTTAGCAGGCATGCAGGTGCTCACACATACCAGACAATTTCTAGAAGGTCTTGGTGGGGATAAGAGGTTGTCTACATCAAGAATTCTAGTTAAGGCAACCACCTTGAGATATTTATAGCAGCAGGTTGTGGTTTTACCTCACTTGGATACTTGAAAGTGAATCCTTTGCTTAATGTTCACAAGAACCAATGAGGAGTGGATATTCCTTTCCTGCCTTTCAGATGAGGGTATTGACATATATAAAGAGTTTGTGATTAGTCAATATAAATAGTAATGGCAGAGATGGACCTCAAATGCATGCCATTATGGGACCATCTCCTGTGCCCTTACATTCGGACACATTTTTCTAGCACCGTATGCTTTATCAGTTCAGTTCAGTTCAGTTGCTCAGTCATGTCTGATTCTTTGCGACCCCATGGACTGTAGCACGCCAGGCCTCCCTGTCCCTCACCAACTCCCAGAGTTTACTCAAACTCATGTCCATTGAGTCGGTGATGCCATCCAACTATCTCATCCTCTGTTGTCCCCTTCTCCTCCTGCTCTCAATCTTTCCCAGCATCAGCGTCTTTTCCAAGGAGTCAGGTCTTCGCATCAGGTGGCCAACATATTGGAGCTTCAGCTTCAGCATCAGTCCTTCCAGTGAACCCCCAGGACTGATCTCCTTTAGGATGGACTGGCTGGATCTCCTTAAGGGACTCTCTAAGGAACTCTGAACAGTCTTCTCCAACACCACAGTTCAACAGCATCCATTCTTTGGCACTCAGCTTTCTTTATAGTCCAACTCTCACATCCATACACGACCACTGGAAAAACCTTAGCCTTGACTAGACGGACCTTTGACAAAGTAATGTCTGTGCTTTTTAATAGGCTGTCTAGGTTGGTCATAACTTATGAAAACAGCCAAAAAGACCACCCAGTTCATATGCCATATGCTGAATGGCCCAAGTGCTAGGTACAGCCCGCAGATGTTTTGTATGCCCTGTACTTTTGTTAAAGATTTACTTATTTATTTTATATTTTGGCTGTGGTGAGTCTTTGCTGCTGCTGGGCTTTCTCTACTTGTGATGAGTGGGGGCTACTCTCTAGTTGCAGTGCCCAGGCTTCTCATTGCGGTGGCTTCTCTTATTGCAGAGCACAGGCTCTAGGCCTGCAGTCTTCAGTAATTGTAGTACATGGGCTTAGTAGTTTTGGCCCACAGGCTCTAGAGCACTGGCTCAGTAGTTGTGGCAGACAGGCTTAATTGCTTAGCGGCATGTGAGATCCTCCCGGAACTTGGATTGAACAGATGTCCCCTGCACTGCAAGACAGACCCTCAACCACTGGACCACCAGGCAAGCCTGCGCTGTACTTTTAAAAAATTGAATTGTTGGACTTCCACAGCTGTCCAGTGGGTAAGACACCATGCTTCCAAGACAGGGGGTTTGGGTTCGATCCCTGGTCAGGGAACCAAGATCCCACATGCCAGGTAGCATGGACTAAATAAAAACAACAACAGCGACAAACGCGTTACTTTTAAGAAATAATTTCAAAGTTTACTTTAAAAAATAAATGAAAAGTTTAATTGTCACTTATAAAATACACACATGCAAATCTGGGTTGCGGTGTGTCTTAAGTAAGCAGAAGCTCTAGTAACATTGGAACTGCAGCCTTCACGGGGATGGTTGACAATGAAAGGCAGCAACTGTCTCTTCTAGACCACACATGCTCTCTGCAGGTCCCCAGAGCCCTCTCCTCCCCTTCACCTTTCTGGCCCCTGCAGGTATTTGTATTTGTTATTCTGCGGACAGAGGAGCCTGGCAGGCTACAGTCCAGGTTGTTGCAAAGAATGGGACAGTTCATAAGTAACTCTTCCACTTTCCAGATGAAACTTGACTCTAGCCCTGTGCCCTTCCAGACAATACACAGAGTATGGGCCTGGTGGCTGGAGGAATCTCCAGGTCCTCAGCAGGTCCCAGTCCTGATTGGAGCCTGGTCACAGAGGCCTCCCTGACACCAAGCGTTGTCAACCGGGGTCTCTCAGGCTCTACCTTCGTTGCTGTTGTTCAGTCACTAAGTCGCGTCCGACTCTGCGACCCCATGGACTGCAGCACGCCAGGCTTCCCTGTCCTTCACCATTTCCCAGATTATGCGCAAACTCATGTCCATTGAGAGTCGGACACGACTGAGCGACTGAACTGAACTGAACTGAACTGAACATGTCCATTGAATCAACGACGCCATCCAGCCATCTCATCCTCTGTTGTCCCCTTCTCTTTTTGCCTTCGATCTTTCCCAGCATCAGGGTCTTTTCCGAGTAGTCAGCTCTTCACATTGGGTGGCTAACATAGTGGAGCTTCAGCATCAGTTCTTCCAGCGTGTATTCTCCCTTGGAGTCTGAAACTGTCACTTTATTCAGTGAAGACTTTCTGCATCCTTAGCAGGCTACACTGATCTGAGAAGATGGTTTGCAAATCCTGCAGGAACAGCTTTGACTTGAGGCTCTGGTCTCCTGGGATGGCTCAAGGAGAGACGAGCCTTTTGTGTGGCGTGGTTGTTTTTTCTCCCGGGACAAAGAATTAATGAGAGCCAAGGAAGGTCTTTCCTCAGGGTCCAGGGGGAGCGCCTCCTGAGGAAGGGGCTGGCAGGCTGCCTCCTCAGAGGGACCAGTCCCAGAAGAGCAATGATGCCAGTCATCACTGAGATAAGCCCTCCAGGGAAAATGAACCTCTCCTTCTGTCTCTCCTTTCAGATGTGTGGGCTTTGTTAGCTAGGATCTTACTCAGTTCTGCCAGGAGCAACCCTAGAATTTACAGATGAGGCCTCTCCCATTTTTACCATATCAGCAAGCCCCCTGTGTTGCTGGTTAATTATGGAGATTTCCGGGTCTAACTTACTGCATGTTGAATAAGCCTCTGGTGGAGTCTGGAAGTTCGCTTGTTTAACATACAGGTTAGATGTTTCATGGGGCTTCCCTGGTGGCTCAGACGGTAAAGAATCTGCCTTCAATGCAGGAGACCGCAGTTCATCCCCTGGGTTGGGAAGATTCCCTGGAGAATTTTCATGGACAGATCATGGGATCTCCAACTGAGTGACTAACACATGTACATACATAGGTGTTTCATATGAATGGACCAGAGGTTGAGAGAAAGGGGAAAAAAGGTAGAAATTTCTAGAAAAAATAAAAGTCTAAAGACAGACAACAGATCAGTGGTTGCCTGGGGCTGGGAGCATGTTCAGGGGTTGACTGCAGGTGGGCAGAAGGGAACTTTGTTGGTTGATGGAAATCTTCTAGCAGTGAACTGTGTTGATGGTCACACAATTATATTTACTGAAACTCATCAAACTGTTCATTTAGAATGGGTGAATTTTATGGTAAGTGGTGAAGAATCTGACTGCCCATGCAAGAGATATGGGTTCCATCCCTGGGTCAGGAAGATCCCTTGGAGGAGGAGATGGCAACCCACTGCAATATTCTTGCCTGGGAAATTCCATTGACAAAGGAGCCTGATGGGCTACAGTCCATGGGGTCGCACAGAGCCAGACACAGTTGAAGTGATGGAGCCCGCACACACATTATTTTAAATAGTCATATCATTTGAATCCCTGTAGCTCAAATGGTAAAGAATCTGTCTGCAATGCAAGAGACCAGGATTCGATCCCTGGGTCAGGAAGACACTCTGGAGAAGGGAATAGCAAAACACTCCAGTATTCTTGCCTGGAGAATCCCAGAGACAGAGGAGCCTGGCGGGCTGCAGTCTGTGGGGTTGCAAAGAGTCGGACACAGCTGAGCAATTAATCCCCACACACATCATCTGATTTAGCTATCACCTGGGCATGCACATCTGTGAAGAACTAGGAGAGTCAATGAATCAGATTATAGGTAAACAGTTGGATACACCCTGCTCTCTGGAACCAAAAGACGTGTACACTATTAACTGGGATGGAATGTTTTGTTTGTTTCACAAGGTAGAGCTGGTGACTTCACTGGCTCCTACACTGGTGGCACAAAAATAAAGGTCATTGTTATGTGGAGACAGGGTGAGTCTTCACAAAGGAACAGACAGTTGAGCTCAGCCATAACGAATGAGTCTCCTGGGACTTCCCTAGTGGTCCAGTAGTTTCGAATCTGCCTTGCAATGCAGGGGACGTGAGCCACAACTACTGAGCCTCAGCATCACAACTCGAGAGTCCGTGCATTGCAGTGAGAGATCCCATGTGCTGCTCTAAGACCCGATACAACTGATAAGTAAATAAATACTTTAAAAGAGAATGCGTCTCTCTAGATGTAGGCTAATTGTATATAGAATAGACAAACAACAAAGTCCTACTGTATAGCACAGAGAACTATATTCAGTATTCTATGATAAACCTTAATGGAAAAGAATAGTTTTTAAAATATATATAACTGAATCACTTTGCTGTACAGCAGAAATTAACACAACATTGTAAACCAACCATACTTCAATTTAAAAACTAAAAATACAAGAGAATGTGTCTCTCTGTAGCAAGCTGTCTATTATTTTTATCTTTTCAGCATCTGTTCAAATCACAGTCCACAGCAAAGAGAAATTTTTCCATATTTGTAGATATGTCGAAATCCTGGTTTTCCTTATTCTGTGAGGTGGCCTTCTTGTTGGGGGATCTTGGAATTCTCTAACCTCATCTCTTTCTTATTCTGAATCCCAAGGGCTCCATTCTCAGGGTGGAATTCTCCAACTGAAAATGTAGCATTGACATCTGGGAAATGGTAATCCCATTTACCCTTTCTATGCTAACATCTGACCCTGCCGTGCCAAATACAGCTTCCTGGGGACCCTGGGATCCAGTGCTGTGACTGCGTGTGACATCTTCTGTATAGCCCCTTTTATGATCAAGCAAACCTTTCGTGAAAAGTTCTTCCACCTAGAGAGTGTTTACACTCCTAGGACGACTCACAAAGTTAGGTATTTCTAAATGACTCTAAATTTTGGTGTGTGGGGACTGTTTCTTTTCTTTTTTTTTAACGGAGAAGAAAGAGAAACTCGCATTTATTGAGCATGTATGGTATATAAGATACATACTGTACACGGTACTTTGTGTGCTATTTCTTTTAATTTGGAGGCTGCATTTACTTTATGAATTTCCAGATTTATGTGTATAATGAGATATTTTATATGCAGCAACATAGATAGGTACTCTGGAGAAGGCAATGGCAACCCACTCCAGTACTCTTGCCTGGAAAATCCCATGGGCAGAGCCTGGTAGGCTGCAATCCATGGGGTCGCTAGGAGTTGGACACGACTGAGCGACTTCACTTTCACTTTTCACTTTCATACATTGGAGAAGGAATTGGCAACCCCCCTCAGTGTTCTTGCCTGGAGAATTCCAGGGACGGGGGAGCCTGGTGGGCTGCCGTCTATGGAGTAACACAGAGTCGGACATGACTGAAGCGACTGAGCAGCAGCAGCAGCAGCAGCAGATCGATATTCTATCTTCAGCAACAGGCATAAAAAGAAACTTGAGAAGCACCAATTTGTTTAGTGTCTCATCCATGTAAAAGACTGCCCAGCCAAATTGCTGTGTTCCCTTCTTTGTAGAGAGCTCTCCATCATCTCCCCTTCCATTGAAAAAGTATTTTCTTTATTTTCACAACTACTATTATGTTTCTGTTTCAGAGATCAGTGATGTTCAGGGATGTAGCCATTGATTTCTCTCAGGAAGAGTGGGATTGCCTGGACTCAGCTCAAAGGGATTTGTATAGAGATGTGATGTTGGAAAACTATAG
Organism: Moschus berezovskii; assembly: GCF_049115385.1. NCBI lineage: Eukaryota > Metazoa > Chordata > Mammalia > Artiodactyla > Moschidae > Moschus > Moschus berezovskii. The sequence goes on along the minus strand of NC_142486.1, from coordinate 35,556,596 downwards.
TAACTTGGTGTCACTAGGTAAGAACATCTACCCCTAGTATTTCAGGATCTATCTTTGGAATGGCTGCTTTCATTTCCATTATTTCAAGGTTGTTTTTAAGTAATTGACTGCATTTTGTATTATTCTCAAAGGAATAGTTTTAAATTGCTAGAAGTAGAATGGATAGTTTCATTCAGTTCATTTCAGTCGCTCAACACTGAAGTGTCCAACACTTTGCGACCCCATGGACTGCAACACACCAGGCCTCCCTGTCCATCACCAATACCTGGAGTTTACTCAGACTCATGTCCATCATGTCGGTGATGCCATCCAACCATCTCATCTTCTGTTGTCCCCTTCTCCTCCTGTTTCATTCCCTCCCCTTTTATTTATCTTTTAAACTACCCCAGACACATGATTGGGCTTCCCTAGTGGTTCAGTGGTAATGAATCCACCGGCCAATGCAGGAGACTCAGGTTCAGTCCCTGGTTTGGGAAGATCCCCTGGAGAAGGAAATGGCAACCCACTCTAGTATTCTTGCCTGGAGAACCCCATGGACAGAAGAACCTGGCAGGCTACAGTCCATGGGGTCGCAAGAGGTTTGGGCATGACTTTAATGACTAAACAAAAACCACAACAAATAAACACAAGGCTGAGTGCCAAAAACTCGATACTTTCAAACTGTGGTGCTGGAGAAGATTCTTGAGAGTCCCTTGGACTGTAAGGAGATCTAACTAGTCCATCCTAAAGAAAATCAACCCTGAATATTCATTGGAAGGACTGATGCTGAAGCTGAAACTCCAATACTTTGGTCACCTGAGGCCAAGAGCCAACTCCTTAGAAAAGACCCTGATGCTGGGAAAGATTGAGGGCAGGAGGAAAAGGGGACAGAAGAGGATGAGATGGTTGGATGGCATCACTGACTCAATGGGCACGAGTTTCAGCAAACTCAGGGAGACAGTGAAGGATAGGGAGGCCTGGTGTGTGAAGAGTCAGACACAACTTAGCAACTGAACTACAACAGCAAAGCACATCCCTGGGCTTCCCTGGTTGTTCAGCGGTAAAGAATCCATCTGCCAACACAGGAGATGCAGGTTCAATCCCTGGGTCAAAAAGATCCCCTGGAGAAGGAAATGGCAACCCACCCCAATATTCTTGCCTAGGAAATCCCATGGATGGAGGAACCTGGTGGGCCACAGTCCCTGGGGTTGCAAAAGGATTGCACATGACTTAGTGACTAAATAACAACGACAAACAAGAAAACACATGGCTGAGCACCAAAAAATTGATGTACTGATCCTCTGATAGTTTGTCATACAATACTGAATATAGTTCTCTGTGCTATACAGTAGGATCTTGTTTTTTATTCTATATATAATTAGCCTATATCTAGAGAGACTCATTCTTTGGAAAATATTTATTTACTTATTTATTTGGCATTTGAATTGTGTTAGAGAAGACTCTTGAGAGTCCCTTGGACTGCAAGGAGATTACACCAGTCAATCCTTAAGGAAATCAACCCAGAATATTCATTGGAAGGACTGATGCTGAAGCTGAAGCTCCAACACTTGGGCCACCTGATTCGAACAGCTGACTCACTGGAAAAGACCCTGATACTGTGCTGGGAAAGATTGAGTATAGGAGGAGAATGGAATGACAGAGGATGAGATGGTTAGATAGCATCACCAACTCAATTGACATGACTTTGAGCAAACTCTAAGAGATAATGAAGGACAGGGAAGCCTGGCATGCTGCAGTCCATGGGCTCACAAAGAGGCAGATACGACTGAGCGACTGAACACCACCACCAGAATCACTTGTCTTCTGTCACTGGATTTTACAATTCAGGGGAAAATCAGCCCAAGGTGAAATAGACGCTGCAAGCTTCATTAGGGGATATCAGGAGATGAAGCAATTTAGAAGTTACCTTACTTCTGTTTTAAATTGCAAAAGTTAAGCAGCAACTTAGAAAATGGTTCTTCTAATTCTTAATAATGACTCTCTGCCTTTCTCAATCTGATTGTAAATAGATCAGAGGGGGGAAAAAAACACAGTAGGCCAGGACCCAGAATATTTTAATTCTCCGAAGCACTGACTCAGGAAATGGAGAGAGGAAAGTTCTGCATACAGGGTCACGAGCAGAAGTCCTCTGTGTCTAACGCAGACAAACTTCATTCTAGGGTCTCTGTGTCAGATTTTATTGTATGAGAAGGGGACTTGACTTTCTACCCAGGCACGCAGTAATTTCTAAAACATGTAGATAAATTATCTGATTCCTCATTCCGCTGATATTCTCTCAATTGCCTGAATAAACCATAATAATGGGAATGCCATGGTGAACCATTAAATGCTCAGCTATTTGGCCCAGCAAGTCCTCCTCGGTTAATGGTTTTGCTCATTTAACGTGTATAATTTGCAACTGAATAAATCTAATTTTTGACATAGATTGGGGAAGTTAAGCTGCCTTTGGGAGTCTCTGCCCCTCATGTCCCTGGTTCCTGGAGGGAATGCATCTCTCAACACGCTCTCTGGGTTCCCTGAGCATCTGCTAATGAGGCCAGCTTTTCAGAGCAGCTCAGGAGTTTGGGTCTTTCTTCTATCACTTAAAATGGGATTCTGCTGTGGGGTTGTTTGCCGCATCCAATGTATTTGCCAATTGATGCAAGCAGGTAACCTGGCCGTGACTTAAATATTGTGTGAATTGATGCTGGCAAACCCTTTCCCTTGGACATCAGCTGCACCTTGAATTACGTGCACAATCTGAGCTGATGTTAAGAAGGTAAAGTGTGGGTCAGTAAACAGACTATAGAAACTGTAAAGAAATGTCTTGGAACACTTGTTAAGAAACACTTTCTTCGGTAATGTGAGTGTGAGGTAATACAGGTTTCAGCTGGAACACATCAGGTGGAAGGAAGGGAGAGAAGCAGGCACAAGTCATATTAAATTGTAGTGGGCAGAATTCTAAGAGGATCCCCCTTTCCAAATTCCAACCTGCAATGTCCCATGGCCTTGTATTCTCCTTGGACCTTCAGTGTGGGTGATATCTGTGACTATAATAAAATATCAATTCCATAACTAGCTTACTGATCCACTGATTTGGGGGGAATTGCAGAGATGATACTGGGTGAGCCTGGTCTAACTAGTTGAGTCATTTGAATAAAATGTATCATCAGAGATACTCCCTCTGAAGTTCTCAAGGAAGCTAAAAAAACAGCCCTATTGTGAGAGAAGTAGCCTATGCAGAGGGGTAGCCTCTAGGTGCTGAGGGCCACAGTCCTACAGCCATAAGGAACTGAATTATTCAGTAGTCCATTAATGTGGAAGCAGAGCCCTATGCTCAGATAAAATTTCATCCCACGAGGATACCTTGATTCTAGCTTTGGGAAACCCGGAGTAGCACTTGGATTTTTAACCTCCTGAAGATGACTAATGAGAATTGTTTTGAGCTGCAAAGTTTATAGTCATTTGTTATGCAACAGTAGAAAACTAATAAAAGTTCAGCCTACCTAAGAGATGATCAGCCTGTGAATGTGTGTGCTCTGTCATTTCCAACTCTTTGTGACCCGTGGACCATAGCTGCCCAGCCTCCTCTGTCCATGGACTTTCCCAAGCAAGGATACTGAAGTGAGTTGCCATTTCCTTTTCCAGGAGATCTTCCTGACCCAGGGATTGAACCCAGTTCTCTTATTGAACCCAGTTCTCTTATTGAACCCACATCTCCTATAATAGCAGGCAGATTCTTTGCTGCTAGCGCCACGTGAGAAGCCTACAAAGCTAAATCTAAGTCAAAATCTTATGTTAAAAAATGCAACGATGCAATTTTATTTTAAATATATATGGTGAATCTATAAGCAGTTGACATAGTATTCCCCAGCAGGGGGTCTTTCAAGGTTACTTTACTGAATAAGTATGATTCTTTTATAATCACTCTAGTCAGTCTGGAGAAGGAAATGGCAACCCACTCCAGTGTTCTTGCCTGGAGAATCCCAGGGACGGGGGAGCCTGGTGGGCTGCCGTCTATGGGGTCGCACAGAGTTGGACACGACTGAAGCGACTTAGCAGCAGCAGCAGTCTGGTTAAAGAGATCACCCTTCCCTTTCCCCATCTATACTTTTTAAATGACCCTCAAGTATATTACTTTGTTATTAAAATAATGAATAAGACTGGTTGAACAAGACTCTATTCACAATTGTGTATCATTCAAATCCAATAAAGTTTATTTCACTTTAGAATCCTAGATAAAGATATGATGACTTAATACCAAAGAGGAGGTATTTACAGAGGAAGATGACTGACCAGGTCTTTGGTTCTGGAATTTGCTTTGGTGAAATTTTCTCTAGCTGCTGTTCAGAGATGGAGTTTTCATCTCCCAAGTTTAAAAATTCGTTATTGTTAGTATTCTAGGTTTCCCAGGTGGTGAAGATGGTAAAGAATCCACCTGCCAATGCAAGAGATGCAAGAGATGAGACTTCGATCCCTGGGTCAAGAAGATCCCCTGGAGAAGGAAATGGCAACCCACTCCAGTATTCTTGCCTGAGAAATACCATGGACAGAGGAGCCTGGCAGGCTACGGTCCATGGGACGTTGAAGAGTCGGACACAACTGAACATGCGCACACATTTTAGGCAGGTTTCACCTGATTCATGGTGAGACCTGGCAGTCTAGATTCATACTGAATTCAGATCCTGATTCTAACTCTCTGCACCTCGACTTCCATATTTTTTCACTGCTGAAAACTTCCTTATCTTAGAATGTTTTGGGAGAAGGGGTGATTAAATAAGGTAATTCTGTGTGAGTCCCTTCTAATAATGCCGAATATTGGGAAATGCTCATTTTACAGATCAGTTCGGAAGGTGGCGGTTCCTCCAAAGAGCGCACACACAGTAGTGGGCTAGAGACTCTCTGCATTAATCAGTGAGTGAATGGTGACATCAGAGACCAATCTATGAATTAAATGTGAGGACTGGAACCGCCGAGTCCTTGGGATAATTACCTTGGCTTGACTAAGAAAGCTATAGGATACACTAATTTTTTTTTTCCCAAAGGTTGCTTGGGAAGCATGAGTTTCTGAACTCAAGGGGGATATTTTGGCTCCGTTTTAATCCAGGCATTGGTATTAAATTGCTTCATGTCACCTATCTGTGATCTCCAGGTACATCACTCTGCACATTCAGTTTAAATGAACTCATATCCAGTTCCTTAGCTTGACTTGCTAGCATTCCCTCTCCTGGCACAGGGCCTGTCTGGACACTAATCCTTGAGTCTGTAACCTTTTATTTTCTTTTTTAATTTAACTCAGTTATTTATTTTTGGTTGCTCTGGCTCTTCATTGCTACACGCAGGCTCTCTCTGGCTGCGGCAAGCAGGGGCGTCCCTCTAATTGTAGTGCAAAGTCTTCTCATTCCACTGGCTTCTCCTGTCACAGAGCACAGGCTCTGGGCATGCAGCCCCAGTAGTTGTATTGCTCGGCTTAGCTGCCCCAAGGCAAGTGGAATCTTCCTGGACCAGTGATCAAACCTGTGTCCCCTGCATTGGCAGGAGGATTCTTAACCCCTCTACCACCTTCTGTAACCATCACCAACCCCTTTGGAAGAACTTGCACTTTACCCTCGCGTATCTCTTCAAGCCCAGCCTTGCAGGCCTCCCCATCATTCTGTTTCATCAGACCGATATTATACTCCACACTCAAATTTTTCATGTATTGATGCCATATTTTAAACCCCACAGGGTGACCTTATTTCCCGTCCCTTCAGGGAGGGGGCCACTCAGACTTGTCATTCTGTCCCGTCTATAAATAAATCACACGCACTGAATAGACCCAGTGAGATTACAAAGCCAAAGCCTAAATGTATTTTGCCCAAAGTCATTCTGGACCAAAGACAATTCAGAGACAGCGAAATGAATATTTTTCCTTTAGTTTTATGATCTGAGAGATTTATGGACCATGACTTTAAAAGCCTATTTAAGTTATGTAGGAGAATGTCCTGATTTTTAGATGTATGCTGGAGAGTTTAGAAATGAAGTGTCATGATGTCTGCAACTTATTTTCCACTGGGTCAGCAAAAAACACGTATGCAGAAACAGATATGGAGAAAGATACACAGAAAGCAAATTGGACCAAATCTTAACAATTGTTGTCTTGGAATGGTATATGTATGCTCTGTGCTAGTCTTTCAATATTTCCTTATGTTTGAACATGTTCTTAATATAATATGGGAAAGAAATTGCCGCTGCATTTTAATTCCATGTGTATATATATATGGGCTTCCCAGGTGACACTATTGGTAAAGAACCTGCCTGCCTGCCTATGTAGGAGACACAAGAGACGTGGGTTTGATCCCTGGGTCAGGAAGATCCCCTGGAGGAGGAAATGGCAACCCACTCCAGTGTTCTTGCCCAGAGAATCCCAGGGACAGAGGAGCCTGGTGGGCTACAGTACATAGGGTCGCAATGCGTTGGACACAACTGAAGCGACTTAGCACGCACGCATGTATATATTCAAAGGAGTATTTGCTCTCTTTCTTTCCTCTTTGATATTAACCATAACCGTTTTGGTGAATGGAGCACTTTGACCAGAGCCTCCTTCCACCATCCAGTTATATTTTGTACTTTATTCTTTTATCTTCATAACTGTTTGGTCCAACTCTCTTCTCCTTAGATCATGAATTTGCTTTCTGCTTTTAATGTGATTTTACGTTTAACAAGAGTAGGCTTCCTTTTAACAAGAGTAGGCTTCCTTTGGCTGTTTCTCTTTTACCGATGTCTTATTTAATAAATCAAAAACATCTATAGCCTCTGAGATTAAACCCCTTCGACACTCAACTTCTCATTAGGATGGGAATGGCTATAACTTTTCTCCTGGTAGGCTGCCACAAAACGACTGCATTTAGTGATGGTGGCCTAGAAGTTACATAGAATTAGATCCAACTCAGTTGGACTCACTTTGATCGAAGCCTCTTAAAGTAATTTTCAAATGTTGTACTCAATCTAGATCATAAAGTGAAAAATTTGAGAAAACCTGATTACTGAAGGTATTTTTCTTTCCTACTTAAAAAAAAAACAAACTACTATGGGAAGATGTTTAAAGAAATGATACTACATGGGGAACGTTACTGCGAGTAGCACCAGACACATCAGAGTCAGTTGACCAGAAAGGCACCGTGTTGTGTGTCTGTGTCCTTTCCACAGAGGATAAGGTTGAACAGGCAGAAGGACATTGATCCTGTAGAAAGAAGTGGAAAGGGGCTCATTGTCATATTGGTTATTTACTTCTCAGGGGATACGTCTTCGAGCACGTCTGCATTAATTGATGATGGTGGCTTGGGGCCCATGGGATCAGTGAGGTCTCATCGTTGAGAAAGACTGACCAGGTGAAGTTCTACTGCAGGTCTACTTAATCCCCATAATGATGCTTATCAGGTTAATAGAATTATCCATAAGGGGACGGAAACTGAGGCTCAGAGGTTTGAGTAATTTGGTCAATGACACACAGCTAGTTAATAAATCTTCACATCGGTCTTTCAGACTTCAGAGCCTGTGATCTTAGGTTTAAAAAAGGAACTTAGAAATCACATACTTCAATCTACCTTTTCTTTCCTGTCAACCATTTCCCTCCTAAACATTCTGCTTATGCATTTAGCGGTTGATGGACTTTGGGATTGTTTCTGTTAATACATTTTGGCTATTATGAATTATGCTGCTATGAACATACATGTGCAATTTTTTATGCGAACATGTGTTTTCAATTCTCCTGGGTATACCCATGCTGCTGCTGCTAAGTCGCTTCAGTCGTGTCCGACTCTGTGTGACCCCATAGACGGCAGCCGACCAGGCTTCGCCATCCCTGGGATTCTCCAGGCAAGAACACTGGAGTGGGTTTCCATTTCCTTCTCCAATGTGTGAAAGTGAAAAGTGAAAGTGAAGTTGCTCAGTCATGTCCGACTCTTAGCGACCCCATGGACTGCAGCCCACTAGGCTCCTCTGTCCATGCGATTTTCTAGGCAAGAGTACTGGAGTGGCTTGCAGGTACACCCATAGGAGCGGAATTGATGGGTCAGTCAGTAACTTTATGTTGAACTTTTTAGAAACTGCAAAACTGATTTCCATAGTTGCTTTCCTATTTTACATTCCCACCAGGAGTGCAGGAGGTTCCAATGTCTCCACGTTCTTGCCAGCACCTGTAATTGTGTCTTGCGATGATAGTCATCTTAGTGGGTATGAAGTAGCATCACATTGTGATCTTAATTTGCATTCCCTTATTGACTGGTGATGTTGATCATCTTCACGTGTGCTTTCTGATCATTTGCATGTCTCCTTCTATTCAAGTTTTTTGCTGATTAAGATTATTTAATTTTTTGGTTGAGTTTTAAGAGTTCTTCATGTATTTTGAATACTAGATTCTTATCAGATGAATGATTTGAAAACACTGTCTCCTATTTTGTGACATTTCACTTTCTTAGTAGCAGCTTTTAATGCACAAAATGTTTAATTTCGATGAAGTCCAATTTGTTTATCTTTTTATCATGAAGATAAATGCCTTCGCTTCTTTGAAAGGGTTTTATTGTTTTATCTCCTACATTTAGAACTTTGATCCATTTTGGATTAATTTTTTTATGGTGTGAGGCAGGGGTTCATCTTCATTCTTCTGCATGTGGATAATCCAACTGTCCCAGAAACATTAGTTGAAGAGACTTTTCTTTCCTCAATAAGTATTTTTGACACCCTTTCAAAAATACCCTAAGTCTACTTTTATATATTCTTCCTAATTCCCTTATTTAGTGGGAGAAATTTATACAGCACATATGTTTTTGGTGTGAACACAAGTAAGCAAATATACATAAATATATATGTGTATATATCATAAATACATACATATACATTCATATATGTGTATATGTACGTGTGTGTATGTATATATACTTACTAATATAATTTTTTTTTAATATAAGAATCTTTTGGATTTATCCCTTAAAAAACTACAATTCCAACCTGATAGCTAACTAAGATTTTCAGTTAGAGCTAAAGATGGTCAATGGTACAGATTGGACTACATTCAGTATTATTTTTGTTTAGTCACTTTGAGTATTGTTGCTGTTCAATATTGTGGTTGTTGTTCAATTCTGACTCTTTGCAACCCCATGAGCTATAGCACACCAGGCTTCCCTGTCATTCATTATCTCCCGGAGTTTGCTCAAACTCATGTCTACTTTCCATATGGTAGTTATTCAATTAATTCTGTACTGTAATTGCTCATTTTCTGATAGAGCTCACTCATACATGCCCTTTGATAGCAATCTCTGCCTGAGTTTACTATAAAAATATGTTGAAGAAAAAAATAAAACATTTAGCTCAGCAGAAATATCAACTGCAGAAGAGGTGAATTTAGCATTGAAAAGCAGGCTGGGAGAAGGTACAGGAAAGGGACAGAGTGGCCCTTCTGGGGTCTGGTCAACCAGTAGATGAGGCTTATCTGTATTTTAGCATGTTGGAATTGGGAAAACCATATGATCTCTTCTCCCTGAGTGTTCATCTGAGGGGTTGGGATCTGAGGAAGGAAATGAAACAGCCACAGCAGAATGAAAGAACGAGGAAGCTGGAGTCATGCAGACTTGACTTTGAATCTTGGCCTCACCATTTTATTTATCTCTGTGACTGCAGCCATGAAATTAAAAGACGCTTACTCCTTGGAAGGAAAGTTATGACCAGCCTAGGCAGCATATTAAAAAGCAGAGACATTACTTTGCCAACAAAGGTCCGTCTAGTCAAGGCTGTGGTTTTTCCCGTGGTCATGTATGGATGTGAGAGTTGGACTGTGAAGAAGGCTGATCGTCGAAGAATTGATGCTTTTGAACTGTGGTGTTGGAGAAGACTCTTGAGGGTCCCTTGGACTATGAGGAGATCCAACCAGTCCATTCTAAAGGAGATCAGTCCTGGGTGTTCATTGGAAGGACTGATGTTGAAGCTGAAACTCCAATACTTTGGCCACCTGATGTGAAGAGCTGACTCATTTGAAAAGACCCTGATGCTGGGAAAGATTGAGGGCAGGAAGAGAAGGGGACGACAGAGGATGAGATGATTGGATGGCATCACCGACTCAATGGACATGGGTTTGGGTGGACTCCTGGACTTTGGGTGGACTTTGGTGTTGGACAGGGAGGCCTGGCATGCTGCAATTCATGGGGTCACAAAGAGTCAGACATAACTGAGTGACTGAACTGAACTGAACTGACCTTGGACAAGTGGCTCTCCTGATCTACCTAAAGATACTAGTCTTTCTACCTAAAGAGACTAATAATTTTGCCCATATTACTGAAACTTCTTAATGATTTAATAAGTAGAAGTGAATCAACCATCTCTGGCAAGGTGGTCCCTGGGGATGACATGAATCTCTTTGATTCTACCTCCCAGGCAGCACTGAGCTCCACGTAGATGCCTCCAAGGCCGCTCCTCCTCCAGCGTCTTTCCATCTTCCTTTTCCATCTCCCCTCTGCCTGCACCTAAACAAAGTGCCATCCTCACTCACTCACTGCTCTTTCCTTATACCTGCTCTTCTTCTTTTTAAGCTTTTTATTTTGTATTGGAGTATAGCCCATTAACAAAGTTGTGATAGTTTCAGGTGAACAGCAAAGGGACTCAGCCATACATAATCACGTTTCCATTCTCCTCCAAACTTTCCTTCCATCCAGGTTGCCACATAACATTGAGCAGAGTTCCACGTGCTATACTGCAGCCCTTGTTGTTTATCCACTTTAAATGTCATCACATGTAGATGTCTATCACAAACTTCCTAACTATCCCTTCCCCCCATCCTTCCCTCGGCAACCATAAGTTCATTTTCTAAGTCTGTGAGTCACTTTCTGTATTATAAGTTCATTTGTATCATTTCCTTTTAGATTCCACATATAAAGGTTGTCATGCGATATTTCTCTATCTCTGTCTGACTTTCTTTACTCAGTATGACAGTCTCTAGATTCATCCATGTTGCTGCAGATGACATTGTTTTACTCTTTTTTATGGCTGAGTAATATTCCATTATATATATGTACCACATCTTCTTTGTCCATTCTTCTGTCATTGGACATTTAAGTTGCTTCTGTATCTTGCCTATTGGAAACAGTGCTGCAGTGAACGCTGGGGTACATGTATCCTTTTTGACCATGTTTCATCCAGATACATGCCTAGGAGTGGGATTGCACCTTACACTTTTTCTTCTAAAAGGAGCTTTCCAGAGAAGTCAGAGAATTTCCAAGGCATTAAACTCTCTGGGCATATAGACCATGATGATAGCTCATGAGGCCCATTCCCACCTGGGGCAAGGAGGAGGATTTCAAGAAAGGAGGAAGGAGCTAGGGAACCAATGACGCTAATTCATCCAAAACAAAGGGGGAAAGCAGCAGAGAACCACATCCAGCCACATAGCCATCAGGCAGCAGGAAGTCAGGTGGTCCCTACCCGTCATCCAAACGGTGACAGTGGGGACACGTCCAGGCATAAAGCACTTTTCAGGAAGTGCCTTGAGATGATGTTTCAGAAAATGGCATTTGCTGTGGTGGTGATAAATGATCACTTGAGCCTGCAAAACATTCATCAGTGTAACACTCAGGGCCTTCAGGTATTGCAAAGAGAGAACATTGTCTGCAAGCCTGAAATACGGGCCGGTTCACCATCTACTCACTAAGATGTTTCATCTGGTCATCACTGTGGAGCAAGATTTATTTTGCATTTCCCAGACATCTTTTTAAATTTAAATATGATTTTGTGGCTCCTCTCCCTCCATCCTCTGACTTCTTGGAGGTTAGCATTTGCTGGTTTATTTTTGTACATTAACCTCCTCATGATCACCTTCCAGTCAAGGGTTGCCAGAGAAAAATTATAGGTGGAACTGAACCAGTGTTATTAACTCCACTGGAAGCTTGGGGTGATGATATGTTTTGTGGGAAATAAGCTGAGAGTTATTTAACTAAAGGAATTATGCGGAAGCCTGATGTATAATTGAAATTCCATCCTTCCCTACATTGTGCTGGGAATCCTTGACTGATATGGAGAAGCTCAGCTTTGGCATGGCTTCTCTGGAGCCATTTTTGTTTCTGCCCACTCTGCTGAGAGAGAATCACATATTTCCCATTTCTTAAAAAAAAAAAAAAAAATTGTTGGAGTATAGTTGATTACTGCTGGAGTATAGTTGATTTACAATGTTGTGCCAGTTTCTTCCTGTACAGCAAAGTGACTCAGTCATAAGTATGCATGTATCCACTCATTTTTAGATTTCCTTCTCATTTAGGTCACCACAGAGCACCGAGTAGAAGTCCCCGTGTTATACAGTAGGTTCTCATTAGTTATCTATTTTATACGTGAAACATCAAAGTGAAAGTCGCTTAATCATGTCTGACTCTTTGCGACACCATGGACTGTACAGTCCATGGAATTCTCTGGGCCAGAATACTGGAGTGAGTAGCCTTTCCCTTCTCCAGGGGATCTTTTCAACCCAGGCATCAAACCCAGGTCTCCCACATTGCAGGCAGATTCTTTACCAGCTGAGCTACCAGGGAAGCCCAAGAATACTGGAATGGCTAGCCTATCCCTTCTCCAGCAGATCTTCCCGACACAGGAATCGAACCGGGGTCTCCCCCGTTGCAGGCGGACTCTTGCCAGCTGGGCTTTGAGGGAAGCTTTATGCATAGCAGTGTGCATATGTCAACCCCAGGCTCCCAGTCCATCCCACCCCCTTTTCTCTCTTGTTAGCCATCCATTTGTTCTCTACATGAGTGTCTCTATCTCTACTTCGCAAATAAGTTCATTTCTACCATTTTTCTAGATTCCACATATAAACATACCTATGTTTTTCCTTTTCTGACTTTCTCTTTCTGACCATAAAACAGTCTCTAGGCTTGTTCGCATCTCTGCCGATGTCACTATTTCATTTTTTTATGGCTGAGTAATATCCTGGATTTTGCCCATTCTTTACCGACACAGCACCCTCGTGCTGATTCCACGAAGGAACATCCCTCACGCTATCTTACAACCTCCTTCTTATTCCTACCCCAGCCTTGCCTCCTTGTCCCTTGATGCCAGAAGGCTCATCTCACATGTGTCTGAGTCCTCCCCACTTGCATTTGTCTAGGGTCTGACACACCACAGACATTCACTAAACACTCAGTGAGTGAATGAAGTCCTCTTTCTGGGTTCAGGATGTTTGTTTGCATCTTGAACACGTGAGAAAGAAAGGCAGCCAGGAGGCAAGAGGGAAGGCAAGTGGGAAAGAAAGAAAAAGGAAAGTGTGTCTCATGACACGTCTCATTGAACACCGTTTTCAAGAGAATGAGAAATAGCTCAAAGAGAAAGCTTGGGAAGGAGTAGAGAACCTTTAAGATAGAAGACAGAAATCGCATCACAGGGCAAACTGACAAATCCTAGAAAAAGATTCACTTCTTTGTTCATCTCGGTAAGATTTGCTTTATATATTAACATATCCCCCCATCCTCATGCAAGTCTTTTGATTCTGAATGTAGTCTTTTCATCCTTCACAATTTCCTTGAAACCTACTGTGTAGCACAGGGAACTCTGCTCAAATTCCTGTAACAACCTAATTGGGAAAAGAATTCGAAAAAGAATAGACACATGTATATATGTAACCGAATCCCTTTGCTGTACCCCTGAAACTGACACACTGTTAATCAACTACACTTCAGTATAAGATAAAAAGTTAGAAAAACAACTTCAGTATACGATTTAAGAGTCTCATTCTCCTTCCCTCCCTTTGCCCTTGCCACCTCCCACTACTCCTTGTCTTTTTTTTTTTTTTAAACTTTTTATTTTGCATTGGGGTATAGCCAATTAAAAATGTTGTAATACTTTTGGATGAACAGCAAAAGGATTCAGCCATACATGTACATGTACCCATTCACCTCTAAACTCCCCGCCCATCCAGGCTGCCACATGGCATTGAGCAGAGTTCCCTGCGCTATGCAGCAGGTCCTTGTTGGTTATCCATTTTAAACACAGCGGTGTGTACATGTCCACCCCAAACTCCCTGACTAGCCTTTCCCTTCAGCACCCATAAGTTTGTTCTCTAAGTCTGTGAGCCTCTTTCTGATTTGCAATTTCGTTTATATCATTTCTTTTTATATTCCAGGTGTGAGCATTGCCCTACAATATTTCTCCTTGTCTTCACTTACATCACTCAGTATGACAATCGATAGGTCCTCAAACGTTAAAAAATAAACACAAAACTTTGTTCTTCATCAAATTTTTCTCAAGTATCACATTTCTTAGAGTACTCAGCTTGGGACACTATGTCAGATGGTATTTGTTTGTGTATCCTGGGACAAAACTTGGCTACTGTTGAGTTGGAATTCCTCAGAGGAGATTTCCACTGCTTCTCTCACTCTGTCTAGGGTTTTACTTGGGTGTAGTGTATTCAAATACATTGCAGCCTCCACTCTGATTGCCATCAGTATCTATTGCTTAACCTTTAACCATGTGAATGTCAAGGGCAGCCATGGTTTCCAATCTTACCCCATCTCATCTGTTAAAGACAGGTGAGTGATTATCCTCTCTAGAGCAGGGCTGTCTCAGGGGACTTTCTGTGATAGTGGACATGTCCACATTCTGCCCTATGCAGTCTGTACCCACCACGCTCCTTTAGCTTTTGAGCACTTGAAATATAGGCAGCAAGTATGAAGAACTGAATTGTCAGTTTTATTCAGTTTTGATGAATTTAAGTTCACATTAAGTCACCATGTGTGACGAGCGGCTGCCATATTGGATAGTACAACTCAAGACATTGTTCTCTTTCTTCTGCAAAATACAGAGTTAACAACATCCATCTTTAAGGGTCTTGTGAAGATTCAATGAGACAAGTTGTGTTCAGTGTTCAGCTCAGCACCTGGCTTGGAGCAAGTGTTCAAGGAAAGTCCTGTGTGTTATGACCATTGTCATTACTGCTTTTATTATTTTATTTCTTATTGCTATTGAAGTCCATTTTTTAAAAAACTCATTAAAAAATACCACTCTTTCTAGGAATCATCATTTTTATTTGTTAATATAGTCTTTGTGTTGTTGAGTTCCTGTTAATCTGACAACGTTTTTATGTGTTCATAGAGGAGAAAGTGGAATTACACTTTCTCCTGGATTATAGAAGGCAACCTGGAGTGAGAAAGGCAGTTGGGGTGTCCTCTGAGCAGCAGAGTCTTAGAGGAGTTGCTCCCTGGATCTTACTGCAGGGACCCCAAACTCAGAAACTAAAGACGCCCCCTCAAGGTCCTGAAGTGTTTGCCTGAGTCAGAACCATACAGTTTTGCAGAAAAAGGCCCCCTCAGATCGAGGGTGATACAGACTGATTCTGAGTGAAGAGCCCTGAATCTGATATCTTTTTATTTCTAAGGAATGTATTCAGCACATGTGTAAGTCAGATGCTCCATGCAGAGCTGTAGATGGAACATAAGCCTCTCAGAAGCTGATGTGTGTGTATCTATCTGACCAGAGTTCCAGGCATGCTGGAGTTGGAGAGAATGGAGATTGAATGTTCAGTCTGCTCTTACTCCTCTGGTACCTGAGCCAAAGACTGCACTCTCGTGGAGCCTTCTTCACTAGTGGTAAAGAATGTGCCTGCCAAACTCAGCAGATGCAAGAGGCACAGGTTGGATTCCTGGATCGGGAAGATCTGCTGGAGAAGGAAATGGCAATCCACTCCAGTATTTTCGCCTGGAAAATTCCATAGACACGTCAGCCTGGTGGGCTACACACACCCCCTCAATGCTCACCCCCCCCCCACACACACACCATCAATGATCCTTGCAGGGGATTGCAGGGCCCAAGGTATTTCCATTTTGTGGCCCAACATCTGGCCTATATTCAGTGCTCAATTAATCAAACGATTTACCTTTCTTTTCTCTCTTTTTTTTTTTGGCTGTGCTGGATCTTCTTCCTGGCACACAAGTTTCTTTAGTTGCAGTGCCTGGGCTCTGTAGATCCCGAGCCAGGAAGTGAACTCATGTCCCCTGCATTGAAAGGCAGATTCTTAACCACCAGGGAAGCCCCTGATTTGCCTTTCTTAGTACCTGGTGATCTAGACATGCTCCCTGCATTTTTGTCTAATGGGCAGATGGATCTAGGAACTCAATTTTCCCCGTCCGGGGTGCAAGGGATCTTGGGTAAGAGCACAGAGCCTTCAAGCTGGCTCCTGGATCTTGCTGGTGGATTCTCTAGAAGCAGGCACTGAGGAGCAGTTTGAGGAGCACAGTGTTTATTAGAAATCAGTATCTGTGAAAGGCAAAGGAGGGAGCTTATTTGGACACAGAGAAACAAATGCAGGCCCCCACAAGAGCCTTGGCCAAAGAGATAGGGAAACTGAAGGGACACTTACCCATGAACTGTCCATGTTGAGCTGAAATGGTTAGGACTTTATACCTCCCCACCCTCTCACCATCATGTATGGATGTGAGAATTGAACCATAAAGAATGCTGAGTATCAGAAAATAGATCCTTTCAAATTGTGGTGTTGGAAAAGACTCTTGAGAGTCCCATGGACAGCAAGGAGATCCAACCAGTTAATCACAAAGGAAATCAACCCTGAATATTTATTGGAAGGGCTTATGCTGAAGCTGAAGCTCCAACACTTTGGCCACGTGATGCAAAGAGCCAACTCATTGGAAAAAACCCTGATGCTGGGAAAGATTGAAGGCAAATGGAGAAGGGGATAGCAGAGGATGAGATGGTTAGATAGCATCACTGACTCAGTGGACATTAATTTGAGCAAACTCCGGGAGACAGTGGAGGACAGAGGAGCCTGGTGTGCTGTAGTCCGTGGGGTCACAAAGAGTCAGACAGGACTTAGCAACTGAACAATAACTCCCTGGGAAAGTGTGTGACTTCACTCTCCAGGGACAGGCAGACCCTGAAAGATGTGACAGCTGGAGCTGGCTACTGACCACACTTCTCGCAGCTGGGCGGCAAACCCTGACATGAAGCAGAATCTGGGAAGTACATTCCTGTGTCCATCTCAGTGGGGTACTCAGATTAGTGAGCAGACAAAGGGAATAGGAAATATACAAGGAAGTTTCTTAGGGTTACCATTCACCCAATGGCAAATATTCTTCAGGGATGCAGGAACAGTAGAGAGGCTGTCATAAATTAAACATGTCATAACCTAGTACATTTCTATTCATTATAATGAGAACATTTATATAAAAAATACCATTCTCAAGCAGACCAGCATGAATAAGAAATATAGGGGTCCTGTTAAGAACATAGGAAGGATTTAGATCAAAGAGGACTCTTTAATTGTGGTGAATAAAAGCTTGAGCAACGGAATCATACAAATTTGAGATTGAGTCCTAGGTTTACAATGAACACATGACTAGGATGTCATTTCACTTCCCTAAGCCTCAGGTTCTTGATCTGTAAAATGGGATAAAAATGGAGCCACCGCATTGCTGTGGAGATGAAATGAATAAATGCTGCTAAAGGGCTGAGCATTGTGTTTGGTTATATAATATTCACTCAATCAATTTTAGTTATTTGTAGTATCATTCACTCTAGACTGTGAGTGTTATGCAAATTGTTAAAAAGAAGAGATTTGAAATTAATACCAGATTTCCCTTCCCAACAAACACATGTACTAAATGTCATTTAAGATTGATACATCAACATTTAATTAAATGAATCGTGTATTTATTTCATATATTTACAAACATATATATTTATATGTTTTACTATATGTATATTTCAGACATAAAATTTAACATTACCAATGGTTTTTCTTTCTGAAAATGTATGTATTTTCATTGTCATAAACAACCACCCTAGGCTGTGCTATATACAAGCTTTAGCTAATTTTTGGTGTTCTGATCTTCCCAAATGGTGCTAGTGGTAAAGAATCCACCTGCCAATGCAGGAGATACAAGAGATGTGGGTTTGATCCCTGGGTTGGGAAGATCCTCTGGAGCAGGAAATGGTAATCCACTGCAGTATTCTTGCCTGGGGAATCCCATGACAGAGGAGCCTGGCAGGCTGCAGTCCATGGGGTCACAAAGAGTCAGACATGACTGAGTGACTAAGCACACATGCTAAAAAAGAAACTGAAATAAACGAGACTCTGGCAGCAGAGTTCCAGGCCGTGCTTCCTTCTGTATCCTGTCTTAGAAAAGTCACAGGCTGCATTAGCATAATCAATTTTCTGAGAAATCGTATGTCATGAGTAAAACAGTCCAGTGTTTAATTCTGTTGCACCCAGGTTAACCAATTACTTTTGGCTCCATAACCCTTGTCTTTCATATGCATATTTATTAATCAGGTGTTTGAAATGACAAGTAACAGAAACCCAACTCTAACATGCCTAATCAAATAAACAGATTTACTGCACCAAGTAATTGCATCGAACAAGTATGAAGTTCAGGCGTGGTCGGCTTCAGTGACCAAAGAACATTTGTCATTCTCTGGACTGTGCTTTGCTCTGAGTGTGGTTCATTTTCAGGAAGGTGCTCCCTAAGTGGCTAAAACACAGATGACATCAACTCTAAGATTTCTATGAGAATAGAAAATTCTCAGAAGAGAGGAAGAAGAGTTCAATCAATTTTAGCAAAGGGTCAGAGTGGTCCTCTCAGCAGCCTGGGTTGGACACTATTACTGTGGCCAGATTGATGAAACGATGAAGCATTTTTACTGGCTCATCTCAGGTCATATGTTCACCTCTGGAATTGAAGTAGGCTCATGTTCTTTTGAAGCATGAAGTCTTGGAGTGAGGGGAGGGGAATGGTACCCACAAGAAACTGTTTCTAGAGAGGAATAGATGCTGAAAAAGATCATTAGCTGTGGCAGCCTGGATGGGAGGGGAGCTTGGGGGAGAATGGATACATGTATACTATATAAGTACCTTTGAGGTCCTTCTGAAATTATCAAAATATTGTTTGTTAATGTGCTGTGTTGTTGTTTAGTTGCTAAGCCATGCCCAACTCTTTTGTGACCCCCTGAACTGTAGTCCGCCAGGCTCCTCTGTCCATGGGATTCTCCAGGCAAGAATAGTGGAATGGATTGCCATTCCTTCTCAAGGGAATCTTCCTGACCCAGGGACTGAACCCATGTCTTCTGAATTAGCAGGCGGATTTCTTTTTATCACTGAGCCACCAAGGATTGGCTATTCATTCAGTTGTTCCATGGCTCAGTCGTGTCTGACTCTCTGCGACCCCATAGGCTGCAGCACGCCTGTCCTTCACTCTCTCCCGGAGCTTGCTCAAACTCACGTCCATTGAGTCAGTGATGCCACCCAGCCATCTCATCCTCTGTTGCCTCCTTCTCTCTTTGCCCTCAGTCTTTCCCAGCATCAGGGTCTTTTTCCAATGAGCCAGCTCTTCCCATCAGGTGGCCAAAGTATTGGAGCTTCAGTTTCAGCAACAGTCCTTCCAATGAATATTCAGGACTGATTTCCTGTATGATTGACTGGTTTAATCTCCTTTCTGTCCAAGGGATTCTCAAATACACCAATACAAAATTTAAAAAAAATTTTTTTTTAAAGACCATTTTCTTCTTCCTTCTTTCTTTCTTTCCTCCCTCTCTTCTTCTCTTTCACTCTCAGTGATGTGTCTCATAACTCACAGAAACCGAAGGGTTAATTGCCAAATAGCCCAGGTGCCAGAAAGGCCATCTGAGATCTTGTCTCGCCAATATCGGCTCCATGCTGAATTTGCAGAAAGATTTAATTTCTCCTCTGGAGCTCTGAACAAGGTTATTAAGAGGCCCTTTCAAGTTCTCCCTCTGGGAAACTCTACAAACAGCTGCACTGAAAAGAAAGGGGAGGAAGCACTAAAGTGCTTGGAACTCAGGCTGTGCCCTTTCCAGCAGCCCCGGGCTTGATCTGGGCAACCTTGAGGTGCCAGCTGCAGGCAGGGGAAGCCAGAGGCCTGGAGACGTTCAGCAAAGCTCATTTCTGATCAGATACCTGCCAGGGAGTGCCCTGTACCACCACCATATCAGAAATTGAGAAGCAGGCTGATAGCCAAGGAAAAGACTGATTTAATTGAGGATGAAGATTTAACTGAGGATGAAGTCATGTGGACTTCTCAGGTGACTCAGGGGTAAAGAATCTGCTTGCCAGTGCAGGAAATGCAGGAGACACAGATTCAATCCCTGGGTTGGGAAGATCCCCTGGAGAAGGAAATGGCAACCCACTCCAATATTCTTTCCTGGAGAATCCCATGGACAGAGGAGCCTGGCGGGCTACAGTCCATGGGGTCGCAAAGAGTCAGACATGACTTAGCGACTAAACCACAGCAACATGAGGTGGTCAGAAAACGGTTTGTGATGTCTGTGAGAGAGATGCTGTTTTCTCAACTGGAAGGAACATACATACCTTAAGATGTCTTGCTGGGCTTGATGTTAGATGAGGTACCATAAAGTGATTTGTTTGGAATGCATATATCATTGTAGGAGCCATGACCAAGAAAGGAATAAATAAGTGGGCGGCATGGTGTATAGAAATTTAACTAAACCAGGATGTAGTTCTATGTTTTCATGGGTTCACTGAGTCATCAGGGAGAATTTCCCTCACCTATCTGGGTTGTACTTTCATCTCACTAGGGGAGGCAGTTGGACTAGACTAGGGATGGAAAATAATGTCATCTCACTGGTCAACAATTACGGTGTTAACACTGTGTTGAGGATTTTGAGATATCCTCACTCTCCGAGAAATACTTAGGCAACCGAGTTGAAATGATTTGCTACAACCTTGGGAAAGGAAGGTTAGCAGCACATCTCTTTTATTTGCTATCCATGAAAATGATGATTTCTGCGGTGCCTTCTAGAAGGAAAATTCTGTTATTCTAAACACTTTAATATTTTCCTTGAAGCCTGAGATTAGATAGTCATTTTTAACCTCTTCCAATCATTTTAAATGTTATTCCACATCAGTCTTCTACAAAAAGACAGCATGACAGGCTGCTTTCAGGTGTCAAAACTCAAAATATGTGTAAAGCAAAGGGCACAGCTTTGCCAAGGTTTTCAACCTCCCTCTGGTGTGTGTTCTGGTTCGTGAACTGTGCTGTATGTTAATACTCTACAGCATGCGTAACCACTGCCTTTGCTTAACTGCTATTTTCCTTTCCTCTCCCTGAGCCCTGATCACACTGTTTCTTTCTGAGAATCCATTGCTCCCACGGATGCCAGGAAATCAGGTGGGGGCAGCTGGAGAGTTCCTGGGGCCACATTTTGATCAAAGCTGGTGGCTTTTGAGTCCATTGTGCTCTCTTCAGCTAAGCTGTCACTGTTCTTTCTCTTTTACGTCTTTGAAAGACCCTTCTTTGCACTGCAATAGCATTCAGCAAACACTTTCTAGTGTCAATTGTGGGCAACTCCCCATGCTAAGTGCAAAAGAAAAAAAAAGATGAATAAGACAGAGTCTTTGTCCTTGGAAGGGTCGCAAGTGAGTGAGAGAGACAGACTTGGACACAGTTAGAGGTAATAAAAGTCAGGTGGTGATGAGTAGTTTAAAAGAGGTATTCAAAAACAGAATACTATAAGAGAGTGGAGCAGAGAAAAACATGTTCTGGCTTTGGGTTGCTTTCCAGAGAAGCTATTTGAGCTTGGCAGTGAAGAAAGAATGTGAAAGGGAAAAAAAAAAAAAAAAAGGGTCTTACAGTGAAAATAACCAACGCATCCCCAGGTGGTGCAGTGGTAAAGAATGCACTGACGTTGCAGGAGACTCAGAAGACTAGGGTTCAATCCCTGGGTTGGGAAGACCCCTGGAAAAGGAAATAGCAAACCACTCTAGTATTCTTGCCTGGAAAATTCCATGGATAGGGTAGCCTGGGGGGCTGCAGTCTACTAAGAGTTGGACATGACTGAGCATGCACGCAACAATGAACAACATATGCAAAAATATGTTGCATCTTCAGGGAGGAATACTAGAGTGGGCTGCCATTTCCTCCTCCAGGGGATCTTCCTGGCCTAGGGATTGAACCTGGGTCTCCCGCATTACAGGCAGATGCTTTACCATCTGAGCCAAATGAGAGTGAATGAATGGGGAAAAAACATCTGGTGAAGGTGGCTCTGTGGAAAGAGGGGAAGCAAGTACTTTCACTGGGCAGCAAGTTGAAGAGGGTGCTTCCCCAGTGGTTCAGTGGTAAAGAATCCTCCTGTCAGTTCAGGAAACACAGGAGATGGTGGTTCGATCCCTGGGTCGGAAAGATCCCCTGGAGGATGAAATGGCAACCCACTCCAGTATTCCTGCCTGAAACATTCTATGGACAGAGGAGCCAGGTGAGCTACAGTCCATGGGGTCCCAAGAGTCAGACATGACTGAGCAACTTTGTACACACAAAGGGAAAATACACCTATCAAGTCTCATGATCTGTTCCTTCTGTGGGCCAATGTATTACTCTTGCATTTGCAACTGGCAGAAACTCAGGTCAATCCAAGTTCTTTAAAAAGAGAGAATGATTCAGTTCAGTCGCTCAGTCGTGTCCGACTCTTTGCGACTCCATGAATCGCAGCACACCAGGCCTTCCTGTCCATCACCAACTCCCGGAGTTCACTCAAACTCATGTCCATCGAGTCGGTGATGTCATCCAGCCATATCATTCTCTGTCGTCCCCTTCTCCTCCCGCCCCCAATCCCTCCAGCATCAGGGTCTTTTCCAGTTAGTCAACTCGTCACATGAGGTGGCCAAAGTATTGGAGTTTCAGCTTTAGCATCAGTCCTTCCAATGAGCACCCAGGATTTTTCTCCTTTAGAATGGATTGGCTGCATCTCCTTGCAGTCCAAGGGACTCTCAAGAGTCTTCTCCAACACCATAGTTCAAAAGCATCAATTCTTCGGCGATCAGCTTTCTTCACAGTCCAACTCTCACATCCATACATGACCATGGGAAAAACCATAGCCTTAGGACCTTTGTTGGCTAAGTAATGTCTCTGCTTTTTAATATACTATCTAGGCTGGTCATAACTTTCCTTCCAAGGAGTAAGCATCTTTTAATTTCATGGCTGCAATCAGCATCTGCAGTGATTTTGGAGCCCAAAAAAATAAAGTCTGACACTGTTTCCCCCTCTATTTCCCATGAAGTGATGGGACCAGATGCCATGATCTTTGTTTTCTGAATGTTGAGCTTCAAGCCAACCTTTTCACTCTCCTCTTTCACTTTCATCAAGAGGCTTTTGAGTTCCTCTTCACTCTCTGCCATACGGGTGGTGTCATCTGAATATCTGAGGTTATTGATATTTCTCCCGGAAATCTTGATTCCAGCTTGTGCTTCTTCAAGCCCAGCGTTCCTCATGATGTTCTCTGCATATAAGTTAAATAAGTAAGCAGGGTGACAATATACAACCTTGACGTACTCCTTTTCCTACTTGGAACCAGTCTGTTGTTCCATGTCCAGTTCTAACTGTTGCTTCCTGACCTGCATACAGGTTTCTCAAGAGGCAGGTCAGGTGGTCTGGTATTCCCATCTCTTTCAGAATGTTCCACAGTTTATTGTGATCCACACAGTCAAAGGCTTTGGCATAGTCAATGAAGCAGAAATAGATGTTTTTCTGGAACTCTCTTGCTTTCTCCATGATCCAGCAGATGTTGGCAACTTGATCTCTGGTGCCTCTGCCTTTTCTAAAAACCTGCTTGAACATCTGGGAGTTCACGGTTCATATACTGCTGAAGCCTGGCTTGGAGAATTTTGAGCATGACTTTATTAGCGTGTGAGATGAGTGCAATTGTGCAGTAGTTTGAGCATTCTTTGGCATTCCTTTTCTTTCGGATTGGAATGATGATGACCTTTTCTAGTCCTGTGGCCACTGCTGAGTTTTCCAAATTTGCTGGTATACTGAGTGCAACACTTTCACAGCACTTTCAGGATTTGAATGAGCTCAACTGGAATTCTATCACCTCCACTAGCTTTGTTTGTCGTGATGCTTTCTAAGGCCCACTTGACTTCACATTCCAAGATGTCTGGCTCTAGGTCAGTGATCACAACATCATGATTATCTTGGTCGTGAAGATCTTTTTTGTACAGTTCTGTGTATTCTTGCCACCTCTTCTTAATATCTTCTGCTTCTGTTACGTCCATAACATTTCTGTCATTTATCGAGCCCATCTTTGCATGAAATGTTCCCTTGGAATCTCTAATTTTCTTGAAGAGATCTCTTGTCTTTCCTATTCTGTTGTTTTCCTCTATTTCTTTGCATTGATCGCTGAGGAAGGCTTTCTTATCTCTCCTTGCTATTCTTTGGAACTCTGCATTCAGATGCTTATATCTTTCCTTTTCTCCTTTGCTTTTCACCTCTCTTCTTTTCACAGCTATTTGTAAGGCCTCCTCAGACAGCCATTTTGCTTTTTTGCATTTCTTTTCCATGGGGATGGTCTTGGTCCCTGTCTCCTGTACAATGTCACAAACCTTCGTCCATAGTTCATCAGGCATTCTATCTATCAGATCTAGTCCCTTAAATCTATTTCTCACTTCCACTGTATAATCATAAGGGATTTGATTTAGGTCATATCTGAATGGTCTTGTGATTTTTCCTACTTTCTTCAATTTAAGTCTGAATTTGGCAGTAAGGTGTTCATGATCTGAGCCACAGTCAGCTCCTAGTCTTGTTTTTGCTAACTGTATACAGCGTCTCCATCTTTGGCTGCAAATAATATAATCAATCTGATTTTGGTGTTGACCATCTGGTGATGTCCATGTGTAGAGTCTTCTCTTGTGTTGTTGCAAGAGGGTGTTTGCTATGACCAGTGCATTCTCTTGGCAAAACTCTATTAGCCTTTGCCCTGCTTCATTCTGTGCTCCAAGGCCAAATTTGACTGTTACTCCAGGTGTTTCTTGACTTCCTACTTTTGCATTCCAGTCCCCTATAATGAAAAGGACATCTTTTTTGGGTGTTAGTTCTAAAAGGTCTTTCAGGTCTTCATAGAACTGTTCAACTTCGGCTTCTTCGGCATTACTGGTTGAGGCATAGGCTTGGATTATTGTAATATTGAATGGCTTGCCTTGGAACCAAACAGAAATCATTCTGTTGTTTTTAAGATTGCATCCAATTACTGCATTTCAGACTCTTTTGTTGACCATGATGGCTACTCCATTTCTTCTAAGGGATTCCTGCCCACAGTAGTAGATATAATGGTTATCTGAGTTAAATTCACCCATTCCAGTCCATTTTAGTTCACTGATTCCTAGAATGTCTACGTTCACTCTGGCCATCTCCTGTTTGACCACTTCCAATTTGCCTTGATTCATGGACCTAACATTCCAGGTTCCTATGCAATATTGCTCTTTACATCATTGGACCTTGCTTCTATCACCAGTCACATCCACAACTGGGTATTAGTTTTGCTTTGGCTGCATCCCTTCATTCTTTCTGGAGTTATTTCTCCACTGATCTCCAGTAGCATACTACCGACCTGGGGAATTCCTCATTCAGTATCCTATCATTTTGTCTTTTGATACTGTTCATGGGGTTCTCAAGGCAAGTATACTGAAGTGATTTGCCATTCCCTTCTCAAGCCAGCTCCGGTCGCACAGACGCGAGATGCCGGCTCCGGAGGTGCAACCAAGAGCTACCCCACGCCCGAGGTCAGGGGCGGTGGCTGAGAGGAGCTACCCCACGTCCAAGAGGTGGTGGCTGCGCGGACTCAGGAGGGCCGAGAGGAGCTACTCCACATTCAAGGTCAGGAGGGGCGGCCTTGAGGAGATACCCTTTGTCCAAGGTAAGGTGCAGTGGCTGTGCTTTGCTGGAGCAGGTGTGAAGAGATATCCCACGACCAAGGTAAGAGAAACCCAAATAAGATGGTAGGTATTGCGAGGGGGCATCAGAGGGCAGACACGCTGATATCATAATCACAGAAAATTAGTCGATCTGATCAGATGGACCACAGCCCTGTCTAACTCAGTGAAACTAAGCCATGCTGTGTGGGGCCACCCAAGACGGGCTGGTCATGGTGGAGAGGTCTGACAGAATGTGGTCCACTGGAGAAGAGAATGATTAGTTCACACAAAAAGGAATTCCCAGTGGCTAATCAGACACCAATCCCAAAGAAAGGGAATGCCAAAGAATGCTCAAACTACTGCACAATTGCACTCATCTCACACGCTAGTAAAGTCATGCTCAAAATTCTCCAAGCCAAGCTTCAGCAGTATATGAACCGTGAACTCCCAGATGTTCAAGCAGGTTTTAGAAAAGGCAGAGGCACCAGAGATCAAGTTGCCAACATCTGCTGGATCATGGAGAAAGCAAGAGAGTTCCAGAAAAACATCTATTTCTGCTTCATTGACTATGCCAAAGCCTTTGACTGTGTGGATCACAATAAACTGTGGAACATTCTGAAAGAGATGGGAATACCAGACCACCTGACCTGCCTCTTGAGAAACCTGTATGCAGGTCAGGAAGCAACAGTTAGAACTGGACATGGAACAACAGACTGGTTCCAAGTAGGAAAAGGAGTACGTCAAGGTTGTATATTGTCACCCTGCTTACTTATTTAACTTATATGCAGAGAACATCATGAGGAACGCTGGGCTTGAAGAAGCACAAGCTGGAATCAAGATTTCCGGGAGAAATATCAATAACCTCAGATATTCAGATGACACCACCCGTATGGCAGAGAGTGAAGAGGAACTCAAAAGCCTCTTGATGAAAGTGAAAGAGGAGAGTGAAAAGGTTGGCTTGAAGCTCAACATTCAGAAAACAAAGATCATGGCATCTGGTCCCATCACTTCATGGGAAATAGAGGGGGAAACAGTGGAAACAGTGTCAGACTTTATTTTTTTGGGCTCCAAAATCACTGCAGATGCTGATTGCAGCCATGAAATTAAAAGATGCTTACTCCTTGGAAGGAAAGTTATGACCAGCCTAGATAGTATATTAAAAAGCAGAGACATTACTTAGCCAACAAAGGTCCTAAGGCTATGGTTTTTCCCATGGTCATGTATGGATGTGAGAGTTGGACTGTGAAGAAAGCTGATCGCCGAAGAATTGATGCTTTTAAACTGTGGTGTTGGAGAAGACTCTTGAGAGTCCCTTGGGCTGCAAGGAGATGCAGCCAATCCATTCTAAAGGAGAAAAATCCTGGGTGCTCATTGGAAGGACTGATGCTAAAGCTGAAACTCCAATACTTTGGCCACCTCATGCGACAAGTTGACTCACTGGAAAAGACTCTGAAGCTGGGAGGGTTTGTGGGTGGGAGGAGAAGGGGACGACAGAGAATGATATGGCTGGATGACATCACCGACTCGATGGACATGAGTTTGAGTGAACTCCGGGAGTTGGTGATGGACAGGGAGGCCTGGTGTGCTGTGATTCATGGGGTCGCGGAGATTCGGACACGACTGAGCGACTGAACTGAACTGAGTTGAATCAGACACTTCAGGCATGGGGGGTGGGGGATGAGAGGATTTGAACTGTATCCCCAGGGCTTTCTGTGTCTCTGTTTCTGCCTCTGACTGGCTTCTCTCCTGGACAAACAAGGAGATTATCACTGGCAATATCACACCTACAGTTTCTTTAGCTTTTGGTTTCAGAGAGAATTCTAGCCTCTAGAGAGGGTTGAAAGGGAAGTTTCTGGTTGGCTTGGCTGGTTCATCCGTTCTCTGATCCAATCACTGGGTCCAGATGGGGAAAATATTCTCACTGACCAGTCGGGGCTTTGTATCAAGACTGTGAGTTGAGATTTAAATCTCTATTAGGCTCATGTGGAATATGGAAATGACAGGTCCCCCATAGGAAAAACCAAATGGTGCTGTTATGAGAACAGGAAAGGGGTGCCAGATAGTCGAAAAGAAGATGCGTTCATCTCAGATACAGGTTTTTATTCCTTAAGTATGCTGGACTGTGTACATCTTTCCAAAAGATTATTCTGTAAGAGATCAATACACTCACAAGAAGGTTGATGTGTAAGCTTTGTCTTAACATTTGCTTTTTCATTTCTATTGCTTTCAAAGCCTATCTGTGTTCAACTTGACTCTTTCAATGACTCTAACCAGAAGGTAATTAATTCTAGGACGAGACAATTCCCAGGCTCTTTCTTTCTCTCCATCTCCCTTTCAGAAAGAAGGAGTTAATGGCATTCCCATTTGACACAACACCTTCCAATAAGTTGCCACACTTGTTCATTCTTATGATGGTGCCCTAATTAATTTCTGTCAAATTTCATATCTTGTATTCATGTATTTGCTTTGTCTAGACCTGTGCTATCCAAGATGGTAGCCACTAACCACTTATGAGTATTTAAGCCTAAATTTAAATTGAGCAAATTAAATTAAGCACAATAAGACACTCAGTTCCTCTGTTGTCCTAGACACATTTCAAGTACTTTATAACTACCTGTGCCTCAGTTCAGTTCAGTCTCTCAGTTGTGTTTGACTCTTTGCAACCCCGTGGACTGCAGCACACCAGGTTTCTCTGTCCATCACCAACTCCCGGAGCTTGTGCAAACTCATGTCCATCCAGTTGGTGATGCCATCCAACCATCTCCTCCTCTGTTGTCCCCTCTCCTCCTGCCTTCAATCTTTCCCAGCATCAGGGTCTTTTTCAACGAGTCAGTTCTTCATGTTAGGTGGCCAGAGTATTCGAGTTTGTATCTGTGCCTTTAGGATGCCATATCAGATAACATGGTATGGAAGTTTTACATCATCACAGTAAATTCTATTGGACCAAGCTGGTATAGATTACAAAAGGTTTCTATATTAGAGATAAAACTGCATTTTGTTACATGTATATTCTATGCATATGGCCGTTTGATAGAAAGTAGAAACTTAATTGGACTTCCCAGGTGGCGCTAGTGGTAAAGAACCTGCCTGCCAATTCAGGAGACATAGGAGACACAAGTTCAATCCCTGGGTCAGGAAGATCCCCTGGAGGAGGGCATGGCAATTGACTCCAGTATTCTTGCCTAGAGAATTCCATATTCAGAGGAGCCTGATAGGCTACAGTCCATAGTATTGCAAAGAGTTGGACATGACTGAAGTGATTTAGTAGCAGCAGCAGAAACTTAACTGACTTTGAACTTATAAGGAATGATACATGTAGAATGCTGATTACACATCGTGGACCATTTAAAATGGGCACTGACTCACGCTGTTGTACAGCAGAAACTAACGCAAAATTGTAAAGCAAGTATCCTCCAGTTAACAACAACAGCAACAAATAAAATAGGCACTGACTATTACCATGATCAGACACTACACTGCAATTTTTCAAAAATGTGTAATTCCCTTCCCAATAAGTTAAGCATTCTCTTTACTCCTTTTTTTGTCATTCAGACTAAGCTACAAGCTTTTTTAGGCTTTACCTCCATCACTCTCCCCCATTTAGTCTTATAGTTTGGCCATACTGAATTTATCCGAACTCCCCAAACAGGCTAAAATCTATCATGAGTCCATGTCTTTGCTTATGCCATTCCTGGTGCCTGGAAAAAATTTCTACTCTGCTTCTCATTGGTTTGTCTCTATTTTTTACACTCCCCACTGAATATTAGGTATTTGCTCCAATCCTCCTTTATATACCTGCATGAGAGAATTAATTACATATTATACTGCAATTAGCACGTTGTACGTGATCCTACTTGATCACATTCTCTTGAGGGCTGGAGCTCTGTGTGTGTCACTCCTCTCAATTCAGCCTATAGAATTCTGTTTGTTCCATACCAGGCTTTCAATATCTATTTTTACAAATTGAAGTACATTAGAATACTATTTAAGGCTCTCCAAATTCTGACCCCAATGTAAATCTTCACCCCATCCCTGATAGCTGTTACCTACAGATACTACAACCCTGCCACCCAGACCATTTAAATAGACAGCCATTGTTCATTTTCTTTCTTGTTCTCTGCACATGCCATATTAACCCCAATTAAGGGCTGAAATGGAAGCTTCTGGTTGGTTTGCCTGGTTCATCCCTTCCCTGATTGGGGAGGGAGGATCCTGGAGTGCTACAGTCTGTGAGGTTGCAAAGAGTTGGACACAACTAAGCAACTGAGCACGCACACATGCAGGTTGAAGAGAGATGTATTTTAGTTATTGATCCAGAATGAGTCATTGATACTCTGGTGATATAGTAAATTGAGGCTCTAATTTTGAGCAATTAAGTAAGCGAGCTCAAATCTAGATCCCGTTATGGATCAATGCCATAATGCAGATCCCAGCTGGGGGGACTGTATCTGGAGACATTTTTATCATCACAGCTGGAGGAGGGGATGTTACTAGAAAGAGGCCAGCTATCCTTCTCAGTGTCTTGCAATGTCCAGGGAAATTCTCCTACAACATAATTCAACCCAAGATTTTAATAGTGCTGGGACTGACAAACCCAGTGATAACAGGAGCATTTCTGAAACACTTTAGAACTAGGCTTCCTCAGCTGTAAAGCAGGTGTGATGCTGATATTTGCTTCCTGGCCATTTGGAGATTTAGTGAGCTAACATGTGCAAAGCACAGGGCTTCCCAGGTGACTCAGTGGTAAAGAATCCGCCTGCCAATGCAGGAGCCACAGGAGACGCAGGTTCGATCCCTGGGTCACGAAGATCCCTGGAGGAGGGCATGGCAACCCGTTCCAGGATTCCTGCCTGGAGAATCCCATGGACAAAGGAGCCTGGCAGGCTACAGCCCACGGGGTTGCAGAGTCAGACATGACTTAGTGAGCCTGCACGCATGTGCAAAGTGCACCATGACTGGAAGTCCTAGGAGCATCATTGTCATCATCATTTTTACCATTTTGTGTGATGGACCAAGACACTGACTTGGCGTTAGTGGCTTTAGTGGTTGTATGTCAGGGCCTTTGATTCCTGAGTCCTCCTTTGTGGGGAGCGGTCTGGAGGGACAGTGGGCTGCCTTTAGAGATGGGTCCATTTTTCCTTGCACTCCAGAAATTCCTAGATGTCCAGGTTTTAGGTATAGAAGCTCTCCCTGCAGTAGAGTCCTTCCCGAGTAAGAAGTGGTTCTGACCGTCACCTGGGTCGGCTAAAACACTTCTGACAGAAATGGTTTCCAGGCAATTGAGCAGATTCTGTTCCATTGCTGCTGAGAATGCGTTGTTTTTGTGGCAGAACGGATGGCTAGCTCTTCCTTCGGGGGACTTTTGATCAAAGGAGAAGAGCAGATTACTAACGAATGAAAATATGTATATTTAGATAATTACATTTGTTATACCTGTATATTTTTCTATTTTTCCAAGATGGCATAAAAAGAAATTGAGTGGATCTTGGGAAATGTAATTGTTTGGTTACCAGGCTGTAACAATGGCCTTCTGTGTGTGTGTGTGTGTGTGTGTGTTAAATAAAAATTGCCTGCAAAAGAGCTGAGCGAGAGAAGCATATTTGAAAGATTCCTACTCTAGTCAGACTCACTTAGCCCCTTAATCCCTTACATTGGCAGTGGAATCTCAAGGACGGTTTCCAGTATACAAAGGAGCAATAAACAAGCACAGCCCAGGGCTCCTGGCATCGTGGGGGTGGGGAAATCGCCCATTTCTTATAAATAGATTGCAATAAAACAATAGTGACTAAACATTTAGTGAAGAGAATCAACCAAAAGGAACTCTGACTTGGTGCCCTTTAAGCTACACAAACAAACAAAAGAACACTGAAAAGGACTCCTTGGATGAATCCTTTAAAGACAACCAGCTTTTGAAGATTTATCAATCAACCTCTCGGGCAGAATATCCGACTTTTTCAACTGGAGTGAAGGTAAGAGCAAATAATTAAGAAAACAGTCAATCAGTCACCCAGAGATGGGTGTTCCAGTGTCAACAATTTTTTTTTTCTTGCCTTGTTTTCATGTGTTGCACTGGTCAGATTTAATGCCTGTCTTTACAGACTGGGTAAAAGAAAATGAAAAGATACACTGCGTTGGTGGCAGTCACCTCAAAATTGGCTTTTCCTCCTTCATATC
Organism: Moschus berezovskii; assembly: GCF_049115385.1. Classification (NCBI taxonomy): domain Eukaryota; kingdom Metazoa; phylum Chordata; class Mammalia; order Artiodactyla; family Moschidae; genus Moschus; species Moschus berezovskii. Next base: position 35,524,765 of record NC_142486.1, on the reverse strand, counting down.
CATCTGGGGACCCATGTGATGCTGACTTAGTCCCTGTTTGGAAGGGTGTGGGGTGCATCACAGCATGTGACTTTGGCCAAGCCATTGGGGTCCTTCCAGCCCTTCTGGCTCCACTTACTGGTTCATTCATGGTGTAGAATTGGATTTCTTTTTATTATGCCCACCAATACATTCCTCGCGTTATTGGCTGTTGCTGTTCAGTCACTTGGTCATGTCTGACTCTTTGGGAACCCATGGACTGCAGCATGTCAGGCTTCCCTGTCCTTCACCGTCTCCCGGAGTTTGCTCCAGCTCATGTCCATTGAGTCAGTGATGCCATCCAGCCATCTCATCCTCTGTCGTCCCCTTCTTCTCCTGCCCTCAGTCTTTCCCAACATCAGGGTCTTTTCCAGTGAGTTGGCTCTTCACATCAGGTGGCCAAAGTATTGGAGCTTCAGCTTTAGCATCAGTCCTTCTCAAGAATATTCAGGGTTGATATCCTATAAGATTGGCTGGCTTGATCTTCTTCTAATATGTTTTCTGGGCCTCCCAGGTGGCTCAGTGGTAAAGAATCTGCCTGCCAATGCAGGAGACACAGGAGACATGGGTTTGATCACTGGTTCAAGAAGATCACCTGGAGGAAGAAATGGCAACCTATTCCAATGTTCTTGCCTGGGAAATCCCATGAACAGAGGAGCCTGATGGGCTACAGTCCATGGGGTTGCAAAAGAAAGCTGGACATGATTGGGTGACTAAACACAAACAATGTGTTTTCTATCATTTATAACCAAAAAATCTTAATGTATCTGACCCATATCTCAGGGTCTCTATTACTCAAATGTTTAGTGTATTAATTTCCTATGGCTGCTATAACAAATTACTGAGAACTTAATGGCTTAAAACAGTACAAATTTAATATCTTACACTTCTGTAGGTTAGAAATCTGACACCTGTCCCACTGGGCTGAAATTCAGGGTTTGGCAGGGCCACATTCCTTTCTGTAAGTTCTTGGGGAGAATCCATTTCCTTGACTTTTCCTGCTTCTCAAGGCCCCTTACATTCCTGGGCTTGTGGTGCCTTCATTTTCGGAGTCAGTAACAGCATCTTTCTGACTCTGCTTCTGTGGTCACATCTCTTTCTTTGACTCACTTATTTCCCCTTCATGTAGAAGGATTCCTGTGATTATACTGAGACCATCCAGGATAACTGCTCCATCTCAAGGTCAGGTGGTTAGCAACCTCAATTCTATCTGAAACCCCCGTTTGTCATGGAAGGTGATGTATCCTCAAGTTCTGGGGATCTGGATGTGGGTATTTTGGGGCAGACCTTCTGCCGGTGTGCATGCCAGGTCGCTTCAGTCATATCCAACTCTGCGACCCCGTGGACTGAAGCCCTCCAGACTCCTCTGTCCATGGGTTCTCCAGGTAAGAATACTGGAGTGGGTTGCCATTTTCTCCTCCAGGGGATCTTCCCAACCTAAGGATCAAACCTACATTTCTTACCTCTCCTGCATTGGCAGGCATGCTCTTTACTACTAGTGCCACCTGGGAAGCCACCTTCTACCTAACAAATCTAAATTATTTGGGAATTTCCTCCATGACACACAAGCTACTCCCATGTTGATGGAAAGGGTAGCTTGTGTTAGTAGAGCTTTGGGCTCATATGGAGTGGGTCATGGGTCTGTTTTGTATGAAGTTTGATATTTTGATGTTGCCATTTTGACATATTTACATTGTGGCAGCTGTGCAAATACTGTTTTTTAAAAGGTTTTAGAATTATCAAGTGTTGTATACTATGATGTTTCTTTTTTGTAACTAGTATTAATTTTTAAATATTAATAAAAAAAATTATTTTGGCTGTGCCAGGCAGCATGTGGGATCTTAGTTCCCTGCCTAGGAATTGATCCTGCACCCCCCGCAGTGGAATCATGGAGTTTTAACCACTGGACCACCAGGGAAGTTCTCTAATATGATGTTTCTGACTTCCTTTCCTTCTCCCATTTTTGGAGTGAGGGAATCAGTGATGGGTGAGAATAAGGGATGGAGTGGGCCAAGGGATGACCCCCCACTCTCCCATAGCAAGAGCATGTCCAGGTCCAAGCTGTATAGGGCCTAACAGTTATGCTTCATCCAAGGCCCTCTTTAAAGAAAAAAAACTATGAAATCATGAGCAAAAATTATGTTGTGAAAGTCGATATTTATTTAGAATGAGAACATAAATCACAGCAAATTACAGATTTTTACGAGCCAACAAAAAGCACAAAGCATCACAAAATCCAGAGAAATGATGTCCTATTTTCTCTTTATTAGCTTTCTGATATGGAGAAGGAAATGGCAACCCACTCCAATGTTCTTGCCTGGAGAATCCCAGGGATGGGGGAGCCTGGTGGGCTTCCGTCTATGGGGTCACACAGAGTCGGACACGACTGAAGTGACTTAGCAGCAGCTTTCTGATACACCTACAGGATACTTTTTTCTTACACCTTTTAGCTGCATATTCTTTGATTGCTTTTTCTTAGAATGACGATTTTGGGATATTTTTCATAGAAAAGAAAGATAATTGTTTTGTTGATTTGAGATGTTTTTCTGTTATTATTGATGACCGTACTTGATAAAACATGTGACCACATTCTCACTGTTTTGTAGGTTTAAAATATTTCTTATTTTTAAAAATTTAAATTGGAAAAATTATGTAGAATTTAAAATTGTATAAGCTGTTATCTTTTTTGTGTGTATCACTGTTGGCAGTTGGACTTCCCTGGTGGCTCAGTGGTAAAGAATCCACCTGCAATGCAGGAGACCCGGGTTTGATCCGTAGGTCAGGAAGATCCCCTGGGGAAGCAAATTGCTACGCACTCCAGTCCGTGGGGTCACAAAGAGCTGGACATGACGGAGAGACCTTCACTTTCACTTTCAGTGTTGCTAGTCAATTCCATTTTGAGTCAATATCAATGAGAACCAAACGTATCAGTGAGAACCAAGTCAGTGACATAAGAATTTTACACATCTGATGACTGCAGGAATTTCCCACAGACTAACATCTACCTCCTTAAACCTCAAACCATGTTTCTTTCTCTCCCTATTTATATATTTCCAGATATGGGGGCTATAGAACCCAGGTATATCATGATATAACTTCTTCCTAGAATTTTTGTGTCATGACTCCTAGTGACTGTACACAATGGAATGAGTATACCCATATTCCTTGAAGCCATTCCTATACTGGGATATAGCAGTAATTTAATTCTCTATGGCAATGACTGAAAACAACATCCCGATTAAATGTATCCCCAAGTCAAGTTCTCTTTGAAGGGTCCCTCCCTCTGAATGCCTGCACCTTTGGAATGCCACCCAACACAAGGGGAAATGTGATGGAGGTATTGATAAAATATAATCAATAATCTTAACCAATACCAGGTAGAATAGTTAGCCTTTGATATTTTAGGGGAAAAAGTGTGTAATCAAATAAACACATTGCCAAGCTTCCTTCCAGGGTCTTAGAACCAGTGTCAGTGAGACACTTTGAACCTAGAGATGAGACTCAGAAACTGCTAAGTGTTTATTGATGCGATCAAAGGGATGAAAATGGGGGCAAGGTTGTGTTTCCTAAATTATGTGCTAAACTGAAAGGCGGGGTACAAAAATTTATTATTGGCTGAGTCGATATCGTCTGGTGTCTAAATCCATGTGACACAAATTTGGAATGAATGCTTTATTATCTCATCCTCCAATACTTTAGCATTTTACCATTTCCAAAACCTTTTTGCATTCGTGATGTCCTTAGAAAACTGTTTTCTTAAGTGTGCCTGGAGCATCTAACCTCTTCTAAGGCATCCACATATTAAAACAGGTGCATGTATGGTGGGCGTACTGTCTCCTCTGACCAATGAGAATTTACTACTGAGTCAAGTGTGTTATTTGCCATGTTTTCTCCCAAGATCCTGGTGGAACCTCTTCATCTGTCCATTAGACAGGAGCAGACATGCTTTCTGAGGAAACATACATAGGTTCAGATTGAGAACCACCCCCACTGAATACAAAATATATTTTGTATTCAATAAATACATTTGGAACTGGGTAACCTAATTGGAACCTGAACCCATAGGTCTGAACTCATGGGTTTTTTAACTGAGATCACATGTGGTCTCAGGACTTAGTGAGGATCAGGTTCTTGATGTCTCATTGCAGAAAGAATCCACTGAGAGGTAAAGTGGTAGGTACAAAGAGAATTTATGTAGAGAAACACACTCCACAGACAAGAGTGTGGGCCATCTCAGAAGGCAAGAGTGGCACCAGGGTAGGGGGTTGTCAGTTTTTATAGGATTGGGTAATTTCATAGGCTAATAAGTGTGAGGAGGACTCTAGCTTTTTGGGGGGAGGGGGAAGGATTTCCAGGAATGGGGCCGCAGCCCACTTTTTGACCTTTGTGGTTGACTTTAGCTGTCAGGGCACCTGTAGGTCTGTTATTTAGCTTGCTGATATGTAACAATGAGCGTATACTGAGGCTTAGGGTCTAGTGGAAGTCAACTCATTCGCTGTCTTGGGCCTATTTGGTTCTAATTGGTTTATGTCCTGTCTTGGGTTATGTCATTTTTTTTTTTTTTAAAGATTGTGCCCTGCCCCTTTCCCTCCTGTTTCACAACACTGCCTTTCATTTAATAAATACTCACCTAGGATCTGCTGTGTGGTGAGCGCTTGGCAAAGCAGTGGGAAGCAAACAAGATGAGCAAAATTGAGAAAACCACTTTGACAAGAGCCAGAAAGATGACTGGGAGGTCCTATCTGGCCTTCTTCTCTGCACTATCTCACTCTTTCCCTGTCTTTGAGCTATTTTACAGCTCTGTAAATTGTAGAAAGCTGATAGCAATGCAAATGACTCTTGTTCATAGAAATGCAAATTGTGTCCCAGGGAATGCAATTGATTCTTGCCCTGTGGATATTGACCAGTGTTGCTAGTTTTGTCACTGTTTGTGCATTCCACCCCACCCCCACCCCCCGGCACTTCTGATGCCTATATATTTCTCAGCCCTTTGGATCCTCCTCTGAGTATTAACATCTTCCTGGTTCCTTTATAAATGAAAGAGTTAAGTAAAAATTTTTGAGATGTGTTAATTTGTAAGAGACTCACAATTTTATCCTTTTTAAACCTTTACCTTTTAGCAATACAACCTGAGTTTCCTGGAGGTTACAGCTTGAATAGACATTAACCACATTGTCTCATAAAACTAGGCACTGGGAGGCACTTAAGAAGCCCCAAGAGTCTATGACAGGGAGACCTGATGTTGTCTGTTTGATCAGGACATAATCCCCCATGGAAGTGACATTTGAGTCAACAACTAGGTGTGCAGAGGAGGAGAGAGGAACTCTCAGCAAGTCAGCTTGTCATGAAAGCTGCTCAAGATCATTTCTCCCAGAAGGAGATTTGTGGTCCTGGGAGAGAGTGGGCTTTGGACAATCATTCAGAGAAGCTGGAAGATTTGGCAGTTGTCATTGTCTGTGCTTTGTGATAAGAGAGTCTGCCAGTGTGCCATCCTCAAATGGGATGGGGCCAGGAGTTTGGAGAGATGGGGGCCTGGAACCTGGGGGCTGGCTGTCTCTCACCTCCCTTCCCTGGGTTGAGGGTTCCAACCACTTGCTTTGATGATGTGTCAAACCATCTCCTTTGAAATGCGTTCACTCCAGGCTCTGCCTACGAGGCCTCATTTCAGAAAATGGTAGCATCATTAAAGAGAGAAGGAATCTGGCTTTTCTCTGCGACCAGCACAGGCCTTTAAACCTATTTTCATCAAACCCCCATGGGCATTTAATTAGCATCTTGTCACAGTTTCCTGACCATTATTATCCTGGCACCTGGTTTTAGGTGCTTTCCTGGGCAGACAACTTTACCAAGCTTGCCCTTCCTCCAGGCATCTGTTGATTCCTGAATTTCATTTACTTCTCTATCCCAGGGTCATCTTCTCAGAGCTGCCAGATGGGCCCATTTGAAATAGCAGCCCTCCCTTAATTTCTTCCATTTTTACCCCAAAGTAGCTGCTGCTGCTGCTAAGTCGCTTTAGTTGTGTCCGACTCTGTGTGACCCCATAGACAGCAGCCCACCAGGCTCTCCTGTCCCTGGCATTCTCCAGGCAAGAACCCCAAAGTAGTAGTGGCTGCCATCTTTCTTCTGGGAGACATTCTCCCCTCTTCCAAGAAAATTTTTTCTGAAAGCAAGGGGAAGGCATGAACGTCTGTTAGGGGAAGCCCACTGACTGATACCACCCACCTTGGCCAGGCACCATAGTAACTATTTTAATGAGTTATTTCATGAGCGGAGGTCCTAGTAAGGAAAACGGAATTAACAAGCCACCACATGTCCTTCCACCTCCCAGAATCCTTCTCGGTGGCATCTATCTTGGCTGGGCAATGCCTGCACAACCAGGAAGGATCCTGAGTCCAAATGATTGGCCACAGAAACCTGGAAACTAACCCCATCACCATAAAACCCAAGACTTTGAGCCATCTAGCAGAGCAATTCTCCTGGGTTCCCTTACCCTAATGCTCTCCACCTGAGCACCCTTTTCCAACGTCTCTTGCTTTGTCAGCTCTAGTATGTCTCCTCAGACAATTCATTTCCCAGTGTTAAACAAGAGCCCACAAAGGCCCTGAAAGAGGTCCCCCTTCCTGCAACACTTGGATCTATGGTGTTTCCATTTAAGAAACCAAGGGAGAACATGTCGGGGAGATGTTAGAGAGGCCTCTTGGATACCAGTATTGGGAGTTGGATGCTGTGGGAGGAGAGAAGGATGCCCCCATCAACAATAAATTTGGTGCCACAAAAATCAACTTATCCTATTCCACAATTTTGCTAAGCACCAGTCAGCCCTGAGGTTATTTGGTCCAGGGGCTATCTTTTTCTTCATTTGAAAGAATCATGACAACAGCTACATCCTTACAAATTGAGTTTGTCTTCTAAGGTGTTTGCTGGAGCTTTACAAGAGGCTTAATCAGTTTCACATGAATTAATGATGGCTATCAAATGGGGGGAAAAGAATGAATTCCAAATAAATACTTATTGCATAATTGAAGTTGCAAGAATCCACTATGAATAAAATATATTTGTATTTACAATGCATAAATTTGATGGCGACACTGTGGGGAGACACACGGCCTTTTGATAAGAACCCCGAACGCTGTTAAATTAGTAATAGGCTGAATACATTTCTTAATTATGTCACTGGCGCTGGGCTCAGGAATACCATTTGCAATAAATTGAGTCCCATTTGTATGCAGGCAGTGCAAGGAGAAAGTGCTGTATTTTGAAAATCCTAATGTACTCCTGGGAACACAGGTTAATGTCATTTACTGCTTAAAATTAGTCCTTGGTTTCAGAGCTTGCAATTGTATTAAGACTTATCATGTACTCTTTTCATCAAGGTAATAATTGCTATAGATTTACATATCCTGCCACAAGCAGAAACATGGATCCTTTAGGGCTTTTTGAAATAAGAAGTAGTTACATGAGAGGTGTGAGCAAGATATATATATATATATATATACACACACACAGACACACACACACACATATATATAGTTCTGTTTATAAAAGTGATTTACTAATTTTTGCAATTAAAGATGACCATCCTTATAGTGGGTTGAATAAGGATACTAGTATATACATATATATATAAATCCATAACTTCATGAAATCTGCAAAGACTCTTTCTCCAAACAGGGTCAAATTCAAAAGTTCTGAGGAATAGGATATCAGTATACACATACACACATACACACACACACACACATATATATATAGTATATGTATATGTATATATATATATACTTATATATGTGTGTATATATATATACATACATACATATAATATGTATATATATGTGTGTGTATATATACTGATATCCTATTCCTCAGAACTTTTGAATTTGACCCTGTTTGGAGAAAGAGTCTTTGCAGATTTCATGAAGTTATGGATTTTGAAATGTGGGCCCTACATCTTGGCAGGTATCCTTGTAAGACAAAGATTTGAGATAGAGAGTACAGATCAGTGGCTATACTCGTAGAGTCCATGGAAACATTGATCAGTAGAAGACAAGTTTAAGACAGAGGTGCAGAGAAGGTGATAGGAAGACAGAGCGGAGACTGCAGCGGGTCTACAGGTTAAGGATCAGCAAGGATGCCCAGTGGCCAATAGGAATAAAGAGAAAGGGATGGAGCATGTTCTCCCTAGGACATCCAAAAGAAACCAGCCCTATGATAGCTTGATTTCCAGCTTCTGGCCTCCAGACCTTCAAGAAAGTAAAAACTTCTATTGTTTAAGCTACCAAGTTTGGGTTATTTGTTATAATAGCCCTAAGAAGTTAATACAGTCTTTATTTTCAACAACAAGAAAAACAACAGTTGACCACTGGAGAAGCCAGAGATGTGGTATGTGAGGTAAGAACCACTAAAAACTTTGTTTTCTGGAGAAAGAAAGCAAGGTACAGAGACATTAAGCCAATGGTCAAGGTGAATTAGCTACCAAATAGTGGTGTTGGACACAAGTCCATAGGCAGTTCTGATTCCTGTTTCTCCATGCATTACACATTGCTAGCCTTTTTGGTGTATGTTTTCCTTCTTTGAAACAATCCCCATGACTTGTGCCTGGACACTTCACTCCTTTGTAGGCACTGTGGAAGCTTTCTTAGAGAGACAGAGGGGTTGCCTCTCAGAAATGACTGGAATCCAGAAATACGGTAATAGGACATGGTGGTTAAACAAACAGGGTTCTCCAGTGTATTATGACTGTGTAGTTATCTCCCTGTGTCCTGATGGAATCTATGTAATAATTGTCAATATAGGAGTGGGCTGTTGTGTAATAATAGATTCCCTGCTTAACAAACGACTCCGTGTAATAAACTCCCCCTGTAATAATTGACCCTGTGGTCTCTTTATGTAATAATGATCTCTTTGTGCCATCGTGGACTCCATGTAAAAACTGGACCTCAGCGTAGTAATGATTTCTGTGTAATAACTGACTTTCCATGTTGCAGTGAGCTCCTCTGTCCTAATGGACTCTCTGACTATAGGCACAAACCTGCGAATGTTTGGGCTAGCAGAAATGGTAGTCAAAGTCAAGCTTATTCCCAGCAGCGAGTCATAGAAAACCAGCTCGCACTGGTTTAAGATGGTGGGAGAAGGAAGACGGAATGATTAGCTCATACACAGGAAGTCCAGAGGCTAAATGGCCTCTCTCTCGCCTGAAGCCATGGGTTCATTCTCTGTCTCCTGGTTTTATTCCTAGAAGAATCTCTCCTCTACACAATGGGAGGATGACCCTTGGCTTCTAAGAGAAGCCGGGGAAATCTAAGAGGGTATCTCTGTACTCTGTCCATTTCCCATGTCACTTCCCCAAAGAAATTGTCCAGCGCACACCTGGGAGGGTAGCAGAGGGGACCTTGATGGACAGGAATCACAGTGGGTGGGGAGCAGTTCACAAAATGAGCAGATGAGGAGCAGCACAAACAAGTAATGGACGTCTCCTCTTGTTCACAGCCTGTGAGTCACAGGCTGCTGGGGGTGGGCATGAGCTGCATGAATTTGTCCCAGTAAGTTCTTCAGTCCTTAGGTGAACCTGCCATCCACTTGCTGTAGAGAAGGTGACTAATATCTGCATATATATCTAGCTAATTTTCAAGTCTGTATAATGCTCTTATGAAGAATGTAAAGCAAAGTCATTAAAAAGATCAAGTTTATATTAGTGTCTTTATCTTTATGAATTTTCTCAGTCGATGGCCAGAGAAGATCCCCTGGAGTAGGAAATGGCAGCCCACTCCAGTATTCTGGTCCGGAAAATTCCATGGACAGAGGAGCCTGGCGGGCTTCAGTCCATGAGTTCTTCATGACTTGGTGACTAAACACAACAGCACAACAAATCTATGGCTATTGCTTATAGTGCTCCATAATATATTTTTCTTTTAAAAAGATTTATGTAAAATACCTGTGAAATGTTTGCATACAGAATTTTTCAGCTACATATTTGGACTTTTCATGGGTTGAAATTTTTCAGTGACTATTTTACACTGTGGATGACAATTTGGAATTATTGACCAAAACTCACTTGTCCAGATTGGGACTAGGAAAATGAGGTTCAAAGAAAGACTTCTTGGCAACCTTCATGGTCTGTTCATCCCTTTATCCCCGCCGTGTTCTTTACTTAATCCTTCAGACCACAGGACAAATATTGATTCTTTGGGAAAGAATTCTTTTCACTTCTCTGACTACAAATAGGCTTCTTTAATAGTACAGTATGTCCCTTCTATTAACACCACCACCATTATCATCATCATCACCATCACTACCATTGTCAACACCATCACCACCTCCTCCCACAGTACATGCATGAGCATACATCGCAGTTATCCAGTTATCTATTGGAATAGTCTGTCTTCTCTTCAAGATTCTCAGGGCTAGAAGTATAGAACTGAACCTGGTTTTATCCTTGACCCCCAGCATGGCACCTGGGACATCATAGGAGCTCACTAACTATTTGCTAAATGGATGAATGAGTCCATGAACGCATAAATACCAAAGGGTAATCACAGGGCCAAATCTAAGTTTCTGTTCACAGCAAATGAAATGAAAAGACAGTGAGCCCAAATCCTGGTGATCTGTAGGAAGTGGGGGCTAAAATGTTGCAGTGGGTGACACCATTCCAGCTCACAGGCAACTTTAGTTTGTTTTTAAAAAACATTCAGAAAGGAGAGTTGAAGACAATCAGAGGTGAAGGGAGCAGAGTCCAGGAGAAGCTAGAAAAAGGGTAGTTTGAATAGATCAATGGAGAACTTCAACCACGATTGTCTAATGTAGAAGAGGAAAACTAGAGTTTCGCTATGGGTATAAACAGAAATCTTTAGTCAGATCACTGTAAAATCCATGCAAGACACAATGGTTTCTAGGATTTTCAGTGGAAACTAGAACGGAATAGCTTAGTAAGTTACACATGGAAATACCACTTCCCAAATCCAGCACCACTGGGGGCGGTCATCTCTGTAAGCACCTGCCTAGAGCACCTTTTCTTTCTGCTAGAACAGTGGCTCTTCCTGATGGTGATTCATCCCATAGGATTGGCCTTGCCCTCCCACCTACCACAGGAGGTGTAACCCAGATCAGAGGGGCCCCCTTATTGGTCACAGTCATTAGTTCTGAGATGGACATGTGAGCTGAGCCAATCAGAGTCTTCTCATGGACTTCTCTACCAAAGCTAAGAAGGAAATCACTCTTACTGTGATGTACTCAGTCATGTTCGACTCTTTGCAACCCTATGGACTGTGGCCTGCTCTGCTCCTCTGTCCATGGGATTTGCCAGGCTGGAATACTGGAGTAGACTGCTATTTTCTTCTCAGGGGGGATCTTTCCAACCTAGGGATCGAACCTGCATCTCCTGCATTCGCGAGCGGGTTCTTTACCACTACATCGCCTGGGAAGCCCTTTATTGTGATGGGTGGGCTTAATATATGGGTGTACCAGTGTGTATCATGTCTGCCACATGGGTGGCCACACTTGGGAAAATGACGAGAAATGTATGCCTGATTGAATTCTCTGGGCCTTTGTTCCAAAGCTAGTAACACCCCAAGACTCTTGTTATTTGAGTCCTTCAGTGCCTTTTTTCCTTTCGTTTTGCTTGAGTTGGGTTTCTGTCACTTGCAACTGTTCACACATCTGTGGTTTATTTCACGTTAATGTGGATTTAGAACATTTCTTGGACTGGATAAGTGGTGTTTTACAATTGCTTTGGCCAATAGAACAGTTTTGTTGGGCGATCCATGACTGATCTAAAATGGGCTATTACATAGTTTCTCCTACATTGTTAGATTTTCACTGGCTTCTGCTACAGTTGTTGCGTTGCCCATAAAACAGTATAACCAGACAATGCCTTCAGAAGGCATCCTGAAAGCATGTTTTTTTTTTTTTTTTCTCCAAAGCTTAGGAAGAAAGTGGGACATTTTTCATGTCTCTGGCAGCTCCATTATGATGCATTTGGACATTTTTGATAAAATTATGAGGCATAAAAAGTTTGAAGCATTGAAGATTAATTTTCCTCCATAAATATATAGATCATAGTCAAATTCTATATGACTAGTTTTGCCCAGAGCAAAAAATATTTTCAGTGTAATTTCATAGCAATATGGAAGCAGATAATGGGACAAAGGCATTGAAAAAGGCTTTGGTGGATTATAAATGTCAGGTTAACATTCACAACCTGATGAATCGAGCAGAAACTGCTGTTAAAATGTAGGGCTTTGTTGTTTTAAAGTTAAAAAAAAAGTTGGGAGCTGGTACAGAAGTAAAATTAAAGTAAAAGAAAATAAATAATCCGTATCTCTTCTGCTCTGTTTAAATATTAAAGTGTCAGCTGCAATTTTGAAATGACACAAAGAGGCTTGCTGGGCTGAAAAACTGCTTCATTTGTTGGGTTTCCTTGCTGTCTGAACTGTAATTTCATCTAAGGATGATTTTTGTGGTGCGGGTTGCCTGAGCTGTATATTCTCTTGCAGGTGGAGAGGCAGGCGTGGGATAGTTTTAATTTTTCTCCCAATTCCTTTCTGACTTTATAGCCTCTTCCTCAAACCCATTCTTAGGTGCCCAGTGAAGTCACTCATTCTAGTTGGAATTACAATTCCTTAGTGATGTCCCCAGCTGCACTGTTTTGCCTAACTGTCCATCTCATTCTTCATGGAATTCCTGAGGGCCAAGAAGAGAGTGGCTTAAGTTCTTCCTCTCACCTGGGGTCATCAAGATCCCCAGTTAAAACTATTCAACTCGAGATTTTGAGACAAGTATACACAAAGTAACAAAATAAATATTAAAATATTTTTTTTTTTTTAAATATTCAACCTCTTGAGACTTGCACACACACATGGCTATTTGTCTCTGAGTAGAAAGCAGAGACATTACTTGGCCAACAGAGGTCCGTCTAGTCAAGGCTATAGTTTTTCCCGTGGTCATGTGTGGATGTGAGAGTTGGACTGTGAAGAAAGCTGAGCGCTGAAGAATTGATGCTTTTGAACTGTGGTGTTGGAGAAGACTCTTGAGAGTCCCTTGGCATGCAAGGAGATACAACCAGTCCATTCTAAAGGAGATCGATCCTGGGTGTTCATTGGAAAGACTGATGCTAAAGCTGAAACTCCAATACTTTGGCCACCTCATGCGAGGAGTTGACTCACTGGAAAAGACTCTGATGCTGGGAGGGATTGGGGGCAGGAAGAAAAGGGGACAACAGAGGATGAGATGGCTGAATGGCATCACCGACTCAATGGACATGAGTTTGGGTAAACTCTGGGAGTTGGTGATGGACAAGGAGGCCTGGCGTGTTGCGATTCATGGGGTTGCAAAGAGTTGGACACAACTGAGCAACTGAACTGAACTGAACTGAAGGATGTCTTTGCTGGCATCAGCACAGGCACTTTGAGAACTGGAAACAATGGATCAGGCATCTTGGTATGGTGTTATGAGGTTGTGTTTTCTCCTTGTGGAATTGGCAGCCTTGTTGAGGAAACCATGAAGGAAGGTAAAGCTATCTTGGAACTTGGCTCTTCTTGGAAGATGTTCCAAGGGTAGGATTTCAAGAGCTGTAAGGATTTGGTTGAGAAGCAGGAAGATGGAGCTGGCATGATCAAACTAAAGTACCTAGAAGAATCAAGCAACCAAACTACTAGATCTGGAGGCAGATGTACACAGTGAAGACTCAAGGTGAAGGATTTGGAGAAAGGCTGAGATGGAGCACGTTGATATTAGAAATAAATAAGGAGGATTCTAAGAGACCACCAAAAAATAGCTTTGTGGTATCTATCTATTTATTTGGCTTTTCTGATAGCTCAGTTGGTAAAGAATCTGCCTGCAATGCAGGAGACCCCAGTTCGATTCCTCGGTTGGGAAGATCCTCTGGAGAAGGGAAAGGCTACCTACTCCAGTATTCTGGCCTGGAGAATTCCATGGACTATATAGACCATGGGGTTGCAAAGAGTCGTGCACGATTGAGTGATCTATTTATTTATTTGCTGCATTGGGTCTTCGTTGCTGCACGTGGAATCTTTGTTGCGTCAGTGAGGGATTTTTTGTTGTGACGCACAGATTTTTTAGTTGTGGTGTCCAGGCTCAGTAGTTCTGGCAGATGGGCTTAGTTGCTCCACGGCATGTGGGATCTTAGTTCCCTGACCAGGGGTGGACCCAGAGTCCCTTGCATTGCAAGGCAGATTCTTAACCGCTGACCTACCAGGGAAGTCCTGAGATATCTATTTATAATGAGACTTAATTTTAGCATCATCACTTCCTTCCTTTCTATAAGGAATTTTCCATCTTATAAGTTTTGGAGGGAAGCAGAGCTTACTTCTTTTGATAGAATATAGACATTTCAACATAGTCCATTTTTCCAACCTTGAGAATTTCTCAATGTCCGAATGGTCGTTTTCGACCAGAGTGCATCCTGTCCTGTGTATTGTAGGATGTTTAGAAGCATCTCTGGCTCCTATGACTGGGGTGTCAGTAGAACCCATCGCCCTGGTTTTGACATCCCAAACTGTCCCCAAACGTTGCCAAATGTCTCCTGCAGGCAAAGTCACCGCAGTTGAGAACCACCAATCTAAGACCTAGACTGAGCCAATCAGATGTATGTTCTCCCGAACAGGGAATAGAGAGTCTATGAAACAGACATTGGGACAGTGACCACCCCACCACCCCAACTCACAGGGACAGCACTACCACCCTGGGAACCAGGAGTACCCAGTTCTGAAATTATAACAAGCTGTGGAGGCCTTTGCCAGGAGGCCCAGCAGTGTCCAGGAAGTGGAGCAGGTTAGAATTCAATGTCAGTGATGTCACCAAACTAGTTCTGAGCATGATTTTGGCTGGAACACAAGTTGCCAAACTTCCCCTCTTCCTGGATATCTTTCAAGCCTTGTTCTCCATCTTTTCTGGTGAATCCGTAAACAACTTAAATAATCTTTCAATAAATCCCTGTTGTGCTTAAATGAGATGACCCATTTCTGGTGTTTCAACTAAGAACTATTACTGTTGTATCAGCCCTTACACTTTCATAGAAAATACCGAGATCCAAGGATGATAAGGGAGGTTGATTCAGAGGTCATGACACAACAAGACACACTTTGTTGGATTCAGATCTGAGGTCCAAAAGACTTAGAAGGAACTACATTTCCAGGAATGTCTCCCCTGTTCCCCTCCAGGCCACCCCATCTCTGACCTTTCAGAAAATGCACAAGAAAAATGGTACCTAGGCATCTTTGTGGAAAGCCTGTGTGTTTAAGAGTACATTTGGAGACTGATTTCCTGGGTTTCCAGGCAGTCACATGGTAGCAGGTGGATTTTAACTGCTTGGTCCTTCAGTCTTCTTGTGTATAAAATGCAAGCCAGACTTCCAGTATTAAAATCATGTATAGGTGAACTTTGCAAAAACTCCCTCTCTTGCTGTCTTTTTAACCAGCTCAGCATCGATCTCTCCTTTGTTTTTTGTTATATCATGCAGTTTTTTTCTCCCTTAAAGAAATCACCTTAATGTGTGTACTTTCAGTGGGGTGATTCAACCTCCTGAATTCAAGATTAGGAAACTGACCCAAGCCTATTAGTCAGCATTTTCTGTATCATGGACCACAAGCGATGGGTTTAGGAGCAGTCTCATAACTGAAGTCTATCTAATCAGAATCAATATGTGGACATTTGCTGAAGCCAACAGGAAGAAAGTGAAAAGTGTTAGTCACTAAAAGTCATGTCCAACTCTCTGCAACCCCATGGACTGTAGCCCGCCAGGCTCCTCCTCTGTCCATGGAATTCTCCAGGCAAAAATACTAGAGTGGGTAGCCATTCCCTTCCCTCCAGGGGATCTTCCCGACCCAGGGATCGAAACTGAGTCTCCTGCATTGCAGGCAGAGTCTTTACTGTCTGAGCCATTCCGTGATGGTTTCTGAGAGCTATAAATATAAACTTGGAGCTGCTGGCATTCATCTTGTCACTAGGAGGAGGGATCAATCTGAGGAAAAAGAGATAAAGAGGAAAGAGCAGTAAAGAGAAGAATAGAGTGAAACACAATCTTGATATCATCATTTTAGGCTCTGGATCCAGCTGTTCCTGAAGCAGACGCAAGTTTTAAAGTTCCCAATATAGTTCCCTTCTTGCTTAGATAAGCTGGAGCTGAGTTTCTGTTTCTTTCAACAAAAAGAGGCTGAATTTCTTAGCACACAATGAGCATTTGCTACATAGGCACCAGAAATAAAACCATAACAAATGTTTGAAGAGGTGGGCATGACGATTGTTCTTTCCACCAGCATCTGATACAGGAGAAATCAGTGGGCACATGTTGTATTGGAGTTAAATTACATTAATGCACAGAAGAGACTCAGGATACATTGGGATAAGTTTCCATTTGTCAAGGCAGAGACATCATGTTTTGTGTATTCAAAGCTATGGTTTTTCCAGCAGTTATGTATGGATGTGCGAGTTGGACCATAAAGAAGGCTGAGCACTGAAGAATTTCAAGCTGTGGTGTTGGAGAAGACTCTTCAGAGTCCCTGGGACTGTAAGATCAAACCAGTCAATCCTAAAGGAAATCAACCTTAGATATTCTTTGGAAGGACTGATGCTGAAGCTGAAGCTGCAATACTTTGGCCACCAGATACGAAGAACTGACTTGTTAGAAAAGACCCTGATGCTGGGAAAGATTGAAAGCAAAAGGAGAAGAGGGCGACAGATGATGAGATTGTTAGATGGCATCACCGACTCAATAGACATGAATCTGAGCAAACTCCAGGAGATAGTGAAGGACAGAGGAGCCTGACATGCTGCAGTTCATGGGGTCACAGAGAGTCGGACACAACTTAGTGACAAAAGTCAGGTGGATTTGGGATATGTAGCCTCTTTGGGGAGAGTGGGCCTCTTACACTTTCACAGGTGACAGTTGCACTTCTCTTTAACACTTGATAGCTCTTCAGCTCTGTAGGATTTAAACTTTGTATATGCATGAAGTTCTCAATACTTTGAGGGATATATCATGACAGCAAAAGGCAGCAACCTGGGAGTGTTCCCCAGGGCTCAGTCACAACTCCCTTCCCCTCAGACTCAGCTGCAAAGAGCTCTAACATGATCGGTGACACAGAAGGCCCAGATTTAAGTCACCACCAAAGGGCCTTCTGATCAATAACATCCCCCTGTCCCCAGCACTGCCTCACATACTGCATTAAAAAGGCAAATCCCTTGGAGAGTTGTAAAGATATTTTAGTGCAGAGCATATATTATGAATGTTTCATCGTGATTCCTCAGGATTTATTTAACATTTTACTCAACAGTCCCCTTGGATTTTTGATTGATTACTAGGCAAATTAGATAAGAAAACTCTTTCCAAACGAGAATCCGTGCCGCAGTGGCATTGATAATGATGAAAGCTCACATTTATCTCACCCTTCAGGTGTCAATAACTGTGCTAACTAGTTTCCGTGCATTATTTCCACTCCTCGAAGGACATATTGTTATCGCCATTTTATAGATGAGAAACTGAGGTTCAGAGAGCCCGAGTCAGAATCAACCAGAGTCTGCTTCTCGTCAAAGCCTGTGTTCTCAACAAATGCTCTTTTCACATCCACTTACTCCCTGTTACATCATCCTCATGTTTCAGGATCAAATAAACTGGGGAAGCATCGTTAGTGTGCGTGCTAAGTCACTTCAGTCATATCCGACTCTTTGTAGCCCCCTGAAATGTAGCCCACCAGGCTCCTCTGTCCATGGGATTCTCCAGGCAAGAATACTAGCGTGGGTTGCCATGCCCTCCTCCAGGGTATCTTCCTGACCCAGGGATCAAACCTGTATCTCTTATGTCTCCTGCCTTAGCAGACAGGTTCTTTACCACTAGGGCCTCTTGGGAAACTCTCTCCCTTCTCTTTGGGATTCACAAGCATATGACCCTGTTCAAGGTTCTGAGACAGCCTGCAAGCAAGAAACCAGCTTGAGTTTATTTTACAAATGCTTTCAAGATGATTTGGTTCTGGAGCTGACCTTTGGGTTTGTGGGCTGTGTCTACTGGTCCCTTCCTAGAACAGCAGTTAACATACTGAGTGTCAGAAAGGAACAATCTGGTCTTTGGAATCTACCCCCACTCCATCCGCCTACCCCGCCACCTCTCAGACAGTAATGCAGTTGGCAACTTGGCCTGATGTAGACAGATGAGGCTCCAGGTGTGGCCGGAGACTAGTTTCCTTGCAAATCAAGTCACAATGATTTAGATTGACTGGATGCATTTTCCTTCTTTCTATGGATGTTTCATCCTGAAGGCTATATGGCTCAGGAAGAGTTGGAAGCTAGAGGGATGCTCAAGCAGTTATATCTACATCTGGGTTTTTTTCCCATTAGTTATCTATTTTTATACATTGTAGTCTATATGAAAGTTAAAGTTGCTCAGTTATGTCCAACTCTTTGTGACCCCACAGACTGCCTAGCCTGCCATGCTCCTCTGTCCATGGGCTTCTCCAGGTCAGAATACTGGATTGGGTAGCTGTTCCCTTCTCCAGGGGATCTTCCCAACCCAGGAATCAAACCAGAGTCTCCTACACTGCAGGCAGATTCTTTACCAAAATCTCCAAATTCATCCCCTCTCTCCCCGCTTGGTGTCCATACCTGCATTCTCTATGTCTGTGTCTCTATTTCTGTTTTGTAAATAGGTTCATTGGTACCTTTTTTCTAATATACAGTATATGTGATTTCTCTTTCTGACTTACTTCACTTTGTATGGCAGTCTCTAGGTCCATCCATGTCTCTGCAAATGGTATCTTTCTGTTCCTTTTTATTGCTGAGTAATATTCCGTTGCATACACATGCCACACTTTCTTTATCCACCCCTCTGTCGATGGACATTTAGGTTGTTTGTGAAACAATGGTATGAAATCTGTGGTCTCTGTGTACAGTGCTTCAACAAGCTTGCAAGCCATTAAGATTGTCTGTACACTGTGTGCAGATTGGGCCAGGCTAAGCCACGTGTCTTCAACGTGAGCAAATGAGCTCCTCAGCAGTGTTTGGAGACAGCTGTTCTTGCCACAATTGGGAGCTTTGCTGTGGGCATCTGGTGAGTACAGCTCAGCATCCTTTGATGTGCAGGACAATCTCCCACCTCCCCCACCCTCCCAGCAAGCGATTATCTAGCCCAAAATTGCAATAGCGCCAAAGTTAAGTAACTGTGTTGAGATAACACCTAAACCCCACAGTCTCAGAGTCTGAACAGTTATACATTTGCTTTTGTTATTTTGCCCATTTACCCAAGATCTTTAGCTAGTGTTTGCAGTTTTCAGCCCTTCTGAGAAATATTCCTCCAAGTGGTACCCAAAGGACGCCGGCTTCCAAGCTTCTTCCATCTTGTAGAGAATGGATGACTGACTACACAGATCTTCTAGGTTCGAGACTCAGAAGAGCTCCAAGTCCTTTCCGCATAAATTCTGATGGCCAGAACTCAGTACTGGGGGCATAACCAGCTTTAAAGGGGCACTGGGGAATAACTCTCCTCCTTTCTCAGAAGGAAAAGGGAATGTTTTGATGAACTCATTGTATCATCTCTGACACACACACAAAGTTCATTTTGAATAAATGCTGAATAAATAAGACACAAGAGCCCACATGTTTATGTAGCAATTAAACAGTGGCAAAACATAATTTTAATTGAAGAGTCTTGCACTGTAGTTGAGAAAATCGTTCTCAAGCCTGTGCATAGGGATTTAGGCAGTGGAATTAATATTTATTAAGTACCCACCATTGTCAGTCACTTGGAGTATGTTAGTTCATTACACCTGTGAGGTGGTTATTACACCTGTTTTATGGATGAGGCAGACCTCAAGGTATTTACTAGAATGTGCACACACAGAGCTCAAGTTAAAGTGCTGGGGTGGAAATCAAAGACAGAGTTGGAAACCTACACTCTTTCCTTTTCATCAGCATTTCTCAAAGCAGGCTTTCTCTCATAATATGTCTGTGACCTGTGTGCACGCGTGCTCATTCGCTCATTGTTATCTGACTCTTTGCGATCCTGTGGACTACAGCCCACCATGCTCCCCTTCCATGGGATTTCCCAGGCAAGAATACTGGAGTGGATTGCCATTTCCTTCTCCATCTTTGACCTGATCCCAGCCCAAATAGCTCCATGAGCTAAAGCATTTGAGAAATTCTAACTATTGTAGTGTTCTCCTGAAAAGTCACAATGCCTATTAGAATATTTAAAGCCTATGAAAAGTCTTAAAGAGACCAATTAGATGAAAGAATCTGGTCCTTTCATTGCACGTATTAATATTCCATACAATTAACTAAAGCCAATCTTTGAAAATGTTGCTTTCTCACAACTTTTCTATTTTTAATTTGGAATTTAATTTTACACCCACACCCATAATATGTTCTATTCTGACTAAAGCACTGTTCAGGGAAACAGCATGGTATACCCACAATGGGACAAGCTGGGGAATTTAAAGATAGAAGCCTGGATCTTGGACATAGAGCACTTTATTTTTCACCTGGATTTTGGTTCCATCATATATAATACAGGGCACTAAATTTGTTCAGAGCTGGCACATCAAATCATATATGTTGATTGTGACTGCCTGAAACACTGTGTTGATAAGGGTGCTGATGCCAGCTTCTAAAGAAGTAAAGGATGCTCTGAATGATTCATGGTGTCTGCCATGAGCTCAGATGAAAGAAGCAGTATTCATGCACTGTAAATCTGCCATCTCTGAACTAAAGGAAGCCTAAGGTCATGTTCAGCTCCAACATTCTCTGATTCAATCTGATATGAGAAATAAGATAAATTACATTCTCCTACTCCTACCTAATAAACTGTGGTGGGAAGCTAGTGCGACTCTGACCTATGCATAAATGACTAGGTGCACTGAAGTTCTAAAATTCAAGTCCATGGAAAGGGTAACTTTAGATAGGTCAGAAATAGAAGCTCTAAGGCCTATGAGAAGAAGTGATATTTGAGCTGGGTTTTGAAGGATGCATAGGATCCTGACAGGCAGAGGCAAAGGAAAGGCAGTTCAGGCAGTAGTAACATTTCTAGAGGCTGAGGAAACTGAGGTCTGTCTGATAATGTTGACTGCCTGGACTGATAGGAGCAGATATAGACTTTGGGCTTGCTGCTGGGCTGTGCTGTGCTGTCATGTCCTATTCTTATTGACCCCATGGACTGTAGCCTGCCAGGCTCCTCTGTCCTTGGGATTTTGTAGGCAAGAATATTAGAGTGGGTTGCCATTCCTTTCTCCAGGGGATCTTCCCAACCCAGGGCTTGAACCCAGGTCTCCTGCACTGCAGGCAGACTCTTTACCATCTGAGCCACCAGGGAAGCCCAACAGGGACAAATAGACATGGAGGCACGAAGAGACTTAAAGAAAATAAAACCAGGTGGGTGGGGCTCAGATTGCCACGTGCCCTAAAATGCCTAATTCTGCAAGCTGCTGACTTCTTGTTGTTGCTACAGCAAAGGAGCCTCATGGTGCCCACAGTGACAGTAACTGAAACAGCATAAGGAGGAGACAGTTGTTCTTGCAGGGGACCTGTCCCCTTCTGCACTGCTGCCAGGACCTGCTGTTGGCATTCTGAATCCTCTCTGCTTTCCCTTCCCCGCCCAGGGCTCCTTTCCTGGGATGGGTCCTAATGAAATGCTTCCCATTTTAATTTTCGCTCTGCTGGGAGGAGCTCTTTTATCTCGGTTGCTTCAGTGCCATCAAAGCCCACTCAGTGCTGAGTAGCTGCCCGCCCTCTCAGCCCGTCCTCCACCGCATTCCGCCTGGAGGTTTTAATTCAGAGTCTCAGAATACAGGCGAGGGGGCTGCTTTTGATTGATCAGTCAAACACAATCTCTTCTCAATTGTCTTTGGAGACTCCCGATTCCAGACATGAAAGATAAAAACAAGAGATGCCAGCTTGGTTTAAGACGGAAGTGCGTGCTAGATCTTTCTGTTCTTCCTTTAACTCAGAAAAAATAAAATAAAATCTCTCTCTCTCGGCTCCATCAGCACATTGTTTTCTCGCCTACCGTCTTGTCTCATTTCCCCAGTGAATTTTTACTTATTTCAGAAGTAATAAAAACCATGTAACATTATCGAGGCTCCTCTGATCACTTTGTGGTTCTTTGTGGATATAAATCCATTTAATCTTAATGACTCTCATATGACGTGGTACCATTAAGAGTCCCATTTTACAGATGAGGGAACTGAGTGACAGGGTGCTAAGTAATCTGTCCCACATAGCTGTCAAGTAGTAGAGCTTGGATTAAAAACAAGTCTGTCCCAGAGTCCCTGCATTTTGCCCCCATGCTATTGGGTGTCACTAACAGCCCATTTGAGGGATGACATTCTATGTTGTTATGGTGTAGTTGCTAATTGGGTCGGACTCTTTGTGACCCTGTGGACTGCTTCCCTGTCCTTTACTATCTCCCGGAGCTTGCTCATACTCACGTCCATTGAGTCAGTGATGCCATCCAACCATCTCATTGTCTGTCGCCTCCTTTTCCTCCTGCCCTCAATCTTTCCCATCGTCAGGG
Source organism: Moschus berezovskii (assembly GCF_049115385.1). NCBI lineage: Eukaryota > Metazoa > Chordata > Mammalia > Artiodactyla > Moschidae > Moschus > Moschus berezovskii. The sequence goes on along the minus strand of NC_142486.1, from coordinate 35,502,240 downwards.
ACTTTTCCAATGAGTTGGGTCTCCGCGTCAGGTGGCCAAAGTACTGTATGTTGATTTACAATAAGGAAATTTACCCTTTCATCATGGAAGTATTAATATCAATATTTTCTACAAAAAGGGCCAATTATATCCTGAATTCAAGGCCAAAGGGTGAAGACTGACTTGTTAATTAAATAAAACTAAAAGATATGTTTTCGAGAATTGAAAGCAACTTTGGGGAGGTCTCCAAGGTTTGCTTGATCTAATATTTATTTCAGTCCAAAAAGTGGATGCCTTGCAGGAAAAATTTTGAAAAGCAGCTATCCTCACCACTATACCACAAATGCATGCAGGCAGAATTTTGGAAGGGAGTAATGGAGTCTATTTCTCTAAAGAGGTTTCCCCTCAAAATTGCTAAGGGACTTCCCTAGTGGTTCAGAGGTTATGACTCTGAGCTTCTACTTCAGGGATCACAGGTTGGGGAACTAAGAGCCTGCACATGTGGACAAAAATAAAAAACCAAGAAGGCTCCATCCTATAGATTCAACCTCTTAATGTTTCCTCAGGCCCAAATCTTGGCTAGAGTTAGAAAAAGTGAATTAAATTAGCATAGCCCCCATTTCTGCATGGCAGTATTTCCCAGGATGTGATTTTTTTTTTTATGTTAATTCAGTTATTTGGCTGCACCAGGTCTCAGCTGTGGCATGAGGGATCTAGTTCACAGGCCAGGCACTGAACCTGAGCCGCTTGCATTGGGAGCTCAGAATCTTAGCCGCTGGACTACCAGAGAAATCCCATGACTAGTGTTAATTTATACAAGTGCTTCTACTTTTTTTTTTTTCCCTGCTGAATACAGTTGTAACTTTTTTAAAATTAAAAAAAAATTTTAATTGGAGGCTGGAGTTGGTGATGGACAGGGAGCCTGGCGTGCTGTGATTCATGGGGTCGCAAAGAGTCAGACACGACTGAGCGAGTGAACTGAACAGAACTGAATTACTTTACAATATTGTGGTGGTTTTTGCCATACATTCATGTGAATCAGCCATGGGTGTGCATGTGTTCCCCATCCTGAACCTCCCTCCCCATCCTATCCCTCAGGGTCATCCCAGCGCACCAGCCCTAAGCACCCTGTCTCGTGCATCGAGCCTGGACTGGCAATCTATTTCACATATGATAATATACCCAGGATGTGATCTTAACTCTACTCTGCTATCTTTCTGCCGTGCCCCCAAGGATAGAAAATCTTGACTGTTTTCCTTGTCCATAGACACTAATTACAAGTGTAGATTGTTTATTCCCCCCTGTAAAACTCAATGCAAGTTTCAGGTAGTCTCTGGAAATAATTGACCTCTATTTATAACTTTTTCCCAAGGTCTCAAGTATATATGTCTATTTCTTCCAGTCTCTGCCAACAATCAAATAACCAGATCTATAGTAAATCATCTCTGACGTTATTGGACTGCTAATGTCTGTGAGTGAGAAGATCGCAGCATGAATGCCTAGCTTGAGAGATGATCACAATGAACTTTTCTGTTGTTTGTGCCCTTGTATAAGCTCCTCCCACGTTGGATCAGGTCTCGTTTGTGTGACCAATGAAATGTAACATAGATAATAGTGTGTAACTTCCAAGGCTAGGTCATAAAAGGCATAGTGCCTTCTCTGTTTCTTGGGTCCTTGGTTCTGGGTGAAGCCACCTTCCAGCCATATGAAGATACCACCTTAAATGTGACTTCTCCAGCCCCAGCCAAGCCATCAAATGACTGACACTTTGAAAATGCAGAAGAGTCCCCAAGTGAGAACCACCCACCTAAGCCACTCTCAAAATCCCAACTCACAGAAAATGTGAGCGATGATAGTTTGTCATTTTTGAATCACTATGATTTGGGGAATATATTATTATTCAACATCAGTAATTGGTACAACATGTTCTGAATTTGAAGGAACGGTTTCAGTTTCTGATGCTGAGAAAATGTCTTTAAAATTGCCATTCATTTTCTTACTATATGCTACTGTGCTACATGCTTTTTAGGCATTCTTGTGAATCTTCACTGTGATCCTAGGAAGTTAGCTTGTGTTAAACCACTTTGTGGATGAGAAGATTGAGCCTCAGAGAGACTCTGTGGCTAAAGTTACAGGGAGGAAGTGAGAGGATTCAGACTCGAGACCCAGCTCTGCCTGAGTCAACGGCCCATCCTCTTAACTGCTATACCTGATCACTTTCCTGCTAAAATGGTTCATGGTTATTTGGCAAGCCGTGGAATAAGTCATTGGCATGTATTATCCAATCTGACCCTTGCTACTCTGAAAGTCATTGTATAGACAAGGATACTATGGCATTGCAAATAAGAGGCAAGTTTCATATTCCTAATTGTTGATGGGGAAATATGATCATACAATGAAACTTGTAACATACTTAAGATGACTGAGACACATCACATTTTTCTAAGTTGTTCACAGTGATTGGAAACATGCTAGGTGCATGGAAAGTCTTTAGGGATTACGGGAGGAAGGAAAGATGAAGGAAGAAAGGAAAGAAGGATGGCTGGAAGGAAGGGAGGAAGGAGGGAAGGAGAAAAACTTAGGGAGAATTCCCCTTAAGATCCTCCTAAGACATTAGGTTGAGCACCAATGAATTGATGCTTTCAAATTGCAGTGCTGAAGAAGACTCTTGAGAGTCCCTTAGACAGAAAGGAGATCAAACCAGTCAACCCTAAAGGAAATTAACCCTGAACATTCATTGGAAGGACTGATGCTGAAGCTGAAGCTGCAATACTTTGGCCAACCAGATACGAAGAGCTGACTCATTAGCAAAAGACCCTGATGCTGGGAAAGATTGAAGGCAAAAGGAGAAGAGGGTGACAGAGGATGAAATGGTTGGATGGCATCACCAACTCAATGGACATGAGTTTGAGCAAACTCTGGGAGTGGGTAATGGACAGGGGGGCCTGGCATGCTGCAGTTCATTGGGTTGCAGGGTTGGACAAGATTTAGCAACTAAACTGCAAAGATTCCCCTTAAGTCTTTGAGGACGGACAAAGACAAAGGAGGAGGGACAATGAAGCATCTCTTTGCTCCAAGGTGGGGTGGAGGTGAAAATCACAGGTTTCAAAAAGGATCCAAACAGGTAAACCTGTGATGTGAACCTGGAGAAGCTTTTGAAGGAAGGAGTTGATCCCTACAACAGGTGACAGACTTGTCTCCCCCAGAGAAGACAGATCCTCTTCTGCTCGGCCCACTGCAAGGGACAGAAACTCGGCTCCACCGTTGCAGCTAGCCTTTTCTTTCATTCTCTTTTATTAAGAAACTAAAAAATCTGGACTTTTTAAAAAATTATTCATTATTTATTTATTTATTTTTACTTTCTGGTTGTACCTCGTGGCCTGTGGGATTTTAGTTCCCCAAGCAGGGCTTGAATCAGTGCCCCTTGCAGTGGGAGCACCGAGTCTCAAGCACTGGATCACCAGAAATGTCCCTGACAGTCAGGATTTTTATGTGCAACCTCCCGATTTTTCAAAGTTGACAGCTAAGTCCTCTTATTTTATTCTTTAAATATGACCTAGGATGAGCCAAACTTGTTTGTGAGCCTGCTGTGCCCCACAGGCTACAGAGGTTCAAGGCCTCTGCTGCAGAAAAACCAAAGGGCAAGAGGTGGCCAGACTGTGAAGGATCAACCGCTGAGACAGAGAAGAACAAAGGGAAGGAAGAATCAAGAAGATGGTTGCAGGAGTTCTCTCCTACTTTATAGCTTACAACCCAAAGGCTTGCTGGTATCACCTCTTGAAGATGAACTGGGGACATCTTCACAAACATGTGGACCAAGAATAATCAGTGATCCATTTTGGCAACTCTGGACTTTGTAGATTCCACTCTTGGGGAGAAAAAAAAAAAAAGTTGTCAAAACAGAAAGAAATTGCAGACCAGCCCCCCTGGCAGGACGTGAGCTCTATTCTTTGTTAAAACAGGCATTTGATGGCTGACGGTTTATTCTTTTTCTTCCTCTTCTTTTCCCTTTGGGCTCTGGGGCATAAGGGACTAAGCACAAACTGGCAGTGAACGATATCCCTCCCCACTTTGGATGATTATATTTGTTAATAATGATTATTGCTTCTATGTAATATTTGCATGATAAACTATGGACATCTGGTGGCGTGTGCCTGCGCGTGTGGGGTTTGTTAGGAAACAGAAGCGAGCTAAACGCTGATGAAATGTGAAATCTAACTGCTCGGACTAAAAATAAAGTCGGCAGGCTTTAGGGTTTCTGCACGCCAGCAATTCTGAATCGCTCACATAGGCCGCCTTAGTTACCGTGGAGACACGTGGCTAGGCCGATGTGGAGCTGAGTTCACACTTTGTGGGCCTGGCCCCTGGGGGTCCCATTACAGAATTTCGTCTGTTTAGAAATATTTTGTAATAAGGCCCCTGGTGTCACTGATTAGTAATAAAATGTGCAAGTGCCTTCATCAGCATCTACCTCAAATTTGTCTTTTATGGAAATGAACCGGCACGCTTTCAGGTAAAAGATGGTGTGTGTGTGTGTGTGTGTGTATGTGTATACACACACACATCCATAGATAGATTTAATTTCAATATGTATTTAAATATGTGCAGAGAATTTTATCTTCCCCAAGCTGTTCTGTTGCAGTTGGTTTTTTTTTTTTTCCTCCCCAGAAAATTTTGTACTTTTTTTTTTAACCTGCAGAGTTGACTGAAATTTCTAAATGACGTACAAAGCAATGTGAATTTTTTGAGGCCAAACCCAGTGTGAATTTCTGGAAGATACAGTGAAGGGTGCACGAAGCATGGGAGCTTGCAGCGTGTTTTCTTGTAATGTGCGATTTTAGACAATGGGTGATTCCGAGCATGGCTAGAATCATGAATTCCGGGGTCCTGGGAGGGAAAACCTTTATCTGGTAGTAAATATCATGTTGTTTCAGTGCTGTTTGGGTACCACTCACATAAAGGGTCTGAGAGCGAAGAGACGACTATGATTTTTGTTGTTTTGTTTTCACCTGTTCTGAGTTGCCAGGAGAGAACGCCCTCCCTGCCCTCCCCCCATATGTGTCAGCTTGCAGCTTGCTTTCTTTCCAAAGCGTTCATCTAAATGTCTCCGGTAGCGGAGAATGGAATGCTCTTTTCGGCTAATGGTTTTCAGCCTGTTTCAGGAAGACCTGCCGTTTAACACTCCCTGGTGGGCTCTACAGTGTGTTAGTAGAAGGCTGTGCATCAGAGAAGCGCCAGAGAGCCTGGTGTTTTCTCTGCAAAGCTGAGCTGCTCTCTGCAGACGCCGGGGGCCACACTGACTGGTCTGAGTTTCGAGCTGTTTTTTTTAATTCATTTATTTATTTTAATTGGAGGATAATCACTTTACAATATTGTGATGGTTTTGCATGTATCAACATAAATCGGCTGTAGGCATGATATGTGTCCCCTCCAAACTGAAACTCCCTCCCACCACGCCTTCTTTCAGGTTGTCACAGAGCCCCAGCTTTGGGTGCCCTGCGTCATACATCAAAGTCCCATTGGTTGTTTATTTTACATGTGGCAATGTATATGTTTCAATGCTATTCTCTCAAATCACCCCACCCTCTCCCTCTCCCACTGAGTCCGAAAGTCTGTTCTTTACGTGGTGTCTCCTTTGAGCTCTTCCTGTAAATTAGAACCATGGTGATGCGGAGTGATCTTTGGTTCCGCAGTTCATCAGACCTGGGATGCAGTTCTCCGAATGGCTCTGAACCTCTTCCTAATCTTAAAAGCCGAGGGACTAATACCTACTTCATCAGGACTTTGGAAAAGATTAAAAAGGAAAGATCTCCGTATAAAGTCTCCAAAACATTGCCCAGAGCAAAATAAAAATGTAGAAGGATAAAAGTGATTAAAAGTTAAATGAAAGGCTTTCTGTTATCATACACTGGGTGGTGAGCAATTGATAAGCATTTTCTTATTTTTGTCTCACTGTGGTTCTTTAAGTAACATCATTCATCCCATTTTCCAGGGAAGATAAAAATAGAGTTGTAGGGACTTCCCTGGTGGCCCAGGGCTTAAGAATCCACCTTCCAAGACAGGGGATGCCCACATGCCATGGGGCAACTAAGACCATAAGTCACAACCAAGACTCGACACAGCCAAATAAATAAATAAATAATTAAAAACTAGAGGCTCAGAGAAGTACGTGGCTACAGACTGACAAGGCCAGTTGAATCAGGATTCAGATCTAGAGCTGACTAAGTTAAAGACTCCACTTGTAAGTAAAATGCCAAGCACTGTTGTTGTTAATAAGTGATGATCATCTTTGGAAATTTTGCCCATGAGTGATAGAGGGGATGGAAGATGGAACTGCAGCCTAAGGTCCTACTGAACTACTGGGATGGATGGAATGTTTACCAAAGATGGAAACTATATGGAGGGAATGTTTACAGAAGAAAAGATCCCATTCACAATCCAAAGAGCAAAGAAACAAAGCAGATTGTGAGTTTTGGCAATTTCCCATTGGAATTCAGAACCAAGCTCATAAAGTGGTCAAGGGCATTTGTGAGAGTAGCTCTTAGCTCGGGGCACCCATGATGTGGCTGAGGACGTCCTCTGGGGGATTCAGGAGCTGAATCCTCTCCCTAGCCTTGGCAGGAAGGTTGAGAAGAGCCATCTATGTGTCGGCAATAATGGGGACTGACAGATCGAAGGCAGGGTCGCTCTTCTGCTCAAAAGAAACATCATTTACACGGCACATGAAGTGCAAGAAAATCTAGTCAATGTAGCAAGGGCCTGGTTCTCCATACACAGCTTCAGTGAGCTTCAGAGGATAATTGTAAAGCAACTGTACTCTCGAAGCCAGGTTCTTGCTCTCAGAGGCTCACATTCTGGGGTTGTGTGCTGAACAGGACTTTCTCTGACGATGGCAGTGTTTTAGATCTGCATTGTCCTCTATAGCTCTGGAGCTCTTGACACAGGGCTTGTGTAACTGATGACCCGAATGCTTCATTTTTATTGAATTACCTGAACGTTAAATCTAATGAGACAGGTATGACCAGTGGCTACCGTTTTTGGCAGCATGGATCTGGATAATGAGGTAGGGTGGGGAAACCAGTGAGGATGACAAATGCTGTAGCCTTGGAGTTTATAGGAGGTGCTGGCATCTGTGTGACCTTGGAAAGTTAAATAACTTCTCTGAGCCCAAAGTAGGCATTGGTGAAATGAGGCTAGTTATGATAAAAGAGTGATGAATTCCCATGTGGTTGGGATATTCTATATAAAGTTCTTTACAAAGGCTAAAAGAGTTTTAATAAAATACCAGTCGTTATTATTTATTGTCAATTATATTGTCATTGTCATCATTAATTTGTAATCAAAGAATGCAGAAGTTGCCATGAGGTCACTGAGTTCAAAACAACTCCCTGAACTGTGATTGGGACAGACAGAGAAGATGATTACAGACTGTAACTCACAAAGGCAGTGGCATTTCAGCTTCACTGTGTACTATGGATAGCTATATGATTGTTCAACAAGAAAATGTTGAATGATCCAGATGCAGAGTGTGTCTGGCTAAGGCACTGGCTTTTTAAAATATTTATATATTTTTAATATTTATTTATTTGGCTGCATTGGGTCTTGATTGTGGCATTCAGGATCTTCGTTGCCATGTATGGGCTTCTCTAGTTGTGGCATGAAGGCTCAGTAGTCGTGGAATGTGATCCTAGTTGCCCCAAGGCATGCGAGATCTTAGTTCCTTGACCAGGGAGCGAATTCACATCCCCTGCATGGAAGTCGGATTCTTAACCACTGGACCACCAGGGAAGTCCCAAAACACTGTCTTTTCAATGAGCCTGGCTTGTTTGGGAAATTGGGGAACCATATGTGATGCGTCTGTAGGGTTATATTAACAGCAAAGTTCTAGAACAGACACAGTGGATATTGGGGTGCATCTTGTAAATTACAGTGATCTATCCCATGGGTTCATGGAGGAAGTGAGGTCAGATTTTCATATCAAAAAATAAACCTGGCTGTTGTGGGGGAATGGATTGAGGCAGAGGGAGGCTGAAGGCAAGAAGATTAGTTGGAAGGGAGTCTGGTGTGAAATGGACAAGGCTCTTCATGAGGTGAGAGGCTGTGGCCATGGGGAAGAGGGTGGACTTGGGAGGCAGGTACAAGACAGATTGGCAGGATTTTTGAGGAAAGGGAAATTAGGACTTTCATAGGAGCCAGAAGTACGTAAGTCCAAACAGCACTGAGAGTGGCGTTGATTCATGCATCCTTTGTGCTTTTCATTTACAAAGCTTTTATAGCTTTTAATCCTCCCAATAACCCAATGGATGCCTTGAGAATAAAAGGTGACGATGTGTGTGAAGTGCTTGGTGAGGTGTCGTCAGCTGCTGAGGCTCACAAATTAATGGTTGTGGAGTCAAGGTGATGGTGGTTGATACTGCTTTATTAAGAAAAGTTAGACTTGATCTGCTTAAGCCTTGATAGATCATGTAGTGGTTTAGTCGCCAAGTCATGTCTAACTCTGCGACCCCATGGACTGTAGCCCACCAGGCTCCTCTATCCATGGGATTTTCCAGCAAGAATACTGGAGTGGGTTGCCATTTCTTCCTCCAGGGGATCTTCCTGAGCTAGGCATCGATCGAACCCTGGTGTCCTGCATTGTAGGCAGATTCATTACCAGCTGAGCTACCAGGGAAGCCTTGATAGATCATGTCACAAAAGAAAGGAATGAGATAGTAAGAAAGCTTCCAGATAGAACCTCTCACATCCAGGCTCAGATACTTCTAGGAACGAGGTCTTGAAGTTCATTTTGGGCTTCACTTTCTGATGGAGATGCTGCCGTCAGATCCTGGGCCATGGACCCCTGACTCTGAATATGTAACCAATAATCTGACTCACCACTCATGTGCTTTCTTTCCAGTCTCTCATCTTGCTTGGACTTATTCTTCACGCACATCATGTAGTGAGAAAAATGCTGGCTTGAGGTTAGGCAGTAATAGATTTGCATATCATTTCTGTTCACCGGGCTTTTTGGGTTTTTTGCTTGTTTGATTTGGTGGTGGTAGGTAAAGAGAAGTAAGGAAAGCTTTTGCTTTCTCATTTTTTTCTCATCTGTCCAGATCAGAATAGCATTACCCATCCTATAGTGTTTGTGGCATGCTGGTAATAGCCTAAGGTGTTTTGTGTGTGTGTGTGTGTATGTGAGAGAGAAACAGAGTCAGACACTAAGAGAGAAAAATTTATTTTTAAAAATGTTATTTCTTTGCTTGTTTTTGGTGGTGCTGGGTCTTCCTTGCTGCGTGGGCTTGTCTGGAGCTGTGGCGAGTAGGTGCTGTTCTCTAGTTGTGATGCTCAGGCTTCTCATTATGAGGCAAATATACCTCCAGGGGCAGTTGATGCCAATGTTGCGAATTTTTTTCCCCAATTTTAATTTCAGAAGTTTTAGATAAACAGATGAAGAGGTCTCAATGGCAGGGAAAGGCTCATATCACTGTCCTAAAATTCTCAGTTCCCTTATGTTTAGATTTCCCTTCTTTCCATGATGGCATCTGGCCACGTACAGTCTCTTCTGTCCAGATAACTCATTTATCAGGGAATGTGAGGGAATGAACCATTCTCCAAAAATTTCCAAGTAACTTAAATTTGCCCCCTTAAACACCCAAGTTGTTTGTTTTAGTTTAGTTTTTTTTTTAACAGAAACATTTTAAATAAGCATTTTATGTTCTCCTCTGATTCCTTAAGCAAAGTTCACGCAACACAATATGACTTATCTGTAATGTTGTTCAGTCACCAAGTTGTGTGAAACTTTTGCCAACCCCTGGACTGCAGTATGCCAGGCTCCCCTGTCCTTCGCCATCTCCTTGAGGCGCAATATCTTGCTCACTCTTTGTGGAAGTGTGGTTAACACAGATGCTCTGGGCTTTATTCGGTTGGAGAAGCAGGCTTGTCTTTGCACTAAATGCCCCCCACCCACGCTCTTTTTGATCTGTGGTGTCTGCTTTTCATGTGATTTTTAACATTTTTGCTCTCCTCAATCCCTTAAAGCTGGCATCTGATTTCCCTTCATTTCTCATCAAATTCCACTGAACTCTTTTTCTTCTCCCAATGTATGGCTATTCATCTGCTTCCCAGTATAAAACCAGTTGTGAAGGCTTACGATGATTGTGACTAATGCAAAAGTGATTAGACGCTGAGCAGAAGTATTGGGGCAGTCTCCGAGGTCAAAGTGCTTGAATTTCAGAAGACCTTTTTTGGTGAGATTGTCTCTAGCCCTCAGAAGCCTCACTATATGTTTTTGAGGACTGAAGACCTGAAAGTCATTGTTCAGAGTGAACCAAAATGGGCAGGCAAATAGGCGTCACCAGAGCTTTAATATGTGCTGAATCTGTTTGTTTGTCCTTCACTTTTTTGTTGTTTGTTTATTTCTATTCATAAATAATATGAATAATGTGAGTATCCAGACTGTGACTCGTAAATGGTAGGAAGGCAGGAGAGGAAACTCTACTGTCGGAGAGAAAAGGCATGTGATAGAGAGACCATTGTTATCTACCAGAAGGTCACAATTAATGACCGCAGAATGTTTGTAGAGAGAGCAGAAGCCATCTGCAGACTGCTTTGAAAGGCACTGGGATGGCCTTCCTGCTGAGACTCTCAGGTAGGGATAGGTCTAAAATTCCTTTAAGGATGATTCTGCTTCCCAGGTGCCCATCTTGCAGATCTGTCTAGGAGGATAAGTCCCTGAATGAAGCACCTATAAGTGATATGATATGGTATTTGTTTTTCTCTGATTTACTTAATGTGATAATCTCTAGGTCATTCCGTGTTGCTGCAAATGGCATTATTTTATCATTTTTTATGGCTGAGTAATATTCCATTGAATGTATGTACCACTTCTTCTGCTGATGGATGTTTAGGTTGCTTTCCCGTCTTCGCTATTGTGAATAGTGCTGCTGTGAACATAAGGTGCAAGTGTCTTTCCAAATTATGCCATGTGTACCTTTTAACAGCAGAGAGAAAGGATTATGTGGTTGAGCATACATCACAGGAAATAGAAAAGGCCTAGAAACGGGAAGCCAGAGAAGACAGAAGTCAACTTTGCCATGTTTTGCAATTTTTCAAAAGTGGCCTTGGTTTTGTAGGAGTCTTCTTTGTCTCTTACTAGAAGGCTGTCTTGCTGACATAGGATGCTATGGAGTTAAAGTTACTAAGTCAAATCCTGCTTGGGCCAAGAAGACAGAATCTCACTCTGGCTGTTCATTCAATGAATGAACCCAGTAAAACTCATGGAGGAAAAGTTAGTTCCTCCCATGATGACTGGCCTCTCCTGGCTAATAAATCAGTATTACCTCCATGACTTATATTTCTAGATCCTCCTGCAGTAGAGAAACATTATGTTTACCTTTTTCTGATTACTTTGTTATAAGTCTGTTTCTAACATGACAGCTAAATGCAATGTGTGACCTTGGGTTGTACCCTGCATGAAAAATGCTGTAAGGTACATTATTAGGAAAATTTTCTAAATTTAACTATGGACTAAGATAATGATATTGTATCAACACTTAGAGTCCTTGAATTTCATAAATCTATTACTGTTTCCCTGGTGACTAGATCGGTAAAGAATCTGCCTGCAATGCAGGAGACCTGGGTTTGATCCCTGGGTCAGGAAGAGCCCCTGAAGAAGGAAATGACAACCCACTCCACTATTCTTGCCTGGGAAGTCCCATGGACAGAGGAGCCTGGTGGGCTACAGTCCCTGGGGTCACCAGGGTCGGAAATGACGTATCAACTAAACCAGCACCACCACCATAACCATTACTGTTCTACAGCAGAGAATCTTCCTTCTTAGAAGATACAGGCCAAAAATTGTTACTAAAGGGCCACAGCAGCTATGATTTGCTCTCAAATGATGCAGGAAAGCAATGCTTATCTGTATATATAGACACATACATGCATGCATGTATCTATGTGTGCTTCCATGCACACACATATGCAGTGAGACAGTAAGAGTGGCAGAAAGACAGTATGGCAGTGTAAAAAATTAACAATCATAAACGCAAGCAAAATTATCATTATAATCATTACATTTTTGCAACAAAGAGCAGGATGTTTCTAAAATAAAATTGAGGTCCCATCACCAGAATAAGAGGAAGAGGATGCTGAAAGGCAAATGGCAGTTGTCTAGGTTACACTTAACTTCCTCTCATTGCAGAACAAAAGTCCTGAAGCATTAATGTGAGCATCTGCTTAAACTAGCATTAAAGTTTGAGCAGCACTTTGTGAGCTCAAAGCAACCTTCACATGTGAGGCTCTATAAAGCCATTCCAACTTCTTTCTCCTTTTTAGATGAAAAGCACTGGCTGATCTTAACACACACATCAATTAATTTAAATTGACTTAAGTGATGTTCTCGCAGAAACTGCTACTATTTGGATTGTTTTAAAAGACATCAATTTGTCATTAAAAAAAAGTTTGGTAGCTTTATTATTTTTTTCCCCCTCCAATTCCTTTAATGTCTATTTTAGTTGGATGCTTAGCAACAAGAGGCTGGCCTGGGTAAGAGCTTCTTTGCCAAGATAAAAATAATCTAAAATTTAGATGTGTCTGCAGTGATCATGGCTGTGTAAATTAATTAGCCACGCTGAGCCTGAATCAGCGTCTCTAAATTGATCTGGCTTTTATGCTGCTCTGTTTTCTGAAATGTGTTCACCCTCGAAAGTAGCCACTCTTGTTATTACTTCCTTTTCCAGAAATTCACAGTTGGAAAGAAATTCTTTCTTTTCTTTTATCCACTAATAAATACTGGAATTTGAATTTTGTGTCAGGAGCCAAAGTGAAAGCCAGCTGCCGATGAGGAGAACATGAAAACTAATAAGAGATTATCTGTATACTTGAGGACGTTAATGTTCTTTTGTGGTATTCCCTGGTAGTGCAAATGATAAACAGTACACCTGCAATGAGGGAGACCCAGGTTTGATCCCTGGGTCGGGGAGATCCCTGGAGAAGGGAATGGCAACCCACTCCAGTATTCTTGCCTGGGAAATCCCATGGACGGAGGAGCCTGGCGGACTACAGTCCATGGGCTTGCGAAGAGTTGGACATGACTAAGAGACTAACACTTTCACTTCACTTTTCAAAAAAAATATGTTCTAGAAGTTAAACTATATAATTTAAGCCAGCAATGCCATGAGGCAAGACGATTTTCATTGCCAAGAAACAATGGCTACAGAGCTCTGTGGAAGTAACTATTCTTCTTGAGTGAAAGAGAAGAATTTTGGAAAGAAAGGAGTTGGAATAACAGTTTGGTATTGAAGTCCCAAGTTTCATGCAAAAACGTGACATGTCTTTTTTAACAGCTCCATTGAGGTATTATTTATCTAATTAAAAATTTACTTCTTTTAAGTGTCCAATGATTTTTTAAAATGTATTTACAGAGCTGTTAAGCCATCACCACAGCACATTTTTAATTGAAGTTCTAGATGATTTACAATATTTCAGGTGTACAGCAAAGTGATTCAGTTATATATAGAGAGATGTATATAGATAGATATAATTTTCAGACTCCTTTCCATTATGTTGTTATATGATATTGAATGTTGGACTGTGAAGAAAGCTGATCACCGAAGAACTGATGCTTTTGAACTGTGGTGTTGGAAGAGACTCTTGAGTGTCCCTTATACTGCAAGGAGATCCAACCGGTCCATTCTAAAGGAGATCAATCCCGGGTGTTCATTGGAAGGACTGATGCTAAAGCTGAAACTGCAATACTTTGGCCACCTCATGCGACGAGTTGACTCACTGGAAAAGACTCTGATGCTGGGAAAGGTTGGGGGCGGGAGGAGAAGGGGACGACAGAGAATGAGATGGCTGGATGGCATCACCGACTCTGTGGACATGAGTTTGAGTGAACTCCGGGAGTTGGTGATAGACAGGGAGGCCTGGCGTGCTGTGATTCATGGGGTCGCAGAGAGTCGGACACAACTGAGCGACTGAACTGAACTGATAGTGCTATGAGTAGGTCTTTGTTGTTTATATATTTACATATAGTAGGATGTGTCTGTCTCATCCCCCTGCTTTCCCCTTTGGTAACCATAAGTTCGTTTTCCAGGTTGGTAAATCTATTTCTGTTTTGTAAATGAGTTCATTAGTATCAGTTTTTTAGATTCCATGTATAACTGATATCATATAATATTTGTTTTTCTCTGTCTGACTTACTTTACTTAGTATAATGATTTCTAAGTCCCTCCGTGTTGTTGAGAATAACATTATTTCATTTTTTATGGCTGAGTAATATGGAAAAGACTCTGATGCTGGGAAAGGTTGGGGGCAGGAGGAGAAGGGGACGACGGAGAATGAGATGGCTGGATGGCATCACTGACTCTGTGGACATGAGTTTGAGTGAACTCCGGGAGTTGGTGATGGACAGGGAGGCCTGGCGTGCTGTGATTCATGGGGTCATGGAGAGTCGGACACGACTGAGCGACTGAACTGAACTGAACTGAACTGAACTGAATATTCCATCATGTATGTATACCACATCTTCATTCCTCTGCTGATGGACATTTAGGTTGTTTCCATGTTACAATTTTATAACATTTTCATCACCCTAAAATACTGCCTGGAGCTCTTTTTCAGTTAATCATTGTTCCCGCCCCAGTCACAGGCAACCAGGAATCAGTTTTTTATGCCTATAAGTTGCCTTTTCTTACCTTGTGTTAATATATAGATGAGATCATACAATATATAGTGCTTTGGATCTATTTTTTTTTTTTAAGAGAACATAATGGTGCTGGAGAAGACCTTTGAGAGTCCCTTGGACTGCAAGGAAATCCAACCAGTCCATTCTAAAGGAGATCAACCCTGGGTGTTCATTGGAAGGACTGATGCTAAAGCTGAAACTCCAATAGTTTGGCCACCTCATGCAATGAGTTGACTCACTGGAAAAGACTCTGATGCTGGGAAGGATTGGGGGCGGGAGGAGAAGGGGACGACAGAGAATGAGATGGCTGGATGGCATCACTGACTCGATGGACATGAGTTTGAGTGAACTCCGGGAGCTGGTGATGGACAGGGAGGCCTGGCGTGCTGTGATTCATGGGGTCGCAAAGAGTCGGACACGACTGAGTGACTGAACTGAACTGAACTGAATGATTTTGAGTTTTATCTATGTTGTATGTCTCTGTGCCTTGTTCCTTTTTTAATTTTGAATCATAGTCCATTTTATAGATAGACCACATTGTCTTTATCAAGCCATAAGCTGATGAACAAGTTTTGGCTATTAAGAATCATGCTGCTAGGAATATTCACGTGTGAATTTTCATGTGGATATATGTTCTCATTTCTCTTGGGTACATACTTAGGAGTAGAATTGCTAGGACAGATGATAAACTTAGGTTTAGCTACTAAAGAAATTGCCTATCTTCCAAAGTGGTTGTGTCATTTTGCATTCGCACCAGCAATGTCTGAGGGAGAATTTTCCCTACCTTAATTGTATTTATCATGTGACTTTGTCAGGGAGGGATTTGGTTAGATAAGAGAGGTGGATTGGCTTGCCCATAATCATGCATCCCATAGTCGCAGAGGCTGAGTTTTAACCCAGATTGGACTGACTCTAAAGCATTCTGTACCTGCCATGCTCCAGGATTCTGAGGCACTCTTTTAAGGAGGGTTTTGAAATCTGAGTTCAAAGGGAAATAAGGATTGATTAGTAATGTCTGCACAGGACATAGACCAGGTGACCTTGTGGCAGCCGTTTGCCATCACCAGACTGGAGCCCTTGGTCCCACTCTCTGTACTTCTGTGGGACTCCCCCATTGATTCTTCACCACCGTTGTTTAGATTGGATGTAATATCATATGATTATTATAGAATTCTCTTCTCAACTCCTCTACCATGAGGAACATTCCCTTTCTACTAAACTCACTGCTTTATGCCATAATTTGTGGTTAAATCTTTTATTTCCCAATGGACTGAAAACAGCTAATAGAAAGATGCTTTATTCTGCTCAGTAGCTCTGCCCAAGAACGGAGTGTCCGGCTTAGGAAAGGTGTTCAATGAATGTTGCTTGGTCAAAGGATTGCAAGAGTAAATGTGAGCATAACACTAGATCTCTCCTTTCCATTTTAAACATGGTAAAGCAAAGAGATGGAGACTTTGAATAATGAACAAAATCCACAGGACCAAAGGAAGATGGAGAGGAGCCTTGAGCCCCCAAAGTTCTTAATCATTGGGCTCTAGCTCACTGGCCTCTGTCTGTTACTATCACACGACTGATGTGGCCTGTTAAATTCTGCTGACGCTGGGCTGTGTTGAGACTGAGGCGTCCAAGGTGCAGAGCTCCCTCTTGGTTTGTAATGAACAGACCATGGTCTGTGTGACGTGCAGAGAGGAAAACACTATAGGGAGGTTATTTCAGCAACATTTAAACACAGATGAAAAGATAATGCTTTTGACCCAATGCAACTTGTTGGTGGAGTGGCCTATGAATTTTGTATCATTATATAATTAGCAAAGAAAGATGAAACACGACATAATTCACACAGCGTGACGACTGAGTCCACCCTCCGCCTTTCTCTCATCTTCCTCCTGCTTCTTCCCTCTCGCGCTCTCTCTCACCAAAAATATCAAAGAGAACATGTTAATAATAGTCACGAATAGGGACTTCCTCGGCAGTCCAGTGGTTAAGACTTCACCTTCTAATGCAGAGGGTGTGGGTTGATCCCTGGTCAGAAAGCTAAGATCCCATATGCCTCTCAGCAAAACAGAACAGAACAAAAAACAAAACCCCCAAAACACCATGAAACAGTAACCACATTGTAACAAATTCAATAAAGACTCTAAAAAAAATGATCCACTTAAAAATAATCTTAAAAAAAGTCACTACTTGGTGATGGAGTGGTGCTGTATCTTTTTTCCCTTGTATTTTCAAATTTTTCATATTTTTCTCATTGCAACTAATAAGCAATTGGTAGAGAAAATCCTTGAGACAATGTAAATATCTTGTTCTCTATCAATCTTTCATCCACTAAGTTCAGCATCCACTGGTAATTTTCTAAGTCTGTTATTCTTTCCGTATTTATTGTCAGTTTCAAATAAAGAGCATCCCCATTTCTTTTCCTAATGAATTCATAGATATCATTATGGACTTGTAGGTTTTTATTTTACGAGTCATCAGCCGTTGCTATCATTATATATCTCAATGCTCAAATTGTCCCAGATTTGACCAGTATGAAGCAGTTCAAAGGACTTAGACTCATGGGCAATGGAATACATATAGCGTGATGTTAGGCAGATGAGTAAAATGGTCAAATTGGCTTTTTTTCTTCTATAGAGTCCTTCAAGAGAAGCTTTATTTTAAAAAATTAATTTTTTGGCTGTGCTGGGTTTCTGTTGCTTGGGCTTTCTCTAGTTGCAGCAAGTGGGGGCTACTCTCCGGTTGCAGAGTGTGGTCTCTAGAGTGTGGACGCAGTGGCTGTGGCACACAGGCTTAGTAGCTGTGCAGCTGACTGACTCTTCCTAGACCAGGGATAGAACCCAAGTCCCTTGCATGGACAGGTGGATTCTTACCCAGGACACCACCAGGGAAGCCTCCTCCCCAGATTTGCACTTTGACAAATTACTTCATCAGAGGCGTGGTGAAGGGTGGGCAGAGATGCTTTATTAAGGAGAGATGAGGGAACTAACTTTATCAGTCAAGAGTGTTGGAAGGTCATGCTGGAGGTTATCTCTTTGTTTTTCTTTTTCATGTGTGTGTTTATCTTTATTCCGTGTGTCTCCATCTTTTCTGTGTCTATGTGTATGTTTCTCTGTGTCTGTCTCAATGTCTCTCTTGCATTTGGATACATAGTTTCCTTAGCAGTGTATCCTTTCTTCCCCCAACAATTGTACCCTGATGCCTTTGGAAATTTTCTGAAATACTTTCCTTTTACTATGGTAATAAGCCTTCAAAAACATAATTGAATTCAGATATTAAATACTGTAAGCACTATCATTTAGCTTCTGATGAAAATGTGCATTATTGTGTTCGAAACACCAAAAAAAAAAAAAAAAGTGAATCAAAACAACATTTTTTCCCCCTTCCTCCTGTGAAGTCTTTGTGTGGAATAACTCAATCTCTTTTAGGCTGCATTCTCTGTGATGTGGGAAATAGAACCAGGGCCATTATGCAGCGATAAGATGTGGTTTCCAATTCTGTAGCTCGGTGGGGATCTGCTCCATTGTAGGTTTTTATCACCTTCTGAGGTGCCAAGTATTTCTTGCAGGGGGAGCACAAACTCTAATCTTAGTGGGAGGCCCGTTTGGGGACAGGACATGAGATTTGGAGTGATCCCTTCACTCGTGCATTCAATCAAACACTTCTTATTGATCCCATGCACTGGTCACTTGGATCGGTGCTAGGGTTACAAAGCCAGACAGGAATGACAGGGTCGACTTCACAGAGTGCTAACACCACCTCTGCTCCTCGTAGGGGTTTCCTTTTTAACAAAGCTACTTGACTTCCTGACTCTCCTTGCTCATCTGTGCAGCGCCAAGCCTACTGGGGCAAATTCAAACAAAATCAGGGGCACAGTAGGAGTTCCCTGAGAGATGGGTCAGGCTGGCTGTCTTTTCAATCTCTTCTCCAAGTGGCGTTTCTGTTCCTTTGTCCTGAGATGGTCTTCCCTTTTCTTCTTGGTTGATACACGAGCTCTGTGCCCTGTGGGCAGTGAATTTGACCTTGTAGATTACGCTCTCAGGTGGCCATGAAATCCTGAATTTCTTAGACTTGTTATGCACAAAAAGTTGATCTTATTACCCCAGAAGCTTTTTTTTTTTTTTTTCCAAAAAATAAAGTAGGAGTCGTTAGAGGAAAAGGGAAGCACTTCCTCTGACTCTTGATGTCTTCATACTGGTCCCTTTCCGTAGGATGTGGGTGATTATGTAGAGTTGGGAGAGGGATAGAACTGAGAAAAACTGACAGTTCTGATGAGTGGGAGTCTTCTTGAGAACTCTGTGAGTCTTGTTCAAAATACATACTCAGAAACAGACTTGAGGAGCTGTCATAACTCCCTCTTGTAGATTTTCATGGAAAGAAAGTAATAAAATAGTCCGCACTGATCTCAGTGATTCAGAAGTTTACCTTCTCCAATTTCCATTTCTGTCAGATGTGGCCTGGGACTAAATTCTAGCTGAGGGTTAAAGAGTCCTGGGGGTCTTCTGGAATGCTTCCTTAAAGGAATGGGGTATGTCATTTCTCTACCTTTCCTCCTTCTTGTTGGCTGGGACATGCTTGAGAAGGCAGGAGCTGAGCAAGCTCTCTGCCACCGTGAGGTCTGTATGCCAAGGATGGTAGACGAATAAGGTAGGAAGAGCCTGGGTATCTGAAACCATGCAGCTCTGTCCCAGTCTTAACTTACCAATTTCTGTGCTGTATCTCCAAGAGACAGAAATAAATTAATTTCCTTTTTTCCTTCTTTCTTTCTTTAATTTTTTTTTTTTGGGGGGGTGGTAAAAGTCACATCAAAGAATCTCTGGTGGCTCAGTGGTAAAGAATCCACCTGCCAATGCAGGGGCAATGAAGGAGATGCAGGTTCGATCCCTGGGCCAGGAAGATCCCCTGGAGGAGGGCATGGTAATCCACTCCAGTATTCTTGTCTGGAAAATCCCATGGACAGAGGAGCCTGGCAGGCTACAGTCCATGGGGTCGCAAAAGAGTCAGACATGACTCAGTGACTAAAGAGCAACAAAAGTCACATAGTATAAAATGTACTATTTTAATCGTATTTAACTCTACAGTTCAGTAGCACTAAGTACATTCACCTTGTGCAACTCTCACCACCATTCATCTCCTGAATTTTTCACCTTCCTAAACTGAAACTCTGTCCACATTAAATAATAACTCCCCACTACCCCTCCCCACCCCTCAACCCCCTCCCTAGCCCCTGACATTTAACAATGTACTTTATGACTATATGAATTTGACTATTCCAAGTACCTCATATAAGTGGAATCAAACAATATTTGCCTGCACATAATGTTTATTGGAATGCATTTTAAAGTTAACTTAATGTATGTCCTTGTGGCTCAGCAGGTAAAGAATCTGCCTGCAAAGTGGGAGACCTGGGTTCAATCCCTGGGTTGGGAAGATCCCCTGGAAAAGGGAAAGGCTACCCACTCCACTATTCTAGCCTGGGGAATTCCATGGACTGTATAGTCCATGGGGTCACAAAGAGTCGGACACGACTGAGCAACTTTCTCACTAACATGTCCTACGAATGGATGGTAGCTTTCTTTCCCCCATGCTATGCAGTAGGTTCTCATTGGCTAGCTATTGTATACATAGTAGTGTATCTGAACCTCTCGTTACATCCTTACTTTAAACAAGAAGAAATCATTTCAGAGAAGGTATACAGCTTACCAAAGTTACCAGTGACAGGTCTGTGAGTAGAATTCAGCTTTCCTGACTTGAAGAACAAATCTCTCCCAATAATGTTGAGCTTTCACTTGTTAATTCTGGGTCACGTGTGAAATAGGAACTATTGGACAGTGGTAAAATATATATCATTGAGATAGGTAGAGGGTCACCAGCAAATGGCAACAGGAAGGAAATTTCAAAGAAATGTGCCTAATGTACTATGGGTATTCTGGAGTTAGTGGTTACCCCGAAATTAGTAGATTTTCTTCTCCTTTTTTTTTCTAAGGATGAAATAAGACAAATTGAGAGATTAATCCATTGGCTGATATTGATTTCCTTGAAAATGGCTGGCCTGGAACAATTACAGCTACCGACCGGTTGATAAAACAAGTTGTAGGTTGAAATGAAGTGGAATAACTTGGCTTTGTTAGAGTCCCAGAGTTGCCTGTGTTGGTAAAGTTGGGTTGAATTCATAATCGTGCTTTTAGAGGAAATTCCTTTAGAAGCTTGGCTTAGAGAAGGCAGAATCACAGTACCCCTCTTGGATGTGTATGCCCAACTAAGTGACTTTACTGCTGATCTGGTCTCTTGAGAGTCTGTAGGACTGCAAGGAGATAAAGCCAGTCAATCCTAAGAGAAAGCAACCCTGAATATTCACTGGAAGGACTGATGCTGAAGCTGAAGCTCCAATACTTTGGCCACCTGATGTGAAGAAGCGACTCATTGGAAAAGACCTTGATGCTGGGAAAGATTAAGGGGGTGAAGAGAAGGGGTGACAGAGGATGAGACGGTTGGTTGGCATCACTGACTCAATGGACATGAGTTTGAGCAAACTCCAGGAGACAGTTAAGGACAGGGAAGCCTGGTGTGCTGTAGTCCATGGGGTTGCAGAGAGGTAGACATAATTTAGGGACTGAACATGGAACATGGTCTTCTTTTTGTGCAGTGATGGCATTTCCTACATATTTAAATATTTTTTTAGAGCACGAAATGGTTTATAAAATGGTACCAGGATGTTGTGGTCAAGGCTAACAGGCAAAAGAATTGAACTCCGTTCTGATTGGCTTACTGTGAAACAGTCAAAGGCATTGGAATTGTTTTCTGATTTTTGTTATCTTTTTAGAGTCAGGGCTTTGTTTGAAACATCCTCCTGGGGAAACAAGCTTCTGATTGACTTAAGATGTGGACTGGAGGGCTACAATTTGAGTCTCCAAAGTTCCATGGAACATGGAGAGCAATGAGCGAATTGTAACCCATTCTGCTAAGATGTTACCTCTTTAAGAAAGTCTACTTTGATATGTGTACATCTTGTTTATCTGACCTTCCCTGGTGCTCTCAGATATTATTATGTAAAAACATGTATTGCACTATGTTATAGAAACTTGCTGTAAGTAGAAATACAGTTGTTGTTATTTAGTCACTAAGTCATGTCCAATTCTTTTGCAACCCCATGGACCGTACCCCACCAGGCTCCTCTGTCCACGGAATTTCCCAGGCAGGAATACTGAAGTGGGTTTCCATTTCCTTCCCTGGGAGATCTTCCCAACCAGGGATTGAACCTGTGCTCCTGTATTGGTAGGTGGATTATTTGATAAAGAAGCCATCTGTGAAGTCCAGAAATACAGTATTATTGGCAAAACCCTTCCCATGGATCAGAGCTGCTTTATCTAGTCAACCTACCAGGACTGTATTGAGCATTGTTTTTGCTATTGCTGTTGTTGTTATTGTTACCTTTTTTTATGATCATTCTTTTACAAATGTTTGGTATCTTCCAGTGATTTGCTTAAGGTCACATACCAAGTAAATGTGAAAGACAGAATTTAAATTTAGATTTTTTTTTTCCTATCCAACTAATGACAACGAATAAATAAAACAAGTAAGAGGAAATTTAGAAGGCTGAAGATTGGCACACAGTTGACAATTTAGCAATATGTGTCAAAAGCCTTGATATTTGCATAAGTTAAAGAGAATAGATCTTAAATGCTCTCCCACCAAAAGAAAAAAAAAAGATAACTGTGAGAGGTGATGGATATGTTAATTTACCTGATTGTGATAATTATCTCAAACGATACATATATCAAAACAGTATGTTGCATACTTTAAATATTTACAATATTACCCATCAGTAAAGCTGGGGGATTAAAATGTGACTCAGAGAAAGTATTGAGAAATCCACTTTGGAAACTTTTGAGAATATAGTTAATCCCATGTCATATGGCTCACTAGAGAAAAACATTTGCTTTGATGATCTCCCAAGATGTTGCTTGGCACCTGCCACCACGTGGCATTGCTGAAAACAATCTTTTAATGGCACAAATATAAAAAATAATATCCCTTGTACCAGCCCTAGTAAAACACTCAAGACTTCAAAATGTACCTAACCTGTGAATTATCATTCCTATTTCTGGAAATGTATCCTAAGGACATTATTTCAAATGTTGTGTTAGTTTTGAAGGTAGAAGAGAAAGCATGGAAGAGATTTTACAGGTGGAAAAAGTGAGATTCCTTTTTAAAAATATAGATGGTGTCAATTGTGCGTTTGTCCATTGTTGCTGTTTCTTAGTCCTAAAGAACAACTAAGATCCACACTCATCCAATGAAATGTGGTCTTAAGAAGAAATGAAGTTATATAAGTATTAGCAGTTCAACCAAATTCTGAGGTTTTCATTGCTGTGGAGGTTCTTTAAAAACATTTTTAATGCCTGTAATACAAATTGGACATTAACTTCTCTTAGCTGTTTACCTCTGCACCAACAGAAATTTAGGCGGCTGACAGTGCAGTAACCTGCTCTTCTAGATTTCCAATACCCCCAGTGACCTTGGACACTGTTCTTAGGCTCACAGGGAGGGCTCAGGCTCCACTGGCATTCCCCAGACATGCATCTCTTCTTCCCCTACTTTCTGCCTCCCCTCAAAACCCAATAATGAGGAATCCAGTATAAAGTAATTAGACTGTATGCAATTGAGGTGGGTGCCAATTATGCTGATGGAACTGAAGTCTTATTAGACTAATAAGGTTTCTAAATTGGACTTGGGGCTCTCGGTTCTTGGTGGGATGAACATTTCTAAGAGCAGTTGTCCAAGTATTTAAAATAAGTTAAATGTTCACCTAAGGATAAATGTTCACCTTGACTGAACTGGAGTGAGCTTTGGGGCAGAGATAAGTGGGTTCATGCTCAAAACTCTGCCACTTATCAGCTATTTGACCTCAGGCAAGTCATTTAACTTCTCTGAGTGTCCTGCCCTGTTTGGAAGGTGGCAATATGAATCTCCGCCCACCTGAAAAGAATATGATGGCAATTAAATAGGTGGAAAACTGCACAAGATGTGATGTTTTATGTAAGTTATCTTAGTATGCTTTACTTAACCATGTTACCTAAAAAATTCTTAACATGCAATCTTATTATTCTTCTAAATATCTCATAATCTTGGAGATTTTTAGATAGGAAGACCTAAATTTGATGTTCAGCCTCAAAATTGGCATCTGTTTTTCCTGGTGGTTGACAATGATTCACACACTGCGCAATTACAATTACTATATTTTTTAAAAATTGAAGTTGATTTCTAATGTGTTAGTTTTAGGTATACAGCAAAGTTATTCATACACACACACACATATATATATATATATATATATTTTCAGATTCTTTTCCATTATCAGTCAGTTCAGTCACTCAGTCATGTCTGACTCTTTGTGACCCCACAGACTGCAGCATGCCAGGCTTCCCTGTCCATCACCAACTCCTGGAGCTTGCTCAAACCCATGTCCATCAAATAGGTGATGCCATCCAACAGACTCATCCTCTGTCATCCTCTTTTCCTCCTGCCTTCAATCTTTTCCATTATAGGTTATTTATTTTACTAATTTTAATCCTGGTTTCTCTCTTTATATATATATATATAAATTTGAAAAGAGGAATTTTCTGATCAGAAGAGTAGAGGACTCTGTTGCCAATTAACATAGGCAAAGGTCACAGCACTTACAGATCTCTAGCCAGGATGCCTATGAAGAATAAAAATAATAAGTAGCTGTGTCTTATGACATAGTTGTGAATATTAACCAAAACTAATAAGCAAAAAGTGTTTACCACACTGCCTGCCTCAGGAAAACAGTTTCATGGTACTTATAATTATTTTCAGTTGAACTTCAAATTTGTTAGTGGTGCAAATTTTCCAATCCCAAGTTGTCTAAATATATAAAACATGTCTGCATTGGGACTACAGAACTAGTCAGGTTTTGTGTAAATCTGTGAATTAAGATTAATTTAGAAACAATGAAATCAAATTCGTTTAAGAATGTTTTTTCTCATATAATGATTAACTCTAAAGTTAGATTCTCATTTTTAAAGAGTTAGATTCTTATATATCTGAACCCAGAGCTCAAATCTCATCAATAAAAATCTCTTTCTTCACCCCTTCTCAATCTTTATTTTGGATTTTGTATATCTAAGAATACGTCAGAGCTCTGAATGGAAAGCAAAATCCCCTCTTCTAATGCTCAGATATTAATCCCAGGACACTCACTCTCTGTGTGTATTAGTTGCTCAGTTCTGTCTGACTCTTTGCATGGACTGTACCTGGCAGGGTCCCCTGTATAAGATTCTCCCAGCAAGAATACCGGAGGGATTGCCATTCCCTTCTCCAGCGGATCTTCCTGACCCAGGAATCAAACCCAGGTTTCCTGCATTGCAGGCAGATTCTTTACCATCTGAGCCACCAGGGAAGCCCAGACTCTATCACTCAGTTCAGTTCAGTTCAGTCTCTCAGTCGTGTCTGACTCTTTGCGACCCCATGAATCACAGCACGCCAGGCCTCCCTGTCCAGCACCAACTCCCGGAGTTCACTCAAACTCATGTCCATCGAGTTGGTGATGCCATCCAGCCATCTCATTCTCTGTTGTCCCCTTCTCCTACCGCCCCCAACCTTTCCCAGCATCAGACTCTTTTCCAGCGAGTCAACTCATCGCATGAGGTGGCCAAAGTATTGGAGTTTCAGCTTTAGCATCAGTCCTTCCAATGAACACCCAGGACTGATCTCCTTTAGAATGGACTGGTTGGATCTCCTTGCAGTCCAAGGGACTCTCAAGAGTCTTCTCCAACACCACAGTTCAAAAGCATCAATTCTTCGGCAATCAGCTTTCTTCACAGTCCAACTCTCACATCCATACATGACCACGGGAAAAACCATAGCCTTGACTAGACAGACCTTTGTTGGCAAAGTAATGTCTCTGCTTTTTAATATGCTATCTAGGTTTGTCATAACTTTCCTTCCAAGGAGTAAGCGTCTTTTAATTTCATGGCTGCAATCAGCATCTTCAGTGATTTTGGAGCCCCCAAAAATAAAATCTGTGGCTAGATCTGCTTAAACCCATTTTTTAAAGGGCTGTATGTCAACTGGAGTTGCTGTCCACATCTGTGGTGCTGAAAACCCTCACAGGCATCCAGGCTGGAGATCCTTAAATTGTCACCAAGCTCGTGACCTTTGCCTGTCAGTCAGCAACAGTGCCTCCTACTCTTCTGATCAGAAAATTCCTCTTTTAGAGTTTTTCTCTAATTCCATATTTTCTGAGTTAGGAAGGGAATAAAACTCTGGTATCTAGTGTTGAATTTTTCCTGCCTTAGGCAAAACAGCAATTTTAATAAAACCTAAGAATGTCCCTTTATTCTGAAAACGCGTTTTAACCATCTAAGGTGGACTGAAAAGTATTCCGACATAGGTATCAAGGGAAAGAGACTTAACATTTGGCTGTGCGTGTCTCCCATATCCAGAGTGACAAAATTATACATATAATCAAAGTTAATTGTGATCTGTGTTATGATGGCAGTCAGTGGAGGGAGAGAGAAGCCAGATGGAGCTGCGTTTGTAAAGTCTGAGAAGTTTTTGTGGAGAAGTTGCTCCATGATCTGGGTCCTACAAGATGAATAGAAGTCAACCCGGGTTTAAATGAAGAGCAGAAGCATTCCATCTGGTTAGTTGTTCTCCAACCTGTAGCTTTGGGGGGCTTCTTCAGAGGCCTACTGATCCCCGGTCCTGTCATCTCATGCTTGATCTATGTGGGCCCATCTGGGTAAGCAAAGGAGAAACAGAAAATAAAAGGAAAAAAGAGACTAGAATGAAAGGAAAGAAAAAGCAGCAGAAACTTGTTTACCCAGTGTCCGTATCCCAATGAGAAGAGATTGGGCTGCCAATAATTGAGCAAGGCTCTCTGATGATATAGATTAAACCAGAAGGGCCAACAGTAAACAAGATGAACTTCAAAAGAGCAGCATCTCCGCTCTCTGGGGACCTCCATTAGCCAGTCACCAGATAGGCAATTACTGTACAGTTCTTGTAATGACCGGGATCAAACGCAAGCATTCTGCACAGTAGGCAGTCAGAAAGCAGGCAGACAAAAAACTGTGAAAATATGCCATTAAATCTTAATTATTCTTCAAAGGAAAACAAGCACGACTAGGGGGCATAGAAGGAAGGAATATTCTGAGTCTTACTAATGCCTGGGGCTCAGGGCAATAGTACAGCTACTGTTTCAACTCTCATATTTACTTAAAACTAAGCATCTCATTCTGACTTGAGCTGGGCTAGGGAATTCAGTTTATGTAAGCATCCCAGTTTCTCTGACCTTCTGTATCCTCTTCTGAGTAAGAGAAAGCTGTCGCATTACACCAAGTTTGGGGGCACCAAGTTTGGATAAAAAGGACTGATTTTTTTTTGTTGTTGTTAAAAGCGAATATTTCACCATCCAGAGTTGATCACTGTTGACACTTGGGTTCAGAGTGTTCTCTGAACACTTTCAGAAAGAGCATGCTCTGTTCTGTAATCAACAAGCATCAAGTGTTATGCTAGTCATATGTCATCTCCCTGAGGCACATATCTAAGATGTCCTTGATTGGTGCGTGGATGTCATTGACATCAAAATGTGGTACTGGTTAAATGGCAGATTTGAAGAACTCAAAAGGTATTGATTTTGAATATAGTGTGTGTGTGTGTGCATGCACGAAAGAAAACTGAGATTGTACAGAATATATAAACTGAAATCCTATTTAGATCACTTAGCACTGAGGTTTTAAATATTCTGCAGCTACAGGAGAGGCAAGTTCAGTGCCCTCCAATAGAAATATAATGTGAAATATGTGTAATTTTTAATTCCCTAGTAGCCACATTGAAAAAGAAGAAACAGATAAAATTAATCTGTAATAATATGTTTTGTTTAACCCAACCTATCCAAAACATTATCATTCCATTATAAATATGATCATGACACAGTCTACCTTTTTTTCTTATGCTGTGAGAATTCTGGTCTGCATTGTACCCTCCCAGTAGATCTTGATTTAATCTGACTGTATTTCAGGTACACATGAGGCCAGTCATTTTCGAATGGGGCCACACACAGCAAGACTGCAACCTCAGTTGCATTCTGGGCCATTTCCATCTATAAACATTCATTGAAGGAAATTGACACATACTGTATTGGTCCTAATGCAAATACTATGTGACTCTTAACCAGCATAGCAAAATGGATTTTACATCTGATGCCCTTAAATATGGGCTTCCCAGGTGGTGCTAGTGGTAAAGAATCTGCCTGCCAATGCAGGGGACATGAGAGACATGGGTTTGATTCCTGGGTTGGGAAGATCCCCTGGAGGAGGGCGTGGCAACCCACTACAGTATTCTTGCCTGGAGAATTGCATGGACAGAGGAGCCAGGCAAGCTACAGTCCCTGGTGTTACACAGAGTTGGGCACAGCTGAAGCAACTTAGCACGCATACCCTGAAATAGGCAAGACTATAAAACAAGCAGCCTGTAATATGGTCAGCTTTGAAAACTCAGCCCCAAATGATGAATGGGGCCTCCTGAATGGATGGATCACTGGGGGAATTAAAACTTGAGACAGATGGAAACCATTCAAGTCTGCTTCAGTTCCCCTCACCTTCCATCCTCCAATGAGAAGCACTCTGCGGGGAGAAAGGGGAAAAGGTAGGGCAGTGCTCCTCGGGTATGCATGCACATGAGAATCCCCCAGATGCTTGCGAAAATGCAGGTTCCTAAGCCCATCTCCCAGAGACTCTGATTCAGTGTGGGGCTACCATTTCAATTCTTTAGTAGTCGTTATGCTACTGCTGCTGCTGCTGAGTCACTTCAGTCGTGTCTGACTCTGTGTGACCCCATAGACGGCAGCCCACCAGGCTCCCCCGTTCCTGGGATTCTCCAGGCAAGAACACTGGAGCGGGTTGCCATTTCCTTCTCCAATGTGTGAAAGTGAAAAGTGAAAGTGAAGTCGCTCAGTCGTGTCCGACCCTTAGCGACCCCACGGACTGCAGCCTACCAGGCTCCTCCATCAATGGGATTTTCTAGGCAAGAGTGCTGGAGTGGCTTGCCATTGCCTTCTCCGAGTCGTCATCATAGAAGCAGCCAATTGAGCTATGAGATGATGATGATGGAAACACACAACTCCATCACCTTATTCTTAGGTATCTGCCTTGTTTTCCCTGTGATCTTTCACGTTTGGGGCAAGAGGATGAGAAGCTGAGAGCAGTTTCTTTTTTTTATTAGTGAGTAGTTGATTTACAATGTTGTGTTAATTTCTGCTGTGTGAGGAAGTGAATCAGCTCTCTGTATACACATGTCCCCTCCCTCTGGGACCTCCCTCTCACCCCACTCCCATCCCACCCCACCCCACCCCTCTAGGTTGTCACAGAGCTCCAGGTTGAGCTCCCTCTGTTAACAACCTCCCATTAGCTATCTGTTTTACATGTGATAATGTATATAGTTCAATGTTGCTCTCTCAATTCATCCCACCCTCCCCTTCCCCCACCCAGTACTGCACTACTTAGAAAATATTTCCATGTTCGTTCTCTCTTCTGACCCTTGAAACTTTCCCGAGGCTGAAAAGAATGAGTAATATAGAAGCATTTTGGAGATAGGGATGTGGGGCCCTGGGACGTGAAGTGTGGAGTCACAGAATTATGTGGTGTGACAGTCAAGGCCACGAGGATAGCCTGTTAACTTTGTGTCTCTTTCTACTGCCTCTTGTCACCACTTTCTCGGAGAAGATTAGATCCTCGCATATTCCTGGCACCTGTGTTTTCTTCAATTTCTGAGCTTCGCCTTAAAGGATGCTGTTGAGAAGAGATTCTGGCCTGCCCATAGGGCTCCTGGAAATGGCTACAGTGAGCGACAGTGAGAACAGCACTGGTGGTACTTGGGTTTCAAACCTGTCTACAGGAACATGTGAGCACCAGGAGCTGCCATGCTGTCCTTTTTCAAGGCCTAGTTGATCTGCTGGACAAGAAGGGAGGGCACTGTCAATTAAACTGTTTGACTGCAGTGACCAGAGCTCCAAAGATGAATGGCCCCTTTCCCTTTCCTTCCAAACCCAGTGACATCAACGTCTGATGAGTCTGAGGATTGGCTTATGAAGGGGTCTGGAGGAAACGCTTGCCTCAGCCGTGGCCCCATGAGAAGGATGGATCCAGTGGTGCTGATTTTCTTTGTCCTCTCAGGAAAGTCGTCAGAGGGACAGGTGGAATAGTCCCTAGAAAGCAGCAGGCTGGGACGTCCCTGGTGGTCCAGTGGTCAAGATTTCACTTTCCAGTGCAGGGGGTGCAGGATCGACCCCTGGTCGGGGAGCTAGGATCCCATATGTCTGGCAGCCAAAAAAAAAAAAAAAAACAAAACAAAACATAAACAACAGAAGCAATCTTTTAACAAATTCAATAAAGGCTTTAAAAATGGTCCACATCAAGAAAAAAAAATCTTTAAAAAAGGAAGAAAAAATAAAAAGAAAGCAGCAGGCTGCTAGGTTGCATAGACACTGTCTTACCTTGCTTTACGGCACGTGTGCTGTAGACCTTAGCTCGTGATCCTGAGACCAAGCCTAATGTGATGGGTTTTAGCTCCAGCACTCTTTTCTTGTGTTTCATGGCCAGTCCAAAGTCTTCTTCTCTGTAGTGGATATGGTAAAGCGATGCTGGTTCCAAACTTGAATGAATAAATCAATGCTTAAACACCCAGAACTTATGTTAAAGCGAAGCACCTGCTGTCCTCACTGTCTGCAGGAATCAGGTGTGACCCGTCAATATGAAATGCCCCTCATGACTGTGTCCAGCTGTCTGTCTTGGCAAATGGGAACCCAAGAACCTGAGAGGGAGAATGGTTTTCTCTAAAATCACATGAAGGAGAGAAAGAACCTGGTTCCCCTGCCTTCAGGTCATATGTGATATATTCAGTTCAGTTCAGTCGCTCATTCGTGTCCGACTGTCCGCGACCCCATGAACCACAGCACGCCAGGCCTCCCTGTCCATCACCAAATCCCGGAGTTCACTCAAACTCATGTCCACAGAGTCAGTGATGCCATCCAGCCATCTCATTCTCTGTCGTCCCCTTCTCCTCCCGCCCCCAACCTTTCCCAGCATCAGAGTCTTTTCCAGTGAGTCAACTCGTCGCATGAGGTGGCCAAAGTATTGGAGTTTCAGCTTTAGCATCAGTCCTTCCAATGAACACCCAGGATCGATCTCCCTTAGAATGGACTGGTTGGATCTCCTTGCAGTACAAGGGACTCTCAAGAGTCTCTTCCAACACCACAGTTCAAAAGCATCAATTCTTCGGCGATCAGCTTTCTTCACAGTCCAACTCTCACATCCATACATGACCATGGGAAAAACCATAGCCTTGACTAGACGGACCTTTGTTGGCAAAGTAATGTCTCTGCTTTTTAATATATTATCAACCCCGTGCTCCCCAAGAAGAGAAGCCATTGTAGTGAGAAGCCTAAGCATGGAAACTAGAGAAAGACCACACACCACAATTAAGACCCATTCGTTGTGGTGTGTGGTCTTTCTCTAGTTTCCATGCTTAGGCTTCTCACTACAATGGCTTCTCTTCTTGGGGAGCACGGGCTTAGCTGCCCCGAGGCATGTGGGATCTTTTCGGACCAGGGATCGAACTGGCATGCCCTGCGTTGAAGGCCGTTTCTTCACCACTGGACCACCAGAGAAGACCCATGTGTGATCGTCTCCTCTTGCATCAGTCTTGCAGCCGTCATCTCAGTTTCCATGAGCCTTTGTCTGGATAATTGAATAGGATTCCTGTTTTACCCCTAGACGTACACAGCTCTGAATAAGCTCCGGTCCACACCCACCCCCAGCCTCATCTTTTCATCTTCTAACCTTTTTTTCTCTTTGTTCACTCTCCCAGGGCTTCCCTGGTAGCTCAGTTGGTAAAGAATCCACCTGCAGTGCAAGAGACCCCGGTTCGATTCCTGGGTCAGGAAGATCCCCTGGCGAAGGGAAAGGCTACCCACTCCAGTATTCTGGCCTGGAGAATTCCATGGACTCTATGGTCCATGGGGTTGCAAAGAGTTGGACATAACTGAGCAACTTTCACTTTCCCAAGCCACAATAGCCTTGTTTTGTTTGTTCAACACAATCCTTCACCCTCAGAGCATTTTCCCTACTTTTCTTTCTGCAGTGCCCTCCTTTTGAGTCTTGTGTAAAGGATTTCTGCTCATCCTTCAGATTCTGGCTCAGAAGTCACTTTCCCAGAGAGGATTTCCCTAGTCACTAAATCCAAAGGTGTCCACACTGCCCATCGCATTACCCTGCCCTGCTGTTCCCTTCAGGTTGATCAACGTCAGAATCCATTTTTTGACATGTGTGTTCTATCAGTTTCTGTTTTGGTTCCCTAACCCTAACTGAAATCTCCAGGAATATTTTGTTCATCGATCCCCCCCACCGCCCAGTACCTAGAACAGGGCCATTCAAATAGGACAGGCACAACTAATATATGTTGAGTGAATGGATAAATAAGGTGCCCTTTTGTTTGAAGGTGAACATGTTCTTTTGAAATCAGGAACCTCTTAAACTTAATATCTGTCCTGATCAGTTCAGCCTGCTATGAAAAGCTATTGTAGACATGTGAACTCATGCTCAGCCACTTAGTCACATCTGACTCTTTGCAGTCCCATGGATGGTAACTTCCAGGCTCCTCTGTCCATGGGATTTCCCAAGCAAGAATACTGGAGTGGATTGCCATTTCCTACTCCAGGGGATCTTCCTGACCCAGGGATAGAACCTGCGTCTCTTGTGTTTCCTGCATTGAGAGGGGGATTCTTTATTTACCACTGCGCCATCTGGGAAGCCCATATCATGAACTGGGTGACTTAAAACCAGAAATTTCTTTCTCAGAGTACTGGAGGCTGGGAAGTCTTGAAATCAAGTTGCCAGCGTGGGCAGGCGCTGGGGAGGGCTCGCTTCCTGACTTTCAGTCAGACACTTTCTCATGTGTCATCCCGTGATGGACAGAGTGGTCCTATCTCACTTCCTCTTTTGTTGGTCAGTCGCGCAGTCATGTCCAACTCTTTGTGGCCCCGTGCACGGTAGCATGATCAGCTCCCCTGCCCTTCCCCATCTCCCGGAGTTTATCCAAGTTCATGTCCATTGAGTCGGTGATGCCGTCCAACCATCTTATCCTCTGTCACCCCCTTCTCCTCCTGCCCTCAATCTTTCACAGTATCACGGTATTTTTCAGTGAGTCGGCCCTTCACATCAGGTGGCCAAAGTATTGGAGCTTCAGCATCAGTCTTTCCAATGAATATTCAGGGTTGATTTCCTGTAGAATGGACTAGTGTGACCTCCTTGCAGTCCAAGGGGCTCTCAAACCCCGTCCTGAGAGCATTACTCGTCACCTCATCTTAACTTAAAAACCTAGCATTGAGATTGGCCCCATTTCCAAATACCACCACATTGGGTATTAAGCTGATGGAATTGAAGTCTTACACATTTTCAAAATTGAACTTAGGGTTGTAGGTTCTTGGTGGTATGAACACTTCTGAGAGAAGCTGCCCATGTATTTAAAATAAGTTTCCCTAAGGATAAATGTTCACCTTGACTGAACTGGAGTGAGCTTTGGGGCCAGAGATAAGGGAAACTCAAAGTCTGCCACTTATCAGCTATTTGACCTCAGGCAAGCCATTTAACTTCTCTGAGTATCCTGCCCTGTCTGGAAGGTGGCAATATGAACCTCCACCCGCCTGAAAAGAACATGATAGCAATTAAGTAGATTGAAAACTGCATAGCACTTGATGTTTTATTTAAGTTATCTTAGTATTCTTAACTTTAGACGTGGTTACTTAATCATGCTACATAAAAACTTAAAAGAGGAAAACAAACATGATATATTAATGCATGTATATGGAATCTGGAGGACTTCCCAGGTCGTGCTAATGGTAAAGAACCAACCTGTCAATGCAGGACACATAAGAGACACGGGCTCGATCCCTGGGTTGGGAAGGTCCCCTGGAGGATCTTCAGGGGTGGGTTGCCACCCACTCCAATATTCTTGCCTACAGAATCCAGTGGACAGAGGAGCCTGGTGGGTTACAGTCTGTGAGGTCACAAAGAGTAGGACACGACGGAATCAATTTAGCACACACGCACAGTCCCGATTGGTTTTGTAGGGGGAGCGATTTTCACGGGATGGAGGGTTCCCGTCTCCTCACTGTGTTCCTTCTCCCTCTCCGCTCTTCCCTCTGCATTTCTTTCTGTTCTTTCATTTTCTTCTCCCTCTCCTTCCTCTTGCTTCTCTCCGTCTCCCCATACTTTTCTTTCTTACTAAGCGGGCTTTCTGAAACACTAATTCTACAGCTTAAGGTGAATGCACGCTCACCTCCCATTCCTTGGTGGGTGAATGATTTTCAGAAAGCTCACTCTTCAAGGCAATTTTTAAAAGGAAATCCTCGCTCTCTCAATACGAAAATCACCCTTGCCAGGCAGGCTTCAGAGATAAAGAAGGGATTGCTGTGCTCCCAATTACACAAGATGCTGTATTTTTACAAAGAAGCTTACCTTGGAGAATAGCACTAGTCTTTTTTCCTTCCTCAATTAAATATTGTTTTCACAAAATGGTTGTATTTTCTTTGTTTTTACTCCAGGAGTATATAGTTTCCTATGATAACTCTAGTAAATAAATACTGCTTCATCAGGAAGGGAAGCAAAAGTCTGTGGAGTTTAACATTGTCCAAAAGGCAGAGCACCTCAGATTATAAAACAGAAGGAGAATTAGACCCACAGAGCATAAATGAGGGCACACACAAGATAGAAATTGATTTGTACTCTGTCTGGGACACTCGGGGAGGAAATTTAAGTGTGTATTATGTTTGGAAACCCAGTAGCAAATACAGTTTTATGGATGTTCTTGGGAAGGCAAAGAGAACTCACTCCAGTCCTGCCTTCACATGTATACATTTTCCTTTTGCCTCCAAAAGCCACAAGTATCTCCCTTATGCTGTTTGGTAATGAATGTTCAGCTCCGTGACAGGGAGTCTTAAAGAGCTCTGGTTTGTATCCTCTGAGTTTGCAGAGAGATTAACAGGGTTTAAAGGAATAAAGAACATCTGGAAACGAAGGCTTTGCGCTTTCCTTTCACCCTCTGGCCCTGGGTGTGTTTGAACACTGAGCATTGGGGAGAGGGCAGCTAAATTCACTTGCATGTTGCAAATCTAAGACCCCTGTGATTCAAACAGGTAAATAGGATCAGATTGGTCAAGTCTCTGCTGGCAGAACTTGTAGCCCAAATGGTGATGGCTAGTGCAGTATTTCGGTTTCAGAATTTTTTTCCCCCCAATCTGAGCAGTTTGTGGAAGAGGGAGTAGGAAGATGAAATTGATGAGGATTCAAAATAGACTTCAAATTTGATGCGCACCAATCGCTGTTCTGGGTGCTCTGGGGAACAAAATTAAGAAATCTCTTCTTGTCTTGATGTGCATTAAGGATGTAGAGGGAGAGAGCTCTTCACACAGGGGTTTATAAATACATATCAAACTTTAGATCCCCTGGAGGAGGGCATGGTTACTCACTCCAGTATTCTTGCCTGGAAAATCCCCATGGACAGAGGAGCCTGGCAGGCTACAGTCCATGGGGTTGCAAAGAGTCAGACACGACTGAGCGACTGACACTTTCACTTTCATATTTTACTTGTTTAATTTATCTGACTCTCTCTCCCACCAGAACGTCGACTATTTGAGGGCAGAGATGCTGGGGTAAAAGGTTAATTTGTTCACTGTCCAGCCCCATCCACTAGAACATAATAAGCACTTGATAAATAATCATTGTATCCAAGATATATAAAGAACTCTTCAAAGTCAACAGTATAAAAGGTTACTCAACTTAAAAATGGACTAAGGACCTTAACAGATACCTTATCAAAGAAGATGTGTATCAACTATACTCCAAAAAAGTTAATTAAAAAAAGAAGATATACAGAATGCAAATAAGATATGAAAAGATGCTTGACATCATACATCGTTAGGGAAATGCAACAATGAGTATGACAATACACCTGTTATTGTTGTTTAGTCACCCAGTCGTGTGTGACTCTTTGCCACCCTGTGGACCACAGACTGCCAGTCTCCTCTGTCCATGTAATTTCCCGGGCAGGAACACTGAAGTGGGCTGTCATTTCCTTCTCCAGGGGTTCTTCCCAACCCAAGGATCAAAACTGCATCTCCTGCATTGGCAGGCAGGTTCTTTACCACAGAGCCACCAGGGAAGCCAAAATATTTACTATCTGATCTTCAAGGAAAAATTTTTGCTGATCCCTGTTCTGTCCTATTATTGTTGTTACTGTAAAAGTGCTGGACTCATCAACCCATATATTTTATGAAGATATGAAGAAAGATTACTGGGTATTGTATGCAGTGTCTTCTCGTGAGTTAGTCTGGTTTCTGGTCTTTGATCTCTTTTACAGTTCTGTAAGTTGCAGGAAACTGATACTCACGCAAATAGTTCTTAACTGTAGGAAAGCAAATAAATTGTGCCGGGTAGAATGCAGTTGATTTTTGTCTTATGAATATTGACGTTTTATTTCCATGTTTGAGTCAGTTTGTAAATTCACTGCAACATTCTTGATTGGCTATGAAATTATACTATTTTGAGTTCCCCTTCAAACTAGTTGTAATATCTTATTGGTTCTCTCTTGGGTATCTCTTGTGGCTCAGCTGGTAAAGACTCTGCCTGCAATGTGGGAGACCTGGGTTGGGAAGATTCTCTGGAGAAGGGAAAGGCTACCCACTCCAGTATTCTGGCCTAAAGAATTCCATAGACTGTATAGTCAACGGGGTCGCAAAGAGTTGGACATGACAGAGTGACTTTCACTTTCATTTTAGTGAATATCATAAATATAAGATCTATAGTAGATATTTGTTTTACATTGTATGAGTCATGATTTTTACCTTTATTAAAAATGTGCCCTTCAGAACTTGTATATTAAACAAATTGTTGCTATTCAGTCTCTAGGGCTTGTCTAACTGTTTGGGACCCCATGGACTGAAGCATGCCAGGCTTCCCTGTCCTCCACTATCTTCTGGAGTTTACTCAAATTCATGTCCATTGAGTCAGCGATGCCATCCAACCATCTCATCCTCTGTCACCCTCTTCTCCTCCTGCCCTCAATCCTTCCCAGCATCAGGATCTTTTGCAGTAAGCCGGCTCTTTGCATCAGGTGACCAAAGTATTGGAGGTCAGCTTCAGCATCAGTCAGTCCTTCCAATGAATATTCAGGGTTGATTTCCTTTGGGATTGACTGCTTTGATCTCCCTATAGTTCAAGGGACTCCGAAGAGTCTTTTCTAATATTACAATTTGAAGGCATCAATTCTTCTGTGCTCAGCCTTGTTTATGGTCCAACTGTCACATCCATACATGACTACCAGGAAAACCATAGTTTTGACTAGACAGACCTTTGTTAACAAAGTGATGTCTTTGCTTTTTAATATGCTTTCTTGCTTTGTCATAGCTTTCCTGCCAAGAGGCAATTGTCTTCTAATTTCATGGCTGCAGTCACCATCCACAGTGATTTTAGAGCCCAAGAAAAGAAAATCTGTCATTATTTCTACTTCTATTAAACATACACACAACTGTAAGCCCATGCTGAGTCAGGAAGTGGAGAACGAGGGTTAAGAGGTAAGCTGTGATTTAGATTGCTTTAGTTCGTCTCCTGACCACTCTCGTAATTAGATGTTTGAAGTCAGGCAAGTCACCTGACATCTCTGAACCTCCATTGGCTCCTCCATAACATGGTTATGACTCCTACCTCATACGGTTGTATGAGGATTAAATGGCATAATCCAGGCACAGCATCTAGCATTCAGCAAACAACATAGCGTTGTTAGCTCTTGTTGTAATTGTCACTGTAAATTGCATTTTCATTCATTAGCTGCATGAAATTTTCAGCTTTCCATGATGTTACCTTCCGCCATCTGTTTGCTTGCATCCCCACTGGCTTGGCTGGAGTGTTCATAAGGCAGAGTCTGAGGCAAGACTGGGAATAGGTAGCTTTTGTAGAATTGATCCCTGGAAGCAGGGATGAAGAAGGAGAGAGAGGCTGAGACATGAAAGAAGGGAAAGAGGATAAGGATGCTTTTTTCTTCCGTGTGGCTGTGTAGGGGAGGAAAACATTTTCTTTCTTCCCTTCTGGACTCTTCTGTTGGTTTAATCATTGATGTAAGACAGATTAATAGGAAAAAAGTAAATTTAATTTCAAATGAACGGGAGTTCCAAACATAATGAGACTCCAAGAAGTGACCAAAGCAGGCAGCTTTTATACCTTTTAGACAAGCAATGAATTTGTGAAGAATTGACAAGACAAAGAAATCTGGGCTTGGGGTAGTTTATTAGTTAGGAAGTAACAAGTATCTAGGGGGAAGAAATTTTCCTCTACCCTCCTAGGTTCTTCTAGCTGGTCTAAGAAATTAAATTGACACGAGACAGATTAACAGGAGAAAATCAAACAAAAGTTTAATAACATGCATACCTGGGAGAGACACAGGAAAATGGAATAATTCATCAAAATACTGGGAAGTCTCACCTTAAATACCATCTTCAGCTGAAATCAAAAGAGGATGTTGGTGGGGAGTGGGAGGTGGTTTGGGACTTCAAAGAGAAGCAAGGCAATTGACACAGAGATGGAAACACAAATATTTGGCGAACAAATGTTTACTAAGCCACGCAGAGATGGTGGAACATAGAGAGGAATTTTAACAAACAGCCGTACTTTCTTGTCTGCACACCTAGTTCACGCTATGGTGATCTCCCATGGTGCTCCCTTCTGTGAAAGGTCCTCTGTCTATATTCTTTTAGGCAGTTAAGGGAAGGTCAAAGGTGCTTCCTGAGTCTCGATTGTTTTCAACTCAAGAAGGATAATCCACATGCCGAAGAGACACAACAGGAACGGCAAATTGGTGGCTCAGAGGGTAAAGCATCCGCCTGAAATGCGGGAGACCCGGGTTCGATCCCTGGGTCGGGAAGATCCCCTGGAGAAGGAAAAGGCACCCCACTCCAGTACTCTTGCCTAGAAAATCCCATGGATGGAGAAGCCTGGTGGGCTACAGTCCATGGGGTTGCAAAGAGTCAGACACGACTGAGCAACTTCACTTCACACAAGGTTTGTGTAAACAAACCTACACAAGGTTTGCCTTGAATTTCCTGTCTCTGGTGGTTAAGTTTGTCTCTCTGCCTCCCAGTCCAGGGAGGGAATCTTTTCCATGGAAGATTTAGTTCCTACTCTCTTTGGGGAAAAGAGGGACAGGATGCCTTCTTGCATACTAGCTGTTTCTCAGGTAACTTTAATTCAAGATAATCAATGTGCCAAAGTGGCATATTTGGGGATGGCATATTTGCTCCCCTTTAGGCACAGAGAATGAGATGGTTGCATGGCATCATCGACTCAGTGGGCATGAGTTTGAGCAAACTCCTGGAGATAGTGAAGGACAGGAAGCCTGGAGTCCATGGGTTGCAAAGAGTCAGACATGACCGAGCGACTGGACAATAACAATAGATACCACTGTGGGAAGCTGAAATTATCTCTTTTTAAAAAAATTATTTATTTTTGGCTGTGCTTGGTCTTTGTTGCTTTGAGTGGATCTTCTCTAGTTGCAGCGAGCAGGGACCACTCTCCAGCTGTGGTGCACAGGAGTCTCGTTGCAATGGCCTCTCCTGTTGCAGACCTTGGGTTCCGTACTTATGGTGCTGGGGCTTAGTTGTCCCACAGCAAGTGGGACCTTCCTGGACCAGGGATCGAACCTGTGTTCCCTGCATTGGCAGGCAGATTCTTAGCCACTGGACAACTACAGAAGTCCAGAATTGTCTCTTCTAAAGACAACAGGCTGAGATGTAAGCCAGCAGTGCCCATTGCTTACTGGTTACTGGTTCATCCAGGCACATTATTCGTCATGATTCCAGGCTACCCAGACTGAGGACTATAAGAGCACATGTGTCTTTGGAGTAAACTTTGAGGCACGGTCAGAGACCTGGGGAGGGATGCTGGTGGTGTGCAGGCCACTTTACATCATGGTGGACATGCTAGCTACTGGGACGGGCCAAGGGATAGGATGGGGCACAAGTGTTAGCCATACACATCACTGTAAGCACATGACCAAGTCTGCTGACCAGTGACCTCTCACATCCCACCAGTGTCCGCTGGGTCCCCACACCCTTTGAGGGGGCACAAAGGATAAAGCATATGAGCATCAGCAGCTGGGCCAGGAGTTGGCAGAGGCAAGATGGTGGGGAGCTCAGTTCTGGGCATGGAGAGTCTTTCTCCATCCCTGCTCCAGACTGATCGGCCCCAGGACAGAGGTTTGCACAAAATGCAATTGAGCTTTCTGATTTCGTCCCTGTGGAAGCCTTCAAGGAGGGCCTTGCGGGGAAAGCAGATCCCACAGGAACCTCTCTTGTAGTCAAAGCTGCAGGATTGGATTTGGCCAGACTCCCCATTCCTTTCAGTTGCTCTTACCTGGGAAAAACATAGAGACTTTATAACGTATGTAGTTACTTCTCATCATCACTTTTCAGGTTTCGCTCTGAAAGCTGCCTTTTAAATGTGTGACTCTTGAAATTTACATGTAAATACAGTCAGCCATTTCCAGAATACCCTGCTGGACACCTCATGTGTGAAAGTGAAAGTGTTAGTCGCTCAGTTGTGTCAGACTCTTTGCGACCTTGTGGAACTGTAGCCTGCCAAGTTCCTTTGTTCGTGGGATTTCCCAGGCAAGAATCCTGAAGTGGGTTGTCATTTCCTCCTCCAGTAGATCTTTCCTACCCAAAAATCGAACCTGGGTCTCCTGCATTGGCAGGCGGATTCTTTACCACTGAACCACCAGGGAAGCCCTAATGTAAACCATGAACTTCAGTTAATACTCATATCTCGATAGTGGCTCATTGATCCTAACACGCGTATACACTAAAGCAAAATGAGAATTATAGAGGAAACTGACCAGGGAGGGAGAAGAATAGATGGAAATGTTGTAGTCTCTGCTCTATTTTTCTATAAACCTAAAACTGCTCTAAAAAATTAAAGCCCATTCATTCAGAGGAAAATTGTGTAACAAAGGCTTGCAAGTGGTCATTGTTAGCTGCTCCTTACAGAGGAAGCAAGTGAGACTCTCAGGGACGCGTAGCTTCCAGGGATACCACCGGGACAGGGCTCCTGGTCCACAAGGTTTGGAAACTCCTGTTCCTGTCCCCACGCCTTCTCTCTCTGTTCTTTCCTGGCCTCCTGTCTCCCTGTTGAGTGCGTGCTCTCCTCTGTGGCAAGTTGCCTTCACTCTTCGTCCTCTGCACCGTCTTGACATGGCCTGGCCCCCTGGGTCACCCTGCCAGCATTTCCGTAGCCAAGCTTTCCAGGAGACCCACTCATCAACTTGAAGCTCTCTAATGAGCCTGTGAAGTGTCATCCAACCTCGGTCCCCGTTTCTCCGAGCTCTCTCAGTGCCGTGATGTATGGATCAATCCAAGTGCTTCTGGCCTTTGAAAGGCTCAGTCCAGTGGCAGCTCTGGGAATCCAACTCATTTGGTGACCCTTCTGCTAATTTATAATGTAGCTGACACTCTGCCGCTGTTTTATTTGTCTCAAGTGAATGTCAGTTGGTACAGAGGACAAAGCATTTGGGAGCTAAATTAACGACGTCATTGCATGAATTACTTAGATCTCTGTGGGCTTTGCTGGTGGCTGAAGAATCCGCCTGCAATGCAGGAGACGTGGGTTTGATCCCTGGGTTGTGAAGATACCCTGGAAGAGGAAATGGCACCCCACTCTAGTATTCTTGCCTGGGAAATCCCACAAACGGAGCAGTCTGGCAGGCTACACCCCATGGGGTCGCAAAGGGTTGGGCAGGACTGAGCACACTCACAGAGTGAAATTCAATACCTGTTCTTTTCCTGACTTCTGACACAAAGAGCCCCTCTCTGACACCTAACACTTCAACCCCCTACATCCTACAACTCGAGATAATTTACTCTGGATGGAGGAGCACAGCTAGCAGTCTCACGCTCCCAAATATATAAATAATAATAAGAACCTTTAATGCAATCAGACATAAGTTATGCAGCAGACATCAATTACAGTGGATTTTAAAGGTTTTGATCTAGAACCCGAGTGGTGTTACATTTAGACTAATAACTGTACCCATGATTTATGTGTTTGCAACCAG
Organism: Moschus berezovskii; assembly: GCF_049115385.1. NCBI lineage: Eukaryota > Metazoa > Chordata > Mammalia > Artiodactyla > Moschidae > Moschus > Moschus berezovskii. The sequence continues at coordinate 35,460,416 of NC_142486.1, read as the reverse complement.
AATGGTTTCAGTGCTGTGATATATGTCCAAAGTAAAATTTATAGTCTGCTACAGAATGTATAAATAATGAACGGCCATATGTCATCACACATTTAAAATCGTGACTCCTTCTGCACCGGCAATAGGGTAAAATGAATTAAAATCTTAAGTTCATTGGGAATCAACTTATTTGGGAGCACTTTAAGAAACAGGCACAAATGCAAGCGCTAATTTAATATTTTTTTTCCCCTGAGTCAAAGAAAAATGGCTGTTGTTAAAATGACAAACACTCTGGGGAAACCTCAGGAGTCATCAAATTAAATAACGGCAGGGGAGAAAAGCAAGGAGCTGGCTTGGTTGTAGTAGGAAAGATGATGGGAAGGAATTTTTCTGATGCTGCTGTGACCTCAAATTATTGCTAGGGCCAAATGGTCAAATGGCCAAATGGTCAAAATAAGTAAAATAAGTCGATGGTGGCTTTCTACTTTGCTGTTCTCCATAAGGTTAGTAGAAAGTTTATGGAAGTTGGAGAGTTGCCATTGATAAAAGCAGAGAGCCTGCCACTTATTAAGTCCTCATGAAGACTGTACAGTCACTGTGAGGCTCTGTCCTTCATCTGAAAATGGGACAAATCAGGTTCACCGGACATGAAATGGAGCAGGACTCTATGATCCTTGCCCTCCCTCACCCTCACCATATCTTTTGCTTGCCTTTTGCCTCTGGAAAACTTAAGTCAAAGAATAAGTTTAATCAGAGAAGTGAGAAATGCTGAAACAAAGGAAAACAGTCAACGGAGACTAAATAATAATAATAATGTAGTCATTAAGCCCAGTTCAGTACCTTTATTTCTTTCTCAAGGGCTATAGATAATATTCTGAGCCACATCCTGTGAGTTGTCTTATAGATACTAAAACACTTGATGGAGAAGTTAACTACATGATGACTAGACTGTACCCAGGACTTGAGCTGCCATAATTCCGAGAATTGACTGCAAAGAAATAGGAACAAGTGTATCCCGGAACTAAAGATTGTGCTGTGCTTAGTCGCTCAGTTGTATCCGATTCTTTGTGACCCCATGGACTGTAGTCCGCCAAGCTTGTTTGTTCATGGGGGTTCTCCAGGCCAGAATACTGGAGTGGGCCACCATGCCCTCCTCCAGGGGATCTTCCCAACCCAGGGATCAAACCCAGATCTCCCTCACTGAAGGCAGATTCTTTACCAGCTGAGTTACCAGGGAAGCTCGGAACTGAAGATTAACTGTATCTAAAACAACCAAGATGATGCTAGTTAAACCACTCATGACCAATTGAAGATGACTGAGAGATGACTGTGCTGTTTCTGCATGTAGATCCCCCCCAACAATTCTGTCTATAAATGCTCTCACACCCTACTTTTAGACAGATGTCCACCACCCTCCCTCCTTCATTTGCTGGCAATGAAATAAAACAAACTTTCCTTTCCACCAACCTTGCCTGTTTATTGGCTTTTGAACGGCGAGCAGCCAGACCTCCCCGCCCCCCTACACACACACACACACACACACACACACCTTCTTTTGGTAACAGAGTTTCTGGGAGGATTTACAAATAATAATGAACGTGGAGGAAACAACCAGTACCCTCCCTGGCACAGCTGCTGGTCCTCAGTAGGTTCTAACTCTGGCCTCTTTTTTAGTTCCCTCAGAGGATGAAAAAATTTTAGCCACTGACCTATGGTGGCAGAGTGGTAAAGAATCCGCCCGCAAGAAATGCAAGTTCAATTCCTGGGTCTGGAAGATCCACTGGAGAAGGAAATGGCAACCCACTCCAGTATTCTTGTCTAAGAAATCCCACAGACAGAGGAGCCTGGTGAGCTACAGTCCATGGGGTTGCAAAGAGTCGGACACGACTGAGCAGCTAAACAACAGTGAATGAAAAGGTGCATGGACCATATCTCCTTCATTTTTCTATGAATAATGCCTGGATAAGGATGAGTGGTTATACCAATATGAATGCATCCTTGTTGAATGAGTCAATGAATCAATACATGTGTTTCCATGGCTCTAAGAACCACTGTGGAAGTCCAAGTGTTAGAAAGAGATATAAGGCAAGAATATGTTGCATATTTGAGATTGCTGGAGGGAAATTAAGTGGTCCTCATTAAGAAATTTGCAGAAAACCAAAGCTTACCTCCTTGGGCTTCCCAGGTGGTGCTAGTGGTAAAGAATCCACCTGCCAATGCAGAAAACCCAGGTTCAATCCCTGGGTTGGGAAGATCCCCTGGAGAAGGACATGGCAACCCACTCCAGTATTCTTGCCTGGAGAATTCCATGCCCAGAGAAGCCTGATGGGCTATAGTCCACGGGGTCTCAAAGAGTCAAACACAACTGAGCACAAATACCTCCTTAAATTCCTGGACTATTTAATCTTTGGCCATTAAAACCTTTTTAAAATCTCTTGTCCACCTTGGTGAGTTCTCAGATATGTTGACAATAAGGTTGTCTTTCTTCCAAGTTATCGTGAATTCACGAGTTTCCAGTGATATGATTTAGTAATGATTGTTGCGAAGGGTCTGGTTTTGGGTGGACTGTGTGCTCCCCCAGGCTCTGCTTGCTAAATGGTCTCCAATTACTGTGTTTTGATGTCTTCTTTTGATTTTAATGTTTTTTTGTTGCTTTCCTCAAAGTTAACTTTCCATTCCTACTGCTGCCAGATCTTACCTGTCATGAGTCCCCCTAAATGATATTGTAGAACTGAAAACCTGGTACCTACATGTTTCAGGTATCTATTAATGCACAAGAAACTATTCCAAATGCATGGTTTGAAACAGTTGATTAAAGTCTCTTGTGGTTCTGTAGGTGGATGGGGCTCAATGGTTTTTACCTGTGGTTGTCTCCTGCGGTTCTAATCGGATAGCAGTTGGGACAGGAGTCATCTGAAGGCTCAACTTTGGTCTCAGTGTCCAAAATAGCTCATCCCAAGGCTGATGAACCCAAAGCTGTCAGCTGATGCCGAGCTGGGGCTGTGGAAGGGAGTATGGACACATGACTTTTCCTTGTAGCTTGAGCTCCTCACAGCTGGATTCTCAGAAAGACTAGCCCAATAGCACACATCTTGAAAGACCCAGGTGGGAGCCATAAGGCTTCTTGTTATTGACCCTGCATCACTTCTTCCTTATGCTATTGGTCAAATTTTGGAAGAGACCACACGAGTGAAATATAAGGAGACATGATTCCCATGGTTCACACCATCTTTGGAGGCTGGCCCCCACCTCAATTATGAAAACTGTGTCTAGGATGTTGAATGGGAGTTTATCGGTATCTTCTGGACCATCCTTTTGATTTCACAAAGACTTTTTTCTTCCACCACTTAGATTCTGATTATTTGCCTATAATCTAGAAAAATGGTCCTGAAGAATTTATTTACAGGATAGCAGTGGAGAAACAGACATAGAGAATAGACTTATGGACACGGGGAGAGGGAGATGTATGGAAAGGGTAACAGGGAAACTTACATCACCATATGTAAAATAAATAGCCCACAGGAATTTGCTGTATGGCAAAGGAAACTCAAACAGGGGCTCTGTAACAACCTAGAGGGGTGGGATGGGAAGGGAGATGGGAAGGAGGTTCAAAAGGGAGGGGATATATGTATACCTATGGCTGATTCATGTTGAGGTTTGATTGAAAACAGCAAAATTCTGTAAAGCAATTATCCTCCAATAATTTTTTTTTTTTAAAGTGGAAAAAAAGTTAAAAAAAAAAAAAAGATAAGCATTTACATGACATCTGAGTAGGCAAGGCTTGGCAGTATTTAACATTTGTTTATTTACTTTTGGCGGCACTGGGTCTTCCTTGCTGCCCTCAGGCTTTCTCTCCTTGGGGCGGCAGCGGCGGCTCTTTGTTGCTCTGCAGGCTTCTCATTGCAATGGCTTCTCTTGTTGTGGAGCAGAGGCTGTAGGTGAGCAGACTTCAGAAGTGACTGTGGCACACGGGCTGAGCTGCTCCATGGGCTGCGGAATCTTCCCGGAACAAGGATTGAACCAGTGTCCGCTGCACTGGCAGGCAGATTCCTATCCACTGAGCCACCAGGGAAGTCCAGCTTGGCAGTATTTTCAAGCGTATTGACCGATAGATAAAAGTTGTTCATGTATCTTATGAATTCCTTGCTACAGGGAACTTTTGTCTCCATCACTTGACTAAGTCAGCTTGTTGTTCACTTCCTTCTGTTCAGTTCCATGGTAAGTTTTGCTGACTCAAACCAGGTTTTACCTAGGCTAGAGGCTGGAATAGAGAATGGGTTTGTTGTGTGTGTGAGGATCTCTTTAGTCACTAAATCGTGTCTGAGTCTTTGTGACCCCATGGACTGCAGCACGCCAGGCTCCCTGTCCTTCACTGTCTCTCACAGTTTGCTCAAACGCATGTCCATTGAGTCTGTGATGCTATCCCACCATCTCATCCTGTTGCCCCCTTCTCCTCTTGACCTCAGTCATTCCCAGTATCAGGGTCGTTATCCCAAATAACTCCTCAGTGCAGTAAAAAGAAAATAATTATCCCATATGCAGGCTATTTTATGTTCTGTAGATCACAGATGAATGGAAAGAACCCAGTAGTCAGCATATCGCGTTCCATCAAATAGACATATAGTGATTTTTTAAAAAAATAAGTCCCTATTTTTAAAAATCATTTGGTCATTTCCTTCTCTTCTGTAGCTAAATCTCTATGTCCATCCACAAATGTTGCCTCAGGATAGATTTCCGTTGTTCATTTCTCTTTGCTTCACCCACATGATAGTCAACACCTATACAGCTTGCAGCTTCTCTTTCCTTCACCAGATTATATGGCTTTCACGCCGCTTTTTGAAATCATATACCGAAGCACAAGTATTCTGAACCATTCGGTTGGCTGGGGTGTGATTCCCATGAAACTGTTCCTTGTCCTCCCTATGTTGGTCTAAAATTAAAACCAGGTTAAAAATAACACCCAAGTCCTCTAGAAACTTCCGCGAGCACCATGAGAGACTGAGGGACAGGGTGAGAAGAACCCCTGCTTTGAGTTCGGTTGTTTAGTCGCTCAGTCGTATCCATCTCTTTGTGACCTCATGGACTGTAGCCCACCAGGCTCCTCTGTCCATGGGATTTCCCATGGGTTGCCATTTCCTTCTCCAGGGGATCTTCTCAACCCAGGGATCGAACCTGCGTCTCTTGCATTGGCAGGCTGATTCTGTACCGCTGAGCCACCAGCAAAGCCCTGAGTTTGGAGAGAAGGTGTATTTGGCATCCCATCTGGTCCCTCTCCAGCTTCGTTGGACGGGGCTGAGTGTTTCCATTCTCTGAGGCTTCAATTCTTCATCCGTGAAATGGGATGAATAAATCCTCTCTCAAATGAATGTGTATATGTGGAATCTGGAGGAGTGGTACAGATGAGCCTAGTTCCAGGGCAGGACTAGAGATGTAGACACAGAAAACAGATGTGTGGACACACAGGGGTGGGTAGAGTGGAATGCACTGAGGGAGTGTCACTGACATGAATACACTCTCCTGCGTGAAATCAATGGCTACTGGGAAGCTGCTGTTACAGCACAGGGAGCTCTGTGATGCTCTGCATGCTCTGCACAGAGCTCTGCATGCTCTGTGATGACCTAGAGGGAGTGGGGTGGGAGGGAAGTCCAAGAAGTTGGGGATATATGTGTGTGTATATTTATATATCTGTTACCCACTTATACAGATTACTGAGGACTGCCACGTAATTCCAATAGGTCAACCCTGAAGATTTGCAAGACTTTTCCTCTCCAAAAGTTATCTGTACAATACTAAAGTTAGAGAGATGGTGCGAAGAAAGTTAATTCTTTCTCTTTGGAGATGGTTTTGGCACTGATCTTCAAAAGTAACATTGTATTATCAGTTTCCTGTCACCAGGAAGGCAGGATCAGTCACTGACAGAGCCCCTACGTACCAAAAAAAAAAAACAACAACAACCCATCTCTGCCACCCCCTGCTCCCAGCTCCAAAGTCCCCTTCATGGTGAAGAAGACTCACTTTCATCCCTTTGGAAGGTGACAGCCTGCTCTGCTTCCCACCTGGGGAGATGCAGAAATAAGAAAACTCAACTTGTTCTAGAGAGAAGCTGTCAGCCACAGGAACCCCTCTCTTGCCCAGCATCATTGGGAAGTTATCTAAAGTGTCAGAGAAAACATCATTGATTTTTTAGTCTGTTTTGTCAACTAGTCAATAAGGCTTGCTTTTCCCTAGATTTTCTTCCTTCTAGCTCCCAGCCTCTCAGCTCTTTGCAGCTTGTATCTTCTCTCCCTTCTCCAGTTTTTCTCTGAGTTGCTTGCTTTCTCTGTCTCTCTCTCTGTCACTTGAGCCAAGACCTAATGAAAAAAGGATCCAGGGAAGAAAAAAAAAAAGCCCAGTATTTTAAGCAGAGGATGGAACAGAGTGGCTGGTGGGAGTAAATTTGATGCAGCTGGAAAACAGAGAGAAGACCAGACTGTCTGGAGAGGAAGAGTAAGCAAGGGAGGCTGGCACCCCAGGGAGACCCTTGCTTCTGTGTTTTGGAAGAGTTGTTTGTGCAGAGGGTTGAAGCTAAGAACACTGACATTCCTCCCTAAGTCCTCTGAAACCAACAAATTAAGCCTGAAAAGGGGAAAGCAATTAAGGGCCTGGACATTTGCTTTGGTGGCCTCTTCTCAAACACTTTCCCCCAACTGGAAGCTGAAGTTGAAGATGTATTCATTTGATTCATCCTCTGGAACATGGACCCAAGAGTTTATAACATGTAGGGGGCGCCTGAGAGGGGATCACCTCTCCTCTGATGATAGTCTTAGAGTACGACAGAGTGCATGTGTGTATGCTCAGTTGTGTGCGATTCTTTGCAACCTCGTGGACTGCAGCCCACCAGGCTTCTCTGTCTATGGGATTTCCAGGCAAGAATATTGGAGTGGGTTGCCATTTCCTCCTCCAGAAAATCTTCCTGACCCACGGATTGAATCCATCTCTTCCATGTCTCCTGCATTGCAGGAGGATTCTTTACCAATGAGTCACCAGGGAAACCCTGATAAATGGTCTTGGGTTTCACACTTTGGTCTAAACTGGAAATCTTGATTCAGGAAGTCCAGTTTATTTACAGGAATAAGAGAACACTGAAGTCTAGACTATCTTGGGGGCTCCCATATGAGCGATCACTGTATTTAAAAATGAGCACTTGTTCAAATGCTCTTAAAGTGGTATTTTATTAAAGTGTTCCCCTCTTGTTACAAAAGAAACATGTTTATGTCTAGCCCAAAGCCAAAAATGATAAGAAATACCCAACCCATTCTATCTGGAGATAACCAGCATTAACTTCTTTGTACACAGCCTCTCCAACATATTCTGTGTTTTCTTTCTTCCCCCATATGAGATTATATTTTATTTATTAACTTATTTTTGCATTCATTCAGCAAATATTTATTCAACCCCTATTGTGAATCAGATGCTTAGGATACAGGCTTGAAAAAGACAGATATTGTCAGTGAGCTCATCAGGAAATTTAGCAGGGAAGACATATTTTAAAAAAAATCCAGAAGACCTCTGGTTCTGCAATGGCCAAATAAAGAAATTCTACCTCATTCTCCTCTCAGGCATCACCCAAAAGCAACAAAAATAGAAACTGAAATATATCTACTCCATTTTTGAAGAAACTAGGGCTTCCCTGGTGGCTCAGATGGTAAAGAATCCGCCTGCAATGCAGGAGACCTGGGTTTGATCCTGGGGTTGGGAAGATCCACTGGAGAAGGGAATGGCTACCCACTCCAGTATTCTTGTCTGAAGAATTCCATGGACAGAGGTGCCTGGCAGGCTACAGTCCATGAGGTTGCAAAGTGTAGGACAGGACTGAGAGACTTTCACTTCAGTTTTCACAGGAATAACCTTTAGTTCATCATTCAGACAGAGACAGACATAGACACGGAAGGCTGAGCAGGAAGAGGACAGAGATTCTCAATGAAGAACAAAGTTTTTCAAACATACATGCTAAGGGGCACAACCATCAATTTATTTTATAGCATCAGGAATAGTACATAAAGAGATAGCAACCAGTGTCGCCTCTTTTCATTGAAATACACATGCTCATAGGCCCATGCACACATGTATGCACACATTCACACACGCACGCCATTTTTGTAGGAAGCTCTCTGTAAATGAGGCAAGGTGAGGAGAGAAACCCTCCAACAGAAGTAATTTTCAGTTACTGATCTGGGTTATCTGGTTTAAAAAAAAAAGAATAAATTAACAAAAGTGATGCCGAGAGTGACAGAAAATTTAAGCAACAAGTTATCAGTGAATGTTGTCACAGAGTCCAACAAAATCCACAGAAACACTAGATGCAGATGATTTGAAAAAGAAATTTTACCCAAAGTTAAAGGCTCAGATAACTCTCATGCTGTTTAATCTCTTCCAGAGCCTAGGAGAGGAGGGGTGGCATGGAATGAAACCTCTCAAATACTTGTTATGAACTCACCCTAACATCGATGGGAAAACCCCTCCAAAGAGACTAATTTCATTCTGATCAAGCAGATTCCAGAAACAGACAACAAGACACAGTGACAAGGTGTGACCACCTTGCTATGGGGGAATTTGACCCCATCCTGAAGGAAGTCAGTCCTGAATACTCATTGGAAGGACTGATGCTGAAGCTGAAACTCCAATACTTTGGCCACCTGATGTGAAGAACTGACTCATTGGAAGAGTGATGGGAAAGATTGGGGGCAGGACGAGAAGGGGACGACAGAGAATGAGATGGCTGGATGGCATCACCGACTCAATGGACATGAGTTTGAGTGAACTCCAGGAGTTGGTGATGGACAGGGAGGCCTTGCGTGCTGCAGTCCACGGGGTCACAAAGAGTCAGACACAACTGAGCGACTGAACTGAGCTGAGGGTTTTTGGTCTTCCCCAACCAGTAGACATTGATGAGAGGCCAGAAAGGAATTCAGGCAAGGCCCTACTGGGGCGCCTACGGCTGCAGGAGGGAGTGAAAACAAGTAACAGGTTCTCCTGCTTGCTCCCCTAGGAGAGCGAGAGGGAAGGGCTGGTTCCTTATATGGGGTGAGGCTGCAGCGCTGGCTTAGGCGGTTTGCCCACCCCTTTGGAGGTGCAGGGGGCATGTGCACTGCCCTACTTTTGCTCCCGGTTCCTCAGAAGTGACAGTTGAGGTTTTTGGTCTTTCTGTATCTCGTTGTCCAGAATTTCCCCCAACTGCGTGTGCACACAGATATTTTTAGTCCCTTATAGTTTCTTTGGATTTTGTTGCTCAAGGAGGCATTTGTCCCTGTGGGATTCCCTGGTGACTCGGTGGAAAAGAATGCACCTGCCATTGCAGGAGCTGTGGGTTCCATTCTTGGGTCAGGGCAATCCCCTGGAGAAGGAAATGTCAGCCCACTCCAGTATTCTTGCCTGGGAAATCCCATGGACAGAGGAGCCTGGCAGGATGCAGTCCATGGGATCGCAAAAGTTGGACACAACTCAGTGACTAAACAACAACAGCAAAGCATCGCACGAAGGGTCCCCTGTCCCAGCCTGTCTCATCTTGATTACTGTCAAAATGTATGATGAGCCTCATTTTTGGTGTATTTTCTCACCCTTCTCCCTACTCTTCCTGGTGCCTCCAATTCCCAAGACTCCCTGGGTCTGATGATGTTGTAATACTTGTGGAGAAGGCAATGGCACCCCACTCCAGTACTCTTGCCTGGAAAACCCCATGGATGGAGGAGCCTGGTAGGCTGCAGTCCATGGTGTAGCTAAGAGTTGGACGTGACTGAGCAACTTCCCTTTCACTTTTCACTTTCATGCATTGGAGCAGGAAATGGCAACCCACTCCAGTGTTCTTGCCTGGAGAATCCCAGAGATGGGGGAGCCTGGTGGGCTGCCGTCTATGGGGTCGCACAGAGTCAGACACGACTGAAGTGACTTAGCAGCAGCAGCAGTGCGTCTCTCAGTGCTCAGTATTAATAACCTGTTTCTCCCTTCTGCTTGTCTGGGCCACTGTTCCATCTACTTTCTATCTTCTACAGAATGTTAAAATCTTTCATTCACGCGGTCTCTTCCAATGCCTTTATTCCTGTGAGCCTTTAACGTATTCCATTCAACTCATTTGGATGGCCTTTCCAGAGGAAAACTCACATATGGCACATTTAATCTATTTAATCAGTAGCTCTTAGCATAACACTTTAAATAAAATCGATACAATATCATATTTGCGCCAAAATAGTAAAATAATTCCTAAGCATCATCAGATATCTAGTCAGATTTCCCCAATTGTACCATAATCGTGTTTTATAGCTTTTTTCCCCCAGCCTTAGCATTTTTAATCTGTTTTTTTAAATGTAGTAATATATTGTGACTATATGACCATGTCAATGAGTATTAGTTAATCACCATTCTAATGAAGGAAAAGTGGTCATTGTATGGATAAACCATAAGGGATGTCAATATTTGCCACTTCGTAACTTCAAATAAAACTAGAATGAACTGCTGGATAGCTGAATGCTTTTACACATGTCTGCCCTTTAAGTTCTGTGTCAGCAAGCACAAATGATACACCAGAAAATGTACACATGGTTAAGGCATTAGATTTGGCCAAACTTCCCTCCTGAGATTAAAGTCAATTTTCAGAGAAGTTGGCTGTGTGTGCAAGCACCCATTTTTCTGATCTAGTGAGCATTTTTGTCAGGATTTTGCTTTTTTCTTTACCAACTTGAACAGAAGAAAATGACACCTCGTTTTTGCTTAATTTGTATGTATATCTTTCTAATAAGGGTGACTTGATTTCTTATGTTTACTGGCCATTTGAATTTGTTCTTTTTCCGTACCCATTTTTTTCCTTATCATGGTTTTGTCCTTAAACTTAGGGGTTTGAGTCCTACTTTAATTCTACCCACTCCATTTGAGGCGAGAAACCAATGTACTCAAGCCAGAAAAGACCATGGTAAGCAGGAGAGCTCTCTGTGGTTAGATGGGTGAGGTTTTTGCAGAAGTGAGTTCCCTGTCACTGTAAACATTTAAGGGGAACATTTAAGTCTTGATCATTTGATGGAGAGTCACAGGACATATCCAAGACTCAAATGTGAGAATGAACTAGTCAATTCTAAGGCTTCTTACAACCATTCTGGTAAATTAGGGTGTAGGTTCAGCCACTTCAGTCATGTTCAACTCTTTGTGACCCCATGGAATATAGTCCACCAGGTTCCTCTGTCCATGGGATTTTCCAGGCAAGAATACTGGAGTGGGTTGCCATTCCCTTCTCCAGGAGATCTTCCCAGGAGAACCTGGGTCTCCTGCATCGCAGGCAGATTCCTTACCATCTGGCCACCAGGGAAGCCCAATCTCCCTTTACCCTTTTATTTTTTTCCCCCTCTGGCAAATTTTTTTAAAACCTCTACAAATACCTACCTGGAATAAGTATCAGGTTTTTCTTGTCAGCTGAGTGCTATTGTTCAATTCCAAGGAATAGAACAAAACAAAGATAACATCACAGACTCAAATGAAAATCCTCTCAAGGGCGGCTTTCCAGATCACTCCTGAGAATATCAGCAAGAAAACTGAAAATGCATAGTAGCCTCTGTTCGCCAATGGCTTTATCTGGTTTTCATAATCTGGTAACCGCCCTATTAGCACTTCTTGGAGGCATATCAGCATTTATTGCTGACGTCACTGAATATGTGGTTGACACTGTTTCTTCTCTGCACTTGGCTGAAAATAAGAAATATCATCCACAAGCCTTGAGCACATGAGATGAGTCTGGCCCTGCACTAAATTGTTGATATACATGAATTAGAGTTATTTGGGGCTTCCCAGGTGATGCTAGAGGTAAAGAACCCACCTGTCAATGCAGGACACATAAGAGACATGGGTTTAAGCCCTAGGTTGGGAAGATCCCCTGGAGAAGGGCACGGCAACTCACTCCAGTATTCTTGCCTAGAGAATCCCAATGGACAGAGCAGCCTGGCAGGCTACAGTCCATAGGGTTGTAAAGAGTCAGACATGACTGTGCGACTAAGCACACACACACACAAGTGATTTTATCTAGCAATCTGGATTCCCAAGGGTTGTGTACCTTTCAGAAAATATTCAAGCACGTGCCACCAACCAGGATTATCACTTCCACTCGGCTAATCTAACATGGAATCTAGGATAATAGGCCTGAATACTGTAAACCTGGTAATGATTAGCAATACTCTTTCTTTAGAAAAGCAACCGAATATAAAGTATGGCTCAGCTGTCCTTGCAGAACACGTTCACGAAGGACATGTCACATCCTTGGCTTAACTTCTGACTCTTGCTTTGTGAAAGTGCTAGTCACTCAGTTATGTCAGACTCTTTGTGATCCCATGGACTGTAGCCTGCCAGGCTCCTCTGTCCATAGAATTTTCCAGGCAAGAATACTAGAGTGGGTTACCATGCCCTTCTCCAAGGGATCTTCCAGAACCAGGGATTGAACTCAGGTCTCTTGCATTGCAGGCAGATTCTTTACCATCTGAGCCACAGGGACGTCCCCAAAAGAGTCCTACTTTAGGACCCAGGATATTAAAAATACTTCTATGGTTTTTCAGTTGTACATATAGCTTCTTTTTTGTTATTTTTTAAGTTTTTATTTTATATTGGAGAATAGCCAATCACCAATGCTGTGATAGTTTCAGGTGAACAGTTCAGGGGCTCAGCCATACATATACATGTATCCCTTCTCCTCCAAACTCCCCTCCCACCCAGGCTGCCACAGAACATTGAGCAGCATTCCCTGTGCTGTACTAGGTCCTTGTTGGTGATCCGTTTTAAATACAGCAGAGTGTACCTGTTGATCCCAAATTCCCTAGCCATCCCTTTGCCCCATCCTTACCTCCTGGTAACCATAAGCCGGTTCTCTAAGTCCATGAGTCTGTTTCCATTTTGTAGATACATTCATTTGTATCATTTCTTTTTAGATTCCGCATATAAGGGATGTCTAAGGCAATGGTTTTTCCCGTGGTCATGTATGGATGTGAGAATTGGACTGTGAAGAAAGCTGATTGCCGAAGAATCGATGCTTTTGAACTGTGGTGTTGAAGAAGACTCTTGAGAGTCCCTTATACTGCAAGAAGATCCAACCAGTCCATTCTAAAGGAGATCAATCCTGGGTGTTCATTGGAGGGACTGATGCTAAAGCTGAAACTGCAATACTTTGGCCACCTCATGCGATGAGTTGACTCACTGGAAAAGACTCTGATGCTGGGAAAGTTTGGGGGCAGGAGGAGAAGGGGACGACGGAGAATGAGAAGGCTGGATGGCATCACCAACTCTGTGGACATGAGTTTGAGTGAACTCCAGGAGTTGGTGATGGACAGGGAGGCCTGGCGTGCTGTGATTCATGGGGTCGTGGAGAGTCGAACACGACCTGAACTGAACTGAAGATATTTATCTTTCTCTGACTTCATTCAGTATGGCAATCTCTAGGTCCACCCATGTTGCTGCAAATGGCATTATTTCATTCTTTTTAATGACTGAGTAATATTCCATTGTATGTATGTATGACATCTTCTTTATCCATCCCTCTGCTGTTGGACTTTTGGGTTGCTTCCACATCTTGCCTATTGTGCTTCAGTGAACCTTGGGGTGCATGCATCCTTTTGGACCATGTTTTTCTCCAGATATGTGTACATATAACTTCTAAAGAAAATCGTGGAAGGATTTTATTCTCTGGGCACATTAAAAATTCTACTTTTGTGAAAATAAAATCTCCAATGGGATTTAAAAAAATTAGCTATCCTAAGTCTCTAACAGTCTTTTCTAGTGAATGGTTGGCATCCTTTGTGATGCGCCGTTGAATGAATTCCTTTCTAAATCCCCATACAGGATTGACTTAAAGAGAGCAAGGAGACAGATACCCAACCCCATCCATTTTCCTGACTTCTTGTGCCACACACACCCCAATAGGTGATGAGATGTAGGATTTTATCCTTGGCTAGACCCTTGCCCTTCTGTTCAGAGGACACCATGACTAAGTCTTTCCATGGTTTCTGATCCATTTGAGAATCCAGTTCTTGGTGATGGGGTGATGGGGAAAGCAATACATTAGAAATTGTTGACTTCTTTAGGGAGCATGTACAGTACCTGGGTCCATAGAGTCTAAGAAGATGGAACTATCTTGATTTGGAAACTCTGAAAAGCACTCTAAGGAAAAAAAAATTTAAGTTCAAGTTAATTTAGTTAGAAGTTGAAGAAAAGACCAGGCATCAGACAGCAAGTAAGAAACGAAGACAGACAAAGGAAGTCAGACAATAAAGGGTGGATTACCCAGTCATTTACTCCTGTGGGTGACTGGAGATTAATTTGCTTGGAGACTCTGGTAGTCTGTGTATGATGCAAATGTTATCCCATCTGAGGAGTGAAGTGCTGGGGCTATTTTTCCACCAACTCCCTTGCACCAGGGATTGAAGCATACTTGGTCATGATGTTAGTTCCCAAGTCTTCCAGCCTGCCATCCAGAGGGCAACGGGGCATCACTGGCTAAAGGAAGCCATCAGCAATCATATGCCTGGAAATCTGGACAACTTTCTAAATACTTTATTTATTTATTTTTGGCTTTGCTGAATCTTCGATGCTGCGTGTGGGCTGTCTCCAGTTACTGCAGGGGGTGCTACTCTCTAGCTGTGGTCCCAGGACTTCTCAAAGCTCTGTCTTCTCTAGCGCAGCACTGGCTCTAGGGCACACGGGCTTCAGTAGTTGTGGCACACAGGCTTAGTTGCTCCACAGCGTATGAGGTCTTCCTAGACCACAGATAGAACCCATGTCCCCTGTGTTGGCAGGTGGATTCTTTACCACTGAACCACCAAGGAACTCACTAACCAAATTTTACTGAAGCATTAAAGATGAGGGCATATGGGCAGGGTTGGATGGCATCACTGGCATGATGAACATGAGGTTGAGTAGGCTCCGGGAGTTGGTGATGGACAGGGAGGCCTGGCGTGCAGTCCATGGGGTCACAGAGGGTTGGACACAACTGAGCTGAACTGGGCAGGGTACCAACCCTTGCTCGTAGGGTAAGCTTTTGCCTTACCCCTGAAAGAGATCTTTATTGATCTTTAGTTCTTATGTGTATCACTTCTCCTCTTGGGATTGCCCCTTAAAATGGGAATGACAACACTGGATAGAGGTACTGGATTTCATCCAGTGGAATCTTAGGCTCAAATGTACCTCCTGTCTCATTCCTCTGAAGCTTGGCTCTGCTTGTGTATAACACACCCAGCAATTACTTTAATAACTCACATCTCCAGTGAATGGATACTTTGAAGATCCTTCTTCAAATTCTTGATGAACATCTGAGACTTATCGGTATTTTTTTCTGGATTAAAACTTCGGGTAAATTCTACAGCCCTGTGAAAACACTCCTAAAAGCAGAAAGATGAGCATCACACCACTTTGCCATGGAGCACGATTTTCTTTTTTTTCAGATGCAATTGCCTGTTCAATCATGCTCGCGTTTGTGGAGGGAGAGCTTTTGGCGGGTAACGCGCTTTAAGAAATTTGGACAAAGAGAAACTCAAATGGAAATACATGGCCCCAGCCCTCAGCCGTGCCATACTTGCTGGAATGGTCCTCTGCCTTTCCACTCATCTGTAAAAGTGCAGAAAACAAAGTTGAAAATCGGAATCAGTGGAACGTGGGCCCGACAGAGCTTCTGTGAACTTAAGGATGCTCCTCAGCTGAATGCAGCAACTTAATCTTCAGAGACACTGGGAGTCTTGCCTCGCCAGTTTTGTTGTATTTTGCAAGTGTCCCCCACCATGCGCATCAAGTGAGAAGAAAGCAGGAAGGGAAAATGGCCTGGAGATGGTGGGGAGAGGCTCATGGCCCTGCGCAGAAGGGACTTCTCCCTTCAGTTGTTACAGAAGGAAGTAAGGAAGGGGAAAGAAAGGCTTCATGCAAGTCTAGATACTTCCTCAGTGAAACAGGATGGAAAGAGAGGCTCTGTGGTTTTCCTTATGGTGTTTCCATGAGGTAACGTGTAGAAGGTCCTCACTGCATCTCGCAGGAGGAAAGGTCTGCCTGATCAATTGGGTAAAATACCCATGACCACAGGCACACGTTTCCGGATAGGATGGAGCAAATACATCTCTGTGTGTGTGCTTAGTTGTTCAGTCATGTCTGACTGTTTGCGACCCCGTGGACTATAGCCCGCCAGGCTCCTCTGTCCATGGGATTCTCCAGGCAAGAATACTGGAGTGGGGTGCCACTCCCTTCTCCAGGTGATCTTCCTGACCCAGGGATCAATGCTGAGTCTCCTGCTAGGCAGGCAAATTCTTTACCATCTGAGCCACCAGCGAATACCTCTAACACCTGTATATAAGAGGTCTCCTTCTACCCACGCCCCCCGACCCCACATTTCCCAGTGCAGTTGCTTAGTAATACACCTAAAGGCTTCTGCCAAGTCTACTTCATTTTGCGATCTCTCCCCATTGAAAACGAATCATGAGAGAATGCATTTTCACCCTCAGATGCACCAAAGGAGCCGAAGACCTCTGCTGTGAGTCAAGGGGAAGATCATGGGGCAATCTAAGGAGGGGGCGAGGATCCCCATTACGCCACTGAGAATGGGACAGACTGCTGGCGAAGGGACCGAGACACTGCCACAGCCTGTTTGACATTGGCACCTGAATTTGAGCACGTGCCTAGGCCTGTCCTGTGGTTTCCCCTGGTGGCTCAAATGGCAAAGACTCTACCTGCCATGCAGGAGACCTGGGTTCGGTCCCTGGGTCAGGGAAGATCCCCTAGAGGAGGGGATGGCTTCTCCAGTATTCTTACCTGAAGAATTTCATGCAACAGAGGAACCTAGCGGGCCATAAACCATGGGGTCGCAAAGTGTCGGACACAACTGGGTGACTAACACTTTCACTACTTTTCAAACACAGTAATGCACAGACATGGTCCCTGACTTCGAGGAACTCACTGCCTAGTATGTGTGAAGGAAAGTAGAGATCTATGAGCTCTTTAACTTCTGTTGATAACGAAGAAGCAACCCCAGGGTCCGTGATGAGTCTTAGGGCAGGTAGGAATAAATGGGGGGACATTCAGTACAAGTTGGAGAGGACTTCATACTGGAGATGACATTTGAAAATAACAGTGAAAAAGGGAGAGTGGGGAGCTTCCCTGGTGGTCCAATGGCTAACAGTCTGGCTTCGAATGCAGGGGATGCAGATTCGATCCCTGGTTGGGGAACTAAGCTCGCATATTCTGCAGAGCAACTAAGCCCAGGTGCCACAACTAGAGAGCCCATATGCTGCAACTACTGAAGCCTGAGTGCTCTGGATCCTGTGCGCTGCAAAGAAAGATTCCGCATGAGGCAACAAAGATTCTGTGTGCTGCAACTAAGATCCAACACAGCCAAATAAATGATAGTGGGGATAAGTGAGGGAAGTGTGCAGACAGAGAAACGGATCAGTGAAATCCTGGAGGTGAACTATGCGTGATTTTTAGGGGAGAGGGTAGCATTTCACTGTGGCTGAAGCATCATCCTTTCTCCGTCTCTTAGATGGAGCAACCAGAACTAGAAAGTTCAAGCGACTGATCAAGGTCACAGGTCTAACCTTGGCCTTAGAATGCATCACCCGAGGTTGTCTCCACTGCACCACCCATCTCCCCAGTCTGTCTGGATCCCTACCACATAAGGACCTCCATCTCGGATTCTTGTTCAGCTATTATGCCTGCCTGCTTCCTGAGTGAGATAGGATGAGTCTAAAGTGGGAAGTGAAGAGAAATGAAACCTCCCAACCCAGGGCAAAGGCACCATATGTCTTCCAACTCCTGGGCGCAATGGGGAGACTCTTTAATTACTTTTCTAATTCTACCGCTCCCCCGCCTCCACCCTTGCATCTCAAGTGTTGGCTGCACATATGGCGCCTCTCCCTTCCCAAGGAATTTCTTTTACTGATATCATTTCCTGTCACAACCTTAATATTCCTTTAATGGACTGCTGTTGCTTGCTGCAGAGTTAATCTGTTATCCCTTGTTATGGAGACCTCTTTCCAAATGCCAGGGCAGAGAATCATCTTTCCGAGCTAAAAGCAACACTTTCTTTGTGGATCTGTCAGTTTCAAACTTTGACTTTTAAATGATGGGTGTATTTTCCTGGATTGTGGAGTTTTGAGTTTATGTAAGACATGACTAGGAGGAGAAGGGGATGACAGAGAATGAGATGGCTGGATGGCATCACTCGATGGACATGAGTTTGCATGAACTCCAGGAGTTGGTGATGGACAGGGAGGCCTGGCGTGCTGTGATTCATGGGGTCATAAAGAGTCGGACACGACTGAGTGACTGAACTGAACTGAACTGAAGACATGACTATTAGTTTGAGATGCTTTCCTCTATTAGTTATAACAATAAGAAGAACAACAAAAATATATACCATTAAAAATATAATTCTATTTAACTGATAAGTTCAGCTGTAGAATGGACTTCAGGTAAAACTGGATCAAGCAGATCACCCAAATCACCAAAGACCAAGGTTTTTTCCTATGTCTTCACTTTGCCTTTCAGAGTGTTTGTTCCATCCTTAAGATAGGTTCAAATCCTGGTTGCAAAACATTGTCATCAGTCAGCAGAATTATAAATTTGCCAAATGATAAACCATAGACTTGATGCTTTTCAATTGTGGTGTTGGAGAAGACTCTTGAGCCCCTTGGACTGCAAGGAGATCCAACCAGTCCATCCTAAAGAAAATCAGTCCTGAATATTCACTGGAAGGACTGATGCTGAAGCTAAAACTCCAATACTTTGGCCACCTAATGCAAAGAATTGATTCATTTGAAAAGACCCTGATGCTGGGAAAGATTGAAGGCGGGAGGAGAAGGGGATGACAGAGGATGAGATGTTTGGATGGCATCATTGACTCAATGGACATGAGTTTGGGTAAACTCCTGGAGTTGGTGATGGACAGGGAGGCCTGGCGTGCTGCACTCCATGGGGTCACAAAGAGTTGAACACGACTGAGCGACTGAACTTAACGGAACTGAAACCATAGACAAAACGTCTCAACCCAAAGGCCCCAGTAAATATCTTAATCCCATTGACCTTGAGTGCATCATGTAACCATCCATGTTATGTGACCAGGAGTAGGAGATGTACTGATGGGTTTAAGGCCAATCATCTAAATCTCTGGTTCAAACATTTAGGGATCAGAGTAGGTAAGGAAGAATGAGTGCTGGAGAGGGCCCCTGGGAATCAGCCTGGGCTTTGGGGAGTCACTATAGGGCTAAGAACGTAGAACCCAAATGTCTGCATTTGAATATCAACCCTATCACTCACTACCTGAGTGACTCTGAGAAGGTAACTTCACTTCTTTTTTTAAAACAAATTTTATTGGAGTAAGTATAATTGCTTTGCAATATCACGTTAGTTTCTGCTGTATAGTAAAGTGAATCAGCTACATGTATACACAGATTCCCTCCTTATTGGATTTCCTTCCCATTTAGGTCATCACAGAGCACTGAGTAGAGTTCCCTGCTGTGCAGTGTGTTCTCATAAGTTGCCTATTTTATCCGTAGGATCAATAGTGCATATATGTCAGTCCCAACCTCCCAGTTCACCCCACCACCTCCCTTCCCCATTTGGCATTCATATGTTGTTCCCTACATCTGTGTCTTTATTTCTTCTTTGCGAATGGGTTCATCTGCACCATTTTTCTAGATTCCACCTATAGGCATTAATATGCGATATTTGTTCTTCTCTTTCCAACTTACTTCGCGCTGCGTGACAGTCTCTTGGTCCGTCCACGTCTCTGAAAATGGCACAGTTTCGTTCCTCTTTATGGCTGATATTCCCTTGTATGTATGTACCGCATCCTTTTTCTCCGTTCCTCTGTTGATGGACGTCTAGGTTGCTTCCAAGTCCTGACTATTGTAAACAGAGCTGCCATGAACGCTGGAGTGCATGTGCCTTTTGGAATTGTGGTTTTCTCTGGGTCCATGTGCAGGAGTGGGATTAAAATGAAAACTTCGTTGCTTTGTCATACCAGTCACATTTCAAGGACTCAAAAGCCACCAAGGCCTAGGAGACACCATGCTGGTCAGTAAAGATGTGAATATTTAATACATTTCTGCCATCACTGAAACTTCTGTTGGTTGAAACATTCAATGCTTAATGTCATGCTATCTTTTCACAGGCAGTGATGGGGGAAAAGAGTGTTAAAGTGCTTAATCGACATCCTTTCATTGCCCTGGTTAAAACGCAGGTAGTTTAAAACAGTAGTAGGATTTAATACAATGGAGAGAATAAAATAAAGAGAGAGGATACTGCTGACCCAACAAATTCCTTTGTGTTCGCATTGTATAGGTGTCATTTTGTTGACTACAAAATAAAATGATGAATGATGTAAAAAAATAAGGAAACCTGTTGGATTCCATGAAAAACAAGTTCCACTGTAGGCAAATTTCACTCCTCCTCCGACCCTCCCACCTGGCCTCCCTTGTCTTTCTTTTTTCCCTTTTCTCCAAAAATTGTGGTTCTTTGCAGCCAGGAAGGTTCAGAGTATAAATATGGTGAGCAAAAGGGGCTTGGCAATTTTAATAGACACATTGAAAACGACAAGGAGCCTGGCCGCCTACTTTGGGATGATTTGGAAGCATCTCACCGTTTGTGAGCCAGACCATGTTTTTATAATTAGCTTCTCTGAAAAGGACTCTGTCCTCAAAGCGTGTTGTGATTTGGGAACACGCCGCACACAAAAAGGTTCTGTGGCGAAGGAAAGAGTTGAGGGGTTCTGGTCTGTTAACTTCGCCTTTCTCTTTTTCCCTTGGCTGCTTCTCATAAAGCCTTCGATGTGTCTTTTGTGTACGTGTATGGGGGCGGTGAATGGGTTGGAAGTGGCAAATTGTGTTGGTAAGTGGAAGTATCATCAAGCAAAAGAAACATGTCCTCCTGTTCATCTGTTACCTGGGCAGCCAAGGCCATCCCTGGATTCCGAGCACTCAGCCTCTGTTTCCCCATCACAGCATCTGGCCTCCTGGCTGATGCTCTCTTGCATGTATGCAGAGAGGCAGCTGGGTTTCCCTGGCGATTGACGAGCTCTGAGTGGCTCCCTCTCTCCAGGACCCATTTTCGTTGGCTCACCTTTGACCCAGCCATTGGCTGGTTTTCTCTCCATTTGGACGCTTTTTCCTCCATCCATTTTTCATGAAGACTTTATGTGTCTCTGATCACCCCTTAACAACAACAACAACAAAGAAAAAAGAGGACAAGGCAAATGAATTCTTCATGTGCATCTCCTATGACTCGGTGTCATATATTTTAGAGCTTCTGATGGCCAAAGCAGGACTTTAATGCCCTCTGCGCCGGTGGAGGGTGGGGAGGTGTAATCGCAAAGACATGTCATGGCAAGAGTTTGTTTTCTCCTGAGCATTTACAAAGACTACTGCTCTTTAGATAACCCTGGATAAAACTGCATCCTCCTCAGGGATAAACAAAAACAAAAGCAAAACTCACACACACACACACAAATAGGTCTTAAGAACTATATGCCTGGGGGGTGATTTTGTCTGCATCTTCAGTTTAAACTTGGTAAGCTTTTTAGGGAGGGGTCCCAAGCATAAATGTGAGTTTACCTTCTGATACGCCAGAACTTTAATCTAGTCAGGCAGAAAGAACTAGAACCCTTAGAACCGACATGACTGAAAGTGAGGTCGCAGGATTCTATTTGGATGAAGTAGGTCTCTGTTCAGACTTTAATTATGGAATTTCAGACAGACCGATGCCTCCGGCTTCTGCCTTCAGATTGGCCACCCGGCACTGTTTAAAATGAAGTGGTGGCAGAGTTTCAATGAGCAAATCTATTCATTTATAGCTGAGTGACCTTCTGTTTACCAGTATTAGGGACCTCTGGTGCCTGGTTGGAATTCAGATTTTTCTGAATATCTGGCTCACACTTGGAATGGAATTTGGAACCCCAGCATTTTGGGCTGTGTTCTAAGTTGTTGTTTAGTTGCTAAGTTGTATCCTACTCTTTTGTGACCCCATGGACTGTATTCCACCAGGCTCCTCTGTCCATGGCATTTCCCAGGCAAGGTTACTGGAGTGGGTTGCCATTTCCTTCTCCAGGGGATCTTCCCAACCCAGGGATTGAACCTGCGTCTCCTGCAATGGCAGGCAGACTCTGTACCACTGAGGCACCTGGGAGGTTCTAAGAGAGGGTCATATTTGAACATGATATGGACTGGGACCTAATTCAGACCTGAAACAGATGGTACGCAGACATCAGTCTCTCCTCCACTGATACTCATCCTCCCCTGCCCTGCCCCAATACTCCACTCTTGTTCTCTTCTGTCAAATCATCTGTGTCACAATGTTGCCTCAGTGTGAATGTAATAGCTTGGAAGAAGTCTGCTATGGGTTGCAGGACAAAGGTCCGTCTAGTCAAAGCTACGGTTTTTCCAATAGTCACGCATGGATGTGAGAGCTGGACCATAAAGAAAGCTGAGCACCGAAGAAGTGATGCTTTTGAACTGTGATGTTGGAGAAGACTCTTGAGAGTCCCTTGGACTGCAAGGAGATCCAACCAGTCCATCCTAAAGGAGATCAGTCCTGAATATTCATTGGAAGGACAGATGCTCGAAGTTGAAACTCCAATACTTTGGCCACCTGATATGAAAAACTAACACATTGGAAAAGGCCCTAATGCTGGGGAAGATTGAAGGCGGGAGGAGAGGGGGATGACGGGATGAGATGGTTGGATGGCATCACCAACTCAATGGACGTGAGTTTGCCCAAGCTCCAGGAGTTAGTGATGGACAGGGAAGCCGGGCATGCTGCAGTCCATGGGGCCACAAAGAGTCAAACATGACTGAGTGACTGAACTGAACCAAACGGATGGGTTGCAGGGCAAGAGCTCCATATGGGGACAAGCAAATCTTACTCTGAACCTTGGATCAGGTCCCTGCTTTCTGTGTCACAGCAGCCTATCTTTTCAAATCTCAATATCCTCAGCTATTATGTGCAGAGATTCATTATCTATCTTCCAGGCACAGTTGCTGTGGGAAATCAAATAGATGATGATAACAATTGAAGTACAGTTGATACGCCTGGGACTGTGGGGAAAACTTCACCTGCTTTATTTTCACTTAGTCCTCACAACAACTCCAGGAGATGCCTGTTATTATTATTTCCATTGAAAAGGTGAGGAAACATCTTTTATTGATTTAATTTAATTTTTCTTTTACATAGAAGTATAGTTGATTTACAGTGCTGTGCTCAAGTGTACAGTAAAGTGATTCAGTTTTACGCATATATATATCCATTCTTTTTCAGATTCTTTACCCATATATGTTGTTACAGAATATTGAGTAGTTTTCCTTGAACTATATGGTAGGTCCTTGTTGATGATCTATTTTATATACAATATTGTATATCTGTTAATCCCAACCTCCTAATTTATCCCTCCCTCATCCAATACACATTTCCTCTTTGATAACCATAAGCTTGTTTTTGGAGTCTGTGAATCTGTTTCTGTTTTATAAATAAGTTCATTTGTATTATTTTTTTAGATTCTACATATAAGTGATATCATATGATGTCTGTCTTTCTCTGTCTGATTTACTTGGCTTAGTATGATCATCTCCAGGTCCATTCATGTTGCTGCAAATGGCATCATTTCTTTCTTTTTACAGTTGAGTAATATTCCATTTTGTATGTACCATGTCTGCTTTATCCATGCCTCTGCCAAGAAAAAACATCGTTTAAAAAGAGGTTGAGTGGCTTCCTTGGCTTGTATGTGGGTTCAAGACTAGATAATCTGACTCTGGCTCATGCACTCTGAAGTATCAATACTCACAATGAACAGGGCAGAAAATGCTAATACTCAAAAAAGGTAACTGTTTACCTAGAATAGTGTCATTACTTGTGGGTACTCCTAGTAATCCAGTGGAATTTCCACATGGCAGTTAACTATACTTGTATAAAATGCAGTCACAGTGAAATGACTTTTAAAGAAGCAATAACCCCAGAACACAATGCCCAATAGCTCGACTCTTAACCTGAATTCAAAAGACATTGGCCGCTTAACATAAGATCGCCTAGAGAAGAAGGAAACCTTTAAAAGTTATGGTTCTATTTATAGCGTAGATTGTGATGATGGTCTCATGGGTGAATCGTTATCTCCAAACTTAGTTGTGTACCTTAAGTAAGTACACTTTTGTGCATGTCAGTCATACATTAAAAGAAAGAAAACTTTGCTGATGGACATTTCAATTGTTTCCATGTCCTGGCTATCATAAATATTGCTGCAGTGAATACTGGGGTGCTCGTATCTTTTTGAACTATGGTTTTCGCAGGCTGAATGCCCAGTAGTGCGATTGTGGGGAGGTGTGGTAGCTCTATTCTGAGTTTTGTAAGGAACCTCCATACTGTTCTCCACAGTGGCTGTGTCATGGTTGGGGAGGGAGGTGGGATGAATCATCAGATTAGGACTGACATATACACGCTACCATGTGTAAGATGGATGGCTGATGGGAAGTATTCTATAGCACAGAGAGCTCAGCTTTGTGCTCGGTGATGACCTAGATGGGTGGTGTGGGATGGAGGCTCAGGAGGGAGGAAATATGTGCATACCTATAGCTGAATGTATGTATACCACTCAATATCACAGTAATCCAAGCCTATTTCCCAACCAGTAACACTGAAGAAGCTGAAATTGAATGGTTCTATGGAAGACCTGCAAGACCTTCCAGATCTAACACCCCAAAAAGATGTCCTTTTCATCATAAGGGACTGGAATGCAAAAGTAGGAAGTCAAGAGATACCTGGAGTAACAGGCAAATTTGGCGTTCGAATACAAAATGAAGCAGGGCAATGGCTAACAGAGTTTTGCTAAGAGAATGCCCTGGTCATAGCAAACACCCTCTTCCAACAACACAAGAGAAGACCCTACACACAGACCTCACCAGATGGTCAATAATGAAATCAGATTGACTATATTCTTTGCAATCAAAGATAGAGAAGCTCTATACAGTCAGCAAAAACAAGACTGGGAGCTGACTGTGGCTCAGATCATGAACTCCTTATTGCCAAACTCAGACTTAAGTTGAAGAAAGTGGGGAAAGCCACTAGACCATTCAGTTATGACCTAAATCACATCCCTTACGATTATATAGTGGAAGTGACAAATAGATTCAAGGGATTAGATCTGGTAGAGTGCCTGACGAACTATGGACGGAGGTTCCTGATATTGTACAGGAGGCAGGGATCAAGACCATCCCCAAGAAAAAAAAAGGCAAAATGGTTGTCTGAGGAGGCCTTACAAATAGCTGAGAAAAGAAGAGAAGTGAAAGGCAAAGAAGAAAAGGAAAGATATGC
Source organism: Moschus berezovskii (assembly GCF_049115385.1). Classification (NCBI taxonomy): domain Eukaryota; kingdom Metazoa; phylum Chordata; class Mammalia; order Artiodactyla; family Moschidae; genus Moschus; species Moschus berezovskii. Next base: position 35,435,108 of record NC_142486.1, on the reverse strand, counting down.
CCATTTGAATGCAGAGTTCTAAAAACTAGCAAGGAGAGATAAGAAAGCCTTCCTCAGTGATTAATGTAAAGAAATAGAGGAAAACAATAGAATGGGGAAACACTAGAGATCTCTTCAAGAAAATTAGAGATACCAAGGGAACATTTCATGCAAAGATGGGCTCAATAAAGGACAGAAATGGTGTGGACCTAACAGAGGCAGAAGATATTAAGAAGAGGTGGCAAGAATACACAGAAGAACTATACAAAAAAGATCTTCATGACCCACATAACCACAATGATGTTATCACTCACCTAGTCAGACATCCTGGAATGTGAAGTCAAGTGGGCCTTAGGAAGTATCACTATGAACAAAGCTAGTGGAGGTGATGGAATTCCAGTTGATCTATTTCAGATCCTGAAAGATGATGCTGTGAAAGTGCTGCACTCAATATGCCAGCAAATTTGCAAAACTCAGCAGTGGCCACAGGACTGGAAAAGGTCATTTTTCATTCCAGTCCCAAAGAAGGGCAATGCCAAAGAATGTTCAAACTACTGCACAGTTGCACTCACACACCAGCAAAGTAATGCTCAAAATTCTCCAAGCCAGGCTTCAACAATATATGGATCATGAATTTCCAGATGTTCAAGATGGATTTAGAAAATGCAGAGGAACTAGAGATCAAATTGCCAACATCCGTTGGATCATCAAAAAGCAAGAGGATTCCAGTAAAACATATACTTCTGCTTTATTGATTATGCCAAAGCCTTTGACTGTGTAGATTACAACTAACTATGGAAAATTCTTAAAAAGATGGGAATACCAGACTACCTTACCTGCCTTCTGAGAAATCTGTATGTAGGTCAAGAAGCAACAGTTAGAACTGGACATGGAACAACAGACTGGTTCCAAATCAGGAAAGGAGTATGTCAAGGCTGTATATTGTCACCCTGCTTATTTAACTTATATGCAGAGTGTATCATGTGAAATTCAGGCCTGGTTGAAGCACAAGCTGGAATCAAGATTGTTGGGAGAAATATCAAATACTTCGGATATGCAGATGACACCACCCATATGCCAGAAAGTGAAGAAGAACTAAAGAGCCTCTTGATGAAAGTGAAAGAGGAGAGTGAAAAAGTTGGCTTAAAACTCAACATTCAGAAAACTAAGATCATGGCATCTGGTCCCATCACTTCATGGCAAATAGATGGGGAAACAATGGAAACAGTGAGAGACTTTATTTTGGGTCTCCAAAATCACTGCAGATGGTAACTGCAGCTGTGAAATTAAAAGATGTTTGCTTCTTAGAAGAAAAGCTATGACTGACCTCAGTTCAGTTCAGTTCAGTCGCTCAGTCGTGTCCGACTCTCCGCGACCCTATGAACCACAGCACGCCAGGCCTCCCTGTCCATCATATTAAAAGGCAGAGACATTACTTTGCCGACAAAGGTCCATCTAGGCAAAGCTATGATTTTTCCAGTGGTCATGTGTGGATGTGAGAGTTGGCCTATAAAGAAAGCTGATAGCTGAAGAATTGATGCTTTTGAACTGTGGTATTGCAGAAGACTCTTGAGAATCCCTTGGACTGCAAGGAGATCCAACCAGTCCATGCTAAAGGAGATCAGTCCAGAATATTCATTGGAAGGACAGATGGTGAAGCTGAAACTCCAGTCCTTTGGCTACCTGATATGAAATACTGACTCATCGGAAATGGCCCTAATACTGGGGAAGATTGAAGGGCGGAGGAGAAGGGGACGACAGAGGATGAGATGGTTGGATGGCATCACCGACTTGATGGACATGAGTTGCCCAAACTCTGGGAGTTGGTGATGGACAGGGAAGCCTTGTGTGCTGCAGTCTATGGAGTCACAAACAGTCAGGCATGACTGAGCAACTGAACTGAACTGAACTGAACTGATAGCTGATTCACTTCATTGTATAGCAGAAACTAACCCAACATTGTAAAGCAACTATACCCCAATAAATAAACAAAAAAAAATATTAAGCGGCAAAACTGTATTACTGTAAGAGTGCAATTATTTCTTTTAGTAGAGACAAAGAATTCAGCAAATTGGACATTTAATAGTTGTAGAAAGGATCTTGGAGTTCTTATGATTCAGCTTTTTCAGAGAGAGAAGTTATTTATTCTAAGATACAGAACAACTTAAAGACCAAATTCTGGTCCATTGACATTCAAGCTACAAATAGGTGAAGCTCTTGAAATTCACTGATTCATTCATTGATTGATCCATGCATCTAACAAATACTCACTATGGCCCAGACCCTGCTCTGGTCATGGGGATTACCTAGAGGAACGGTACCTATGCTCTATCCATAAGAAACTCACTAAATGGAGAGTGAAAAAGGGCACAAAAATACATAACTTGTTCATGATGAATAAAGATACTAATATAAATATATTCAGTGTTGTGATCACCTGGGGGTTTCCCTGGTTGCTCAGACAGTGAAGAATCCACCTTCAATGCAAGAGGCTGGAGTTTGGTCCTGGATCTGGACAATCCCCTGGAGAAGGGAATGGCAACCCACTCCAGTATTCTTGCCTGGAGAATCCCATGGGCAGTGAAGCCTGGCAGGCTGGCATTGATGGGAAAGCAGAGAAACCTTAAGACAAACAACCACAGCACTCTCCTCTGGGCTGGGTACAGAGATGCAACCATCACAGACCCTGTCCTCGAGGAGCTCATAAGTTAGCAGCGATGATAAACACTGATTGAAGCAAACCTAGATCAAAGGAGAAAAATGCCAAAAGCCACAAGAAAGGTTTAAACAGGGAGCTGAGGGTTTTGAGGAGTCAGCGATGCACCCAGCTGGGGAGATCAGAAGGCCTTCCTGGAAGAAGGGCCCCCTGATCCGGCTCTGAAAGGTTTTCCAGGATTTCTGAGCAGAAACAGGGCTCCGGGGTGCCAGGCATGGGAGGATCTCACAGCAAATAAACAGTAACACATTCAGTTTGATTTTGCCCCTGACTTTTTGGTGCACATGGCATTATTAAGTTCCTAAACATAAACATATTCCTTTTAAAATCCATCTTCAAAGTAGACCAGAGTTCCAGGCCTACGGAGACTTGACATATCAAAAGAAACTTGCTGACACAAACTGGAGTACCAAGCTTGATCTATTCTAATATACGATTTTAATGTTTCTCATTTTGCAGCCTTGCCAGCTACCATCTATCATCCACTGTCACATTTAAGTTTCCTAAATGACTGCTTTTTAACTTTTGTCACTTATTCAGCAAAGAGATATATTCTAAAGCCTGGCCTCCCCCCACCCCCACCCCAGCCCACCCCTGTGAGTGTGTCTTAATATGAATTGTGAGAGAAGGAGAAATAGAAACGTTTGCTCCATCCAGGATAAGGCAGAGTTCCCCACCCCCTCTAGCCCAGTTTCAATTCCAAGCCTTCACTTAATTATGCTGCTTCTCAATGGTTTAGGATGCAAGAACATAAAACTGGTGAGAATTGGAGGAGTGGAATGAGTTGAAGGTTGCAATTATGAAAGTAGAGAGTAAACTCCTTGGAGTATTTCTGGATAAGGGATCAAAGGAGCAATTCCTTTTTCTTCAAGACATGAGTAAGGAACAGTCTCAAGTTTCCAGCCTTGATTCTGAGACAGAACTAGGGTTGTTGCTTGCTCTGCTGTCTTTGATTTCTTATTTGACCACCAGCCAGTCAACTCTAAAGCTATCACAATGTTAGGAGTGACTTTCTGGTCTGACTTGGCCATTTCCATGGATAGAAATACCTTCTTAAGGACTTGCTTTGCTCAGTTGTATCTGACTCTTTGTGACCCTATGGACTGTAGTCCACCAGCCTCCTCTGTCCATGGTATTCTCCAGGCAAGAATGCTGGAGTGGGTTGCCATTTCCTACTCTAGGGGATCTTCCTGACTCAGGGATCGAACTCACAACTCTTTCATCTTCTGCCTTGGCAGGCGGATTCTTTACCCCTGGTGCCATGTGGGAAGCCATCGAAATGCCTGCTGGTGGGTAAAGCTGTGAAATAACCCCTAGAAGATGTGATATAACCACACTTATGACCATATGCCCTGCTTCCCCCCAAGTTAGTTGTAGTTTACAGCTGTTTTCCCAGTATGCCTTGCAATAGCATTCTCCTTTACTCTCAAAAGTGTCCTGATTGAGACAATACATTTATGATCACTCTGTGCTATGCTGTTTAGTCACTCAGTTGTGTCTGACTCTTTGCAACCCCATGGACTATAGCCCACAGGTTCCTCTATCCATGGGATTCTCCAGGCAAGAATACTGGAGTGGGTTGCCATGCCTTCCTCCAGGTGATCTTCCCAGCCCAGGAATCGAACCCAGGTCTCCCACATTGCAGGCAGATTCTTCACCATCTGCATCACCAGGGAAGCCCAAGAATACTGGAGTGGGTAGCCTATCCCTTTTCCAAAGGATTTTCCCTACTCAGGAAAGATTGAACTAGAATCTCCAGCATTGCAGGTGGATCCTCTACCTGCTGAGCTAGCAAGGAAGCCCTATGATCACTCTATGAAGTACTCTCAGCCGGGGATCCTCCCAACTCAGGATTGAACCCAGGTATCCCACATTGCAGGCAGATTCTTTACCATCTGAGCCACCAAGGAAGCCCACAGCCAATAGAGAAAGTTGCAAAGCAGAGAAACACCCAGGATCACAGAGAGATGCTCCTGGAGTCAGGTGAGTAAAGTCAGTCTCTCTACTTAATTAACTACAACAGGGTGATATCTGTTCATGGGGCTCTATGAGAGTCTCCCTGGAGCCACTTTATCAGCATTAAACCTGACAAGGTGCTTGATCAAGGACTCTGGCACTTTTCAGAGAGTGGTCCTTCAGCAACAGCCATGAAAGTGACCCATCTTTTGCTGTAGCATATACAGAAAGTCCCCTATATACAAATGCGTTCCATTCTAACAGTGTGTTCCTAAGTCCAATTTGCTCATGTCCAAGAAAGTTAGCCTAGGTCCCCCTCTAACACAATCAGCTATACAGTTGTTTTTCAGCTGCTCAATCGTGTCTGACTCTTTGCGACCCCATAGCACCCCGGGCTTCCCTGTCCTTCACCATCTCCCAGAACTTGCTCAAACTCATATCCATTGAGTTGGTGATGCCATCCAGCATCCTGTTCTCTAACACCGTCAGCTATATAGTACTGTACTGTAGTAGGTTTATAATACTTTTCAGACAAATAATATACAGTACACAAATAATATGTAAAGAAACAAACCCCAAAATTTAACATTTTAAAATCTTACAGTACAGCACATTGGAAGGGCTGATGCTGAAGTTGAAGCTCCAGTACTTTGGCCACCTAACATGAAGAACTGACTCATTGGAAGAGACCCTGATGATGGGAAAGGCTGAAGGCAAAAGGAGAAGCGGGCGACAGAGGATGAGGTGATTAGATAGCATCACTGACTCAATGGACATGAATTTGAGCACTCCAGGAGATAGTGGAGGACAGGGGGTCCTGGCATGCTGTAGTCAATGAGGTCATAAAGGGTTGGACACAACTTAACGACTGAACAGCAGCAACAGTAACTTGAGACATACTGTTGTAAAAATTATGGGTCTTTAGCATCACTGAAGCAGTGTATCAGCCCTGAATTTCCCAGTCTTGGAATTCTTGTTTCCTGGGACAAGTAATTCTATATTTCTTAAAGCTTTTGCTGTGCTGTGCTGTGCTTAGTCACTCAGTCATGTCCAACTCTTTGTGATCGCATGGACTGTAGCCTTCCAAGCTTCTCTGTCCATGGGGATTCTTTAGGCAAGAATATTGGAGTGGGTTGCCGTGTCCTACTCCAGGGGATCTTCCCAACCCAGGGATCGAACCCAGGTCTCCCACATTTCAGGTGGATTCTTTACCGTCTGAGCCACCAGGGACGTGGGGGTTTTTTGTTTCAGATAGACCAACAGAATGCTAATTAATATACAGCTCAATATTTGCTGGGCCCTGGCACTAGATACCTTAATTTATATCAATGAATAGAGGGAAAGAATGTACATCTAATCACTGTCACTAGAAAGGAAGGAAAGACTGCTAATAATAATATCCATCTCTATTGAGAACCTTCTAAGTGTCTGATGCTTTAAACTCTCCATCTTTAACATTCCAATCAGACAACTGGGGTCATGGGTATAGCTTCGACAAGTCACTTGACACTGAGCTGTACTCTGTCTTACTTAGATCACCTAATAAATTAGTGATTGAACTGGTGTTTGAGACAGGTTTGTCAGGCTTCAAACCCTATACTCTTCATCCTAAGACTTTTCCATCCACCTCCTCACCTGTCTCCTGTCTCTCCCTCGTAATGACATATTACCTAACCTGATGAAGAAAATTACTCTCAGATGAGGAGATGAATCATTTGAGATGATGTCTAGAAGAAGTCAAGCATAAAAGAAAGATTCTGATACTGATAATTCTAGACAGAGTCTTCTGGCAGGAACCATGCAGTAACCACAAATGTAACAATGACCGTACATCAGTTGGTTATCCATGCATTCTGATTTCTCCAGGATAGTCCTGGTTTATACCTGTTTTCCTATCCAGTGAATGGCTCTGTTAATTCTCAGAAGAGTCCTAGTTTAGCCATGCAAAGTTTTCCTTTATCTAGGAAATGTCGGGATGATATTCTCTGCACTTCCAAGAATATACAAAAATGCTTTATGATGAAAGTGGATCTGTAATGGACTAATGTTTCCACTCAGCTGTCACTGTTGTCATCTACACATTTCTTTGGTGTCTACATTGGAGACAAAGTGTCATCATGGACGTTTGCACATTTCCTCTGCTTTTCTGCAGCTGGGTTTGTCAAGGACAAAATAGGATGTTTGGGATTTTTCTCCAGCTGGAAATTATTTGCAGTTGCAAGGAACTCCTCTAAGAATTAATTTTAACACTCGAATCAAAAGCAAAGGATCCCCACTTTGCAATCAGCTTCCCAGAGTCTTGAAGAGATGACATTTAAGAAGTTGGAGATTTCTCAGCACTACAGCATTGAGAGATGAAGCCAGCATGTTATCCTCTTTGATTCTGAAAGACAAGAAATACATGCATGGTTGAAAAGTATAGAAAACTTCCAGCCCATATTTTGATCTTACCTGAAGTATTAGAATATAATAGTTAAGTTTTTAATTGGATGTGAGTTTAAATCTAGGAGACATGTGACTACTGAGGGTTAAAAGGATGGTTTCTGAAGTAAAATTTCCTGGGTTTGAATGTTGATTCTCATATTAAAGCATCACATGACCCCATTCTGGCCATCATAGAAAGTGAAATGACTCAAGAAATGACCTGGGTATTTCACAGGCTAATTTATTATATAAATAAACAACATAATGTGTTGTGTGTGCATCTAGCCTGGACTGTGATGCCAGAACTACAAATAGGCTGAATATTAATAATTTGTGAACTTCTTAATATCGTCTCTCCTGGTTTCAGCACCTGGGTCTTGGACAGCTCCCTTTTGGATGTACTGGTTTGGCCTTTCTCAACAACATATTCAATTTAATTCAATAAATACCCTTTGTATATGTCAAGGTGATTTTTAACATAAGACGGTGCTAGAGACAGACCACAGCCTATTGTCTCTTCATACTGGCCAAAAAAATGTGTAGAAACTTTGAAAATGACCTTTTTAATGAAGACATAGGTTGGGCTGGTAGCAAAGTTTTATTCAAGTATGTTTCAGATTCATAGCTGTTTTCAATCTAGTTAAATCTCCCTCTGCCCTGCCCTGACCCCCACCAAAAGGGAAAAAAAAACAAGTTTGACCTATCTTGAGCCAAAGTCACACTGTTCTGGCTGTTAAGAATATGATTAGCTTCTGAAAGTGACTGATGCCCTAGGTTTTCAATCATGTTAGAATTCTGGAATAATGGAATTTCTTATGAGGTCTACAAAAAGGTCTGATAGACTTTCAACAGCAGCTTCCTTCTTCTTCCTAGGAACCGAATTTCCTTCTGCCAATCAACTTTTGTTTACTGCTACATGGATGTACAGGTTTACAGTTTGGTCCATGTCAAAAGATCTAAAAATTATTAGTGCATTCAATAACTCTCCTGAGTTCAAATGTCAATTGATCTTTCTCTGATAGAAGCTCATTGGTTCATCCAGCATTAAAAAGTGAGACAAATATAACTTTTAAATGAGAATCCATATCAGAAGACAGATTTGAATCTGGGCTCCAACACTGACAAGCTAGGTGAATTTGGCAGTGGTTTACCTTCATGTGCTTTAATCCCCTTTTCTGAAAAGTAAGTTTTTAAAAAATACTTATTTATTTGGTTGTCCTGGGTCTTCGTTGTGACACATGGAATCTTTGATTTTTGTTGCAACATGCAAACTCTTAGTTGTGGCATGTGAAATCTAGTTCCCTCAACAGGACTCAAACCCTGGGCCCCTGCATTGGGAGCATGGAGTCTTAGCCACTGGGCCATGAGGAAAGTCTCCTGTGAGATAAGTCTTATTGTAATATCTACCAGAGCAGAGGTTCTGGAAAGCAGCACAGAGGTAGCAATGCTGTGCTGGCTACTAGCGTAATAATTATTGAGGTTTACAGATAAAATATAAAGCTCCAAAATAATTTTCCAATAAAGAAACTCCTTTGGATGAATATTCTGATCTGACTTGAAAAAGGCTGGAGATGTTGAGATATGAGTTTATTTCCTTTAAATTTGGAGGCATATTGTTGATGGAGATTGAGAAAGAGCTGTCAATGGGTTTCCAAATTACATGTGCAATAAAATTAAATGCTACACTTTTATTTTAGTTATGTTTTTAGGGATCGGTCCCATGCCTTTGTCAAGTGAAGCTGTGATTTTTGGTTTGCATTTTGGCTCAATCCATTACTGCATTAGCACCTCTAAGCAGAGAGTCATATTAAATTTTAAAGACAATGTACTTTAGTTTGCCTTCCAGTGTGATTTAGAAAGCTTCTACCATACAAACATTCCCACAAATAATAATTGTGAGCTCAGAACAGAATAAAAGCACAACTACATTAAAGCACTTCGGGAGCATAAAAGCAAGCAGATTCTTGAAAGGAGCCATCACTTAAGCAAAGAGAATTACTCTGGGTGAGTTTCCCATTTTCAGAGCTTCTAGCTGATGGCAGGCAGCCTTCTGTGCCATCTTGGGTAGCTGAACCCACAGTATGTCTCCTGTAACAAATTGGAGGATAGAGATTGAGGCAACGGCAGCTACTGAAAAGTGAAAGGGAGTGATTTCTGGAAAAGAGAGAACTTAAGAGGAAGGGCATGAGATCTGGTGTATAAACCTTGCCTCGCTGATCACTGAACCACCCATGCCTAGTGGAGGGTGCAAAGAACCAAGATAATGCTGAACGAAGTGAACCAACCTTTGAGTTGCATTTCAAAAGGTAAGGTTTGTAGATTCAGTTCAACCAAGTTACTTTTCTGCTAAAACAAAAGATAAGTCAACATGCTTGGGAGGACTATAACAGAATTTAGAGTCTCAACAACACAGCATTCACAATACCCATACTGAAAAGGTAAATGTGATTGGTTCTTAAAAAACAAGACACTCAATAGACACCAAGTTGATTGGCTAATAGCAGAAAATTAAAGTATCTATTATATTTATGCATGGTGACATAAAGAAAGTTATGTTAATAATAAATGAAAAGATAAGAAATGTCAACAAAAAGTAATAGTCTTCAAAAGAAATTGATATTTTAGAATTAAAAAATCATATAACATTTGAAATGAAAATTCACTGGATGGACTTAAGTTATATTGGAAATAACAGGAAAGAGTCAGTAAATTTGAATATAGATCAGTGTAAAGGATCCAATCTGAAGAACAGACAAATGAAAGATTGATAAAATGAACAGCCTCAAACATCTGTGGGGAAATATTAAAAGATCTGGAAGGAAGTGGAAGTGTTAGTTGCTGTCATGTCCGATTCTTTGTGACCCCATGGGCTAGGTTCCCCTGTCCATAGAATTCTCCCAGCAGGAATACTGGAGTGAGTTGCCATTTCCTTCTCCAGTGTATCTTACCAACCGAGGGATCAAACTCAGATCTCTTTCATTTCAGGCAGATTCTTTACCATCTGAGCCACCAGGGAGGAAGCCCTAATATATGTTGAATTGGAGTTCCAGGAAAAGAGGCAAGAAGGACTGGGACATGACTTTTTTTTAAGAAATAATGCCAACAGACATTCTAAATTTGGAGAAAGATATATACTTACAGATTAAAGTTCAGTAAAACTCATCCAAAGTAAATATAAAGAACACCACATCCAGACACCTGAATATATCATGATCAGACTGTGAACAGAAAGACAAAGAAAGAAACTTGAAAGCAGGCAGAGGAGGCAACACGTGACATGCAGGAAAATTATTGTTGATTTCTTTTCAGAAACAATGGATTTCAGAAGACGGTGAAGCAAAATTTTTTAGTACTGAAAGAAAAAATAAAAGCTATCAACTCAGAATCCCTTAAAAATACCTTTCAAAAATTAAGGTTAATTGTATTTTTAATAATTGAAGAAAGCTAAGAGAATTCATTAAATAGCTGTTCACTACAAGAAATGCTAAAGCAAGTGCCCCGGATTGGAGGAAAATGATACCAGTTGGTAACTCAATTCTTCAGGAAGGAAGAAGGACATTGGCAATGGTGAAAATCTGGGTGACTTCAAAATGCAATTTTAACTTAATTTTTAAAAAATAGTATCAATTCAGCCTTCTGTATAATTCTTGACACTTTTAGATTCTTAATAATTGGGAGTTGAATGAGAAAATAATGGGGGGTGAAGGGAGAGTTGCACTGAAGGTGAAAAAATGCACGAGCTTGGCCACTTTGATTCTAACGTAGAGTATGTTATTCAAACTCAGACATGGTGATTTTATGATGTCAGGAGTCATTTAAAAATCAGATTCTGAATGTCTGCTAAATGCAAGGAAGTTTGCAGAGGTTAAATCATGATATTGCACATGGCCTTGGCATAGAAACGGTCTATTCAAAAAAAGATGACTGGGATATCCCTGGTGGCCCAGTGGTTAAGACTCCATGTTCCTGAGGCAGGGGGCAAGGGTTCGATCCCTGGTCGGGGAACTAAGATCTCACATGCTGCATGGCATGGCCAAAAATTTAAAAAAGACTAATGGGAGTTTAATGAATGAACTTCTTATAAGGTATGGGAAATCAACAAGGAATTGAGAAGTACCCCAAAGCTAGCAACAAGGGGATAGACATCTTCATGCCTAAAATACTCCTCTAGGGAAAAGTGAGAAAGCAGATGCCAAGCCTGGTGAGAGCTATAGCTGTATAGTAAGACAGCCTGATGGACAACATGACCTTGGACAGAGGGACTCTGCCACACCACTGAGCACTCTATGATGTCATAGTCTAGCAAGGAGACTGGGAGTAAATACTGTGATGCCTCTCCCCTCTTCTCACAGGACCTCCTACTGGTCGCCTAGTTCCTGTCATTGTTTCAATTCAGTGAGGGTTTAGAAAGCAAGGAAGTCCAATTGCTGCAGATACTTCATACTTGTAGCCTCTTTGTATTTTAGTGCGCAAAGCAAGATGGAGATGCAAGAGGCTGGATCTTGATGACAAATGGAGGCTAACAAGAATGGAGCAAACAAAGTCCCTAATCTTGGATTTTGCAGTCTCACAGTAAATGACAAGGCAATAAGCAACCACTCAAATAACTACATGTAGAAGGATCTCTCTCGTGCTATTCTATAACCAACATCGATTCCCTAAATATGAACATTTTCAAAGTGAAGTCAAGCAAGGTTTGACCTCACATCTTCTCTAACCTAGATGGAAACAAGCTGAGAAAAATAGAAAGTATTTGCCTAAGATTATGTAGGTAGTTGATTCTTGCGTGGGAAATCCCATGGGCAGAGGAGCCTGGCGGGCTACAGTCCATGAGGTCGCAAAGAATCAGACACGACTTAGCGACTAAGCAGCAACAACAACATGTGGGTAGTTATTGTGAGAATCAGGTTTGGAACTGGCTTTACTGAATCTCACTTAGCCAGCATCCTATTCACTATGACTTTAAACATAGAGTTGTGGGCATTTTATTCTTTGTTGCCAGGAAAAAAAAAAAAGTCCCTTGCATCCTAGGTTCAGGTTGATTTGCCATTTATGGTATATTTCTTTAAGAAGCTTCAATGCCAATCGGCTTCCCAGGCTAGAACACACAGAAAACTTTAAATCTGATTTTTTAAATTGAAATATAATTGCTTTACAACATTGTGTGAGTTTCTGCTGTACAACATCGTGAACCAGTTATTTGTATATATACATCTCTTCCCTCTTGAGCCCCCACTCCACCCCCTAGGTCATCACAGAGTACCGAGCTGAGCTCCCTGTGCTATTCAGCAACTTCCTACTTTCTATTTTTCATGTGGTTCAGTTCAGTTCAGTTCAGTTCAGTCACTCAGTCGTGTCCGACTCTCCGCGACCCCATGAATCACAGCACGCCAGGCCTCCCTGTCCATCACCAACTCCCGGAGTTCACTCAAACTCATGTCCACAGAGTCAGTGATGCCATCCAGCCATCTCATTCTCGGTCATCCCCTTCTCCTCCCGCCCCCAACCTTTCCCAGCATCAGAGTCTTTTCCAGTGAGTCAACTCGTCGCATGAGGTGGTGTATATATATTTTCTTAAAATCACTAACACTGTCCTAATAGGAACAATGTGCTGAGTCCTTTTAAAATACCAAACACGATGGAAAAACACCTTTAAAAAGCTTTGGTTCATTGAATTCTTTTTGCAACCCTTTCGACTGTAGCTGACCAGGCTCCTCTGTCCATGAGATTTTCCAGGCAAGAATATTGGAGTGGGTTACCATTGACTTCTCCAGGGATCTTCCCAATCCAGGGATTGAACTTGGGTCTCCTGCATTGCAGGCAGATTCTATACCATCTGAGCCACCAGGGAAACCCTTTTTACTTTCACTGAATCCTTACAAAGATCCTATGTGGTGGGTACTATTACCCCCATTTTACAGATGACAAAGCTGAAGCACCAGGAGATGGCGTGGGGCTCTCCATCTCTCACATTATTAAGCTGGGGGGCAGCAGAAGTTGAACCTCTGTAATCAAAATCTTGTGTTATAAACCATTCCATCACCATGGGGGTAAGTGAACTGAAGCTACTCCTGACCTTTCTGACTGGTGACATATTAGCACTGGGTTGGCAGAGTGGGAGCCAATTCATAATTTATCTCAGAAAAAAAAAAACAACACACTTCGTTCATCTTAACTGCTGACAACTGAACCCTTTAGCAGCACCAGGGGGAATAAAGTGGGAAGAAAAATGGCATATCTGTGAACACTACATTATCTTCGGGTCCACTAACTGGATTTTTCTTCTTTCAGAGATAAAATATTTGCAAGAGTTCTGTCTGTATTGGCAGCATGCCAGGGCCAGTTGAACTTTTCCACCAGACCTTTCGGGTTCATCCAAGCCTCCTTGTTTCTCAAGAAAGCCTGTTGATATGAAAGAGCATGACTGTTAGAATTTACATATGGATTGGAAGATTCTGACTTCTCCATGGGCTTCCTTCTGGTCTTCCACTTAGGCAGAAAGTAGGAATACTTAATCTTGGTTACTGTATCATATTTCAGTACCATCCAGAAGTCCTCCAGGCAACATTCAGAAAGATCAACCCAAGTAACCAAGAGAAATGTTTCCTGTCACTGATAAAATCAGTTCATTTCAGTCACTCAGTGGTGTCTGACTCTTTGTGACCCCATGGACTGCAGCACACCAGGCCTCCCTGTCCATACCAGTAAAGTACAACACACCAACTCCATCCCAGTATTTGAACAAGCAGAGGCCACCTGAAACTGAACCATAAGCACCATTAAATTATTAATCTGTTATTCAAAGGGACTCATCAGAGGAACCAAACAACTTTAGCATTAACCTTTATGGTTAACCATGGGTGGCTCAGTTGGTAAAGAATCTGCCTGCAATGCAGGAGACCAGAGTTGGATCCCAGGGTCAGGAAGATCCCCAGGAGAAGGGGATAGCTGCCTACTCCAGTATTCTTGCCTGGAGAATCCCACGGACAGAGGAGCCTGGCGGGCTACAGTCCATGGGGTCGAAAAGGGTCAGATACGACTGAGCGACTTTCACTTCCGCTTTCATCGTGGTTCGTAAGGTGTCCATTTCTGTGGCGCAGCAGATACTCTGTCTGTAAGATTGTTCCATTACCAGGCTTTAATCAGCTGAAGGACAAAGGTCTGCTTTATTATCAAAGGACAGTTGCGGAAAAGTGACAGTTCTGCAGATCATATGAATGATGCTTTGTTCAAAGCGACTATTCACTGCCTCTTTTTACAGCCAGCATGGCTTTCAAGACATTTTTAATTCATGGAGAACATGTCTTGATTAAAGCAGATTTAAATCTAAATAAAAGATATCTAAATGACAAGATAAGTGGTCTGGTTGTCCATTTGTTAGGCATTCTATAGTCTCAGAAAGCAGAATAGAAAAATTAACTTGGTTTCAAAGTTCTAACATTTACCCATAATGTAACTGATGAGAAAAGAAATACTATAAGAAGGCAACAGAATTCCTAATTAGTCCCTCCTCCACTTGAAAAAATTATATAATATTTCATGAATAAGCAAACCGTATTATGACACTGCTATATATAAAAGAGATAATCAACAAGGACCTGCTGTATGGCGCAGGCAAATTTACTCAATATTCTGTAATGACTTATTTGGGAAAAGAATCTGAAAGAGAATGAATATGAGCATATGTATACCTGAACTGCTTTGCTATACACCTGAAATTAACACAATGTTGTAAATCAACTATCCCCCAATATAAGATAAAAATGAAATTAGAAAATAGAGTATATAATGGATTTTTAAATTACTGAAATAATGTATAACAGTGCACCAATCAATTAACAAAGAGAAAAGGATGTTACCAATATTTCTGAAGTCTTTCTTGTATCCCACCTATATTAAGCCTAAAGATAAGTATCTCCTGAATTCTGTGGATGTCATCTCTTAGCTGTTCTATGAAGTTTTACTGAGGACTATTTATTCAGTGTATCATTTACTCTCTAGGTTTTGGAGCCTTATATAAATAAAATCATACTGTACATGTTCTTTTCATATTTGTTCTTATTTTACTTTGCACTCAAAGTATTTTGTGAGATTTTTGGGCTTCCCAGGTGACTTGGAGGTAAAGAATCCTGCCAGTGCGGGAGTTCTAAGAGACTTGGGTTGGATCCTTGGGTTGGGAAGATCCCCTGGAGGAGGAAATGGCAATCCATTCCAGTATTCTTGCCTGGGAAATCCTATGGACAGAGGAGCCTGGAAGGTTACAGTCCATGGGGTCACAAAGAATTGGACATGACTGAGTGATTGAGCATGAATGCACATCTATGTTGTATATAAATATTGTTTCTTTATTTAGCCTGTGTATGATATTCTCATATATATATATATATATATATGCCGAATACATTTACCTGTTTTTCTATTGTTGGACTTGTTGTATGTTTTCAGGTGTTTTTTTTTTTAAAATGTTCTTCTGGAAATAAAGTTGCTAACTATATTTCAGAGGTTATCTTGGCAATACATTTTTTAAACTACATTTGATCTGTGAACAATTCAGGGGCTGGGGGTACTGACCCTCTGTACAATCGAAAATCAGTGTTTAACTTCTAGTCAGCTCTCCATACCCTCGGTTCTGCAGCATTGAAGTTTCCTCCACATCCATAGATCCGACGAACCTTGGATCATGTAGGACTATAGTATTGACTGTTGAAAAGAGTCCACCTCTAAGTGAACCCATGCAGTTCAAAGCCATGTTGTTCAAGAGTCACTGGTACAGAAAATAATGACTACTGTATTCTCGGCTTCCCGGGTGACTCAGTGGTAAAGAATCCACCTGCAATGCAGGAGACCCTGGTTCGATTCCTGGGTTGGGAAGATCCACTGGAGAAGGGATAACCCACTCCAGTAGTCTTTGACTTCCTTGGTGGCTCAGCTGGTAAAGAATCCGCCTGCAGTGTGGGAGACCTGGGTTCGACCCTTCTGCTAATGCAGAAGATGGAAGAGACATGGGTTCAATCTCTGGGTCGGGAAGATCTCCTGGAGGAGGAAATGGCAACCCACTTCAGTATTCTTGCCTGAAAAATTCCATGGACAGAGGAGCCTAGCAGGCTACCGTCTGTGGGGTCACAGAGTCGGGGATGACTGAGCGACTGAGCATGCATGCATGCGTTCTTTACTGAGTCTTGGGGAATTTTTAATGTGCACTAACTTTCTGCAGGGTTTCGGTGGTGCTGACAACCTCACCCCGTTTGTGGTTTGCTTTGAGGTTTTTGTGTTTGCTTTGTATTTTGAAGATCAAAAGTTCTAAATTTGGGCATAGTCAAACATATGTATCTTTTTCTCTGTGGGTTTGTGTCTTGATTAAGAAATTCTACTTTATTCGGATGTTATAAAGACCTTCTTTTTTATTTTTTACTCTTAAAGTTTAAAAATCGAGTCTCATATTTAAATATTTAATTCTTCTTAAAAATGAAAAGTAAAAATATTCCCCCTTTCTCTTTCATTCTCTGAGTGTATAAACTGTTGTGCTGACAGGGTTTATTAAAGAGCCTCCCTTTTTCTATTCTATTTCAGAAACAAAATTCTATCTATGTACTGTTCCTACAGACACTTTTCTCTCTCTTCTTCTGATCCCTTGCTCTGTGCATTCCTGTGTCACACCCACACTGTCTTGATTATTATACTTTTCTATGAACTCTAATTGGATTTGACAGTTATTCCACCATTTCATTTTTGTAGCTATTTTTCTGGCTATTTTTGATCCCTCAGTCTTTCCTATAAGGGTTTCCCTGGTGGCGCAAAAGGTAAACTATCTGCCTGCAATGTGGGAGGCCCGGTTTTGACCCCTGGGTTGGGAAGATCCCCTGGAGAAGGAAATGGCAACCCACTCCAGTATTCTTGCCAGGAAAATCCTATGGACGGAGGAACCTGGTAGGCTATAGTCCATGAGGTCCCAAAGAGTCAGACATGACTGAGCGATTTCACTTTCTTTCTTATAAATTTTAGATTTTAAATATTTTTGCAGTTACTCTAAAATCAGAGCAGACATACTTAATAAAGTCTAAAGTGTATCTCTCTTTAACTTCCGACTAAATATTACACAAAACTTGGCATTTTTTAACTTGAATCACCTTCCTCTCAGTTTATAGTACATTCAGTTCAGTTCAGTTCAGTCGCTCAGTCGTGTCCGACTCTCCGCGACCCCATGAATCACAGCACGCCAGGCCTCCCTGTCCATCACCAACTCCCGGAGTACACTCAAACTCATGTCCACAGAGTCGGTGATGCCATCCAGCCATCTCATTCTCCGTCGTCCCCTTCTCCTCCCGCCCCCAACCTTTCCCAGCATCAGAGTCTTTTCCAGTGAGTCAACTCGTCGCATGAGGTGGCCAAAGTATTGCAGCTTCAGCTTTAGCATCAGTCCTTCCAATGAACATCCAGGATTGATCTCCTTTAGAATGGACTGGTTGGATCTCAACTCTCAAGAGTCTTCTCCAACACCACAGTTCAAAAGCATCGATTCTTCAGCGATCAGCTTTCTTCACAGTCCAACTCTCACATCCATACATGACCACAGGAAAAACCATTGCTTTGACTAGACGGACCTTGGTTGGCAAAGTAATGTCTCTGCTTTTTAATATACTATCAAGGTTGGTCATAACTTTCCTTCCAAGGAGCAAGCGTCTTTTAATTTCATGGCTGCAATCAGCATCTGCAGTGATTTTGGAGCCCAAAAAAATAAAGTCTGACACTGTTTCCACTGTTTTTCCATCTATTTCCCATGACGTGATGGGACCAGATGCCATGATCTTTGTTTTCTGAATGTTGAGCTTCAAGCCAACCTTTTCACTCTCCTCTTTCACTTTCATCAAGAGGCTTTTGAGTTCCTCTTCACTTTCTGCCATAAGGGTAGTGTCATCTGCATATCTGAGGTTATTGATATTTCTCCCAGCAATCTTGATTCCAGCTTGTGCTTCTTCCAACCCAGCGTTCCTCATGATGTACTCTGCATAGAAGTTAAATAAGCAAGGTGACAATATACAACCTTGACGTACACCTTTTCCTATTTGGAACCAGTCTGTTGTTCCATGTCCAGTTCTAACTGTTGCTTCCTGACCTGCATACAGGTTTCTCAAGAGGCAGGTCAGGTGGTCTGGGATTCCCATCTCTTTCAGAATGTTCCACAGTTTATTGTGATCGACACAGTCAAAGGCTTTGGCATAGTCAATGAAGCAGAAATAGATGTTTTTCTGGAACTCTCTTGCTTTCTCCATGATCCAGCGGATGTTGGCAATTTGATCTCTGGTGCCTCTGCCTTTTCTAAAACCTGCTTGAACATCTGGGAGTTCACGGTTTACATACTGCTGAAGCCTGGCTAGTATATCTTTATCCAGTACTTCAGTTCAATTGTATCCGTATTTTAACTCTTAGTTCAGTCACTCAATTGTGTCTGACTCTTTGCTTCCCCATGGACTGCAGCACACCAGGCCTCCCTGTCCATCACCAACTCCCAGAGTTTATTCAAACTCATGTCCATTGAGTCGGTGATGCCATCCAACCATCTCACCCTCTGTCATCCCCTTCTCCTCCCACCTTCAATCTTTCCCAGCATCAGGGTCTTTTACATTGAGTCAGTTCTTCATCAGGTGGCCAAAGTATTGAAGTTTCAGCTTCAGCATCAGTCCTTCCAATGAATATTCAGGGCTGATTTCCTTTAGGATTGACTGATTTGGTCTCCTTGCTGTCCAAGGGATTCTCAAGAGTCTTCTCCAACACCACAATTCAAAAGCATCACTTCTTTGGCACTCAGCTTTCTTTATGGTCCAACTCTCACACCCATACGTGACTACTGAAAAAGCCATAGCTTTCACTAGACGGACCTTTGTTGGCAAAGTAATGTCTCTGCTTTTTAATATGCTGTCTAGGTTGGTCATAGCTTTTCTTCCAAGGAGCAAGTGTCTTTTAATTTCATGGCTACAGTCACCGTCTGCAGTGATTTTGGAGTCCCCCAGAATAAAATCTCTCACTGTTTCCATTGTTTCCCCAATCATTTTCCATGAAGTGATGGGACCAGATGCCATGATCTTAGTTTTCTGAATGTTGAGTTTTAAGCCAGCTTCTTCACTCTCCTTTTTCACTTTTATCAAGAGGCTCTTTAGTTCTTCTTCACTTTCTGCCATAAGGGTGGTGTCATCTGCGTATGTGAAGTATTTGATACTTCTCCCAGCATTCTTGATTCTAGCCTGTGCTTCATCCAGCCCAGCATTTTGCATGATGTACTCTGCATATAAGTTATATAATAAGGGTGACAATATACAGTCTTGATGTACTCCTTTCCCAAATAGAAGCCAGTCTGCTGTTCCATGTCCATTTTAACTATACGTAAGTACATTATTTGATTCATTTTATAGTGACAATATTGTTCATATATTTGTTATTTTTTTGATGATCACTCTTTCCTGCATCTCAGATCTTGCTTCTGGGATCAAGGGAACTATGAAGACAGAAAAATCTCACTTTTACCTGCTTTATTTGTTCATTCATTTTACAAATATTTATTCAGAATTTACTGAATTGAGTGCTGTACTAGATATTAGAAAATGAATTAGGTGCAAACAACCCAATTCCTCTTCAAACTTGCATTATGGAAAGACATGAGTCATATAATCGCACAAACAAAACCTTATAAACTGTGATAAGTCTTCTGGTGGAATGACACGTGGGTTGTGGGGTATATGATTGGGGTAGGGTCTTACCTGGTTGGGGGCTCAGAAACAGGTAGACCGATATGAAATCTCGAAAGACACATCTAAGTGAAGGGGGGAGGAGGGAGTGTGCAAACTTTGAGGGACGGGAAGAAAAGCTGGGGTCATTTCCAACAGAACAAGCAACTTTCCAAGAGAAAAGAGAGAGTGTGGCATACTGGGCAAACTTAAAGCAGGCCCTGTGGATGGCACCCTTGTGGGAAGAGGGAGGGGCCACACAGAAAGGAAGTGACCATCCTACATCTAAACTTCAGCCCTTAATCCCCACACTTCCGCTTCAGGTTCATACAATTCTCATTTTACTAACAAGGCCCCTGACTTTCAGAAATCTCAAGCATCTTGTCTGCGTTAGCAACTGGCCAACCTGAGCTCTGAATCTCCTCATCCCATTCCCAAAGCCCATTTCCTTCTCTTCTGTCTCTATCATGCCCCTCCCCAGGGTGAGGAATTCGGACTTCACGGGGGAGATATCAATGGTGGCTGAGCTAAGAAGGAGCCAGATAGAAGGATTCCATGATCTTTTCTTTAGTTGCTTTTCACTTTTTGTGTTTAAGCAAAATTCAACTGGCAAAGGGCGGCAGGGATCTCCCCACTTCATTCGGCCATCTGCTAAATGGCTTCTCATGCCTGAAATAATTTTCTCCCCAGGTGGCTATTCCATCATGTCCCTCAACTCATTGACCTTCTCCAGTAAGTCAACCCTGATTATCTGAGATGACGTAATAACACTGTCCTCAACAATCAGAGCAAATAGGCAACTAGTCCCAATCCCTCAGCAGTGGGTGTCTCTGGCAGATAGAAACAAAATCAATACACTGGTAAAGCAGCCAATGAAGCAAAATTAATACATTGGTAAAGCAGCCAGTGAAATCCACAAAATTATGCAGCTTCCTAAGCTGTGAGGCATCTTAGAAAGAAAATGAGAATTGCCCAAAGGGCTGCCATTTATGATTTTTAGTCACTAATATAGAAGCTATCTTGGAATCAAGTAACCATTCTCGTTTCACTTCTGTATTTACAAATGAACACTGTAAAATACATCAGTAGGGACTTCCCTGGGAGTCCAGAGGCTAAGACTCCATGCTCTCAATACAAGAGGCTGGGTTCAATCCCTGATCAGGGAAGTAGATCCCTCATGCCAAAACTAAGAGTTTTCATGTCACAGATAAAGATTCTGCATGCTGCAAGGAAGACCCAGCACAGCCAAAATAAATTATTTTAAAAAAGAAACTTCAGAAAAACAAGTAAAATGCATCCATGATTATAAAATTCGTATCATCACCACATAAAATGCAAATATACAAAAACTTGAAAAGAAAAAAATTGTTTTCTTATCAAGCACAAGTTCTTGTTTATCTTCTGAGTATTATAATCACCTGTTGTAAATATATAATTTTGAAATGTACATTTTTATTTTATTTTTCATTCAACATTATATAGTATGTACAGGGCTTTCCAGGTGGCTCACTGGTAAAGAACCTACCTGTCAATGCAGAAGATGCAGATGTGAGTTTGATCCCTGGGTTGGGAAGGTCCTCTGGAGGAGTAAATTGCAACCCACTCCAGTATTCTTGCCCAGAGAATCCCCACAGACAGAGGAGCTGGGTGGGCTACAGTCCATGAGGTCACAAAGAATCAGACATGACTGAGTGACTGAGCATGCAGGCACTCAGCGCATAAATAAATAGATAATGAACATAATTACATGATATCACATACTTTTCAAAAACATTTCAAATCTCTGCATAATGTGCCATGAAGTTGGCAAACAAGATACATAACCTTCTTCCTAAAACTGGGACTCTAGAAATTTTCCAAGATTTTGTTCTAATAAGCGGGCCGATACTGCACACCCTTGCACATTAATTTCATTTTATTTTTTTGACCTTCATAATTCAAAAAGTTCATGTCTGAATGGAGTTAGGCGTTAAGAAACCACTTCCCTGCCCAATAATTTAGTAGTCGTTGACATACTATACAGGGCATTAACATTCCCAACTTTGAAATGGGAATGACACTGTCCATGATGGCAGAATTGCTGGGTAAATCCCTTCACGCTGAAGGAAACACTGTGTAGGTGAATGTTAATGTAAAGGAAAGTTATAAAGACTTTATCCCAGGGCTTCCCTGGTAGCTCCAATGCAGGAGACAAGGGTTTGATCCCTGACCCAGGAAGATCCCACATGCCTCGGAGCAACTAAGCCTGTGCTCCACAATCACTGAGCCTGTTCTCTAGAGCCAGGGAGCTGCTACTAATGAGCCCACATGGGCTACTGAAGCCCATGGACCTAGAGACCATGCTCTGCAACAAAAGAAGCCATTTCAATGAGAAAGCCCTGCGCCACAGCTAAAGAATAGCCTCCACTCGCTGCAGCTAGAGAAAAGAAAGCTCACACAGCAACAAAGACCCAGCTCAACCAAAAATTATAAATAAATAAAATTATCTTTTTAAAAAGATTTTTATCCCAAAAACAGATAATTCTTATGCTTATGGGGCTGTAATAAATATTACAGAAGAAATTTGAAGTTAAAAAAAAAAGTTAATTCTGTCTGAATAGGTGCTATATTAATAATAATAAATGATAATTCTAGATTGCCAGATTTAGGGTAATTATTTTAATTATATGTTTCACCATCTGGCTGACAGTCCTGGGTGTTTAAACAAGTTTTCAATTAGTGTTTTGAGGAAGTGCCAAGAACATTTTTCTCTGAGCGTTCAGTTCCTTGCGCTTCTTTCATAATAATTTCCGTTTGTTTTGCCTTTTAATTTTAGGGTTTAGAAGACCTGTACCTCTTGCAGAGTGACTATGGCGACGGTGACAACAAAGACAGCGATGTGGGGGTGAATCTGGCTCTGTTACCTACAGAGGTAAGAGTTTGACTTCTTGGTGTCTTCGTTTCTTTATGTGTCAAGTAGAATAGGATGCACCCTGCAGAGTAAAAATACCACAGGACAAAGCCTATCACCTGGCTCCCTGCCTAGCACATAGGAGAAGTTCTATATGAATCATCTCTTAGGAACAATGGCAAGAACAATGTCTTGAAGACTGTAGAGATAATCTTGGGTTCACATCTACGTGCATCTTCACACCAGCCCTACAAGCTGCCTTCCTTTGACAGAGATGAAAACGAAGCTTTAAGAGGTTGAGTCATGCAGTCTGTGTCACTCAGTGTTCTGATTTTAAGTCTCCATTTTTTTTCTCTTGGGCTTCTCTGATAGCTTAGTTGGTAAAGAATCTGCCTGCAGTGCAGGAAACCCAAGTTCAATTCTTGGGTTGGGAAGATTCTCTGGAGAAGGGATAGGCTACCCACTCCAGTATTGCTGTGCTTCCCTTGTGGCTTAGCTGGTAAAGAATCTGCCTGCAATGCGAGAGACCTGGATTCGATCCCTAGGTTGGGAAGATCACCTGGAGAAGGGAACGGCTACCCACTCCAGTATTCTGGCCTGGAGAATTCCATGAACAGTATAGTCCATGGGATCCCAAAGAGTTGGACATGACTGATGGACTTTCATTTTCACTTTTTTTTTTCTCTTACTGAACACTGGGAGTTTCCCAATGTAAACAGTTCCTACTAGAGATCTTCCTGAGAACCTTTCTGGAAAAAGATGATGTAAATAGATCCAAAAGAACTCCCAATAGCTTACATTCATGTGCGCACCATACGAGGTGTTAGTTTATTGAATTGTCTCAAATACCATATGCTTTAGTCTTCTGTCTTCTCATTTGTCACTTATGAAAAGGATTTCGCATGCAGAACTGTCTGACTCTGTGCGTGCATGCTAAGTCACTTTAGTCATGTCAGACTCTTTGTGACCCTGTGAACTGTAGCCCGAAAGCCTCCTCTGTCCATGGGATTCTTCAGGTGAGAATAATGGAGTGGGTTCATTTCTGTCATTCAGTCGTGTCTGACTCTTTGAGACCCCATGGACTGCAGCATGCCAGGCTTCCCTGTCCATCACCAATTCCCAGACCTTGCTCAAATTCATGTCCATTGAGTCAGTGATGCCATCCAACCATCTCATCCCCTGTCGACCCTTTTCTTCCTGCCTTCTATCTTTCCCAGCATCAGAGTCTTTTCCAGTGGGTTGCCATGCCCTGTCTCCAGGGGATCTTCCTGACCCAGGGATCGAACCCGCGTCTTGTATATCTCCTGCATTGTCTGGCAGGTTCCTTACGACTAGCATCACCTGGAATGCCCTATCTGACTCTGAGTCTGTATTTTATTTTGTTACGAGTGCTTAAAAGAAGTCAGAAATAAGGATCATGGATAAAGGGTGGATCCGTGAAATCCAAGTATGAATATGTTTCTTTGCCTTAATTTCTTTGGGGCATGATAGGAGATGTCGCTTGTAGGTACCTAGCAAAAAGCCATGATCACCTTGTGAGATGCAGGTGATGAAGATATCTGAAAGTGCTTGCAAAAGCTTTCCTGTGAGTCTAGCCCTGAGTTGGAAATGCAAAGCTGAACCTCTTCTGAGACCAGGCAGGGAACGATGGCAACAGTGCATCATTGCCTTTCTCGTGATAGCGAGTGATTTGCAATCTGAAAGTGAAGTTGGACTGGAAAGGGAGAAAGAGATAACAAGGGAAAAAAAATATTCAATTTGAAGTTGCCTTCAAGGAAAAATGTCACCCGGAAAATGATTTTATCAGGTTTGAAATGCAAATGCAATAAAATCCCTGACATATTTGGATTGGTAAAATAATATTTTTCAGGATTGGGTGAAGAGAGGATTTTCGTGCCGGGGAAGTTGTGTGTAGATATGACTGGCTAGAGTTAGAATATAAAGATCACCATCTCAGAAAACAGATAGTTCTAACCCTGGGTAGTGATTGTGTAAAAAACAAGGCATTTAGCTGTAACCAAACCGGTTTCTATGGCCATATCCCCACTTTTATATCTCAAGGAGATTATATATATATTGCAAGGTCTCAGAGCAATACAGTCTATATTTCTATATATCCCCTGTAAAATTCCATGGACAGGGGAGCCTGATGGGCTAGAGTCCATGGGGTCACAAAGAGTTGGACACAAATGAGCACGAGATGGGGGGATAGAATAGACAGCTTGGGGGTTCTGATCATCCCAGAGTTCCCCTTTTCTAATGATTTTCTGACATTCACGGGTGGACTTCTATTATCACATGTGTATGGAAGGATGGATATGTATATGTCACATGTGCATGAAAGGATGACTGTGTGTATATCACATTCCCTTCTCCCATGGAGTTGGCTGCCTTAGGAGTAAAACCTCACCCAGTAGGACCAGTTGAATTGTCAACCCTTGATATTTCAAAGAGGTCATCACTTGGGACCAAGGAGCTGTGAAGGTAAATATGGCTTCTCAGAGAGCAAGATAAAACAGGTAGCAGAAACAGGGACCATGAGAGAGCAGAGGTCCCATGGAACCATCCAGAATGGAGAACCAGCCTTAGCTAACAACACCTTTCCAGGGCCAGGCTGGCCTCTCTTGGCACCTGGCTCTGTCCATACCAAGCATCTCCATGGTTTCCTCATTTTGCCTAATTCTGCTGAGATGGGAAAGGTCTTGACTTGATGCAGTGCCACTCCATCTTATGTTGAATGGTGCCTCAGTGAATTTGAAGGGATAAATGGAATAACAGCATGGTGATATTTATTGCTAATATTGAATATAAACTGTACTTTTAAATTTTTAATTATTTACTCTTTATCTGACTGTGATGGGTCTTCATTGCTATGTGTCGGCTTACTCTAGTTGTGGTGAGCAGGGGCTACTCTCTAGATGTGGTGTATGGGCTTCTCGCTGTAGCTTCTCTTGTTGTGGAGTACGGGCTCTACGGCGCAGGCTTCTGTAGTTGTAGACAACTCAGTATTTGGGGTGCACAGGGGTTTACTTGCTCTGCAACATGTGGAATCTTCCCAGACCAGGGATTGAACCCACGTCCCCTCTATTGGCATGCGTGGGTGCCACGTCGTTTAGTTGTGTCCGACTCTTTGTGACCCTTTGGACTGTAGCCCGCCAGGTTTCTCTGTTTGTGGAAATCCGTAGGCAAGAATATTGGAGTGGGTTGCCATCCCCTCTTCCAGGTGAATTCTTTACCCATAAAACCATCAGGAAGACAGGTGGATTCTTACCCATTGTCCCACCAGGGAAGTCCTAAACTTTGTGTTTGCTTAATATACCTGGGTCTCTAGCAGATCCAGATAGTTACTGCTCTCTGCCTTCCTTCTACTTAAAATCCATAGGGTAGACGGATTTTAAAAGTAGAGCTCTCCGTGAAAATCCTGCACAGATCCAAGGACAAATAAATATTTTGGTATGGTGGTTCAGCTGGTAAAGAATCTGTCTGCAATGCAGGAGACCCGAGTTCAATCCCTGGGTCAGGAAGATCCCCTGGAGAAGGGAATGGCAACCCACTCCGGTATTCTTGCTTGGAGAGTTTCATGGACAGAGGAGCCTGGCAGGTTACTGTCCGTGTGGTTGCAAAGAGTCAGACCCCACTAGCACTTTCACTTTTTCACATACCTAAACACCAGGTTGAATAAGTCTATGTTTGGAGATCATTAACCAATGAGACCCATGGGCAACAGGTTCGTGACCCAAGATCTATGACTGGCAAGTGCCAGAGTCAGAACCGCAGTCATTTTTTGAAACTGACTTTGAAGCTTGAGTGCTGTGTGATTCTGTGTTAAACAAAGTGGCCAAGATACTAGATAGATGAAATAGATAGGGAAAATGGATGGATGAATGGATGGACCTAGAGATAGATAGATAGATGGGTAGCTAGAGAAAATGGATGGATAGATGGTTAGATGAGTGGATCAATAGATAAGATAGAGAAAATGGATGGTTGGATGGATAGATGGATGGATGAACATAGAGTAATACAGACATAGATAAGTATGAGATAGACATGCAGGTACAGATATGTAGGTACAAGGGGGAGCATCCAGAAATTTTCACAGACACTGATCTGTGTGGCACTATCAACAGAGCTAGGGATGACTACAAACAAACAAAGCAAAACTGAGGACCTCAGTGTAATAATAGTGAGTTATATTAAGTGGGAAAATGAGAGGAATGAGAGAAATGAGGTACTGGGTGTGCAGTGACCCACAAAGCCTGCAAAACAGCGTGGTCTTGGCAATCAGAGAAAGCTGAGCTCTGCTGCCAGCCCTGCTGTGTACTGTTACATAAACTTGGGTGAACAAGTGATCTAATATCTTTAAGCCCCAATTTCTTCATGAATACAATGAATCTAATAAAATAACAACTCATGAGCTCCTTATGAGAAACGGCTGAGATAACTTAAAGTAAATGCACATAAAACATCTGTTTAGCTCCTTTTTAACGTTCAAAGTACACGGATGCTGCAAGGCAGACGGATGGGCGGGAGGGAACCATAAGCTTGCCTTGTCATTTGCTCACCTGCCTATTGCCATTCTCAAGGAAAATGGGGCTGGAATAATGAAAGAGTGCTTGGGGTGGATTTGAGGATAACTGAGGTAAAGAAACTAGCCCTTTCCCCTAAGTTTGCTGTTGGCTCACGTTCATTCCGGATTCCCTGGTGGTGCAGATGGTAAACCCTCTGCCTACAATGCAGGAAACCCGGGTTCAATCCCTGGGTCCAGAAGAGCCCCTGGAGAAGGAAATGGCAACCCACGCCAGTATTCTTGCCTAGAAAATTCCATGGATGGAAGAACCTGGTGGGCTACTGCCCAGGGGGTAGCAAAGAGTCGGACACGACTGAGCAATTTCACTTTCTTTCTTTCATGTTAATCCATTCATTTAGCAAATATTCTATTGTGTCACTACTATATTCTGCACATGGTATTAGGTCCAGTGGATTCATTGGTAGAAAAGATAAGCAGTAGTTTAAAAAAATTTTTTATGGAAATGTAGTTTCTTTACAGTGTTGCGTTAATTTCTACAGTATAGCAAGGTGAATCAGATATATGTATACATTTTGTTGTTTAGTGGCTAACTTGTGTCTGACTCTTTCATGACCCTATGGACTGTAGTCTTCCAGGCTCCTCTGTCCATGGGATTTCCTGGGCAAGAATACTGGAGTGGGTTGCCATGCCCTCTTCCAGGAGATCTTCCAGACCCAGGAATTGAACACAATCTCTTGCATTGCAAGCAGATTCTTTACCACTGAGCCGTCTGGGAAGCCTATGCTGCTGCTGCTGCTGCTAAGTCGCGTCAGTCGTGTCCAACTCTGTGCGACCCCATAGACGGCAGCCCAACAGGCTCCTCCATCTCTGGGATTCTCTGGGCAAGAATACTGGAGTGGGTTTCCATTTCCTTCTCCAGGGAAGCCCATATGTATACATATATCCCCTCTATTTTGAATTTCCTTCACCACGGAACACTGAGTAGATTATAAGCTTCATGAGCACAAGAATGGTGCTTCTATCACAGATAAGGACCATTCTTGTGCTCATGGAACTTATAATTTACTAGAATGGAGGAGACTCACTCTGACTTAGTAAATACACAAGTGATGAATGTTCTAAAAAGGGACGGACACAATGTGACATCTTTTCCAGGGAGATGCAAAAAGTCTGCAGAGTCAGGAAATATTTCTAGAAGCAGGCAATTTTTTTTTTTAATCCAAGCCCTGAATAATGAATTCATTCATCTCAGTGGTAAGGCATGGGGAAAGAGGAAAAGGCCAAATCATTGGAGGAATAAGAATGAGTTTGGCACATCTAGGGGGCCCTCAAAGAGTAGCCAAGTTTTCATTTTGCTAATTGAGTACATCTTTTAAAGCAGCTATTGAATATCATAATTTCATGGAAGAAAGAACATTTGAACACCAGGAAAATAAGGCGACAACGTTAGATTAATGTCAGCCTTTTGAATTGAATAAATTCGGAGTTATAAAATAGCCACTTCGTTTTTCGTGTTTTTACTTAAAACTGTGTCTGTGACCATCGTAGGCTTCCAAGAGCGGTATAGTGCATACTCAGTTGGATCTGACTCTTTGCAGCCCCTTGGACTGTAACCCGCCAGTCTCCTCTGTCCGTGGGATATTTTAGGCAAAATACTGGAGTGGGTTGCCATTTCCTCCTCCAGGGGATCTTCCTGACCCAGGGATCGAACAGGCATCTTCTGCATCGCAGTCACATTCTGTACTACTGAGCCACCAGGGAAGCTCTCCAAGAGAGGTAGAGAGGGGGCCAAATCATTCTTACTAAACAGAGGTTTCGGTTCCAAATGGATTTTTCTACCTGTGAGATGACCCAGAAAATGGATAAACAGCAAAGACTTTCATTCATTCATTCATCCAACAATATTTCTTGAGATATGTATATACATAAATATACACACCTATATATATACCACACCATTTGCCTGACTCTGTCTTCTCTCTCTCTCCATATATATATATATATAATATAGTAGTAAATAAAGCCAAATTTTACATACTGACTTCCCTCAAAGACCTTTTTCTACCTCTCCTCTCAGGGATACAAATACATTTTTTTGTATATATAACCCATATTTCATATACTTTGGCTAACCATCAAAATATAAAGAGTTGTAGAATATTATAACGTGGAAGGAAATAGCAAGCCACTGCAATATTCTTGCCTAGGAAATCGCATGGACAGAGGCGCCTGATGGGCTACAGTTCATGGGGTCACAACAGAGTCTAACACAACGTAACAACCAAACAACAACAGTGTTATAAACTTAGACAAATTGCATATATTACACATTTCATTTTGACATTGAAATGGATCCTACTTGGGGATCCATTCAGGCTCATACAAGGAGATCTAGTTCTTTGAGTTCATCTTCCAGTCACCATTCTCTTTATGAATACGCCACTATATGTATCTGTTTCCCTCCTGGTGGACATATGGATTGTTCTTTTCTCAGGGTTGAGGATGTAAACATAGGAAAAAGGGGGAAAGTAAAGTTCAGTCATTTAAACACCTGTTTTGTATTATTCTGGGACTGTGGGCAGAAGGAAAGATGTAATACATTTCCAGTCTAGTGGAAGAGACAGGGAGGTATTCAATCACTGGATTTCCATTTTAGGGAGATTTACCTTCCAATATGAGCAGAAGGAGTCATTGGAGACAAGGAAACTCAATAGGAAGGTCTGTGATGAATGGAAGGGACCCGATCAGGGGCTGGAGAAGCCCAAATGAAAGCAGTGATGATGAACAGTAGGAAGTAATATGGACAAGAGATCAACAAGGCTGATACAGAGAGGGTTTGTCTTTGCCCAAAGCCTCTGCTTGCCCACCAAGCTACATCTGTGCTGTCCAGGGAGACAAGGGTCACTTTATGGAGAGACCCGATGATTAGGATAAAATGCTGTAGTTCTCAGGGTTTCCCAAGTGGCACAGTGGTAAAGAGTTGCTAAGTCATGTCCAGCTCTTTATGACCCTATGGATGGCAGCACACCCGGCTTCCCTGTCCTTCACCATCTCCTGAAGCTTGCTCAAACTCATGTCCATTGAGTTGATGATGCCATCCAGTCATCTCAGCCTCTGTTGCTCCCTTCTCCTCTTGCCTTCAATCTTTCCCAGCATCAGGGTCTTTTCTAATGAGTCAGCTCTTCCCATCAGGTGGCCAAAGTTTTGGAGCTTTAGCTTCAGCATCAGTTCTTCTAGTGACTATTCAGGGTTGATTTCCTTTAGGATTGACTGGTTTGATCTCCTTGCTCTCCAGGGGACTCTCAAGAGTCTTCTCCAGCACCGGTTTGAAAGCATCAATTCTTCGGTGTTCAGCCTTCTTCATGGTCCAACTCTCATATCCGTACATGAGAACTGGAATAACCATAGCTTCGACTATATGGACCTTTTTCAGGAAAATGATGTCTCTGCTTTTTAATATGCTTTCTAGATTTGTCACAACTTTTCTTCTGAGGAGCAAGCGTCTTTTAATTTCATGGCTGCAGTCACTATCCGCAGTGATTTTGGATCCCAAGAAAATAAAACCTGCCACTGTTTCCATTTTTGTCCATGTCTGTTTGCCATGAAGTGATGGGACGGGATGCCATGATCTTAGTTTTTTGAATGTTGAGTTTTAAGCCAGCTTTTTCACTCTCTTCTTTCACCTTTGCCAAGAGGCTTTTTAGTTTCTCTTCACTCTCTGCCATTGGGCCTCAATGTGATGATTCCTACATGTTGAGCACAGACCTGAGTTTAAATCCCCCTCACAGCAATCCCCTAAGGCAGGTAGTGTGATTGCTATTATGCCCATTTTCTGGGAGGGTAAAGTGAGGCAGAGAGAGCTTAGTGTCATGCACCCAGTAAGCAGCAGAGTGAGCAAGGAAGTGAGCCCTGTCAGCATGGCTCAAGGACCATCCTCTCAATTTCTGTTCTAAATCAGAGCTCACTGCGATGGCACAGGGCTCAGCACAGGTGCAGACAGAGGCTGTATCCCAACTCAGGATTCAGGAAGGTTTTCTGCGTGGAAGTGTCCAGGAGGAAGATCCTGAGAGTGAGAAAATGGGGCTGGGGAGGGAGGGAGGGAGGGAGGGAGGTCTTATTGCCTGTGCCATGGGTGCCCTGGAGAAGCAGAGGATGGCCAGGAAGAGGATGCTAAGAAAGGGAGAGAGCACAAAGAGACAGCGTCCAGAGGTCACTGCTGGGCTGGGCTGCAGCTGATGCTCCTCCGGTCCCCATCCTCAGCTTCCACCTCGATGTGGTGACTCCAGTCCTGTTTGTTTCTCTCCCTTCTCACTCTGCATACCCAGCTGGTTTTTGTACTTTTGGCATCTGGAAAATTGCCAGGCAACCCTGTTTAGAGCAGACACTGTATAATGTATAAATGTCAAATTCTTCCCTTCCTTCTTCACATTCTGGTTGAATAGCTACTATTTACAAGACCATGTTTTTTTTTTTTTTAATTGGAAGATAATTGCTTTACAATGTTGTGTTAATTTCTGCTGTACAATGATGTGAATCAGCTACATGTATACATATATCCCCTCCCTCTTGAACCTCCATCCTGACCCCATCCCAGCCATCTAGGTCATCACAGAGCACTGAGCTAGGCTTCGCACGAGCCATCTGTTTTACACATGGCAGTGTATAGATGTCAGTCCTACTCTCCCAGTTCATCCCACCTCCCCTTCCCCCAACCTGGGTCTGCATGTCTGTTCCCTGTGTCTGTATGTCTGTCCCTGCCCTGCAAATAGCTTCATCTGTACCATTGTCCTAGATTCCACTGGAATCTAGGACAATTATATGCATTAATATGTGATATTTGTTTTTCTGTCTCTGACTTACTTCACTCTGTATGACAGATTCTAGGCCCATCCACATCTCTACAAATGACCTAATATTGTTCCTTTTTGCAGCTGAGGAATATTCCACTGTCTGTACGTATCGCATGCATCTGTTGAATGCTGAGGTTGCTTCCATGTCCTGGCTATTGTGAACGGTGCTGCAATGAGCATAATTGACACAGCCACTATGGAGAACATAGTGGAGGTTCCCTAAAAAAACTAAAAGTGGAACCACCATATGACCCAGCAATCCCATTACTGAGAAAAGCATAATTCAAAAGACCATGTGCTTTTTGGAACTTCCCTAGTGGTCCAATGGCTAAGACTTCACACTCTCAATGCAGGGGGCCAGGGTTTGATCCCTGGTCAGGGAACTAGATCTCACATGCCTCAAATAAGACCCAGTGCAGCCAAATAAATAAATAAGTTTTTTTTTTTTTTTAAAGAAAGATCATGTGTTTTTTAGGCTAGAGCAGGGATGAAGGGGCAGCTTTATTAGTTATAAACATGGATCACCTATGGACTTCCTCCTCAAAAAGTCTGCAGTCCAGTAGGAAAAAAAAGCAACAGTTATCCAGAAACTTTTTTTTTTCCATTAGAGAAGTCTTGAGAAATTACTCTGCAATATCAAGACGTTTGGAGAAGGAAATGGCAATCCACTCCAGTATTCTTGCCTGGAGAATTCCATGAACAGAGGAGCCTGGCAGCTATAGTCCATGGGGTTAAAAGAGTCAGACACGACTGAGCAACTAAACAACAGGAGCAGCAGACATGACTGCGTGACTAACATACAACCCATCAAGAGCCTGGGGCAAGGGGGAGTTTTCCTTTTCACACCACGTTCAAATTGGAAGAAAACTCCGAAAGTTGTGTCTTTGGGCTCCTATCCTTGTGTTCCAGGATGCTGTGGATTTCCCGGAGTTTCTGAATAGATCCCTAGTCTTGTCTGAAAAATTAGCAGATCTGAGATCATATTAAACATAATTAAATATAATTACTATCACTATGACTAATCATCTATAAGTGAATAATAATAGCTAAGTCAAACACAGCGTTTACTGTTCCCTAGAGATTTATCTCCATGCTTTCCAAATAGAAAGTTACTTATTCTTTACAAACATCTTATGGGAAAGGTACTATTATCATCCTCCTTCATGGATGAGGGGATTGAGACAAAGATTATGTAGTTGGTCCAAAGTCACATAGCTGGAAAATGGCAGGCATGAGATTTGCACCCAAACATTATGACTCTAGAGAATCGACTTTGAACCACTGTGAAATGTTTCCTCTTACTTATAAGTAAATAAAACTACTTAAAAGATAGAAGCTAGACTTTCTTTTCTCCTTGATTATATTTTTAACATTGTCTGAGCACCAACAAAATGTTTTGGCCTTAAAAAGAAAAGCTCTCACATCCCCAAACGTGATTTCTACAGATTTACATCAATCTCATTTTATAGATGAAGAGATTTAGAAAGGAAATGACTTTGGCAGGATCACAAATAAGATGAGAGGAGAACACGGGTTAGCACCCAAGCAACACAGAAAAGTGTTGTTAAGTGTAGGCTTCGAGACAGAAACAGCTAGATAGAAATACATTCATTAACTAGCGCTGTAGGCTGGAGCACGGGGCTTATTTTACCTCGGTCTCCACTTCCCCATCTGTAAAATGGGAACGACATTCTATCAAACTCACGGGCCTGTCATAAGGATCATTTGAGACAATGTATAAATGTGATGAGCATCATGCCCATGCATTGTAGCACCTGCGTTGTTACAGGTGTTCTTGTGGCTGTAATTATACCATTTAAATTCACCCTGATATCCTCAACTTAAATCCAGTGGTGTCTCCAAGGTATCACACCATACTTTAGGCAAAATCCCCTGCTTATGTGGGAAATAGGTCCCCACTACCTCCAGTCTTTACTAATAGCAACACCAACTATCGCCAAATAAAATGGGCTCCATGACTTCTTCCCACTGTGTTTGAAGGGACCCAACTCAGTGAAAGAAGATACAGTTTCTTGCTCAGTTGACAATCAAGGACTCATGTATCCAGAGATCAAGTCCTTCAAAAGATTCCACCATTCTCACTGATTTATCATGTTTCCTTCTTTGTTTTTCTGATTGCCAGTGGAAGTCATCTAAAGAAAAATGCCAAAGCACAAGTTCTAGGATGAGAATGTAGAGGTCAGCTAAAGACCTTCATGGTCACACACCAAGGTGCAAAAACTTTTAGAGGTGGAAGAGAGGCAATGCGTGTGCTTGCTCGGTTGCTCAGTAGTGTCTGACTCTTTGCCACCCCATGGACTGTAACCTCCCAGACTCCTCTCTGTCCATGGGATTCTCCAGGCAAGAACAGTGAAGTAGGTTTCCATGCCCTCCTCCAGGGAATCTTCCCGACCCAGAATCTTCTCCACCCACCTGCACTGGCAGGTGGGTTCTTTACCACTGAGCCACTGGGAAGCCCAGGAGAGGTGGCAGGGACCATGAACGAACACAAAATTGTGTCATGACTGAGAGAGGATTAATCTCAGAGCTTCACATCCTAGTGTGAAGAAGACCTAGTTTGGGGTTCTAATGACCTCCTCCTGGTCCATACAGGCCCATCATTCTTCAGACAATGATGAAAGCATATCCAGCTCATGTTCAAGCCTCGGAACCCACTGTGGAATGGCACTCAACAGCTCATCTTTGGGCAAAAGTGGTTCGGTATTCCCCATGGATTTCTGATTCTTTAAAACAATTTCCTACCCGCTTCAGTACTTGTCACGTTTTCTCCTCGGCTTCTTTGTGTCATTTTCTGCTGCTTTCTTTCTTCCTTGAGCTTATGAAGCCATCCATTCTGCTAGAGAAAGCCACCAATAAAAATCACCCCTCTGGATGCTGTGATGAACCAAGAACAGGGCTCTTCCTTACTCGCGTTTCTGCCAAGTTGACATCACATGCTTTTTCACCTTCCCTTACCACTAGTATTTCCGATTCCGGGAAGTGATTTTCAAATGCTAAATGGTGAAATCTTCCTATAAAGAGAGGATTCCGGGAGAAATGGCCAGAAGGCAGTACAGTATTTTTTTCTGATGCCCCTATCACATGAGTGAGTCAAACCCATAGTTCTTCACAAGCCATGTGGGCAGGACTTTAGGGGTTTATTGAGCCTTCTATGGACAAGTAACAGTGTGAACGTAGGTCTGTGATAGGCAAATAGACTTGTCTTACCCAAGGGCGCGTCTCTTTCTTCTGGTTAGAGAATATTTTTTTTTCCTTTGCAAAATTTCCTACCTTGGCCCACCTGTCTTCTTAACCAATGAAATGACCATGTGACTGTAGCAAATTAATCAGAGCATCCTATCCTCTTGGACACAACCATTGATGCAGGAACCTACAGGAGACCTAAGAATAACTAATCAGGGATTGCTCCAGTCACAAGGAAAGAGATACGTTCATGTCAAATACAGCTAGGTCTATACAAGTCTGTGGGCTCTCCAAGTAGTACAGTCATGAAGAATCCTCCTGCCAATACAGGGGATGCAAGAGATACAGGTTTGATCTCTGGGTCTGGAAGATTCCCTGGAGGAGTAAATGGCAATTCATTGCAGTATTCTTGCCTGGAGAATCCCATGGACAGAGGAGCCTGGTGCGCTGCAGTCCATGGGGTCACAAAGAGTCAGACACGACTGAGCGACCCGGCGCACACACACAAACACTATGCAAGTCTAGCACCTTGCACTCACCTGGAGAGAGTCTAGTTAATAAACCAACAAAGAGGAAAAGGGATCTAAGAGATGGCAGAGAGAGAGAGGTGACATCATTTGGGCCCTTGGAATAAGTTACAGTTGAATCTGTAACAATCTGAATCACACAAAAAGATTTTAGTTGTGTGAATCAATGAAACACCCCATTCCCACTCCCCCTCCCATTTTCTGATGCTTAATCTCGTCTTAGTTTCTTTCTGTCTCCTGCAACTAAACCATTTAACGTCATCCCTTTCAAGAGATTCTATCCCCAACAGAATTTGTAGAACATCTGTGTTCATGTGTGGTCATGGGCCGCCTCCAAGTCTCACTGCAAAGCTGGAGAGAGGCTGATGCTGCCTCTATTCTCAAATAACAAAGACTCATGATTCAGGTTTGGAAACAGAGGGCAGAGCTTAACTCCCTCTGTTCCTGACTTAGTAGGTATTATTGTGGGTGTCTGTACCTCTCTGGGCCTCCATCCCCCTCCAGACCAACTTTCATTTGTACATAAATTGTGATTGTGGGAATAGTAGTCAGACAGTATTATTTTAAAGTGTGGCTCTTTCATGTAAGAGTTGAGTGACATCGAAAAGCAAATATCATATAATATCACTTAATATATGGAATCTAAAAGAGTAATACAAATGAACTTCTTTATAAAACAGAAATAGAAAACAAATTTGTGGTTAATAAAGGAGAAACAAGGAGTGGAGGGTGGGCAGAGAGAGCAGCTAGGAGTTTGGGATAAACAGATACACACCACTATATACAAAGCAGACAAACAACAAGGATGGGGAACTATAGTCAATATCTTGTAACAACCTATAATGAAAAGAATATGAAAAGAATAGGTGTATGTATATGAGTAACCGAATCAATTTGCTGTACACCTGAAACTGACACAACATTGTAAATTAACTACACTTCTGTTTTAAAAAGTGGTTAGAAAAAAGAATCGAGTGACATTGAAGCAAAGAAGGCCATGTTTCAGATTCCTCGTCTATAGAAATAAAGGTGAAAACAGTAACTATCTCATGAAGAATGAAAGAATTCACGTAAAGTATTGAGCATGATGGCTGGCATATTGTAAATCTCAGTACATGTAAGTTAATGTTATTACCTAATTGAGACTTGGGGGGATCATAAATAGTCAAGACTTCACAGATGTTACATATACATTCCCAGCCTGTGTGTGTGTGTGTGTGTGTGTGTGTGTATAACACAGAGAGGACTCGGCAGCCACATCTCGTGTCCTCACGATACACAGATTGAATACTAAGTCCCACCTCTGACACTGTCCCTGAGTGGTCTTTGATTGATCAGGTTTCTCTCTCTCTTTTTCCTTTCCTCTTTCTTTTTTCCCCTCCTTTCACTCAGCAGTTTATTGAACACATACAGTACCAAGCATCTTACTAAGAGTGATGTATAAAATCAACAAAATCGTGGACTGATCTTTTCCTCTTGGACTTTAATATTTAATAAGACTTCTCGGATAATTTTCCCTGGATCCACCACCCTGTGAAATTCCCTTTGTCACAGGGCATACAGACCGAACTCTTCTCAAGTGCTTATCTGTGCTTATCTCTCCCCTTCCAGCATTTTCTAGGGGAAAAAAACAAGTAGCAAACAGTGTCTAAACAAGTTGAGTGTGGACACTGATGCATGCATTTCCTGAGCTTTGGCCACTGGAATTGTAGCAGCAATCAGGAGCTGCCTCTGGGAGCAGACCTACACTTGGTTTAGCGGGGAAAAATAAACTAAATGCAACCAAAAAGGCATCGCTTCCTCTGCCCCAGATCTCACGTACAAGCCAGATCGGCTGTGCCTGGTTCTCTCGGTGACAAGCGTGAGTTATAAACCTGGGGCCGCGTATGTTCCTCATCCCTTCCGCTCTTTCTGCCGCCCTGCACTCCCAGGTGCCCGTGATGGAGACGTGATTGCAGCAGCACAGAAGGAAATATTTTAAGACCTGCCAAAACCCTTGGCTCAGAACTCGCCTTCCCAAGCAACCTGTCTGAACACGGTGACTGCGGTGAATTATTGAGACCTTAGAAGGTTCACCCGGAGGAGCAGAGCGCGAGGAGGGTGGGGCCAGAGCTGCAGCTAGAATCGGATGCCCTTCCCTGCTCCAGACAGCAGCCGGGCTGCGGATTTAGCATCTCCTGCGGGAGCTGTCTCCTGGGCCTGCACAGGAGGGGTCAGAGGGCGTTGGGCAGCGGGCAGCTGAGAAATTGGGGCTCCACATTTATTGTTGATGATGAGAGGCCAGACATTAGTAGATGACTGTCCAGATACACCTGGCATCAAAGCTGAGGAGCACAGTTTTAGAATTAAAGCTTGTAAGGTTTGCAGATATAGTGAACAGACTGTGGTTGCTGAGGGGGTGGAGAGTGGCAGCAGGGGAAGGATTGGGAGTTTGGGATTAGCAGTTGCAAACTATTATATATAGGATGGATAAGCAACAAGATCCTACTGTACAGCATGGAGAACTATATTCAATATCCTGTAATATACCACAGTGGAAAAGAATATGAAAAAGAATATATATATATATGGGCACTAGTGGTAAAGAACCCGCCTGCCAAGGAAAGTTAGTTGTAAGAGACACTGGTTCGATCCCTAGGTCAGGAAGATCCCCTGGAGAATGGAATGTCACTCCACTCCTTGCTTGGAGAATCCCAAGGACAGAGAAGCCTGACAGGCTACAGTCCATAGTGTCACACAGAGCTGGACATGATTGAGGTGACTTACAACAGCACGGGACAGGTTTCCTAGGTGGCACTAGTGGTAAAGAACCCGCCTGCCAATGCAGGAGGCAAAAGAGATCCCCTGGGTTGGGAAGATCTCCTGCAGGAGAGCATAGCAACTCACTTCAGTATTCTTGCCTGGAGAATCCCATAGACAGAATAACCTGGGGGGCAGGGGGCGGTGGTTATAATCCATTGGGTCATAAAGAGTTGGACTTGACTGAAGCGACACAGCACACACGCATACACACACACACAAGTATATATGTGTGTGTGCGTGCTAAGTCAGATATATATACACAGATATGTGTATTTATATATATGTATGTATGTATGTATAACTGAGTCATGTTGCTGTACAGCAGAAATTAAGACAATTATATTTTAATAATATTTTTTAAAAATAAAAAAACATGTGAAGGCAGATTCAAATAACACATACAGATACTCCTTACTTCCCACATGAAAAAAAATTGCAATGGCTACTCTAGTTTTAAGCACTTTGCAAATGTGCATGCAATTAGTCTTCACAGCAATTCTACAGGGTAGGTGCTATTTTTATCCCTGGACATAGTTGGGGAAACTGAGGCATAGATAGAGAAATTTGCATAAAGAATGTTTGGAAATATTTGGAAAGAGTAGAGCCAGGATTCAAACCGAGGCAGGCAGTTTACTCTTCGTATTAGCTACATAGCCTCTTCCCAATCATGACCGTGAAGATGAAGAAGATGATGCTGATTATGTTAACTGCCTGAGGCGAAAATGAAGAAGATGATGCTGATGATGGTAACTGCCTGAGCCAGGTAATCCGTCTGCTGCATTTCCTTCACTTCTACAATACCACCAGCTCATGGTCTTATCCCCGTTTCACAGTTGAGTGCAATGAGAATAAGCGATGCAAAATGGTTTGCCCAAGATCACAGGAAGAAAAACCAACCACCCCAAAATCAGAAAGTGTTAGTCGTTCAGTCGTGCCCGACTCTTTGCAGCCCTATGGACTGTAGCCCACCAGGCTCCTCTGTCCATGGGATTTCCCAGGCAAGAATACTGGAGTGGGTTGCCATTCCCTTCTCCAGGGGATCTTCCCGACCCAGGGGTTGAACCCAGGTCTCCAACCTTGCAGGCAGATTCTTTACTGTCTAAGCCACCAGGGAAGACCCTGCCCCCAAGATCAGAACCAGAACTCAAACTGAAATCTGTCTAACCCTAAGGACCATGCTTTCGGAAATGCATTGAGTGCTCTGTGACTTTGACCTAGAAAAGTCTAAGACCTTCACAAATCCTCAAGTTCCCCAGTGCAACCAGCACAACAGTCAAGATTCCTCGTGAATGCAATAAAGCATGGCTGAAGGAAAGCCAATTGTTCCTGTAGAAAAAGAATGAGTCTGTAAATACAAAGCTGAATTTCCACAGGAAGCTCATTCCTAAGAATCACCACCTTCCTATTAATAAATCTGTGATTTCTTATCCTTTCTATCCCCAGCGCAAGCAGTGGGCCTTCCTGGTGGCGGGAGGGCATTTCTTTCACAAGGTATCCAGTTGTGGTCCCTTCCTAAGAGCTCTGAGTGTGTGATGACCAAGTGTGAACAGCAGTGGTGTGTGTAAGGGGTGCTTAGCCTGGCTTGCTAAACCAGGCACTCACTCTGCAATCTGCTTTCATAGGGGATAGATTATGACATGGCATGTGCCTCTGAGCTTGCCTGCATGTGGACAGTGCATGCTAAGTTGCTTCAGTTGTGTCCAACTCTGTGTGACCCCATTGACTGTAGCCCGCCGGGATCCTCTGTCCATGGGAATTCTCCAGAAAAGAATACTGGAGTGAGTTGCCATGCCCTCTTCCAAGGGATCTTCTTGACCCAGGAATCAAACCCAGATCTCTTACATCTTCTGCATTGGCAGGCAAGGTTCTTTTTTTTTTTTTACCAGTAGTGCCACCTGGGAAGCCCTTATATCAATAGTGTGGTCAGTCACTCAGTCATGTCTGATTCTTTGTGACCCCATGAAATGTGTAGCCTGCCAGACTCCTCTGTCCATGGGATTTCCCAGGCAAGAATATTGGAGTGAGTTGTCATTTCCTTCTCTAGTGCCACCTGGGAAGCGCCTATGTAAATAGAGCAATCATCACTTTGGATCTGTGCCCAATGGTGACATTAGCTCTTAATGCAAAACTAGAGCCAGTTCCCCATTCTAATGTCTGTTATTTACCTATCCAGGGCTGGTAGAACAAATCACAGAACAACCATGCAGTGGAATATTATATAGCACTTAAAAGGAATGGGCAATATCACCATGGATTGCAATGGAGTCTTTGTTATGATATATTTCAAAATTAAAAACCTGAATTATATGCAAGTGTTTATTGCATGGTGCTCTCATTAAGAAAAGGGAAGTATGAGCATATAGTAGCTTTTTTTCTTTTTTTTTTTGGCTGAGCTTTGTGGCTTGCAGAATCTTAGTTCCTTGATCAGAGATTGAACCCAGGCTCCAGAAGTGAAAGTGCCAAGTCCTAACCACTGGACCACCAGGAAATTCCCAAGTATGTAGTATCTTATATTAAAAACAATGAGAGGACTCTTAGGAGATATGGGAGTTGTGAATATGTGAGTACTATTTCTAGCAGCTCTTCTGTAAGTTTGAAATTATTTCCAAATAAAAATGTTAACAATTAAAAAACAACAAAACTCCCCAAACAAACAAAAGTGAAAAGGTTTTTTAAAAATCTAAACTAGAGAAAGAGGAAATGAGGGAGAAAACAGTGTGGGTGGGACAGAATCTTGACTTATTAAATAATAAATAGATCTAGCTGTGAAACTGTGTAAATATCTTCCATAATCACCAAACAAATGTAATATATATATATATATTTTTTTTTTTACAAATTTATATTTTTAAAAACAATTTCTAAAACATAACAAATGAGCCTGATTACTCACCAAGCTGATGGCATACACATAGAGAGGGAAAGTATATGGTGATTTTAAAATAAGTGATTTCACCATATATCACTATTGAAATATACTCTATCATCTAAAATAAATGGGGGAAGCTGTTTTAAGAAAGCATATCAGTGGTGGCAGTGTTGCTACTGGGCTTCCCTGAAGGATCAGCGGTAAAGAATCTGCCTGCTGCTGCAGGAGAAAATGCGTGTTTGATTCCTGGGTCAGGAAGATCCCCTGGAGAAGGAAATGACAACCACTCCGGTATTCTTGCCTGGGAAATTCCATGGACAGAGGAGACTGGCAGGTGAAAGTCTATGGGGTT
Organism: Moschus berezovskii; assembly: GCF_049115385.1. NCBI lineage: Eukaryota > Metazoa > Chordata > Mammalia > Artiodactyla > Moschidae > Moschus > Moschus berezovskii. The sequence goes on along the minus strand of NC_142486.1, from coordinate 35,393,289 downwards.
TCAAACAATTGGGCACAACCTAGCTACTAAACACATCACCATGTGTTGCTTTTGTTACTCTGGGTCTGCTGTATGTGTGGTATGGAAGAAAGTGAATGAGAAGTTATGTCAGCGTCCTTGGGAACCAGGGTTTCTAGCTTAGAAGAAAGGAAATAAAGATTATTAAAGTTAGTCCTGGATTCAATTAGTATATACATTTTTCCACAGGAGAGTCATGGTCTAAATATCCGACTACAAGCTTGTTTCCATCATGGTCTAGGACTTCTGACCCTGGGCAGGGGGCTTATTCGAATACAAATTGTTCTTCAAGGTATAGTCTGAAACTGATAAGTGAAAATATGTCTCGAAAAAATAAATACTTGTTTTCGTGGTTCATGGTCCTATTAGAATCCATCATTGTAACTATATACACATGGGTGGAGTGGGAAGGTATTTTCCAAACTCTTTTTTCTTTGCAGGCACGTCAACTATCAGTCCTGGAGTTTTGTGGGTGGTGGAAGAACCCACTTTAATGGCTAATTCTCATCCTTTGAACTCCATCCTCCAGTTAAAAATCATTATTAAATTTAAAAGTATAAAGCAGTTATATTTAAAATGAGATGACACGTCCAAAGGCAAAAAACTGTGAAAGGACATCCATTAATCCTGAATAATTAAGTCAAATCTTGGTTACTTTTCTGAATTGATAAGACCTTAAATATCTGGGTAAAAATTACTGTAGAGATTTGGCATCGGGTAGACATGAGCTAACACCCAACATGTAAGTATGACTTCAAGCCAGTTGCCCAATAGACCAGAATATGAACTTCTGTGGTAGTAAAATGTAGATATCTGTACCTTTTTCTTAGAGTTTTTGGGAAAAGTGAGCTAAATAATAAGGCAACATTCAGAGTCTGACACAGATACAGTAAAGTGAAAGTGAAAAGTGTTTGTCATTCAGTCATGTCCGACTCTTTGTGACCTCGTGAGGTAGCCTGTCAGGCCCCTCTGTCCATGGGATTTCCCAGGCAAGAATATCAGAATAGGTAGCCATTTCCTTCTCCAGGGGACCTTCCTGACTCAGGGATGGAACCCGGGTCCCCTGTACTGCAGGCAGATTCTTTACCCTTTGAGCAACTAGGGAAAGCTCGACATAGATACAATAGGTGCTCAACATGCTGTCACCAGGCTAGGGCTCAGAATCTAGGGCCAACTGGTATACCATTAGTGCCCAGGAGCTTTGCAGCTCAGCTACTTGCCTTTAATGCTTTCCCAAATACAGCAGGTTTGCTGGGCAAATCACAAGTCCTTGAGGAAAAAGAAAGAAAGAGAAAAAGAAAAAGAAAGTAAATGTTGGAAAGCAACTTCACTTTGAGTTGTGATTGTCATTAGGGGTATTTGCCAAATATTCCCTTCCTTTGAACATAAGGTAGAATTTCATTCCTTGAGCATGACGCCATTGACTAGAACTAAGTGATTAGTTCTGTCCTTTGAGATGTCAGCAATAGTGACGTTTGCGAGGGTCACATCCACACTGGAGGTTTTAACTGCCAGTGCAAGACTCTCTGAAGCTCTCTCATAACGCAACAACCACAAGAGATGTTTCAGATTACTATTGTTCTATCAGCCCAAATTCCTACATCACTAGAATAAGCTAAGTTCTTCTGCTGAGTTGTGGTGAATATACAATGAGAGCAAGAAATAAAACTTGCTTCTCTTTTTAAGCTACTGAGAATTAAGAGATGGTTGTTACCATCCTAACTGATATATAAAATCAGTCTGATTTTAGTGAATTGGTGTTCTATAATTCAGTTAAATTAAGCTCATTTTTGCCTTATGGGAATTTTTTAATTTACCCTCAAAACTTTCCCAATAATCAGCATTTGATGTATAAGTTTGACTGTCTTATTCCAGATTGCTTTATATCATGGCATAGATTAGTAGATAACAGAAATGCAGTCAAGTATCTCTTTCCTCAACAGGATATCCTCGTCACCTACTATTCTTCTTAAACATGATCACTCTGGGCTTCTTTCAGCTCCTCTGACAAACCAAGCTCATCCTCTAAGCCTTCATACTTGCTGTTCCCTCTAGACACCCTGAAGCATGTCATCTTCAAATTTTGAACTAGGTGGCTTCTTCTCTTATTCAACCTCTGCTCCTAGTTCACCTCCTCAGAGAGAGAGGAACGGTCGGTCATTTCACCCTGTTTTACGCCCTTCATAGAACTAAGTACTGACTGCATTTGTAGTGTTTACATGTATATTTGCTTGCTAATTATCTGTATTCCCTTCTAAACACAAGATAGCTCTTTTGCCTATTTCATTCACTGCTAGAAAAAGATAATTCCCTTAGAACAGGGATGACAGACAGAAGAGGCCCAATAAATATCATCTAATAAAGATGAGTCAGTATCCCCTCTACCTTTGATAGAAGACATTGGGCATGTAAAACATCAAAACTTCTGTGAGATTATTATTTTACATAAATACCCAACTTCCTACATCTGCTCATCGTCTGAGACAGCAGTAATGGCTGTTTTTGTTTTTTTTTTTCTTTCTTTTGGCTACACTAGGTTTTGTTTTGGCATGGGAGCTCTCTAGTTGCAAAGTGCAGGTTTAGTTGCCCCGTGGCAAGTGAGATCTTAGTTCCCCTACCACAGATCTAACTTGGGTCCACTGCAACAGAAGGCAGATTCTTAACTACTGGACTACCAGCGAACTCCCATGACTCTATTTTCTGACAAAAGCATCCTTTCCCTCCTTTCTTTCCTGATGTTTCTGAAATTTCCTCCTCATTGGAAAACATTCACTCTCCTCTCTGCTGATTTCATCTTAACCTCATCAGTCACAAAAACTCTCATGGGAGTTGTGTTGTTTGGATAGTTTAAACTTTGTGAATTTTGAAACTTTGCTGCAGTTAATTCTTGACATGGACTTCTCTGAATAATTTCTACTTGGTTCCTAGAATATCCGGCTTCCTCTCATTCTCTTTCGAATGGCAGCTTGCCAGGGCTTGTTAACTGGCCCCGGCCAAGTCTCTATGGAGGAAAGTAGACAAAATACTTCAGGCCACAATACTATTTTTTGAAAGATGAAGCAAACTTTGCAATGGAAAACTTAGCAGTCAAAGATGATATTTAGTAGCCCTTCTTTTCTGCCCATTGCTTAAATGGCAACAGCGTAATCCCATTTGGAGGACTTGAACCCCTCCCTGGGACTGGATGAAGCCATCACTTACAGCACAAAGGAAGGGGTTCAAAGTTGTTGACTGGTCCTCAGGCATCTGTCTTCTGGGAAGGCCTTTACAACATTCAACTGGAATTTGCCTGTTTCTTCTTAAAGAAGTCAAAGTTGGCATTGGGATTCACTCTAAAAAGTCTCCTGTGTGGATGTGTGCGTGTTCACTCTGTTGTGTCTGACTCTTTGTGATCCACGGACTGTAGCCCACCAGGCTCCTCCATCCATAGGATTTTCCAGGCAAGAATACTGGAGTGGGTTGATATTTCCTTCTCCAGGGGATCTTCTCCAGGTCTCCCACATTGCCGGCAGATTCTTTACCAGCTGAGTCACCAGGGAAGCCCAAGAATACTGGAGTGGGTAGCCTGTCCCTTCTCTGGGGGATCTTCCTGACCCACGGATCAAACCCAGGTCTCCCGCATTGCAGGCAGACTCTACCGTTGGAGCCACCAGGGAAGAAACGATCTCTGAATTACACCAATGTATACATATGTTCTTACTGAAAACAATGTGAGAGGTCCCTGTTTACTGAGGCATCAGCATTTTCCAAAATCAGCTCTATTCCCTCTGCAGAGGTTAGTTTTATAAATGATTGTGTGTGTGTGATACATAAAATGATGAGACTAAATTACAGAGTAATTTTTGAATAATGTACAATAATTATGATTATGGTGATGATAACAATGGGTAATTTACCCCAGTGCCAGACACTGTACTAAGCACTTTACCTATGGTATATTTTAATCACTTAATTCTCACTATAACCCTGTGCAGAAAGTACCATTTTAGAGATGAGGAAGCTGAGACACCAAGAGGTTTAGAAGCTTATCCGTGGCTACAGTGATGATGAAGAACTAGGGATGGACCTGGTAGTCTCGCCAGAACCAAAACTTAACCAGGAGTTTATACCTAGATGATATCATCAGGTATACAAAATTGAGGCATCCTGGTTTTATTTCCTTCACCGCTATAACCAAGTAGTTTTCCTTAATGTTATGTTTCTAGGGAAACCTGGATCCTTAGAAATTGTATGTGTATTTTTTTCCTAGGGGCAAGATCATAGCTTTTATAAATTTCTCTAAGGAGTCTATGACCCAGAAAAAAAAATAGTTGATAATGTCTGTGTTTATTCTTTAAGGTTAATTTTTGTTTACATATTCAGCAATTATTTTCTGATGGTGATCAAAGCGTTGGGTAGAGGGATGAACCAGGTATGGTCTGATTCTGCCTCCAAGGGTCCCAAGAGTATGTTCACGTATCATTATGATATGGTCCCCTCCAATTCTGAGATTTTTATGAATCTTCAGGCTGCAGTGTCTACAGCAATCTGTGGTTATCTGTCCTTTTCCCACTTACCCAGAGTCATGGCCACGGGATTCTGCATATCACTGTTTTAAAATTAGTTCCTATGGGGACTTCCCTGACCATCTAGTGGTTAATCCTCTGTTCTTCCACTGCACGGAGTGTGGGCTTGATCCCTGGTCAGGGAACTAAGATTCCACTTGCCACATAGTGTGGCTAAATAAATAAAATTTTAAAATAATAATAAAAAATAAAATTAGTTCATATACATGAATTTCTACCTCCTTTGTTGTATCAAGCATCCCTGAAAGGCATGGATGATGCTTCCCACATTTCTGGCATCTCTACGCAGCACTTCATCCAGGGATGGGCAAAAAGCAATTTCTTAGTGGAAGTTCTTTGAACATTCTTCAATAAGCCTGGTGCAGAAAGATGAATCTGGAAGTTAAAGAGATATTTAACCCCCATCTCCCAGCTCTACTTACCAGCTGTGGGGCCTTAGGTAAGTCACCTTACCTGTTGAGCCTTCACTTTTCTAGCCTGGAAAAATAATCTGTCTCTGGCAATTGTTTGATAATTAGAGATCACTGTGCATTAAGCATCTGTCACATAAGAAAGATAGATTGAAAGTGTTAACCTGTCCAACTCTTTGTGACCCCATGGACTGTAGTCCACCAGGATCCTCTGTCCATGAAATTCTCCAGGCAAGAATACTGGAGTGGGCAGCCATTCCCTTCTCCTGGGGATCTTCCCGACCTAGGGATCAAACCTGGTTCTCCCGTGTCCCCTGAATTGCAGGTGGATTCCTTATTGCTGAGCCACCATGGAAGCCCAAACTATTGGAGTGGTGGTAGTTTTGTTGCTAACTTGTGTCTGACTCTTTGCAACCCCATGAACTGTAGCCTGCAAGGCTCCTCTCTCCATGGAATTCTCCAGGCAAGGATACTGGAGTGGGTTGCCATTTCCTTATCCAGGGGAATCTTCCCAACCCAGGGCTCAAACCCAGGTCTCCTGCATTGCAGGGAGACTATTTACTGACTGAGCTACCAGGGAAGCCTGGTAAATTTCTGTGCCTTTTGTTTCTAAGTGGTCTCACCCCCTATTGGTTGGACCAAGTCAGGAGGGACGAGGAAGTGTTTCTCTGCCTGCAACCCCCAAATGGTCCCCCTTCCCAGCACTGAGCTGCAGTCAGAGTGGCTTTTCCCGAAGCCTTTCCATCTCTACCATCTGCGCTGCCAACTGTTCCCTGACTGTGAGCTTCCCGCTTGCAACCCCGCTAAGTAGGTGTGGCTGACGCCTGCCTCCTCTCTGCTTTGCATGGGGAATCTGATTGTGTTTGACAGGCTGCTCACGATGGAGAGAAAAAAACCATGAATTGGATTAAATGCTCTTTGTTTAGACTTTATTAGCCAAAGAGGCTCTGCATAATTAATTGGAGAATAAGCTATAATCTCACATGGAGGCAGAGACTCAACCCCATGAAACACAGCTTTGCTTCCATGTTAGGATGACTTGGCAGGGAGACAGGGGCGGGGGTGGCTCCTAATTTCCTTGTGGTTTTGAGGACTAGATGGGCGTAGACAAAGAGAGATGTCCTTTCCATGCAGAGCTTGTTCATCCACGTGACACAAGGAAACCAGGTCACCTTGGCAGGGTGCTGAGTCTAAGATTCAGTTTCCTTATTTGGGATAAGTTGTGATAAGGATTAAATAAAAGAAAATATTTAAAGAGTTTAACACAGGGGGTTAGCACTCAATATATTTTATTAATAGCTAATATAAATTAATAGTTGTTATTCTTTTATTATCATTGTAATAATTAGTCTTCTTAAAATTTAGAACATACGAAGCCCAACCCTTCTCAAATTGGGCTTCCGAGATAGAAATTTTAAAATAGTAGAATCCTGGAAACTTCCGTTTCACTTTAGTTAGCCCAGAGAGAAACAGAAATTTAGTCACAGTAGACAATGATTTAAGTGGGCTGGTTCATGCTTTATTCATAATAATGAGACCAAGTGTCCTGAAACAACAAATAACATTATCTTTTTAAGCTTGTCCTATTAAAAATAAAAGTACAACCAGAGACGCTTTTTTTATTCATATGGAGAAGGAAATGGCAACCCACTCCAGTATTCTTGCCTGGAGAATCCCAGGGACGGGAGAGCCGTGTGGGCTGCCGTCCATGGGGTTGCACAGAGTTGGACACGACTGAAGAGACTTAGCAGCAGTAGCAGCAGCAGCCCTAAACAACAAATAACCCTTTCTTTTTAAGCTTGTCCTATTAAAAATAAAAGTACAACCAGAGACGCTTTTTTTATTCATATGTGTGTCCCAGTTTATTAATCTGAACCTTTCTTAGTTAAAGAAAAAACAAAGGAAGAACTTCTGCACTACAAAGAACTCCGGTCTGGCTAACATGGCTGAGATGAATAGTCGCAACTCCCTTCGTCTTTGAAAGAATCTCCCCCAGGTCATTACTCTGATACTGAATTTCCCACTTCTGACAGATGCCCTTCTTCCTTGCCCCTTGTTAATGTGCAGCAACCATGTGATAAATAAATGATTAAGTCTCAGATCCTCTTTGGGCTCACACCATCCACTGTGTCCAGCTTCAGTCTCCCTTGAGGCCACATCTATTGTATATTAGCGTAGCTGTACCTTTTGGATAGTGTTTTCCTGGTGTATCCTCCCATGCTTTTATTTTCAGTATTAATTTATTCTCACAACTAAGGAGTAATTTTGTAAGCAGAATATGTATATTGTTGTTCAGTCATTAAGTCGTGTCCAACTCTGCCATCCCATGGACTGCAGCACGCGAGGCCTACCTGCCCTTCACTATCTCCTGGGTTTGCTCAGACTCATGTCCATTGAATCAGTGATGAAATCCAACCATCTTGTCGTCTGTCAGCCCCTTCTCCTCCCACCTTCAATCTTTCCCAGCATCAGGGTCTTTTTCCAATGAGTCAATTCTTCGCATCAGGTGGCCAAAGGATTGGAGTTCAGCTTCAGCATCAGTCTTTCCAATGAATATTCAGGGTTAATTTCCTTTAGGATTGACTGGTTTGATCTCCTTGCTGTCCAAGGGACTCTCAAAGAGTCTTTTCCAACACCACAGTTATAAAGCATCAGTTCTTCAGCATTCAGTCTTCTTTAGGGTCCAACTCTCATTTCTGTACATGACTACTGGAAAAACCAAAGCTTTGACTATAGGGACCTTGGTCAGCAAAGTGATGTGTATGTATATAAATCCTTGTCTTTTAATATGTATTTTAAAATATATTATATATAATGAATATAGATTATACTTTAATATTATATATTAAAATACATTATATAATATACATTAATATATATAATATATTAACGTGTTATAAATTAATATAAAATATATCAATATATCTTTTTTTTTTTTTGCTGGGATCTAGCATTCTCCAACTGATGCTTGTTCAGCAGCAAGTTGTAGTTTTGGAGTTCTTGCAGGAAAAGATGAGCGCCTGTCCTTCTACTCCACCATTTTCCAGGTTGGGACGCTGCTTATTTAACAGCATGCAAAATGCTGGGCCGGATGAAGCATAATCTGGAATCAAGATTGCTGGGAGAAATATCAGTAACCTCAGATATACAGATGACACCACCCTTATGACAGAAAACAAAAAAGAACTAAAGAGCCTCATGATGAAAGTGAAAGAGGAGAGTGAAAAAGTTGGCTTAAAACTCAACATTCAGAAAACTGAGATCATGGCATCCAGTCCCATCACTTCATGGCAAATAGATGGGGAAACAATGGAAACAGTGAGAGACTTTACTTTGGGGGGGCTCCAAAATCACTGCAGATGGTGGCTGCAGCCATGAAATTAAAAGGCATTTGCTCCTTGGAAGAAAAGCTATGACCGACCTAGACAGCATATTAAAAAGCAGAGACATTACTTTGCCAACAAAAGTCTGTCTAGTCAAAGCTATGATTTTTCGAGTAGTCTTGTATGGATGTGAGGGTTGGACCACAAAGAAAGCTGAGTGCTGAAGAATTGATGCTTTTGAACTGTGGTGTTAGAGAAGACTCTTGAGAGTCCCTTGGACAACAAGGAGATCCAACCAGTCAGTTATAAAGGAAATCAGTCCTGAATATTCATTGGAAAGACTGATGCTGAAGCTGAAACTCCAATCCTTTGGCCACCTGATGGGAAGAATGGTCTCATTTGAAAAGACCCTGATGCTTGGAAAGATTGAAAGCAGGAGGAGAAGATTATTATTTTTTTAAATCATCTCTCAACATTTCAACTCTTGGTAGAAATCAAATGCAAAATATCTGCATTTTTAAATTAGCATCTGGCAAGCTGCAGTCCATGGGGTCAGAAAGAGTAGGACATGACTGAATGACTGAACTGAACTGATATTAATATATAAATATAATATGTATTTTAATATATACTTTCAGTTCAGTTCAGTCTCTCAGTCGTCTCCGACTCTTTGCGACCCCAGGAATCACAGCACGCCAGGCCTCCCTGTCCATCACCAACTCCCGGAGTTCACTCAAACTCATGTCCATCGAGTCAGTGATACCATCCAGCCATCTCATTCTCTGTCGTCCCCTTCTCCTCCTGCCCCCAATCCCTCCCAGAATCAGAGTCTTTTCCAGTGAGTCAACTCATCGCATGAGGTGGCCAAAGTATTGGAGTTTCAGCTTTAGCATCAGTCCTTCCAATGAACACCCAGGACTGATCTCCTTTAGAATGGACTGGTTGGATCTCCTTGCTGTCCAAGGGACTCTCAAGAGTCTTCTCTAACACCACAGTTCAAAAGCATCAATTCTTCGGCACTCAGCTTTCTTCACAGTCCAACTCTCACATCCATACATGACCACTGGAAAAACCATAGCCTTGGCTAGACGGACCTTGGTTGGCAAAGTAATGTCTCTGCTTTTTAATATGCTATCTAGGTTGGTCATAACTTTCCTTCCAAGGAGCAAGTGTCTTTTAATTTCATGGCTGCAATCAGTATCCGCAGTGATTTTGGAGCCCAAAAAAATTAAGTCTGACAGTGTTTCCACTGTTTCTCCATCTATTTCCCATGAAGTGATGGGACCAGATGCCATGATCTTAGTTTTCTGAATGTTGAGCTTCAAGCCAACCTTTTCACTCTCCTCTTTCACTTTCATCAAGAGACTTTCTAGTTCCTCTTCACTTTCTGCCATAAGGGTGGTGTCATCTGCATATCTGAGGTTATTGATATTTCTCCCAGCAATCTTGATTCCAGCTTGTGCTTCTTCCAACCTAGTGTTCCTCATGATGTGCTCTGCATATAAGTTAAATAAGCAGGGTGACAATATACAGCCTTGACGTACTCCTTTTCCTATTTGGAACCAGTCTGTTGTTCCATGTCCAGTTCTAACTTTTGCTTCTATACATTAAAAGACAAAGATTCTGACAATCCTTGTCTTTTAATTGGATTGCTTTATCTATTCACATATTTTATAATTTATTTTATATTTAGTTATAACTATTACTTTACTATTTTCTCTATTTGTCTCCTTCCTTCCATTTTCTCTCTCTCTTGCTTGGTTTCTGTTGGGGTATTTTGTTATACCTTCTACTCCTTCTACTGAAATAATATCTATGCATACTTTTACTATTCTCTCAACAGTTAGAAATTAGAGCATATGTCCTTAACTCTAGTAAAATATGAATTACTATATTCACTCCTTTCCTGACATTTAGAACCTCACTGGTTCCAAATAGGAAAAGGTGTACGTCAAGGTTGTATATTGTCACCTTGCTTATTTAACTTATATGCAGAGTACATCATGAGGAACGCTGGGCTGGAAGAAGCACAAGCTGGAATCAAGATTGCTGGGAGAAATATCAATAACCTCAGATATGCAGATGACACTACCCTTATGGCAGAAAGTGAAGAGGAACTCAAAAGCCTCTTGATGAAAGTGAAAGAGGAGAGTAAAAAGGTTGGCTTGAAGCTCAACATTCAGAAAACAAAGATCATGGCATCTGGTCCCATCACTTCATGGGAAATAGATGGAAAAACAGTGGAAACAGTGTCAGACTTTATTTTTTTGGGCTCCAAAATCACTGCAGATGCTGATTGCAGCCATGAAATTAAAAGACGCTTGCTCCTTGGAAGGAAAGTTATGACCAACCTTGATAGTATATTAAAAAGCAGAGACATTACTTTGCCAACAAAGGTCCGTCTAGTCAAGGCTATGGTTTTTCCCATGGTCATGTATGGATGTGAGAGTTGGACTATAAAGAAAGCTGATCGCCGAAGAATCGATGCTTTTGAACTGTGGTGTTGGAGAAGACTCTTGAGAGTCCCTTATACTGCAAGGAGATCCAACCAGTCCATTCTAAAGGAGATCAATCCTGGGTGTTCATTGGAAGGACTGATGCTAAAGCTGAAACTCCAATACTTTGGCCACCTCATGTGACGAGTTGACTCACTGGAAAAGACTCTGATGCTGGGAAGGATTGGGGGCGGGAGGAGAAGGGGACAACGGAGAATGAGATGGCTGGATGGCATCACCAACTCTGTGGACATGAGTTTGAGTGAACTCCGGGAGTTGGTGATGGACAGGGAGGCCTGGCGTGCTGTGATTCATGGGGTCGCGGAGAGTCGGAGACTGAGCGACTGAACTGAACTGAACTGATACTTTAGGTCCATTCACTCTCTCTTGCCTTCTGTTATATAATTGTCATGTATTTTAAATGTATCAGTTCAGTTCAGTCGCTCAGTCATGTCCGACTCTTTGGGACTCCATGAATCACAGCACACCAGGCCTCCCTGTCCATCACCAACTCCCGGAGTTCACTCAAACTCATGTCCATCGAGTCGGTGATGCCATCCAGCCATCTCACTCTCTGTTGTCCCCTTCTCCTCCCACCCTCAATCCCTCCCAGCATCAGAGTCTTTTCCAGTGAGTCAACTCGTCGCATGAGGTGGCCAAAGTATTGGAGTTTCAGCTTTAGCATCAGTCCTTCCAATGAACACCCAGGAATGATCTCCTTTAGAATGGACTGGTTGGATCTCCTTGCAGTCCAAGGGACTCTCAAGAGTCTTCTCCAGCACCACAATTCAAAAGCATCAATTCTTCGGCAATCAGCTTTCTTCATAGTCCAACTCTCACATCCATACATGACAATATTATCTTTCTGTGCCATTCATAGACACACATTTTATCCATGCAGCTAATCAAATTTTTCTATTGCTCTTCTTTCTCGTCCACATTTCCATGCTTTCATCTAGGATAATTTTTCCTGAACCTGAAGAACTTTATTTTTTAAAATATTTCTTTCAGTGTAGGTCTGCTCTAAACTATCTCAGGTTTTGTTTTTCTGGAAATGTTCTTATTTTGCCCCCAATTTTTAAATATATTTTTCTTGTAAAGAATTCTAGGTTGGCAGTTATTTTTATGCAATATTTTTGTTTTGTTTTCCTTTTATTCTGAGAATTAGCATCATACTTATTGTTATTTCTCTGAAGACAGGGTTTCATTTTCTCCACCTGCTTTTAAGATTTTTCTCTCTTTGGTTTTCAATAGTTATATTGTAATGTGAGTGAACATGGTTTTCTTTGCATGCATATTACTTAAGTTTGTCGTGCTTCTTGAATCTGTGGTTGTATATCTTTCATCAGTTTTAGAAAATTCTCAGGTACTGTTTTTTCAAAAATTGCTTCTGTCCCTTTCTGTCTGACATCCAATTCTGATATCCTAGGTACATGCGTGTTAAATCAAAATTCTGTGTCCCACATGCCACTTTTCTGTTTTTTTTACTCATAATTTTTTCTCTCTGAGCTTCTGTCTAAATGCTTTCTATTGATTTACCCTCTGATTCATTAGTACTCTCTGGTGTATGACTGCTGCATCAGTTAAACACCACTGCAATATTAATTTCTTTTTTCCAGTGTTATATTTTCCTTAAATTAGCTTCTCTGCATTGTAATTATCTTTCTAAATTGCCTATTTTGTCTTTCGTATTTTGAAGGTATTAATCACGTTGTTTTTCAGCCCATGTGTGATGTATAATCCAATACATGGGCCACTTACTCCTAGCTCTGTTTCTGTGACCCTTCTCTTCTGTTGCCCTAACGTCTTGATATGCATGGGAAGTATTGCATGAATTCCAGGCAAGATATATTTGAAAAAATATATTGTAAAGGCTTTGGATGTTATTATCTTTCTCCTGGAAGAATTTAGCTTCTAGCCAGAATTTTGAATAAGAGAAAATTATCAAAACACAATCAAGCATCAAGATGATTAAAAATATGTTTTAGGTTTAAAGAGTATTTCATTTTACCTCTCCGTCTTGGGCCCTGTCCTTCACCTGCCCCCAAAGAAATGACTATCATTTTTCCTAGAGCTTCTCCACTTTGTTGAACCCTGAACCCCAATTCTTATCTCCTCTGCATTTTTGGTGGGTTCTCAGTCTCCCAATGGTGACTTTTTGCCTGGTGTTCTTGGCTCTCGTTCTGTCCTCCACTTATAAACAAACAAATACGTCAAAGGGGAAAACCAGCTTGGACTATCAGACTGTATTCCTGTCTTTGCCTTCTTTCTGAGATCTTGCCTACTTGGGTCTGGGATGTCTGGATAATTCTGAACTTCATATTTGCTTTGCTTTTTGGCCTCCTCAACCCTATGAGACTGAGGCAAGTTCCAGTCAATTTCTCTGGTTCTCTTTATAGATGCTTTCTATTCAGATTCTCAAGTTTACTGGGCTTACCTCAGTGGTCTCCATTCTCCCTAGAGCTTTTCGACCACTATCCTAAGTCATCCTAAGTCATAGCTGCTCTGATAACTATTAAATGCTTTCTATAATAACACAGTAATTTTAGTTGATCCTGCTGGAAGTGCTGATCTAATCTAAATGTGTTTGTCAGAACTGGAAATGGACGTTTGGTCTACATTTCAAACTGCGGGATTTGTTAGAGCAGTAGTCCCCATCCTTGTTGACTCCAGGGACTGGTTTTGTGGAAGACAGTTTTTCTGTGGACAGTGCGGACGGATGGTTTCAGGATTGTTCAAGCGCATTGGGGATCAGCTATACATACAGATGAAGCTGCTTGCTTGCCCACTGCTCACCTCCTGCTGTGTGGCCCAATTCCCTAGCCCCTGGGAGATCGGGTGCCTCCGTGCTAGGAATCTCAAATTCCTAACAAAGATATAATCATATGTATCTCCAAACCAGACCTCAGAAACTTGAAGGAATTGTCCCTCGAAGTTTCACTTGGGAAGCCCTCGGATGAAGCCCTGCTTGGTGGCAGTGATGGAAACAGAGACAGATGAAGCCTCCGATTTTCAAGAACGCCGTCTGGTCCCCTGGCAGGCTTCACACGGCAGCCCTTCCTCTTCAGAGAGAACGCCTCCTTCCATATGTTCCCAGAGACGGGAAGCTCGGTCCAGGGCCTCTTTCCAAAGACAAGTGCGTTTTCCCACATGGATGGTTGGGAGTTTTGTTTCTTCAGGCTTCGCTGGGAGTCATTTGAGGTGAGTTCGCTTGAAGGCTGTGCCTTTGGAAGGCTTGGTGCTGGCCTCCAGGGTCTGTTTCCTCTTCTTTCCAGACACATTCACCTCCACACCTCACCTCACTTAAGCTTCCCTGGTGGCTCAGGTGGTAAAGAATCTGCCTGCAATGTGAGAGACCTGGGTTCGACTCCTGGGTTGGGACAATCCCCTGGAGAAGGGAATGACGACCCACTCCAGTATTCTTGCCTGGAGAACTCCATGGACAGAGGAGCCTGGCGGACTACAGCCCATGCAGTGGCAAAGAGTCAGACATGACTGAACAACTAATGCTTTCACTTTCACCTCAACTTAACATATTTGAAACCTTCCATTCCCTCACCCCCACAGCCAACATGGCTGATTTCTCTTGCCTGCGTTCTACCCCGGCTCCTTGCCGCTGACACAGCCTCTATCACCCTGGGTGACCACAAACTAGTATTTTTCTCATGTAGCTTCTTCCGCCGCAAACCCATCCCTCCAAGTCAAACTGGCTTCTGCATGATCTTTCTAAAACACACACTTGGTCATGAGGTTTCCCTGTTTAAAATGTTTCAGCCTTAAGGGCAGCACATCGGTACTTCCCCTATGGAGGGAGAGACATCCTACAGCCCACCACCACCCGCAGAACAGTTTGTGAATATATATCACACCTTTGCGAGTATATGCCGTGAAAAAATCGCTTTCTCTTTACCCGGCAATTCCAATTCTACTAATTTACCTTCAGATATCCTAGTGAAGAATATCCATTGCAACACTGTTCAAATAAAGATTGGGAAAAGCCTGAGTGATCATTAACTGATGCTGTTTAAATAAATTATGCTGACTCTTGCAGGAATGCCAAGTGGCTTTTTTTTTTTTTTTTGAAAGCATATGTGTGTATGTTCAGTCTCTCAGTCGTGTCCAACTCTTTGCGACCCCATGGACTGTAGCCTGTCAATCTCCTCTGTCCATGGAATTTTCCAGGCAAGAATACTGCAGTGGCTTTCCATTTCCTACTCCAGTGAATATCCCCAAGCCAGGAATCTAACCAGCGTCTCCTGCATTAGCAGGCAGATTCTTTACCACTGGCACCACCTGGGAAGCCCTTTTAAAGCATAAGGTGGACACTTAAGTGCTTTTATGGATTAGTTTGCTAAGATATCCTTTTAAGTGAAAAAATAAAAACCAAGTTGTCAAACTGTAAATGCGATAGTCCTTTATATGTCTCAAAAAAGTGACAGAAAAATAGACATTTCTTCACTTATGTATCAGCTGTCTTGCACACTAAAATGTGACCTCTATGAGTACCAAGATTTTGCTGTTTTCTCCATTCTATCTTCTGAATCTGGGCACAATAAGGGCTTAGTAAACGTGTTGTTTAATATACCAGAGAAAAGGGCCTGGATGCTGGTCTGTTGTGTCATGGTTTGATTAGGATTTTGAATACACTTGTTCATGACAAGAGTGAAGTTGTTTTTGGGAATGAAGTGATTTTCAAGAATGGAGCTATTATTTTGATATAAAAGGGAAATGATATGTCAGGATGTCATTATCCACACCTGTGTTTGCAGAGAAGCTCTCGGTAGCCCAGCTGCTGAGGGACCCCAGGGGGGCTTATCGATAAGAACTTGGGAAGAAACAAATGTGGGGAGGGGAGGAACTTCCCTGCTGGTCCAGTGGTTAAGACACCATGCTTCCAATGCAGGGGGCACAGGTTCGACCCCTGGTTGGAGAAGTAAGATCCTGCCTGCCATGCCAAGATGGCTGAAAAAAAATGTTGTGTATATATATATATTATATAAATAAAAGAAGCAATTATGGGGAGGGGATATTTAATCAGCAATTGCTCAGAGTTTGTGAGAACCATTCAGGAATGTTTGTCTGGGCAAGGCTCCCCTTTGCTGATCTCAGTAGCTCTCATGGAAGAGCATCTTCCCCACTGACAGTGGCTCCGTTGTTGCCTAGCAACAGGGAACTTGCACTTGCCTTTCCCCAGCAATTGGACATCAGCTAGTGGTTGGTTAGGTTGACTCTCCCAAGAACTACCTCATAGAAAGGTACACCTCAACTAAATATGGACTTTATTTCTTTCATTTCCACTTGCCTGGAACAACAGTGTAATTTATCTCTCACTGGTTTAGTAGTGTTCTTTGTTGGTTTATTAAGAGACATTATCTCATATGCTATTGACTTGCGAATTCTTTATAATTCCCACTGTGAACATGTGCTAAAGAAACTATTGCCACAAATAATCTCAGTCTCCAACCATATTTTTCCCTGAAACAAAACACAAGCAAAACACTGAGAGTCTGGGGTGGGAGAGACTTGCTTTGCATTCATTCACGCCAACCACCACCCCCTCGACATATCCTTGAGTGTAGAAGCTCCTCTCAGCCTATTTCCCATCTCCCAACCATGTACTCCAAGCTACTCACCCTGTTCCGAACACATAGAGAGCCTGGCCAGAACAGGATGGACCTGCTAGGTTTCCTTGGCTTCAGACAGACTTCTCAGATCTTCCACTAAATTCCTGCCCATCCAGCCTTAATCACTGACTATCCCTTTGGTTGCACAAGTGCTTGTTCCTTCTCTGGATTATTTTAAATGTTTTCCTTGGCATCTCTCAAGTTATCTAGCTCTTAACTATGACCCTGTCCCTAAAGTCTGCCATGTTGAAACTCCTACTTATCTTCGCAAAAGGAGCCCAGAAGAGTGCTCAGCAAACCGTAATGCCAATCAGTGTTTAAGGATGAATGAGTGTCATAAAAGCACCCCCCACCAATGGAAACAGTCCAAATATCCATCAGCTCACAAATGGATGAATAAAATGTGGTATATCTATACAATGGAATGTCATTTGGCAATAAAAAGAAATGCAATGTCTGTACCTGCTGCAATGTGGATGAACCTTAAAATCACGATGCTTCAGTGAAAAAAGCCAGTCACAAGGGACCACCTATTATGTGATCTTATTTACATGAAATGTTCAGAAGAGAAAAATCCTTAATATCAAAAGTAGATTAGTGGGTTTCTGGGACTGGGGAGGATGAAGGTATGGAATTGTTTTTTGCGGAAATAAAAGTGTTCTAAAAAAATTGATGGTGGTGATGGACCACTCTGTAAATATATTAAAAGTCCTTAAATCATACATTTTGAATGGGTGAATTGCTTGATACATGAGTTATATCTCAATAAAGCTGTTTGAAGAATTGAAAATGAAAATGAGTGAGAGAAGGGTGAATCATGAACCACGTTAATCCAGGTTAATGGGGCAACTCAATGAGTAAAAAGCCTCTCCCACCTGACTCCCCATACCTGCCAAGAGGGTCCCTCCTAAATTATTGAGTTATTTATATTACAAATAACATCAAGTCTGTTGTGTGCCTTCACCATACCAAGTACTGAGGACAGAGAATTGAACTGAATAGAAATATTCTGTGCCATCACAGTGCTAATTGTTTAGAGTGATGGCCTGATATTTAACAACATATTAGCCAAAGAGATTTATTATTATTATTACAGTTGTGTTCAAAGCTGGAAAGCAAAACTTCCAAAGTGCCAGTAGCATTGAAGAATATTGCTTGTCCGGTCTGGACGAGGTCCCCATGCTCAAGTAATTTTCATGCCTAAAACCACCTGTGTGCACGTTTTCTGTTAACTCTGCCTGATATTGTTTACTCACAAACTGAGTGTTTTCTTTTTTTCTAATTGGAGTATAATGGGTTTACAATGTGGTGTTAGTTTCTGCTGTACAACAACATGAATCAGCCCTAAGTATACACATATCCCCTCATTCTTGAGTGTCCCTCCCACTCCCACCCCACCCATCTGGGTCATCAAAGAGCCCTGAGCTAAGCTCCCTGTGCTATACAGCAGGTTCCCACTAGGTGTCTGTTTCACAGGTAGTAGTGTATATACCGGGGCTTCCCCAGTGACTCAGCGGTAAAGAATCCACCTACAAAGCAGGCGACTGGGGGTTCGATATCTGGGTCAGGAAGATCCCTTGGAGGAGGGCAGGGCAACCCATTCCAGTATTCTCACCTGCAGAATCCCAGGGACAGAGGAGCCTGGTGGGTTGCAGTCCATACGGTTGCAAAGAGTTGGACACGACTGAAGCAACTGAGCACTCACGCCGCGTATATGTGCCAGTCCTTAATCATCCGATTCATCCCAGCCTGCCCCCACTGTGTTTGCATATCTGTGTCTCTGTTCCCGCCCTGCAAACAGGCTCATCTGTAATCCAGCTTTTAGATGAGAATGCAGAGCCAGGCAGTGTGTGCTTGGAGTCTCTAACGCTGTCACTGCTGGGACGGACAGGCCTACTTGGAGCACGGAGAAACACCCAGAACTTGGCCCCGACACGGCTCTTTGGTTCAAATCTCCACATCTGCCTTCCAGTGCCCGGAAACGTGGATAGATAGCTTTAATTACAACTTTCCTTAAGGACACTTCCAGACCAGCAGTGAGGCATTTCCTTTCCTTCTGCTAGGGGCTCCTCATGCCGGGTGATATAACTCAACAGAAGACTTCCCCTGGAGGGATTTTGAAAACTAAACCTCCAACTTCGCTGACGTTGCAGGTATTCGCCGAGCTGGGCCCACTTTGCCTCCTTTCTTAGAGCCAGTGATTTACAGCTTCTGGAGTTCATGAAAATCTGATCAGGCCTGTCTTGGACAGAAACACCTGTATTTCCCATTGTCTCCAGGATAGATTCCAAATTCCTGCGAATGTCAACACAACCCTTCACATCCGGTCCTATTTGCCCCATCCACGCCAGCCACATCCCTCCCCGCCAGCTACAACCCTCACATCCACATGCCCACCACTAGCATTAATGCATCCTTATGAGATATTACATATTGTACTTATCCTTGGCATGAATTACCCCATCCCATCCTCCCAGCAACCCTCCAAGGCTGGGAATGTTTTTATCTCCATTCCACATATGAAAAAAAAAAAAAAGAGAGAGAGAGGAAATAACTTCCTCAAGTCTTATAGCTAATAAGCAGTGAGATTCGGATTTCAACCCGGGCAGTCTGACTGTGATTTTAATCACTTCACTATTTCTCATGAGCAATACCAAATTACTTTCAATTTGCCCTATTCTCTCATGCCTCTGGGCAGCAATGGATCTGGTTTTTCATAGGACTGAAAGCTTATACAGTTTTGGAGGCCCTTTTTAATTAAGGAAAAGAAAAAAAGAGCTAAAAAAAAATTTAGGTATTTATAAGGGAAAAGAATCTGAAAAAGAATAAATACATGTGTATGTATAATAAAATCATTTTGCTGTCTACCGGAGAGTGACATAACATTGTAAATCAACTATACTTCAATATTAAAAAATCAATTTAAAAAGTTAGGTATAAATATGAATACTTACCTTGAGTAATAAAAAGATGACAAATTGCAGTTTTAAACTGCTGGAAAACCTCAGAAAGTTTTTTCTTAAAAACACTATTTCTATCATTTGCTTTCTGAAAACTATGTCTATCATATGATTCTCTTACACAGATCACTTCTTCATATACCCCAAATTTGGGGATGTCATTTTCTACAAGGAAAATGGAAAGATATTTCAGTCCTTTCTCCAAGGGCAGAGGTTAGTAAACTGATACCTGAGGCTGACTGCTATTTTGGTAATAAAATTTTACTGAGACACACTTATGCCTGTTTGTTTGCCTCTGTTGTTTGTGGTTGCTTTCTTGTTACACAGAGATACAGTGACACAGAAGGTATGATTATAGGCCTAAAATATCTACTCAGTTCAGTTCAGTCTCTCAGTTGTGTCCAACTCTTTGCAACCCCATGGACTGCAGCACGCCGGGCCTCCCTGTCCATCACCAACTCCCAGAGTTTACTCAAATTCATGTCCATTGAGTCGGTGATGCCATCCAACCATCTCAACCTCTGTCATCCCCTTCTCCTCCTGCCTTCAATCTTTCCCAGCATCAGGGTCTTTTCAAATGAGTCAGCTCTTCGCATCAGGTGGCCAAAGTTTTGGAGTTTCAGCTTCAACATCAGTCCTTCCAATGAATATTCAGGACTGATTTCCTTTAGGATGGACTGGCTGGATCTCCCTGCTATCCAGGGGACTCTCAAGAGCCTTTTCCAACACCACAGTTCAAAAGCATCTGTTCTTCGGTGCTCAGCTTTCTTTATAGTCCAATTCTCACATCCATACATGACTACTGGATAAACCATAGCTTTGACTAGATGGACCTTTATTGGCAAAGTAATGTCTCTGCTTTTTAATATGCTGTCTAGGTTGGTCATATCTTTTCTTCCAAGGAGCAAGTCTCTTTTAATTTCATGGCTGCAGTCACCATCTGCAGTGATTTTGAAACCCAAGAAAATAAAGTCTGTCACTGTTTCCATTGTTTCCTCATTTATTTGCCATAACCTGGTCCTTTTACATAAAAAGTTTGTCAACTCTGCTCTTGGGCAAGTCTTTGAAGGGGAGCATTTAAGAAAGTTTCTCTGAAACTTAGTTTCATTGATTTTACCTACTTTGTTGCCTCTGGGCCAGAAATTCATCCACTCTGGGTACCCTCCTTTAGCTCAGACATATTCTCCTGCAGAAAGTATTCCCTGACCCCTCCCAACGAGGCCAAGCCAAGGGCCACTCCTTGTGTGATCCCACACTCTCATTCAAATGCCCCTTCATTTATTATGGAGGAAAATCACTTCTGTAAACTTACTTCCAATTCAAGATTGCAAAGATGATGATGATACAGTTTGACCACGCTAAAGTATCCCACAACTAAGAGGGTCCACACTGGTTTGAAAAGACTGACATGTATTATTAGCTGCCTACTTTGTATCCATTCTCCTTTTCTCACTTTGTAGCTGAATGTGATTTTATTCAGAGCACTGTGGTATCAAGTTCAAAGATTACTTTTTCAGCCTCATTTTTAGTTCTATCAATGAGATAGATGTAGAAGTGTTTTGTGGGATTTTGAAAAAAGTTTCTACTAAGAACTACCTCAGATTGGAGGTAACTCCTTTTTCTATCATCACCACCTTGTCTCCTTTTGGCTTCTTGTAATATGGATGTAATGACTGGAGCTCCAGCAGCCATCTTAGATTATGAGGTGACTTTGTAGATAGAAATCAGTGTGAAAACTAGAAAAATAGACACATAAAAAGTCCTCTATGTCCAAGTAAACCCAGTAGATTCACCATAAAAATCTTGAACTAGCTACTTTGAGAATACTCTTATTTTAATTTAAAAAATTATTGTGTGTTCAAGCCATTGCAAATGAATCTATGCTCCTAACAGCCAAATGCAGCTCCTAAGTGGCGCATGTGTTCATGCTTAGTCGCTTCAGTCGTGTCTGACTCTTTGTGATCCACTGGACCGTAGCCCACCAGGCTCCTCTGTCCATGGGATTCTCCAGGCAAGAATACTGGAGTGGGCTGCCATGCCCTCCTCCAGGGGAGCTTCCTGACCCAGGGATTGAACCTGGGTCTCCTGAATTGCAGGCAGATTCTTTACCACTGAGCCACTAGTGGTATTCAGCCACTGTTACACCTCAGAGCTTCTCAGATTCTAGTGTGCAAATGGATTTCCTGGAGATCTTGCTAATTCAGATTCTGATTCCATACATTTGGAGTGATATTTGGAATTTCTAACAAGCTCCCAGGTAATACTGGTGCTGATCTGCAGAGACCACATTTTGGCTATCAAGTTCTAGCAAATGAAAATAAAAGCTCATTCTTTCCGCAGAGTTTGCTAGGTACTTACTATGGACAAAAGGCAGAAGACGAGGGGAGGAATAAGATGGTAAATAGACAAGTCATTTTTTTGAAGATAGTCACAGATTTTGCCTAGCATCTCAATGCCTCTGTCTGGTTGACAAGTATCATGGCTGCCCCTAAATGAGGCATAGTTTCTGCATCTTATGCTCTAAGTAGGGAAACTTAAAGGAATCAGTGGCTTTCTGAAAGGGAAACTCTCTACCCTATGAAAAAAGTTTGGACGTCAGAACTAGATTTGACATCGGAACTAGATTTGACATCAGAACTAGATTCGACATCAGCATCTTTCTCAGGGAAAAATCAGAAGCCTCAGGTATTATTCTCAACAGTGTCTTCCTGTCAACTCCAAATAGAGAGGGAGCAAGAAGGAAATCTAGAGTGTTTAGCTGTTTCACAAATTTTCCTCCTTCAGAATTCTAAGATGTTACTGAATTGCTGGATTTTACACCAAATGATAGCACTATGTAGGGTTACAAACGCTAAGCCCAAAGAGAGGCTGTGATGTTACTGAAGACAGGGTGGTTGGATTCTGATGATAATGGTTAGAATTAGATCCAATTGTTTTGAAAAGAGCACAGACTCATCTCTAATACACTGACTGCTTGCTTAGCACACCCCAAAAGACACAGTAATTTTTCACTCTGAGCCAATCCTTCTTTGACTTCAAGTAGTCCTTCTCTTAGGCAAGATGGAAAGTGATTAGAGAGGAACACATTGGGAGGAATCTTGAAGCTTTTTCTTCAAACCCTCTGCTTCAAGAAAGTGGGATGTGTATTTTCACTCTTTGAAGATGATGCTCAGTGCCTTCCATGGAACTGGAACAAGTGTCTGCCTTGAAATCCAATATTTAGGTTCAGCGTCCGTGAGCCAGTGAGGTTTGGGGAAAACCAGATGCCTCACTGAGCCCCACATTCAGTGTTACAGAAAACATTCTTTAGAACAGGAAATCATTTTTCCAGAAATGAACTTAGAAAACTGTTAGAGGAAGATTGGTGCAGCTAGAAACACACACACATTTCTCAATGTCACCCAGCTAGTGTGGGTTTATAGGACTTTGCCCAAAAGTCAGTATGCATATGAACTGCCAAACGCATCTGTTTATAAAAACTGAACTTGTCGTGAATGCACCTTAACTTTTACAGTTCCACTTGGACTTTATTACCTTAGTAAAATGTAGACCATTATAACTAGTAATATGGGATTATCCATATGTATTAAATACTTGATAAGCATTAATCATTTTATTCTTCAAGTGGGCTGGATATAAATGCCCAATTTCTCTAAGTGGGATAGCTCCCAAGCCCCTTTATGTAATAATTATTGACTTCATGTTTATAAGCAGGCCTGAAAGTAAATGTCTCTTTTTAATTAGTTTCCTGATGACTTTCTTTTTCTATTTTAATTAAACAGTGCTACAGACAAACTTTTGAAGCCAAAGACACTTTAATGGATATGATCTGTCTGCCTTTCTTTTCCTGACTGTATTCATTATAGGCAAATCAATGAAAATTGATAAACTCATGATGGAGAAAAGGAATGTATTTGTATTCATTACAGGGGATTGGAGATAATAATAAAATGAAATGTTGTTATAGTGAGATATAAACACAACCTACAGAATTGTTCAATATGAGAATAGCTACATACATTTCATTACCATGATAGGAAGCAGCTCAGAAGCGGAAGCCAATAATTTTAAAAGTCTCAAGCACAGGGTTATGCTGACTCTACAGTTCAATACGCTAATTGACAATAAATCCTGCTTGCCTCTAAAAGGTACTTGACTAGTCATTTTCAAGATGGTCATGATTTTTTATGATGCGGAACTTTTAATTTACAAGGATGATAAAAATAGATTTACTTTCAGCCACTTGTATTTGATTTAATTACCTAATCAACTATAAATCATCTACTATTGAAAAAGTAATCTGACATAGATGATATTTGGCTGTCATATTTTTGGGTTACTGCTAGAGAAAGTTTGGTGATTGGAGAGGAAAGAGACTTGGGCAGGGTGAATCTGCTACACAGTCTGAAAGAAGTCTGTAAAGTTTGACTCCACCTTCAAATTCAGTCAATTGACCTTTCTTCCAACTTATTTCTTAACCGGATATACATTGGAGGGGTATGATGCTGTCAATAAAGGGGAAAGATTGGGACTTGATTTCATCTTATTATTTTTCCATTTCTTATATGCTGTCGTATTACCCCTAGTGATAAGTTGGATGTGAATCTAATATAGTAGTTAAGATGACAAACCTAGACAGCATATTAAAAAGCAAAGACATCTCTTTGCCAGCAAAGGTCCATCTAGTCAAAGCTATGGTTTTTCCAGTAGTCATGTACATGTGAGAGTTGGGCCATAAAGAAGGTTGAGCGCCAAAGAATTGATGCTTTCAAACTGTGGCGCTGGAGAAGACTCTTGAGAGTCCCTTGGGCTGCAAGGGGATCAAACCAATCAATCCTAAAGGAAATCAACCCTGAATATTCATTGGAAGGACTGGGGCTAAAGCTGAAGCTCCAATACTTTGGCCACCTGATTCAAAAAGCTGACTCACTGGAAAAGATCCTGATGCTGGGAAAGATTGTGGCAAGAGAAGGGGGTGGTAGAGGGTGAGATGGCTGGATGGCATCATTGACTCAATGGACATGAGTTTGAGCAAGTTCTGGGAGATGATGCAGGACGGGAATGGGGGGCCTGGAGTGCTGCAGTCCATGGGGTCTCGAAGGGTCAGGCATGACTTATTGACTGAATAACAACAAGGTTGACTATAGAAAATAGAAGCTCACCTCAGCAGAACCTGCTAGATTAAATGCCCGATTATAGATGGTGGATATTTATGATTAAAGAAGAAAGGTGTGGTTTCCTGGAATAATTGGAAGTTCTGATGCCCCGGTGTCATAAAACCTGCTATAATGTCTCTCTCCAGGCTTTGTCAGACAGCTCAGACACTCCCCTTTTCTATCTGTCTCTCCAGAAATCAAAGTCTGCAACTCTTTTGTGACAGTATGCTAATTACTATCCACTTGCTTCTGAAAGGTAAATCTCATCTTATTCCTGGGATGCTCAAAATTCTTCAGTAGTTTCCCATCATACTCAGTATAAACTTGTAGACGAAGCACCTCCTTAACACTTGAGACTCTTAATACTCCCCCGTCCTATGTTTTCTAAACACTGAAGGCTTTTTAATTCCTGCAAAAATATGGTTTATTAGCTGACTGTCTGACTAAACAGATGGATGGATGGATGCAAGGATGAAGGGATGGAAAAGTGAGGGGATAGATGGTTGAACAGCTCAATTAATAAATTAACTTTCTTTCCCATTTCTGGAAGTATTTAGCCCTTTGAAAGTGAAAAGTGAAAATGTTAGTTGCTTAGTCATGTCTGACTTTTTGTGACCCCATGGACTGTAGCTCACAAGGCTCCTTTGTCCATGGGAATTTTCAGGCAGGAACACTGGAGTGGGTTGCCATTTCCTTTGAAAGGCGAATATTCCTTCTCCCAGGGACTGAACCCTCATCTCCTGTGTCTCCTGCATTGGCAGGCAGGTTCCTTACCACTGAACCACCTGGGAAGCCCCCATCTCTTGAGCTCTATATATTAAAATGAGCAAAGATATGAAACTCATGATACGTAAAATGCATGTGTACATTTATGTCTACTATTGAAAGAAAGAAACAATAGGCCAATTATACTTCAATATAGAAATATTACCCAAAACACAATTATTATTTTCATATCTATTGAATAAATGTCCTACAGCAGTCCAAGACCATAGACCCGTATATTTACAACATGGCATTAATATTACCCAGGTCGTTTTGTGTTCTGCTTTGTTCGTTTCATAGTTGATCAAAAATATTTGCCGTATTTCCACCCAGTTTTCATAATTATCACTTTTAATATCTGCAAAATATCCTATCATATTGACGGAGGACCATTTAGTCCATGATTCCCCTATGGATGGACATTTTAAGCTATTTCTATGTTTTTGTTGCCATTGTTGTCATTGGCAATAATGTTGCAGGGACTAATAAAAGGTGAATATAGAAAGTCTGATTAAAATTTTTCACCCATTTTTCCCTTCCCTAAAGAGCATTTGATTACCTCAGAGCTCATTATGTCCTTAATCTCTAATATCTTTTTCTGTCTCCAATCTTCATACCTATTGGTTACCGCTCTTAATATTTTGTAATTCTCCCATTCTCCCCTTCTCTGGGAAGCTACAGTGGCTCAGTGGTAAGGCCTGCCAATTCAGGGGATGCTGGTTCAATCCCCCTAGAGGTGGAAATGGCAACCACTCCAGTATTCTTGACTGGGAAATTCCATGGACAGAGAGGAATCTGGTGGGCTACAGTCCATGGGGTCGCAAAGAGTCAGACATGACTAAGTGACTAAACAACGACAATAACAAAATCCCTTTCTCTAGCTTTGACCTTAAAAACCATATGCAATCATTTGTACAATAACACAGATATGAAGTCAAACCAACCTGAATTCAAATGCTGTCTACCCCTTTGTAGCTCTGGGAACTCAGAGAAGTGACTGAATATTTCTAGCTTTCAATGCTTTCCAGGTGGCTCAGTGGTAAAGAATCCACCTGCAAATGCAGGAGACCCAAGAGATGTGGGTTCAGTCCTTAAGTCTGGAGGATCCCCTGCAGAAGGGCATGGCAACCCACTCCAGTATTCTTGCCTGGAAAATTCCATGGACAGATGAGCCTGGCGGTCTACAGTCCATGGGCTTACAAAGAGTCAGATACAACTGAGCACACACAACTTTCAACTGGCTAAATGAGAACCTTCATTATAGGTTTATTTTACAGCAAACTCCAAGAAAACTTTTGTTGTTACTCTTAACATTTTTATCATTATTTTCTTTGAAGAGCTTTAAAAGTTTGGACTCAGAGAGGATAGGATCGAATCAAAAAATTGTAAGAGAAAAAGAACTTTTTTGGCTTATTCATCTGCTTCTTTTCTTCTCACTCCCCTTTTAAATAATTGTAGAGAGCACTGTGGTGACTGTTGGCCAGTTTTAGGAGGTCTTTGCCTCAGTTAGTTCAGTTCAGTTCAGTTGCTCAGTCGTGACCAACTCTTTGCGACCCCATGAATCACAGCACGCTAGGCCTCCATGTCCATCACCAACTCCCAGAGTTCACTCAAACTCATGTCCACAGAGTCGGTGATGCCATCCAGCCATCTCATTCTCTGTCGTCCCCTTCTCCTCCTGCCCCCAATCCTTCCCAGCATCAGAGTCTTTTCCAGTGAGTCAACTCGTCACATGAGGTGGCCAAAGTATTGGAGTTTCAGCTTTAGCATCAGTCCTTCCAATGAACACCCTCCTCATAAAAATATTTCTCTGAGATTTCTTCCCGTATTATTACATAATATTCCTAAAAAATAAGCTTTAAAATAAAGAGCTGCAGTTTGCCCCCAAAGAATGGATATTTCACATTCTTTCACGCAGAAAAAAAATGGTGATTCATTGAGATGGTTTTGAAGTTACTGTAAATAATCTTATGATTAATAACTTTGAGTATGAAATGTTTCATTCAAATA
Source organism: Moschus berezovskii (assembly GCF_049115385.1). Taxonomy (NCBI): domain Eukaryota; kingdom Metazoa; phylum Chordata; class Mammalia; order Artiodactyla; family Moschidae; genus Moschus; species Moschus berezovskii. The sequence continues at coordinate 35,365,963 of NC_142486.1, read as the reverse complement.
GCATTATTTTGTGAGGAAGAATTCCAGCATTTGAACTTACTGTGTCAGACAATATACACATTTTAAACTTGATTTGTTTTGAAATGATGTTTTTCTAAAGTATTGTACAAATTTTTTATATTTGCTAAACTGTCTCAGGTTCTGTAATATGAGCAAAAAGAAGATAGAAAGCTTTGAAGAAACAAACTCAGCTAGTCTAATATTAATGATACAAGATTTCTATTCTGGGAAATATATCTATTTCCTTTTACATCTTCTTGTTTCAGACTATGCTTGCATATGAAATGGCCAAATAAATATTGTTTACATGGTAAAAATACTATCACTTATATAACTTACAAAGAAAGACAAAAATTAACCTAGTGATATTGTTGTTCAGCTGCCAAGTCGTGTCTGATTCTTGGCGACCTCATGGACTGCAGCATGCCAGGCTTCACTGTCTGTCATCATCTCCCAGAGTTTGCCCAAGTTCATGTTCATTGAATCAGTGATAAATGAAAAGGAAATTTACCTTGCTAAAAAAAAATAAAAAGCTTCATGAATTGGTCTAAAACACAATACATCTTGATCAAATTGAGTATAATTTTGTGTATCTCACAAATGTCAGCCAAAGAGTTGATTGCTCAAAATGATATCCTGTGCTGAAAGGTTTTGGATCAAGAAAATGTTTGCATGTAATTGCTATTATTAAGGAGCAGTGGTTTTCCTTTGCTTACAGTGATGAGGTTTCTCTAGACTAGCGTGTGAAGGGTGGTGGGACTGTCTAAGCCTGGTTCTCCCCACAAGTTTCTTTCTCTATCTCTCACCCTCACCCAGATAGTCGATCGCCGACGCTCACCTTTGCTAATGAGTAGTTAATGGGTTCTGGCATCGTTGAAGGCATAAGCATAAACAGGGTTGTAGGATCCCGGGGTGTCCTGGTATTCTGTAATCGTGCATGTAAGATCCCCAAATCCAGCCCTTGAACCGTTTCCCACCCACCCCCCTTAATAGTTTCCTGGAGCATCGAATGTTCAGAAATACAGCTCTATTTTAAAATCTCCAAGTCACCACTTTATCTGGCTCCATCCTCTCCTCTTGGAATTGATAACATGTTGACTCAGAGTCATAATGGTAACTTCCTCATGAACAGCTGATGTTGTGAAATTAACAAAGACGAGAACTCCCCGACAGTGGCAGCCAAGAAATGAATTATAAAAATGTACTTCAGTCACAATACCAGAGAGAATCCGCTTATGAATTAGTAACAGATGGGAAAATACTATTCACTTCCAGTTTTACATAAACGTCTATAATGCTTGTTCTGATCATAAGTTTTTATTTCTTCCCGAGCTTCATTATGGTTCTAGCAAGATTCGCCATTAAAAATAATAATAATAAAAAGCTTGCAGTGTGTCGATGCTATTTTTCTCTCTTCCTTCTCTCTCTGTTAAGTATAAAAAGTAAAGAATAATTCAGATGGGAGGTACACATATCATTTCATCGCGTACATTTTGTATTGCCAAGAAAAGTATTATTTTCTCTCTTCAACCATGTGGAGCTTCCCAGGTGGCACAGTGGTAAAGAATCCACCTGCTAGTGCAGAAGACACAGGAGACTTGGGTTCAATCCCTGGGTTGGGAAGATGCCCTGGAGAAGGAAGTAGTAGCCCAGTATTCTAGCCTGGAAAATTCCATGGACAGTGGAATCTGGCAGGCTGCAGTCCATGGGGTTACAAAGAGTTGGACACAACTTAGTGACTTAACAACAACAAATTCATCCTTTACTGAAATTGTCAGTTTGATTTCTCATCTCTTTCACTAAAATGGCCTGTATTTTTGTGTTCAAGGTGTGTGTTTATGATCAAAAGCCTATACATATCTATATTAAATGGAAGAGGAAATGACAACTCATTCCAGTGTTCTTGCCTGGAAAATTCCATGGACAGAGGAGCCTGGCAGGCTCCTTGGGGTTGCAAAGAACTGAGCATGCCCTTATATTAAAGGAAGGGTTCCCGAAACAGTGTCTAAGAACAATTCTAAGTACAGAAATTATGTTTCTCTCCTATCTTTTCCCTTCGAACTAAGCTGCTTACTCCCCATAACCAATCTTCCTTCCTAAAGGCAACATTTTATTTGTGAAAGTGCTTTGAAAAGACAGGGGGATATCAGCATTATTTTAGAGAGTATTTCTAAAGAACCATAACAAGTCTATTTGAATCTTTTATTTGGTATTAACTAGATATTTTATCATAAGTGAGCAGGGAGTTTCTGGTCCACTAGTCTTTATTGCTTTCTTGAATACATCTCAACCTTTTCCATAGTTCAAGTCCATATAATCCTCAATCCTTTTTTCCTTCAAAATTTAACTCCTTCCCTGTGTTCCCCATAACTCCTCTTGTTAATATCTCTGAGAATGCACTGTTGAGCTGTCATCTTGAATGTGAAAATGCTTTGAACTTATGGTGAATTGTGCCTTTTAAACAGGACTGTAAGAACTTGAGCCATTCAGCTTGGTTTACCCTTAGCCAAAAATACTTGTTCCAGGATTTTCACCCCTTTCTTTTCTGAGTGCCTGAGGGAGCCCTCTCCTGAAGCAATGAATCTGTTTTACATTTATGTTTAAAAGGAGTCCTTATCTCTGACTCTGGCATAATTCTTATTTTTTAAAAGTTGATTTTGGTATGTACCATTTTTTAAAGTCTTCATTAAATTTGCTACAGTATTGCTTCGGTTTTATGTTTTTGGTTTTTTGGACTCAAGGCATGTGGGATCTTAGCTCTCTAACCAGGCATGGAACTCGTACCCTCTGCATTGGAAGGCGAAGTCCTAACAAGCTGAACCAGCAAGTAAGTCCCTTGATTCTTGCATAATTAAATAAATGTTCTCAGGGGCCCTTTGGGCTTCCCAGTGGTGCTAGTGGTAAAGAACGGGCCTGCCAATACAGGAGACAGAAGAGATGTGGGTTTGATCCCTGAGTCAGGAAGATTCCCCTGGAGGAGGAAAGGGCAACCCACTCCAGTATTCTTGCCTCCTCCTACCAAGTCTGTTTATTTGAAAAAAAAAAAAATGGGGGGCCACACCCTGTGGCTTGGAGAAGGGCATGGCAACCCACTCCAGAGTTCTTGCCTGGAGAATACTATGGACAGAGGAGCCTGGCAGGCTACCGGCCTTGAGATTGCAAAGAGTCAGACATGACTGAAGTGACTCGGCATGCACAGGGCCCCCTTCAAATTCCTGCAGAAGAATGCAGTAAATGTTCACGATGATTTCCTGAGCAGTCTTGTTGCTGCTCCTTTCTTCCACCTGTTCCCACTGGGCATCATGTATCTTCACCAGCCTCATCTCCTATTATACATTCTCTGCTTCGAGCACAGAGAGCAGTTCTGAGCCTGTCTTTGTGTGTTTGTATATCTCGTCCTTTCTGAACGGAGTGACCTTTCTCCCCATCCACACCAGGCAGATTCACCCGTCAGCATTCAGAGGGAAACCTCACTTCACCAGAAAGCCTGACGGCTCCTAACACTTTTTCCCTGTCCTGAGATAATCTATTGAGATGTGAGTCTGTTCTTTGTTCTCGCTGCTCTGGGGAGCTCCAACAAGTGAGAGAAACCTTTTTCTTCTTCCTTGCAAGATGGAAACTGCGACTTTCTGTTCCAAATTCTGGCTCCCAGACTGCATGGAAGTGGGGTCAGAGAGGACAAACAACCTTAACACCCCACCACACACACTTTGATACACACTGTCTTAAATCTTTTCTAGCAGAGCTGTGTGTGTGTGTGTGTGCTCAGTCATGTCCAGCTCTTTGCGACCCCATGGACTGTAGCCTGCCAGGCTCCTCTGCCCATGGAATTTTCCAGGCTAGAATACTAGAGTAGGGTGCCATTTCCTACTCTAGGGGATCCTCACGACCCAGGGATCAAACCCTTGTCTGTTGCATCTCCTGCAGACAGGCAGATTCTTTACCACTAGCGCCACCTGGGAAGCCCAAAGACCCTCCAAAGAATGTATTACTGCCCAGGTTTGTCAGAAATGAACAAAGGCAAATATGGCATCAGAGAATCAAGGTTGGAGTTCAACGTCAATGTGCCTGAAGTTAAAAAACATTTTTTGGTTTACCAGGTCCTCTCTGTTTTTGAAGCCAGGGCCTGCAGCCTTTTGTTTGGCCATCTCTGGTCTCACATTTGCCCATTGGGATCAGCCTGAACCCATAGGGGACAGAACCAAGGACAAGCTGAGCCAATCTCACTTTGGTACCTCCCAATGGAGTTGGCTAAGACCCAGTCCAGTTCTAGCCCCCAACAAGATTCTCTGATTACCAAGGGAGGCAGCAGAGAAGTTTAGTGAGAAACTTAACTGTCAACATGGGAGTTTCCTAAGTCCCTCTGGCCCTCTCCACCATTCTCTCATCCCTACAATGGGCGGTAAAGGCCCACTGGATGGCATCGGCAGAAGACTTCCACCTCCCCAGTGGGGTTCAATCTTTGGCTAACCTTGTTGAGCCTCTTCTGTCATCATTATTGGTCTCTTTTACAGCCCCCACTGGAACTTAAGACACATTGTCAGAATCAGCTCTGTCAGAGGGTTCCAGAGGGGACCATTGGAGTTTTATGGAGACTTTTCCATCTGCTAAATAATCTTGAGAAAAGAGTTGAGTTATTGACTTCCTGACTCACGGCTCTACCTCCTCAGCCACCTGGGATGAGAGTTTATATTCTCTGACATCCAGTGTCTCCTGAGGGCATAGCGTCATTATGGACACTGGCTTAGTTATTTAAGAATCCTCCTGCAATGGAGGAGATGTGAGTTCGATCCCTGGCTCGGGAAGATCCCCTGGAGAAGGGATTGGCTACCCACTCCAGTATTCTTGGCTGGAGAATTCCATGGACAGAGGAGTCTTGTGGGCTGCAGTCCATGGGGTTGCAAAGAGTTGGACATGACTGAGTGATTAAACAGAAAAACTTTCTATTTTCAAGTTTGGAGTGTATGCCCCTAACTCTCCCTGTTCGGCTCCTATTCCTCTCCTGTTTCAAAGGCACATGCACAGATGACCTTCACATTCACCCTCTTTTAAGGTCTGAGTAATAGATGCATAATTCCAAGGTCTAGCTCCTAAATCCGTCACCATCCATTAAAACTCCCCCTGAATATTCTGTGAATCACTATGGTTTAAAGACACTATGCCTTAAAACTAGATTGATAAAAGTGTAGATTTAAAGACTTTTTCCAGTACTTGTATTATTCTAGAGGTGACACTGGAGGGAAGATTATCAGTATAAATCTTCTTCCTCTTAGAGATCACCCTAGAACCTGTCCAGGTAAGAATGCTTTGCTGTAAATCCACCATTTCCAGCCAGGAGTGTCAGAGTTGCTAGAGAATTGGGTCTATGAGGTATGGTTCCAGGCAACCAAAGGAGTCATTTACAGAAGCAGGACAAGCAGTGGGTGGCATTCAGCAAAATTGCGCTGGTGTAGAACAGCCCGAGAATGGAAGCAAATTCCCAAAATATGGCAAAAATAACCTGACACTACACAACATCATGTGGGATCTTCCCAGACCAGGGATTGAACCCGTGTCCCCTACATTGGCAGGTGGCTTCTTAACCATTGGACCACCAGGGAAGTGCCTGGATCCTCTTATCTTTAAGGTTCCTCTTCTTCCAAGCTTCAACCCCCTAACAGGACTGGTCCTCCACCTTACCATAACTGAAAATGTCCCCAAACATTGTTCTGGGGGCAGGGCCGGTGGCAGGCAACATCACCCCTGGTTTCGAACCACTGCTATCAGATCAGATCAGATCAGATTAGTCGCTCAGTCGTGTCCGACTCTCCGCGACCCCATGAATCACAGCACGCCAGGCCTCCCTGTCCATCACCAACTCCCGGAGTTCACTCAAACTCATGTCCACAGAGTCGGTGATGCCATCCAGCCATCTCATTCTCAGTCGTCCCCTTCTCCTCCCGCCCCCAACCTTTCCCAGCATCAGAGTCTTTTCCAGTGAGTCAACTCGTCGCATGAGGTGGCCAAAGTATTGGAGTTTCAGCTTTAGCATCAGTCCCTCCAATGAACATCCAGGATTGATCTCCTTTAGAATGGACTGGTTGGATCTCCTTGCAGTATAAGGGACTCTCAAGAGTCTTCTCCAACACCACAGTTCAAAAGCATCGATTCTTCGGCGATCAGCCTTCTTCACAGTCCAACTCTCACATCCATACATGACCACGGGAAAAACCATTGCCTTGACTAGACGGACCTTTGTTGGCAAAGTAATGTCTCTGCTTTTTAATATACTATCAAGGTTGGTCATAACTTTCCTTCCAAGGAGTAAGCATCTTTTAATTTCATGGCTGCAATCAGCATCTGCAGTGATTTTGGAGCCCAAAAAAATAAAGTCTGACACTGTTTCCACTGTTTTTCCATCTATTTGCCATGAAGTGATGGGACCAGATGCCATGATCTTTGTTTTCTGAATGTTGAGCTTCAAGCCAACCTTTTCACTCTCCTCTTTCACTTTCATCAAGAGGCTTTTGAGTTCCTCTTCACTTTCTGCCATAAGGGTAGTGTCATCTGCATATCGAACCACTGCTGTAGATGATATGAAAACCTCTGCTTCTGGTTGCAAGGGTAACTGCAGAAGAGAGTATTATGTGGGCAGGGTCACCTGCTCTGTAAGAAGCCCCAAGGTGTCACCTGACTTGTGACACCACTTTAATCCTCACAAGATTCAGAAAGCAGGTTGAGACTCGGGCATGAGCAGCAGCATCCCCTAGGCCACCCAGCTAAGAAACGGGGAGCCGGAACTTGAATACCTTGCATCTTCCATCACTCCACTGGACTTTTCCTCCAGTTCCTGGAGAAGCCAGGATTAGAAGATGAAGTAAAACCCCAATTATAGAAAGGAGAACAATCAGTGGAAGCGAGGGTTGCGCCAGAATAAAGGCTTCCTTCTTTCTTCCCAGACTCTCTTTTGTTAAGACAGCAAGTTGGGGACTTCCCTGACAGTCCAGTGGTTAAGACTCTGCCTTTCAATACAGGGGATGTGAGTTTGATCCCTGGTCAGAGAACTAAGATCCCACATGTCCCCTGTCCCCAAAATAAATGAGTAAATAAATAAAACAGCAGCAATATTGTAGCAAATTCCACAAAGACATTTTAAAAAAAATCATCCACATCAAAAAAAAAAAATCAAGATGGAGGGGACACATGTTTGCCTATGGCCGATTCATATTGATGGATGGCAAAAAAAAAATCACAACATTATAAAATAGCTTTCGTCCAATTAAAATAAATAAATAAATTTGATTTAAAAAAGGACAGCAAGCTGGGAGAGGTCCATTCTTTGCCAAGTTTAGTTGTTAGGGCAGTGATGATAGTAGGAGTTCTGGGTTGTATTTATTTATTATTATTATTATTATTTTTGAATCAGCTACACATACGCATATATCCCCTCCCTCTGGGACCTCCCTGACATACCCCCATCCCTCCCTCTGGTCATCACAGAGCACCAAGCTGAACTCCCTGTGCTATACAGCAGCTTCCCACTGGTTATCGATTTTACACATGGTAGTGTATTTATGTCAATGCTGTGCTCTCAATTCGTCCCACCCTCTCCTTCCATCCCTGTGGGACCAGTCTTATTATTCACCATGACCCCCGGAACAGTGATCAGTACATGAATTGTGCTTAATAGATGCTTGTCAATTGAACCGATTTAGTTCAATTCTTGTGCCAGCTGAGTGCAGAGTTGGCCTTCATTTATAAATGCTTTTCACACCATTTGCATCACTGCTGCTATAATACACAATCCCTTTTGTACGTCTTTATGCATGTTCTTGATTTCTTAGATTGAAATGTTTATCTCTTCCCCTTAACTATTATTATTTTATTTTACTTTACATTATTGTCTTGGTTTTGCCATACATTGACATGAATCTGCCCCGGGTGTACGTGTGTTCCCCATCTTGAACCCCCCTCCCACCTCCCTCCCCATCTGAGGTCACTGGATGTGGCTGTTAAGTCAAGAAAAACAGTTCCCCATGGGTTTGGAATCCGTGCAAGCCAGGTGTGCACTGGGTTCTCCGAGGATGGCCAAGCCACAGAGCTGAGACGGCCGCCCCCGTCTGCCCCCTCACTGCTGGTTTTATGGACTCGACCACGGTGACGAATGGCCTTGCATTTGGATGGCAGTCCCAGGTCTGGTCACAGCTGAAACTCCCTGTCACTGCTGACATATGTGTACTCTGAGAGCGCTGGAGCCATTGGCCATCTGTCCAGGAGGCCGCAGCCATCCCTGGCATGGAAATTAGCAATCGGAAGAGGCAGCTTTTCCCCGGCAGACACCTGGAGCCCCGGGCTCATAGACACAGCCTCACCAGCTACACAGCAGTGCTGGGAAGCCCCCAGATCAACAGCAGGTGGCAGGAGGGGGCGATGCAAAATGGACAGGAGCTTTCAGCCATCACCCCAGGAAGAGACAGGAGAAATTATTTCTGTGAGTGTGAACCCAGCGAAGGGGACAAGGCAAGCTTGATGGATGCAGTCAAATCTGGGTTTGACTCTCTGTTCCAGCCCCTACAAGATGCATGACCTTGAATAAGTCACTTCTCCCACAGACTCAGTTTCTACATCTGGAAAATCACAACAGATTTCTTCTTCCTTCAAAAGGGGAGAATTGGTGAGAAAATTGGCTTTGCCAGTCAGTGAGCGGTTTGTTGGGGCAAGGACTGTCAGCTTTGGCCCCCTGCACAACACGGACTTAATTATTTATGGAGTGAAAAGGGGGCAGAACCAGATGGTGTGGCCCAAGCTCCTCTGGGGACAGATGACAAAGCATTAATCAGGAGACTCAGACATGCTCATAGAGATACGTGTGAGTGTCACGATGAGCTTCAACTTTTAATCGAAAATGTAACATGTTATCAGGGACAATTATACACAGGATGCCAGAATGCCTAATCATAAATAGATCTTCCTCAATTCCCAGGTGGCCCAGATGGTAAAGAATCTGCCTGCAATGCAGGAGACCTGGGTTTGACCTCTGGATCAGGAAGATCCCCTGGAGAAGGGAATAGCAACACACTCCAGTATTCTTGCCTAGGAAAATTCCATGGACAGAGGAGCCTATAGGGCTACAGTCCATGGGGTTGCGAAGAAGTCAGACATGACTTAGTGAATAAACCACCACACCCCTCATCAGACAACCAGGTCTCCCTCTCATAGGAAATCACTGTGGCTAATTTCCTGTGTATCCTTCAAGCAACAATTATTATGTGGACAGGAAGAGAATTCTACAAAAGTGACTTTGACTTTGCTTTTTCTCATAGAATAGATCTTGCTCTTGTATTAAAGCATCTGTATCTGTCACTTTCTTTGCCCAACGAGGCAATACCAACCCCCACCCCCGCCACCATTTGGATGTACTGGCATCTCTTCCATCCCTTTCTCTGCTTCTCTGATGACAGATATTTTGCTCTCATAAACCGTGATGCAAAACGCACTTCAAAAATCATTCTTTGTGCCCATGTAAGTAAATTATTGGGCTTCCCTGGTGGCTCAGATGGTAAAGAATCTGCCTGCAACAGGAGACCCGGGTTCCATCCCTGGGTCAGGAAGGTCCCTTAGAGGAAGGCATGACAACCAATTCCAGTATTCTTGCCTGGAGAATCCCTGGGGACAGAGGAACCCAGTGGGCTTCAATCCACACAACTGACCAATTTTCACACACATGTGTGCTAAGTCACTTCAGTTGTGTCTGACTTTTTGTGATGCTATGGACTGTAGCCCACCAGGCTCCTCTGTCTATGTGGGATTCTCCAGGCAAGAATACTGGAGTGGATTTCCATGTCTTCCTCCAGGGGATCTTCCTGACCCAGGGATCGAACCTGAGTCTTTTATGTCTCCTGCCTTGGAAGGCGGGTTCTTTACCACTAGCGCCACCTGGGAAGCCCTTCACAAGTACACACAGATTAATTATTAGATACAGGGTTTGTGAGTCATGGGGAACAGACACTTCTTCCCATTTGGCAAAACCAGCTGGCTCTTCCACCAATAATGCACATGTGTTATCTGTTTTCACACCCCAAAGCATCCAAATGATGCTCTGACACCCCCATTTTCCTATTGGAGCATGTATGCATGTTTTAATTTATTTACCTTTTGGAGAAGGGTGATGTTGCGAGAAATGAGCCACGCAACCCAGTTTACAAAAGAGATGCTCTGAACTGCAGCAAATACGGGACAACAGAGACGCCGCTCCCCTTCTAGAATACGCCCCTGCATCCATGTCCGCCAGAAGCCTTTGAAGGCAGCTGCCTCATGCAGGAGGCTTCCTGCATTTTCACTTTTGTGAATGATTGGCAGGGCAAGCCAGAGGGGCTGTCTCTGCTGGCTCTACTCTCTTCCTGGAGGGAGGAGGACTGGAAGGGAGAAGGCAGAGGGGGGAGCAGGGGCTGCTTTAGCTCCTGGACCTAAAGAACCCATACCCCGTGGCTGCTGCAGCGGTAAGACAGAGGTCCAGCCCCCACTGCAGACACAGACCCTCCCAGAAAGCCCACTTGAGCTGAGAGGTGAAGTTGTTCACCACGGATGCTCGAATGAAAACGAGATAAATAGTGAAATTTCTGAAGGAAATTTATCCACCTCTTGCGACCTGCCTTTCCAGTACAGAGACCATTCTGTGTTTGCCAAAAGCAGAAAAGAAAGGGGAGATAGGTAGCAATCCCGCCGAGGCTGCCCCGGGTCAACTTTATCAAAATGATAAAATGTTTTGGGTCTTGGCAGCCCCCTGGGCTGGCTCCGGGTTGGGCTTCCCGAGGCATTAAGGGGTGAAGGAGGTGATCGCACGGCTCTTCCTGGCGCATCCCAGTGGCATTGCCTGTGTCGCCGCTGATAGCAGTTTTATCAAGATAAATCTAGTGCTCCTCGGGAAGGATATTAATAAATTATCTAGTAATGAAAAATGTGAGAGGAACCATACTCTTACATCAGGCTTGTGATGATTACTTTGATAGATGCACTGGCAAGATTTCCTCGACAAGGCAGAAATGAGAAACATGACACATAGACCTTTAAGGGTGACCTCAGAGGGAAAACAGGAGTTGCTGAATGATACAGAAGCGGAATAGGAAAAACCAGAGCTGCGAGGCGCTGCCTGTCGACCGCCAGACAGATGAGCTTCGCTGATCAACCGATCATTGAGTTTAGAGTCAGATGCAGAAAGGGAAGGAGGAGAGAGAAGAGGAGGGAGAGAGGGGAGGCAGACAGGGAAAACTGGGGTCTGTTCGTGGAAGCGTGGGATCTGGGATCAAGCTTAGCATAGACGTGTAGGTGGAATCTTAGCTTTCTCACAAGACACCGGAACGTCCTCAGCCTCCTTATCTGTGAATGAAGACATGTCGGGGGCACTGAAATCATAGGGCTGCTGGGGATCGCATGCAGGAATTGTTGGAAAGTTATTGCAGCCAGGAAGTACTCAGTAATGGTAGCATAGACCGTGAGAGAGGTCGGGTCCACTTGAGAGATGATAAATGTGGTCATGATCACTGGGAAAGAAGCAGGAACTCAGATGAGGCTGTTAAAGAGAGGAACCTCAGTGCTTTTTTTTTTTTTTTTTTGTCAACAGTCCTTGACACGATTCTGGTGCTTTTTTAGATTCTAAGGATACTAGTTGAAATGGGGCATGGCTTCCTGCTCCCACTATGCATGTGTGCATGCTAAGTCACTTCAGTTGTGTCTGACTCCTTGCGACCCCACGGACTGTACCCCGCCAGGCTCCTCTGTCCATGGAATTCTCCACTGGAGTGGGTTGCCATGTCTTCCTCCAAAGGATCTTCCCAACCCGGGGATTGAACCCACGTCACTTCTGTCTCCTGCATTGGCAGACGGGTTCTTTACACCACCCGGGAAGCCACATGTGCAACACAAGGTCTAGGGTAGGAGAGGGGTTTGTACAGTAATCAAAGCAAAGTGTGGCAAAAGGCCCTGAGAAAGGTCAGCACAGAGGAATAAAACAGGCTGGCCTTCTGTATCAGACTGAGGGATGGCATGCTTGAGGAGGTCCTCCTGGAATGGAATTTTGAAGGATAAAGAGGCATCCATGGGGTGGTGGCAGAGAAAAGTTAAAAGTGCTTCTTTTTGGAAAGAAAAAAAAAGTCTTGGGAATTGCATATGATTCAGCATGATTGGAAAGCAAGATGGAAACTAAAGAAAAGCAAAAGAAGAAGCTGGAGACATCAGCTTGAGCCAGATTAGTCCAAGTTACTTTTTTTAACATGCGTGGGGTACCATCATGATGCAGTGAGGAATCACTGGCTTTTTAGCATATGTTTTTCCCCTATTTTAGCAACTGCTTCTTGATTCACTGTTGGAGACTTGTCTCTCCAGCATTTCCATTGATGTCTGAGCTGCAGAGCCGCTCACAGGAAGCTGCGGACAGGCTAGGAGGACTCACAGTCACCCGGGGTGTGCCCACCTGCTACTACCTGAGCATCCCACGGGTCCATGGTGTGGCTCACTGGAGGCTGGAGGACTTAAGGATGGCTTCAGAAACTTGAAAAGAGGCAGGTGGGCAGTGGAGGAGAGAGTGTTCCCCACAGGTCCACAGAAGCTGGAGCCTTGCTCGTGAAGCAAAGAGAGAGCCAGGAAGTCTTCCTGGGACTCAGATCCCAAGCCCTGCTGAAGGGAGAATCTTCATCTCACCAGTAAAACATTTACAACCACAGTGAGCTGAAGCTACAACTCAACCCTGACCCTGTAACACGGGGATGAGATGAAAGAGGATAGCCACCCCTCCCCGATCTTCTGGGTGAGAGGAAGGGGCAAACCTTCATCCAGGGTAGACAGGATTTAATCCACATCTACTCTTCTTTTATATACCATATCTTTTAGACATAATTACAAGATATTTTTAAAAAGGACAGTGTGACCCAGAAACTAGGGGGAGTGGGGAAATAGTCAGTGAACTTACAGATGACCCAAATGTGAGAATTAGCATAAAAGTAGTTTATTCTCCACCTGTTGAAGGGTCTAGTGAAAAAAAAGTGGACAATGCATAGGAAATAATCATCATTTCAGCAGAGAGGGAAAACATGACCAAGGAAACAAATGGAGATGTCAGAACTAAAAAATATGTTTGAGGAAGAAGACAGCAAATGGGCTTATTTGTAGGCTAGTCATAGTGAAAATATATCATGGAAAAATCAAATTCAATAAAATTATCTATACTGACTCAAAAAAAAAAAAAACAGCAACAGAGATCTCTGGGACACTGAAAAACAGTATAATATACATGTAATTGGAGTCAGGGGTCAAGGACAGGGTCTGCTTTTCCCTCCACTGTATCCTCAGACCCCGACACAGATCTTCACACAGCAGAGGCCTGGGGGGAAGTTGTCACCTTTTTTCTTCCTTTGCTATTTGCTATCTTAGGTCACTTACCTATGTTGCCTATGTTGCCTGAAAGAATAACTGCAGTGCCCAAAAGTGCACACAAAGAGCTCTGTTTTTGCAATATCTCATCTGCCTGTCACTGCTCCTCTTCCCTAAGAGGAAAGGATTCTGGAGTTAGAGAGTTCAAATCTTGTTTGAGTTCCAAACAAGTTCAGATCTTGTTTCTATACATCCCGATCTTAGGGTGTATGTGTGCCCCACTCGTTGCAACCCCATAGACTGTAGTCCACCAGGCTCCTCTGTCCATGGGGTTCTCCAAGCAGGAATACTGGAGCAGGTTGCCATTTCCTTCTTCAGGGGATCAAACCCGCATCTCTTGTATCTCCTGCATTGGCAGGTGAATTCTTCACCACTGCACCACCTGTTCAGTTCAGTTCAGTTCAGTTTCTCAGTCGTGTCTGACTCTTTGCAACCCCATGAATTACAGCACTCCAGGCCTCCCTGTCCATCACCAGCTCCCGGAGTTCACTCAAACTCACGTCCATCGAGTCGGTGATGCCATCCAGCCATCTCATCCTCTGTTGTCCCCTTCTCCTCCTGCCCCCAATCCCTCCCAGCATCAGAGTCTTTTCCAGTGAGTCAACTCGTCCCATGAGGTGGCCAAAGTATTGGAGTTTCAGCTTTAGCATCAGTCCTTCCAATGAACACCCAGGACCAATCTCCTGTAGCCATGCACAAACAAGTTAATGTATCTGATACCTTTTGCTCATCTTCGAAACTTGAAATGGTAAAACTGCCTTGCAGGTGCTGGAGTGGATGATCAGGTAAGTCAGATCACATGGAAGGATAGACTCAGTGCCCCTCCTTCCTTGCCCTCCTGTCTCACTGAGCTCTCTTTCCTCCCTCTTTTCTTGGTCCCCATCCAGCACCTCTCATCTGCCTCCTCTGCCCACTAGCCCCTTCCCACCCCCTTGCTGCTCCCCGTGTCTGTGCGGTATGAACACACCCTTTACGACAGCATCCATTGAGGTCAAGGTGAGGTGACACCGGGGTGAGTGGGGAGTGGCAGGAATGTGTGGACTCTCAGCTCCATTTCATGCCAGGTCTCCACTTCCTGCTTAGAAGCACAATATCAAACCAAATGGCCCCATTGGAACCCATCTAGATTAGGAGTCCTCAGGTGGAGGCTAAAGTGCTGAGCTCCAAGGGGCCCTGGGGTTGAGACCCAGTACGCACACAATTTCACCCAGATCCCGTCACACATGATGCATGAGAACACTCAGAGGGCATCACCTTCAGAATCCCCCCGACCTCTGTTCCTTACACGTGTTCTCTTAATCTGATCACTGACTCCATTGCATGGTGTCAGGAAATACCAAATATGTGTTAGTTCTTCAAGGAAACAAAACCAAATGGAGCTAATGAGAGAGTTTATTTTAAGGAATTAACTCACCATGATGGGGGGGTGGTGGTGGTGATTCCCAGGTGGCACTATCAGTAAAGATCCTGCCTGCCAATTCAGGAGATATAAGAGACATGGGTTCAATCCCTGGGCTGGAAAGATCCCCTGGAGGAGAGCATGGCAACCCACTCCAGTATTCTTGCCTGGAAAATCCCATGGACAGAGGAGCCTAGGGAGCAACAGGTCACAAAGCCTGGGGTCACAAAGAGTCAGACACGACTGAAGTGACTTAGAATGCATGCACCATGATGGGGACCAGTTGGAAATCTACAGGCAATGTTGGGGATTCACTTGAGAGCTGGAGTCTGAAAGCTGGAACTCAGGCAGCATTTCTATGTTGAGGTCCAGAAGCAGAGCCTTCTCTTCTAGAACCCTCAGTCTTTGCTCTTAAGACCTTTCACAAATTTAATACCCAGACACATCTCCTGAACCCACCCTTCACCTCCAAATAAGGTCAATAGCAAAATCATACTTCATACTTCCCCCTCATGAAATACAATTATCCTGCAGAAAATGGAAAACGCACTAACCCTTTCTCGAAAAGAGGATGCAAAGTCCTTAGATAATGTTCACTCTTCTCCTTGACATGCTGAAACTTTAATGCTCTCATAAAAATTTAAAAATTCTCAGACACTGTGATATAAAGATAATATGTCTTTATGTTTTATGACAAGAGATTCAGAGAGGAAGGAAAACAAATATTTGCTTAAAATATATACAAATAAAAACATATGCATAAAAATGTTAGAAAAGTACTCAAAACACAATGACAATGTATTGCAATTTTTGTGTTTTTTGTTTGTTTGAAAACAGTTTCCAGAAAGGACTTCTGTCTCCCCAGGCACTGTTGCCACTTCAGTATTCTTGCCTGGGAAATCCCATGGACAGAGGATCCTAGGGGCTACAGTCCATGTGGTTGCAAAGAGTCAGACACAACTGAACAGCAGCAGCAGATATAGGTACTGCCAGGGCTCTGCTTTGGGACACAGCAGGTCAGCATCCATGCTGACAGGACCTCCTTCTCCTTAGGACTTGCCAGGGTTTTGGCTTCAGGACCACAAGGGGCTCTGTCCACGCTGATAAGAGCCTGGTTTCTCAGGACCTGCTTTGGGAGGTGCCACCTGGAGGAAAATGTCATCCCCCAAACTCAGAAATAGAAAAACTCATATGGACTCCTTCAAGGGTGATTAGAATCACATTTTTGTGTGAACTGGATCTAGTTCTTTAAAAGTGAAAGTCTCTCAGTCATGTACGACTCTTTGTGACCCCATGGACTATACAGTCCATGGAATTCTCCAGGCCAGAATAATGGAGTGGGTAGCCTTTCTCTTCTCCAGGGGATCTTCCAACCCAGGGGTCAAACCCAGGTCTTCCACATTGCAGGTGGATTCTTTACCAACTGAGCCACAAGGGAAAGCCCATATCTAAATACTGAAGATGCTACGGGCCATCCTTAGTGTGTGGCTTGTCTTGGATTTGGGGCTTCGTTTCAGTTTGAATTAACTGAATGGATTCAGCATGCCTGCCAGCTGGGAGCATGGCCTCCACTGAACTGAACTCAACTGAACTTAAACTGGGGCTTGTACTTCCCAGCATTGAACTGGGGCTTGCACTTCCCAAGTGGCCAACATGAGTCACCAAGCCTACCTCTGATTTTTACAGTTCCTGCAATGTTCAGCTGGAGGACTTAATTCTGTACTTGAACTTGGCTCCTCATGCAGTGGTCAGGAGCTTGACCTCCTCAGGATCTGCCAGGGCTTCGGTTTCCAGACAATGCCAGGACATGTCAACATTGATAGGTCAGTTTCCTCAGGACAGACTGGAGCTTCAGCTTCTGGACAAAGGTGGACAGCATCCATGCAGGCAGGAGCTCCGTATCTTCAGGATCTAGAGGGAGGCATCTATGCAGGAGTAAAATGTAAAGAAAAAGTGAACAGTTTCCTGTGTGCAGATTATGGCAGAGCGGGTCTGTTTTCAGAGGAGCCAGCAGAGGAAGGACTTGATGTGGACCATTGTGGGTTTTAGTTAGTTTTGTGTGTGGTATAGGCCGTGTCCAGTACCATCCTTTGGTGTATGGTGTCTAGTTTCCCTGACATCATTTATTAAAGGAGACTGTCCTTCCCGGCAGTGTGTGTCCTTGACAGCTTTGTTGTAAGTTAACTGACCACACACCTGTGGGTTTGTTTCTCTTTACTCTGTTCCTCTGGTCCATGTGCTGATTTTTGTGCCAATACCACACTTTTTTGGTTGCTGTAGCTTTGTGGTGTAGTTTGAAATCAGGGATCCAGATGCCTCCAGCTGTGTTCTTCTTTCTTGTGATCAGTTGGCTACTCTGGGTGCTTTGTTGTTCCCTACAAATGATGGGATAGATTTTTCTGTTTCTGCAGAAAATGCTATTTGAATTTTCTAAGGGATTGAATTGAACATGTACATTGCTTTGGTCAGATGAATGTTTAAATGCAGTTCTTCCAGCGCATGCCCATGGAATAATTTTCTATTGATTCGTGACTTCAGTTTCTTTGTTCGGTGACTTACAGTTTTTGGTGCGCCCGTTATTCATGTCTTTGGTGAGATTTGTATTTGGGTGTTTTGTTCTTTTTGATGCCCTTGCGGATGGAATTGCTGTCTTAATTTTTTCTTCTGGTGCTTCATTGTTGGTGTAGCGAAATTTGACTGATTTTTATGTGCTGTTTTCATATTATGCAACTTTACTAAATTCCTTTGTTATAGCAGTTTATTCTGATGATTTGATTGATGAAAAGTTGGAACTCAAAAATCCCACTCTTTCTATCATAACTCAAGTCATATGCAACACCCAAGGCATACTGGTTCCTAGTATAATCTTCCCATGGTGCCTCTTAGTAATGTGTGGTTGTATGTGCGTGCTAAGTCGCTTCGGTCATGTCCAATTCTTTGTTACCCTATGGACTGTAGCCCACCAGGCTCGTCTGTCCATGGGGATTCTCCAAGCAAGACTACTGAAGTGGGTTGCCATACCCTCCTCCTTAGGATCTTCCTGACCCAGGGATTGAACCTGCATCTCTTTGTGTGGTCATCGCTTCCTAATTGTTCATTTGGCAATGTTCTTAGTAGCTTGAAGTCAACCATAATGGAATGTTTAGACTACAGAAATTGGCAAATATTGCCAATCAGGCCTTTTGACGTGTGTGTATGTGACTCATCTGTTTAACATTACCTGTATATCGCTGAATGTGAGCTCTGTGATAATTGTTTGTTTTGTCTTGTTTTGTTTTTCATCCTAGCACCTGAATCAGTGCCTTGCACATAGCAAGTGTTTCATAAATGTTGACTTACTTAATTTAGCGAAGCTCAATATTCCCCACCATTCAGCTGCTCAAGGAAGTTGTCCCTTTCTCAAGGTTGCCAAGCTTATAACCAACTGATCCCAGATTGAAACCCAATTCACTCTGACTTTAGACCTAAGTTCTCTATTGCCACAGAGAAAGGGGAACAAGGAGTACAGGTACCCTCAGACATTTTGACCATCCCTCCTATAGAGGCTAAGTGGGTGTCACCACAAGGAAAACCCAGGATGGCCAGAGGGACCATGGGTACTAAAGAGGTAAGCTTTCTTCATCACTGCTGTTGACACAGTTTCTTCTCTGCCAGGGTTTGACAAAATAAATTCTCTCTCAGCCCACAACTACTTAATTAGGCTGTACTCATATATCTCCAGACTTCAAAAAAAGACAGTGGAAGCAGCTTACAGCCACTGGCAGCCAACAAGAAAAAGCAGAGTAGCCCCTGGCAGTATTTTTCTCCTTGCTCAGTAACTTGAGTCTGGCCCTAAATCTCTATTATTCTTCCAGGAGGATGGTCCTGATTAAAGGATTCCTTCTGCAGCTGAGGCTCACTGATAAGGGCTTTCTGTTTAGACCCTCCTACTCTACAAAAAGAATATAAATCATCATTTTGCATCAGCTTAGTTTCCATATTTTATTTTTACTGGAAGTTGTAGGAAGGGGGCACCATAGATTTGGAAACCTGGGTCTGATTGTGTATATAATATGGCTGGTGAGTTTTTTATAAGAAGGGTCAATTTTATAGCATAAATTAATTTCTTTCTTTTTGAAACACATCAACCAATTGGCAGGGAAGGGACTGGGTATTTATGAAGCCCTGATGTGTGCCAGGCATAGTGCAATGTGACATAGATATTATCTCTTAGTCACAGAAAAGTTTGTAAAGGTTGATGTCGTTAACCGTATTTTATAGTGAAGAAACTGTACACTGGAGGGGTTGAACATCTTGTTCAAGGTCCCATGGCTCATGAGTGATAAGACTCGTGAAGCAACATGTGCATTCTGAATCTACAACACAACGGATTTCATCTAACTTATGTCTCTCTTGGAGAAAATACTCAGGGGACTTCCCTGGTAATACAGTGGTTAAGAATCCTCCTTGCAGTGCCAGGGACGTGGGCTCGATCCCCGGGCAGGGAACTAGGATCCCACGTGCTTCAGAGCTTCTGAACTCATGTACCCCAGCTGCTGAGGCCAGGTACTTCCTGTGCATGCATGTGTGCCCCGTCGTTTCAGCCATATCCAACTCTTTTTGACACCATGGACTATAGCCCATCAGGATCCTCTGTCCATGGGATTCTCCAGGCAAGAATACTGGAGTGGGTTGCCATGCCCTCCTCCAGGGGATCTTTCCTACACAAGAATTGAACCCATGTCTCCTGCTTCTTCTGAATTGCAGGCAGATTCTTTTTCCACTGAGCTACCTGGGAAGCCCAGAGAGTCCGAATGCCAAAGCAAAAAATCTTGCTTGACACATCTAAGACCCAACACAATAATTACACTTAAAAATATTTTTAAAATACTCTGTAGCAACTCAGTCTGAGCCCAGGTTTTCCCTAAGCAGAATCCACAGGATGAGTTTAGGACAAATTGAGAAAGTAGTCTTAACATACATACACTATCATGTGTAAAACAGATTCCTAGTGGGAGCTGCTACATAACTCAGGAAACACAGCCTGGTGCTCGGTGATGACCCAGAGGGGTGGGGTGAGTGGAGAAGGGTGCTCAAGAGGGAGGGGATATATGTATGTATATACGTGTAATTGTGACTGATCCACCTTGATGTACAGCAGAGAACACCACAACATCATAAAGCAATCGTTCTCTAACAAAAACAAACAAAATTTGAAGGAAGAGAAGCCTTAGATACTGGTATGGGGACCTGTTCTCAGCTGGAGGAGGGGGTGATTTTGCCGCCACTCTGCTCACCAGGGGATACGCAGCCATGTCTAGAGACACCTTGAGTTGTCATATCTGAGAGAAGAGGTGCTATTGGCATCAAGTGGGTAGAGAGCAGGGAGGCTGCTCAACACCCTGCCATGCCAAGGGGTAGCCCCCAGCACAAAGAATTACCAAACATTAGCCCCAAACATTAGTCGTCTCCTGGTTCATAAACCCCAGTCTATCGTGACCACGTGGTTTTCCCTTCCCAGACATTATCTCCGTGGAGAAGAGAGCACTGAACCAGAGGACCCAGTCCTCAAGAACAGGATTTCAAGCACAAACTGGGGAGATAGGATGGTTGAGGAGCTCAGAATCTTATTCAGGTCCACTGGCAAACCTTTAAAACTGGTTTCCACATCTGCTCTCTGTACCCTGCCACTCCATCTTCTTTCTCCAGTGATTAATTTCAAATTCTTACAAATCTGAGAGTTTCATCAAAAATAGCATATATTGTGTTCTCTGTCAACTCACTGACATTGCAGTTGCCTGGATTGGGGTTTCTTAACTTTGGTAAAAAGTTCAAACATATGGGGAACAGACCTGGGCAAGCAAATATTTTTTGTGTTTTGTTGATTTGCAATAAAACATCAGAAATTTCTAGACCAAAAAAAAAAAGGAGTTCATACAGAGCACTCATAAAAACCAAAGAGGAAAGTTCTGATTAGCAAAGTCATATGTGTTCATTGCTGAAATTTTAGAAAATAGAAGCCTATAGAAGCAAATAAAATTCTATGATAAACTTATCAGCCAGTAATAACTGTTTATAGTATTTTAGAGAATGGACTTCTAGTCTTTTTTTTTCCATAAACACATTCACAAAT
The DNA here is from genome assembly GCF_049115385.1 of Moschus berezovskii. Classification (NCBI taxonomy): domain Eukaryota; kingdom Metazoa; phylum Chordata; class Mammalia; order Artiodactyla; family Moschidae; genus Moschus; species Moschus berezovskii. Next base: position 35,345,048 of record NC_142486.1, on the reverse strand, counting down.
GAAATTATTCAAATCGGCTCTGTGATAATCAAGGCATGTAAATTCTGGCAAATAAGAATAACAAAAATAAGAAATAATAGCAGCAAGAATAGCAGAAAACAAAAGCCAATACTGAAAAATGCAGCTTTTGTGCCAAATATTTTGAGACCTTCACACTCATTTAATCCACTCAGCAACCTTGTGAGGTAGGTACTGCTGTTGTCGTCATTCAGTCGCTCAGTTGAGTCCGACTCTTTGTGACCCTGTGGACCGCAGCACTCCAAGCTTCCTCGTCCTTCACCATCTCCCAGAGTTTGCTCAAACTCATGTCCATTGAGTCAGTGATGCCATCCAACCATCTCATCCTCTGTCATCCCCTATTGTTATTCCCATTTTCAGGATGGGAACACGCAGGCAACATGACCGCTGTCAGAAAGGCCCGAGGTCCATTGCACGAGCTCAGGAATGCACCTGAGCTCTGGGAGATGTGAGCATCCCTCCCCTTCGCCCTGGTCCCCTCTTCATCCACTTCCTACTTCCAGAGGCCATGTTATTTTCCTGTGGCTGCTATAGTAAATGACCACTGCCTGGGCGACTTCAAACTACAGAAATGTATTCTCTTTAATTCTGGAAGCTAGACATCAAAATCAGCGTGTCTGCAGGGCCACCCTCTCCCCTGAAGAGCTTCATCTTTGCCTCTTCCAGCTTCAGCTAGCTGTCTGTCACTCCTGGGCTCACGGCCCAGCTCTCTCTGCTACGTTTCCTTGTGGGCTTCGCTTCTACGGCTTCCTTTAAAACTTCTCTCCATTGGCTTTGTTCCTGCCTCAGCATCCCTTCCTGCAGGTCTAGCTTCTCCACTTTAGCTTCTCAGCTGCCTCCTCTCCCAAGTCCACAAGGCTGCACGCCCTATCTCAGGCGACCACACTGCCAACCATGTCATCTCAGCAGGTGTCTCTGGATGTCAATGATCTTTGAAGGATGGCTCCTAGAGGCTAACTCAGATTCCTCCTGCTAATGTTGGTGACTTCTCATCATTTAAAAGTAAAGGTTCTTCTACTTTTTAGAGTGAAGATGCAGAAGAACAGTGAACAAAATGTGCAAAAGGGTGCAGATAAATCTGGCAAACGGAAAAAAAAATTCTTATTTTCCTACTAATTGACTCAATTAACCAAGGGAGACTTTCTTAAACCAGTTCAGCCCCTCTTGGAGGGTTCTTGCAAGCCCAGTCTTCCCTTTAACACCACTGGAGGGGGAGAAAGTCTTCCTCAGAAAGTGAGAGATTACACAGTGAAACAGCAGCTCCTTTATAAAAAAAGTCTTCTTCCCAGGGCTTCCTAATCTCTCTCTCCCCTAACCTCAGATATCGCCAGACAAGGGATTTCTTACTTTTTAAATTGAATTTATATTTTGCATAGGAATGTAGTTGATTCACATTAGTTTTGCGTGTACAGCAAAACAATTCAGCTGTGCCTACACATATATCCATTCCTTTCAGATTCTTCTCCATTATAGGTTATTACAGAATATTGACTAGAGGTCTCTGTGCTATACAGTAGCAGGTCCTTATCGATTACCTATTTTATATACATTGTTCTTGCTTAGTCGCTAAGTCATGCCTGACTCTTCTGCGACCCCATGGGCTGTAACTCACCAGGCTCCTGTGTCCCCGTGGTTTTCCAAGCAAGAGTACTGGAGTGGGTTACCATTTCCTACTACAAGGGATCTTGCTGACTGAGGGACCAAACTCATGTCTCCTGCATTGGCAGGCGTATTCTTTTCCACTGAGCCACCAGAGAATAATAGTGTGAGTACGTTAATGGCTTCCCAGATGGCAAAGTGGTAAAGAACCCACCTACCAATGCAGGAGGATGGGGGGGTGGTTAATCCTGGGTCAGGAGGATCCCCTGATGACCCACTCCGGTATTGTTGCCTGGAAAATCCCATGGACAGAGGAGGCTGGCGCTCTACAGTCCATGAGGTTGCGAAGAGTCAGATATTCTAACCCCGAACTCCTAATTTATCCCTCCCCATCAGCCTTTCCCCTTTGATAAACATAAGTTTGTTTTCTATGTCTGTGAGTCTGTTTCTGTTTTGTAAATAAGTTCATTTGTGTCATATTTTAGATTCCACATATAAGCGATATCATATGGTATTTGTCTTTCTCTGTTTGCCTTAATTCACTTAGTATGATAATCTCTAGATCAATCCATGTTGCTGCAAGTGGAAGTATTTTATTATTTTTTAAATTTTATTGAAGTGTATTTGATTTACAATGCTGTGTTAATTTCTACTCTACAGTAAAATTGTATATATATACACACACACACATATGTATATTCTTTTATATATTTTTTCCATATGGTTTATCACAGGATATCAAATATAAGTCCCTGTCTCCCTCCTTTTAATGGCTTAACTATATATAATATATATATATATTCTTTAGCCATTCATCTGTTGACGGACATTTATAGTTTTCATGTCTTGGATTTCATGTAGTGCTACAGTGAACACTGGAACTCATGTGTCTTTCTGAATTATAGCTTTCTCCAGATATATGCCAGGAATGGGATTGCAGGATCATATGGTAGAATTTTCTGCTTTCTAAAGTCACTGTCATGGGTCTTTTAATTCAGGAAATCAAAAGAAAGGCTGTAAACCAACCCTTCATGGGATGACATAGCCACTCTGGTTTGGCAGGGATCTGGGCATCTTCAAAACACAGCAGAACAGGTAATTAAATGACAAAACAGATGCTATTGAGAAAATAGTGTGGGTGGCCCAGGGGGAGCAGAACTCAAGACGGGAGCAATAGAGAAGTGATTTTGCCCCCTGCCACATGCACTCCTGAGTTCCACTTTATTGCAAAAATGGACCCCATCTCCAACCTCCATCAAATATTTTAAACATACGCAAATATCTCCGTACTTTGAAACTGAGAACAGATTCATATTCTTAACTGGTATTAAGTTTACAGTGTTGGAGGTTTCATTTGCATAATAAAATGCTATGCAAGAGGAGATGAGGGTTAATCAAAGGGTTTTATCACTCTTTTTAATTATCTTCATTATGCCGGAACAAGATGTAAATTTTAATTCTACCTTGTTAGCTAGCAGATCCCACCAAACTTTAGAATATCCTAATCATCTGTCATTTTTAATAGGCACAGATGCCAATGATTCTAGCAAGTGAAATGCCCTAAATATTGTAAGCTTTATTAATCTGATTGATATATCATTTAATATCATTTAACAGTTATTAGTGTTAAACATAAGATCACCCCAGATGGAGACCCCTGTGAACTGCAAATGGGTCCCCCTAGTTTTTCTTTCCCCATCCTGCTCTTCATCAACCTACGCTAGAAATTCTTCCTCGTTCACACAGCACTTCTTTTTTTTTTCTCCTTCCCCATCAAATATGGAACTAGAGCTTGCAGTTCACATGCAGCCCTTTTCTAGTGATCCAAAAACTCTTTAGGTTTCTAAAAGGATACAGGACATACTGTGGTCTTAGCCCACGGACATGAGAAAGATTTTCAAGAGATGAGCGGTCAGGGATGTCTATGTAGGTGTTGGGTTTATCTGCTAAACTCATTGCACAGAAGCCAAACGATGTCTTCATCCCGGCCTGGGTGATCAGAAGCAGAGATGCCGATCACATTTAAATAAGGGCGCAGTTGAGAAGTAATCACTAAAGAAGGTTTCCCCTGGGCTCCAGGAGATAAGCAGTGATACAGAAAGAAGTAGCTGCCCTTGCACACTGCTCCTGAGCCTGCAGCTAGTAGGAGGTGCTACAGGAGAGCAGAATCGGAGAAGCTAAGCATCCCTGATGGGTCAAATGAATTAGCTAAAATTGATATTTTCCTATGACCATCTGCTAGTGTTTTACATGTGAAAGGTGCTGTTATGGAATGAATGCCAGTGTTCCCCTGAAATGTATATGTTGACACCCTACTCCCTAGCTGACAGTATTAGGAGGTGTGGTCTTTGGGAAGTAGTTTAGACTAGATGAGGTCATGAGGTTGGAGCCCTCACAAATAGGATTAGTGCCAATTTAAGAGTCATGAAGAGAGGGACTTTCCTGGTGGCCCAATGGTTAATACCTCACCTTCCAACACAGGGGGTACAGGTTTGATCCCTGATCAGGCAGCTAAGATCCCACATGCCTTGAGGCCATAAAACCAAACCATAAAAAGAAGCAATATGTAACAAATTCAATAAAGACTTTAAAAATGGTCCACATCAAAAAAACTTTGAAAAAAAAAGTCATGAGTTTGCTTCCTAAAAAAAGAGACAGAGAGAGCCATGAGTTTTATTCCTCTCTCTGCCTCTTTGCATTGTGAAGATTCAGCAAGAAGTCACCGGTCTATAACCCAGAAGACTTCATCAGAACCTGACCATGCTGGCAGCCTAATCTCAGACTTCTAGCCTCCAACACTGTGAAACAATAAATTTCTGTTTTCTAGATCACTCAGTTGTGTTCCTTTGTTATAACAGCTGTAGCAAATGAACACAACCATTACCCACTTTCTCAGCCTTCCTTACAGCTATATTATGGGCACATGACTGAAGTTTAGCCAATCAAATACATCCACTCAGGGTTAACTGAGGTTCATCCAATCAAGTGCACCCAGGATAACTGAGATTCAGCCAATCAGGTGCGTCGAAGGAGCACATGGTTATATCCATCTTCAGTGTGAGAATGGTACCCACCCAGCACTAAATTCCCCATCCTGGACTGCTGCTGCAGATGAATTAACCCATGGTTCCAACCGTATTGCCTTCCTTTGCTCCTGTTTCCTGAGGCTGGTGATTCTGTATGCTGAGAGTCTTCCAGTAAATTCCACCGCTACTTAAATTAGTAAACAGCAGGTTTGGTTTTTCTTTCTGCTTGCAATTGAAAACTTGGCCGAAGGATGTAATACATCCCTGAAGTGGTGAGTGGTGGACAGGGAGGGGTGGGGGAGTGTCACGTACTTTAGGGGAGATGATAGGAATTGGGAATATGGGAGAGCCTGAAATAGAAGGGAACGCGTGTGTAAGGCATGTGTGTGCCTGAGCGTGGATGCTCGTGCATGCACATTTGCACATTCATAGCCGCAGATCTTCCGGAGGCAGAGCAGCCACACGTACCCATGGGGGTGAACTTAGGTCACCTGATGTCTCTCACTAAGCAGCACGTTCAGGCTTCAGTGGCATCGAGCAGGGCAGACGACAGTCCCCAAGTTTGAAAAATGAACTGCTTCACTCGCCTGGTGCTAATGCCTTTTCTGAAGAAACTTACATCTTGGAAATGTCATGACACATTGTAATCATGAGGAACACAGCCGCAGTCATGGGGAGTGTTTCTTCACGAGCATCGTGTGTCTGAGAAGATGCATGGCTCGCAGCATCACTTCCCGGTGATGCGGTGGGGGAGTCAGCGCTGAAAAGCTCCCTGGGAAAGAAATCCTATCAGGAGCTCAAGCTGCCGAGACTGCTTTGGAAGCCCAGAAGAATGCTGGGCTGGTGCTGGCTGACTGCACATTGATTGCCACCTCCCAGGTGGCCAAGCAGTAAAGAACCCACCTGCTAGTGCAGGATATGCAGGAGACACAGGTTGAATTCCTGAGTTGGGAAGAGCCCCTGGAGGAGGAAATGGCAACCCACTCCAGTATTCTTGCCTGGGAAATCCCACGGACAGAGGAGCCTGGCAGGCAACAGTCTATGGGGTCACGCAGAGTCAGACATGTCTAAGAGATTGAGCATGCGCATTAATTGTGTGATGTTGGCCATGCCTACAAACTGCTTTATGCCTCCGTTTCTCCACCTTTCAAATGAGAATAATATCACATGCATTGTTGCTCATAGTCGTGTTACTGAGTCCAAGCTTGTACTGCTTGCAGCACAACAGGCCAATCAATCAAGGGACAAGGTGTTAGGGCAAACAATAGCGGCTTTACCTGGAAAGCCAGCAGACTGAGAAGATGGAAGACCAGTGTCCCAAAGAAACACCTCGCCAGGATTTGGATGCTAGTTTCACAGGGCAAAGATGCAAGGGGGAGGAGATAAAGCAAAAAGGCAATTTTGTTGTGGTTGCTTATTCACTACGTCGTGTCTGATTCTCTTGAGACCCCATGGACTGTAGCCAGCCAGGCTTCTCTGTCCATGGGATTTCCCAGACAGGAATACTGCAGTGGGTTGCCATTTCCTTCTCCAGGGGATCTCCTGCCTTGATGGGTGGTATTTTTTTTTTAACCATTGAGCTACTTGGGAAGCCCAAAAAGCAATGCCATGCTGTGCTTAGTCACTCAGTTCTGTATGACTCTTTGTGACCCCATGGACTGTAGCCCACCAGGCTCCTGTGTCCACAGGATTCTCCAGACAAGAATACCGGAGTGGGTTGCCATGCCCTCCTCCAGGGGATCAGGGGATTTTCCCAACCCAGGGATCGAACCAGGGTCTCCTACATTGCAGGTGGATTATTTACCAGCTGAGCTACGAAGGAAGGCCCAAAATGGCAATAAGTTTTTGCAAATATTTCCCAGTTCAGACCATACTTTGGAGGGGATGTGTTCATTTCTTTCTTCCTGTAGCCATTTACAGGTGGGCCTGGTCAAGATGTTTCCTGGGATCTTAAACAAAGGTATTTTAGCTTAATTTTAGGTCTGGGAGTCAGGGTCCCCAGAGATGGGCCCTTATGTATACTTTAAGCTATAGGTAACATCCCTTTAGTGATTAACTTATAGACAAAGCAATAGAATACAAAGGTTAGAGTAAAACAAACAGATCCAATATGGAGTCAGATTTGTTTTTCCCCATTATGGTAATGCCTTGTATAAAATCACATTCTCATGAAATAAAAATCATTATGATGCACATGAGTGCTTGTCAGGCATACACTGGGCATCATCACAATTTGACTAACTTAAAGCACCAGAGAAGGAAATGGCAACCCACTCCAGTGTTCTTGCCTGGAGAATCCCAGGGACGGGGGAGCCTGGTGGGCTTCCGTCTATGGGGTCACACAGAGTCGGACACAACTGAAGTGACTTAGCAGCAGCAGTAGCAGTAGCAAAGCACCCGAGAACCCCATGAGATGGTGCCATCATTATGACTATTGGCAGGAGGGAGAACAGAGACACGGAGAGGTGAACTGTTCTTTTCAATGTCCTAAAGCCGGCGTGTGGCATTGCCAAGATCTGAACTCAGCCCAGATCTGGTGCATGTGTGAGTGCTAAGTGGCTTCAGTCTTTTCTGACTCTTTCTGACCCTGTGGACTGTAGCCCACCAGGCTCCTCTGTCCATGGAATTCTCCAGGCAAGAATACTGGAGTAGGTTGCCATGCCCTCCTCCAGGGGATCTTCCCAACCCAGGGATCAAACCTGAGTCTCTGAAGTCTCCTGCATTGGCAGGCGGGTTCTTTATCATTAGTGCCACCTGGGAAGCCCCCAGGTCTGGTGTCCGAGTTCATAGCCACATCATGATGGCCTCTCTTGAGGGTGCCAGAGGGCTGGGGAAAAGTCCTAAGTGCAGGTCGATGGAGTATCTCATGGGTCGTCCCAGGGAGTCACAAAGAGTCTTGGCAACTGAACAACAACAACACTGACTATCTTGGAACTCCTTTAAAATGGAGAGTGAACAAAAGAGTGGATTTGCTTCTATAAGTGATGATTTTTTTAAATTATTGAGGTGTAGTTGCTTTGTGACTCTGCTAGTCTCTGCTGTGCAGTGAGATGAATCAGCTACAGGTATACGTACACCCCTCCCTTTTGGGTCTCCCTCCCACTCCCCCATCTAACCCATCTAGTCGTCTGTAATGAATGGTACTAACCACAGAAATAACTGTAATAGTTCCACACTGGTGGGTGCCAGTGGGTACTCAATGAGCGAGGCAGTAGATACTTTCAGTAAATGACCCCAGTTTAATCCTTCCAGGGAACATGTTCCCATGTTACAGCTGGGAGGCTGATGGCCCAGAGCACCTCCAATTCTCGAGATTATCCAGCAAAAAAAGTAGCTATGGTGGGATTCAAATTCAGATGGAAAGATTTACAGAAGCTGTGCTCTTTCTCTCTTGAGATGCCATCATAGACCAGTTTCCCCTCAAAGGATCATCCGTTTAGAACGTTGAAACTTCGGAGAGATAAGAGGAAAAGAAAGCACAAAGATGTTAACAAGATAATGTAAATATTAACATTCACTTTAAGAGGTTAAATTACCTAGAAGCCCTCATTTCTAAAGGCCAACCTTCTCTGGTCTAAATTCTCCAAAATCACTCTAACCTTTTCCACAAGGAAATTATGCACACTGGTACCTGCTCTGCAGAGACCTCAGGATTTCTGGGCTGTCATCCGGGGAGGGAGGAGAAAGGAGAAAGCCAGCTGTTCATCGCCTGCCCCTGGACATCTGGATCTTTCCTGGGACGCCTGTGTGGTCTGGCTGCTTAGCACACCGCTCACGTGTGACAAAGGCATTCAGAAGAGATGAGGACTTGGAATTCCAGCTCTTCAGTAGAAACAGAGCTATATTGAGAAGATAACATAACGTGTGACTGAATACGAGTTCCTTAGAAGTCCTGCTTTAAATAATTGCCAAGACTGATTTGTAATATGATCAGTGTTTGTTCAGAAACATTAAAAATCGCAAGCAGACTTGGGAGCGTGTGGGTCGGTTGTCTTTCTCATTTTTCTGTAACGTTGGCAGCATTCCCCTCTCTGAGGCAGAGAGGAGGGTTGATAGACACAAGATAGAAGATTTAAAAGGAGTGGCTCTCATAAAAAGGAATGCATTTGAGTCAGTTCTAATGAGGTGGATGGACCTAGAGGCTTTTATACAGAGTGAAGTAAATCAGAAAGAGAAAAATTTTGTATATTAATGCATATGTCTGGAATCTAGAAAGATGATACTGGTGAACCCATTTGCAGGGCAGCAATGGAGGTGTAGCTGGAGAAGGCAATGGCAACCCACTCCAGTATTCTTGCCTGGAGAATCCCATGGACAGAGGGGCCTGGGAGGCCATGGTCCATAGGGTTGCAGAGGGTCGGACATGACTGAAGGGACTAAGCACATGGAGATGCAGACATGGAGAACAGACTGGTGGGCACAGTGCAGGAAGAAGAGGGTGGGACGCATTGAGAGAGCAGCATGGAAACATACATGATCGTATGTAAAATAGATAGCAGGTGGGAATTTGCTGTATGATGCAGGGAGCTCAAGCCTGGTGCTCTGTGACAACCTGGAGGGATGGACGGGTGGGGGAGGTGGGAGGGAAGTTCCAGAGGGAGGGGACATAAGTATACCTATGGCTGATTCATGTAGACGGATGGAAGAAACCAACACAATATTGTAAAGTAACTTTACTCCAATTAAAATAAATACATTTAAAATATTAAAAAAGAAGAAAAAGAAAACTGAAAAAAAAGAATAAAATGTTTTAAAAGGAGTCGCTTCAAAGTCACCTACTTATGACCATGCTATCCAATTATGGCGTCTCCCTGCTGTATGGCAATTAACCTAGTCACTTCACTTTTCCTAGACTGACTCACCCCTCCCATCAAATGGCCACAACAAATCCTGCACCGGGGTCCTTTCAGGCATCAGCTACGTCTCACTTATCTAAGTGTAGAGACTGGGCATAGCAGGCACTCAAGGAGTGAGTGGTAAATAACCCAAGTTTTTGTGAGTTTTGCATGGAATACCTTATTTTTGGAAAAGCCTTGCTGAATTCCTGATACATTCTAGGTGCTTAAAAATAGCTGTTTTCTCTTCTCTCATCTTTAACCTCTCATTTGTGCCATTAAAAATGCTGCTATATGCTTTGCCTTTCATCCCCTATGAATACACTGATGCATTTTTTTGGAAGTTCAACAGAGATCTTAAGTATAATGTATCCCACAAAGATCCAGATAGTCAAAGCTATGGTTTTTCCAATAGTCAAGTATGGATGTGAGAGTTGGACCATAAAGAAAGCTGAGCACTGAATAATTGATGCTTTTCAACTGTGGTGCTGGAGAAGAGTACCTTGGACTGCAAGGAGATCAAACCAATCAATCCTAAAGGAAATCAGTGCTGAACACGCATTGAAAGGGCTGATGCTGAAGCTGAAGCTCCAATACTTTAGCCACCTGAAGTGAAGGCAGGAGGAGAAGGGGACAACAGAGGATGAAATGGTTGGATGGCATCATCGTCTTAATGGACATGAGTCTGAGCAAGCTCTGGGAATTGGTGATGGACAGGGAAGCCTGGCATGCTGCAGTCCATGGGGTTGTAAAGAGTAGGATATGACTGAATTGAACTGAGATATATATATATAGATAGATAGATATAGGCTTCCCAGGTGGCTCACTGGTGAAGAATCAACCTGCCAGTGTAGGAGACATAGGTTTGTTCCGTGTGTCAGGAAGATCCCCTGGAGAAGAAAATGGCAACCCACTCCAGTATTCTTGCTGGGATGAGCCCATGGACAGACGAGCCTGGTGGGCTACAGTCCATGGAGTCACAAAGAGTCAGGCGTGACTGAATGACTGAGCACATCCAACAACCAATATATTAACTTCTTTGTAGTCTGCCTTGCCTGATGTAAATCTCAGGAAGTCAGGTACCCCGACTTGTCCCCTCTGTAGCTCCGACACCAGCCAAAGACCACCCCACACAACACATGCTCAGTAACTTCTTTGAATAAAAGAAATAATTTCTTCATCCCCTCTTCCGTTCTTCTTGGGCTTTGTAAACTTGATCTGAGTGTCAAACCCAGTTGGTTTTTATGTTGTTATTTTTGTATAATATAACTTTTTGGAGAATTATTTTTGGTCTTTATTACAACTTTGTGACCATTTGTACAATTATCCTCCTTCCACTTAGGAGGCACCACCCCAATTTTTACTATCCTTAGGGCTACTTTTAGATAAGAACAGGAGTTCACTTTTCTGCAAGGAGAAAAAAAAAGAAAAACCTAGTCTTCGAAAAGAGAATCATCTCTGCCTCCATATTATCTATGAGGAAAAAAAAGGTATTTGATGAATTGTTTTGATGTGATTCTGTGCAGAGGTTTCTTATCTACATATACCCTGAGTAGCCTGATGCAAGAGTTATTAATTTTACACCTATTCTGTGCTGGATATCATCCCAAGTGCAAGTTCAATATAGACAAATAAGGTGAAAATGACAGTGTTATTCCCTTCATCATGTCATTGCGACTTCATGGGCTGACTGTAGCCTACCAGGCTCCTCTATCCATGGAATTCTCTAAGCAAGAATACTGGAGTGGGTAGTCAGGGGATCTTCCCAAACAAATAAAACATTAATTCTACAAATGTGACTTGGGTTCCTGCTGTGTGATATGCACTCCTCTGAGCTTTGGGACAGAACAATAAACCACACTGACACACTTCATGCCATAGGAGGTAAGCAGACCAATTGTCCCTCACATCCAACTGCCACATAGAAAAATGTGAAACTGTTGTTGTTTGGTTTATTAAGAAGCTTTGGGGTAGATGAAACAAAAAAATCTTTGCCAAAAAATACTCTGGAAATTTCAAAAAGCATCAAATACCTTTCACTGAAAACTAGTAGGAGGGTGCTCTGAGACGAATGATCAGGTTCTTCATTTTGAAAGACAAATTGCTAGTAATCCTGTTAAATTTTAAATAGCATTATCTAAATGAAAAATAGAAAAGTGTGAGATATCCCAGCAAGAATGGCTCCAATTTCCTGCCTGGATGCTAAGTAAGGAATAGTTTGTTTAATATCATCTTGATAACATTTTTATAGGTTCATGTCGGCCCATCAGATTGCAATTTGTCACCTGCTATCTAGAAGTTTCCTAATTCCTCATCACTTTATACTGTAAAATAATAGGCACAGAATTGCAAGGCTTTTTTTAATAATAGAAAAGTAAAGAGGGGCTACCTGCTTCCCAAGCGGGGCTAGTGGTAAAGACTCATAGCTATGCCTCCCGTCTCCACATCTCTACCTGTAGGTCTAATTGATACTGTGAACTCAACATAACTAAGACTGAATTCTAGATCCTTCCCACGAATCCTTCTCCATCCACAGCCTGCCCCATCTCAGCTGAAGGCAGCCTGAGCCTTGTAACAGCCCAGAACAAAAACCTCAAAAACACCCTTCACTTCTTTCTTATTCAAGGACCCCATGTCCAGCCCATCAGGAAATCCTATGGGCTCCACCATCTTGTCAACCAAGAACTTGGTGGAATAAGGGTTAGTTAGCTCCCTAAAGCAGAGAAGGCAATGGCACCCCACTCCAGTACTCTTGCCTGGAAAATCCCATGGACAGAGGAGACTGGTGGGCTGCAGTCCATGGGGTTGCTAAGAGTCGGACACGAGTGAGTGACTTCACTTTCACTTTTCACTTTCATGCATTGGAGAAGGAAATGGAAACCCACTCCAGTGTTCTTGCCTGGAGAATCCCAGGGATGGGGGATCCTGGTGGGCTGCCATCTATGGGGTCACACAGAGTCGGACATGACTGAAGCAACTTAGCAGCAGCAGCAGCATCTCCCTAAAGAAACAAGGAATTCAAAAGAAACTTCACACAATTAATTTGGTTGTGTTGTTAATTCTGTTGACAGTTAATCATGGACAGCAGACCCACTCGTCACATCCATGGGTTCTGCCTCAGTGGATTCCACCAACCATAGGTAGAAAATATTCAGAAGAAAAAAAAACAACTCCAGAAAATTTAAAAGAGCACAGCTTGAAATTGCCACGCCCTGGCAACCATTTAAATAGCATATCCATTGTATTAGAGATGATTTAAAGTATTTGGGAGGGACTTCCCTCATGGTCCAGTGGTTAAGAATTCACCTGCCAATGCAGGAGACATGGGTTCAATCCCTGGTCTGGGGAGATTCCACATGCCAGGGAGTAGCCAAGCCCATGCACCCCAACTTCTGAACCCACATGCTGCAACTACTGAAGCCCGCGTGCCTAGAGTCTGTGCTCTGTAATGAGAAAAGCCACCACACAATGGGAAGCCTGCGCATAGCTCCTGCTTGCCACAAGTAAAGAAAGCCAGTGCATCAGTGAAGACCCCTCATAGCTGAAAAGATAGATAAGTATTTGAGAGGATAGTGCATAGCTTATACGCAAATCCTGTGCCATTTTATTTAAGAGGCTGAGAATCTGTGGATCTTAAGATAACTGTAACTTGCCTTTTGCTTGTTGGTTTCAGTTGTGATGAGCACTCTGTTAGCCAGATTGAGTGTTTAACCATCATGTGTGTGTGTTTTGATAGTGGAAAGGAGTGGGGTTGCTCTTTCCCCTCCAGTCGTCAGCAGGTGAAGGAAGGAGAAACTTGCAACTAGAGGGCCACTGAGAGGCTGTGATTCATTGATTGGCCGTCGTGGTCCTAGCAGTGTCACCAGTGGTTGGGGAACTGGACAGGCACAAGGTCATATGTCGCCTCCTTTTCAACTTCCAAAATGTCATCTCCTAATTGCTGTTGGCCAGTGACCAAGGATATTCCCCAAAGGTAACATGATTATTTACTAGGAGAAAGAGCTAGTCCTTTGGTGTCCTTTGGTGTATTCAGACAGCTAGACGTTTTTGTGTGTCTACGTATGTATGTGTGAGTATGTGTATGAAGCTTTTGAAAACAACTTTCCAACGATTATAGCTATGAACTTTTACAACATAACTTATGAAACTTGGGACTTCCCTGGTGGTCCAGTGGTTAAGACACCACACTCCCAATGCAGGGGGCCCAAGTTTGCTCCATAGTCAGGGAACTCGATCCCACATGACACAGCTGAGAGTCTGCATGCTGCAACTAAAGAGCCCACATGCCACAAAGAAAAGCAAAGATCCCATGTGCCACAGTAAAGACCTTTGAAGGGGCAATGAAAATGAAAAACACTGAGTGTCGTAACTGAGAGCTGGCATGGCCAAATAAATAAATATTAAAAGAAAAAAACTTATGAAACTCACCTACATAAGTTCATTTGATTCTCAGAGCAATCTTGTGATAAAAGCAGAGCAGTTATTATTATTTCCATCTTATGCCTGATCCCCTGTACCTTGCTTTACTTCTTTTCTATAGCGTATATCACTTTTCACATAACAATGTGTTCATTTATTACATGGCTTGCATAGTTTCTCTCTTCTGCTAGAATAAGAATACAGAAATCTTTATTTACTTGACTCATTAATCTGAATTATCTAGAACAGCCCCTAGCACATAGCAGGCACCCAAGAAGTATTTGCTGAATGAATGAAGTATGAGCATGTCTATCAAGTACATTTAAACATGACTGTCATCATCACCAGCCCAGGATGTAACCTCTTCAGGATCTCTTGATTCCTTCTGCATGATACTCTTTTCCAGAACAGACTGTGCTTGTCGTTCAGGGGCTAAGTTGTGTCCGACTCTTTGTGACCCCACAGACTGCAGCACGTAAGGCTCCTCTGTCCTTCACGATCTCCCAGAGTTGGCTGAAATTCATGACCATTGTGTTGGTGGTGCTATCCAACCATCTCATCCTCTGCCACTCCCTTCTCCTTTTGCCTTCAATCTTTCCCCTCATTAGGGTCTTGATTCCATCTTAATAGCGAAACTTCAGTTAAAAGGTTTCATGTTTCTAAAGATCTGATGAGAGCAATTATCAATCAGACAGGGGAAGTTTTTCATGCATCACTTCCCAACTTTCTCTTGGCTCTCAGGAAGCTTGGAGCTGATGCATTACTGTCCATTCGCCAGCTCCTCATCTTCTATCCTCTCTTATTCTGTGTGCTTTCACTATAACTCATTTCTTTCTTAAAGTAGATGTGAATATTAATGCGGTCAATCGAGATTGAACACAAAGTAAGAGATTTGCAAAGCAGTCCTCTTTATCGTAATTGAGCTATCCAAATCATAATTCTTAAAAAAAAAGATATTTAATGTACAGAATGCTTAGTATGCATCAGACTTACCATTCAGACCTGATTTATGCCTCCAATTTACAGGACCTCTCTGATTCTTGAGGGTATTGGAGTTTTAAGCTCTACCTTAGATGTCAGATAACTTTTGAGATTTGATTGCCTGACCTGAAAGAAGTGTGATGAAAACATCTTTTTAGGTTTAAAGGGACATGAGTAGGACAATAAGCTAACACTATAGTGAGTATTTGTCGTTGTTGTTGAGTCCCTAAGTCGTGTCCAACTCTTTGCGACCCCATAGACTGTAGTCTGCCAGGCTCTTCTGTCCATGGGATGTCCCAGGCAAGAATACTGGAATGAGTTGCCATTTCCTTCTCCAGGGGATCTTTCCAACCCAGGGATCAAACCTGTGGCTCCTGCTTCAGCAGGTGGATTCTTTACCACTGAGCCACCTGGGAAGCCTCAGGGCAAGTACACGAGTTTATCTCCCCCTCTCTACGGCCTTAAAAAACCACCTCATTCATTCCTTCCCAGTCCCTCCCCTCCCCCATAGACTCATACTCACTTACTACTAGAATGGATGCATTTCTGTACATCACTTTATCCTGGTTGTCCAAAGCACGCATTTACCTTCAAATGATGCAGCTCAGGGTGTTGTGTTCATTCTGAAAGACTCAGAACTTGTTGAGAAAGCTGAGATCTGGCAATGGCTGATGCAGGGCCTGCTTTCTTCCAGGTTTTGTTATGCAGATGAGTTTCCATTTTATTTTAGGTGTACCCTTTGAATCTGAGTATTTTAACAGTCGTGAAGCTTCGATGAACTCAAGAAGAGCTTAAGATCTGAGATGTTAAATCAGCTCGGCAATAATATCTAGCAAAAAATAAGGATCTCATTCTCAGTTCTCCATCATAATGAGAAGCTGATTTTTTACTATTAATGTAACTCTTAAGGGAGGAACTCTGCAGTGGTCCAGGGTAATTCATCCTTAATTAATGTGCCATCTTTTCAACCTGTCCCCATTTAATTATAAAAGCTGCTGAGTATTGGGCCTCAGAAAGCAGCCAGTGGTTGAAATCATAGAAGGAAAATATTAACTCTGGGCATTTTTCAGGGTAGGTATTATTTTCCTTTGGAAAATCATATGAAGGCAAAAAGTTGTTGGCAAGTATTGTGAGACCCATGGAAAACCTTACACTCTTCTCTTCTGATCTTCAGAGATTTTTTTTCATCAAACATCCTCAGGTTTTATATTTTTCTTTCTTTTTCGTGGGACCCACGGTGAATCACTTTTTTATTATTATTTTATTTATTTGTCTTTTTTTGGCTGTTTCGGGTCTTCGTTACTGCACGGGCTTTTCTCTAGTGGTAGCAAGCAGGGCCTCTTCCCTAGTTGCGGCACACAGGCTTCTCACTGCGGTGGCTTCTCTTGATGCAGAGTGCAGGCTCTAGGGCATGTAGGCTTCAGTAGTTGCAGCCCGTGGGCTCAGTAGTTGCAGCTCCCAGGTTCAAAGCACAGGCTCACTATATGGAGCATGGGCTTTGTTGCTCCGTGGCGAGTGGGATCTTCCCAGACCAGGGATCGAACCCATGTCTCCTGCATTGGCAGGTAGATTCTTTACCACTGAGCCACAAGGGAAGCCCTGTGAATCACTTTTAAACCTTACATGCTAGTCTTTCTCATTTTGGAGGATTTAAATAATTGTAGTAAATGATGCTGGGCTGGGAAAGGTTGGGGGCGGGAGGAGAAGGGGACGACAGAGAATGAGATGGCTGGATGGCATCACTGATTCTGTGGACATGAGTTTGAGTGAACTCCGGGAGTTGGTGATGGACAGGGAGGCCTGGCGTGCTGTGATTCATGGGGTCGCGGAGAGTCGGACACGACTGAGCGACTGAACTGAACTGAACTGATACATAACATAAAATTGACCATCATTTACCATTTAAGTGTACAGTTCAGGAACATTGAACCATTCACGTCATTTTGCAACCATCCCTACCATCCATCTCCAGAAGGTTTTCATCTTCCCATAATGAAACTGTGTATTGAACAGTAGCACCCCATTCCTCCTTGCCTCTGCCCCTGGAACAGCTATTCTACTTCCTATCTCCCTGAATTTGACTGTTTTAGGTATCTCATAAAAGTAGAATCATATAATATTTATCTTATACAAGAAACTATGTATTATTTTATGCAGCGCAGCACCCCCACTCCTAGGTATCTAGCTTATAAAAATGAACATGTAAATTCACACAAAAACCTGTAACCAAATATTAATAGATTTATTCACAATTGCCAAAAACTGACAAAGAACCCAAATGTGCTTCAATTGATGAATGAATAAACAAACGATGGTGTCTCCATACAATGGAGTACTATTCAGCAATGAAAAGTGATGAAGTACTGATACCTACAAGAATGGATAAATTCAACTGCATTACTCCGAAAGGAGCCAGACTCAAAAGGTTATAAAACTATGAGTCCGTTTATAATGATAGTCTTCAAAAGGCAAATCTATAAGAATGGAGAATAGACCATTCGTTTCCAGGAATGGAATGGGGAAGGGGTTGATTGATCACAAGGGGCGTGGGAAAAATTGTCAGGGGTTTGCTTGAATTTGGTTGTGATTACATGCCTCCATGCATTCTTTGTAACCTGTGTGCATGTGTGCTCACTTGCTCTGTTGTGACCAGCTCTTTGTGACCTCCATGGACTGTAGCCCATCAGGCTCCTCTGTCTATGGAATTTTCTGGGTAATAATACTGGAGTGGGTTGCCATGCCCTCCCCCAGGGGATCTTCCTGACCCAGGGTTCGAACCTGTGTCTCCTGCATTGCTGGTGGATTCTTTACCACTAGCGCCACCTGGGAAGCTCTCATAACCTGCGGAACTATATACAAAGGATGAATTTTACTATATGTAAATGAGACTTCAGTTAAAAAAACAAAGGATGAAAAAGTGTTTCTGATTGGACATGCAAAAATTAAGTGCTCAAAATGTGGAACTTCTCTGAGATGTTTGCTCCTGGCTGTTCTTTGTACCTTGTTTCCCCACCCAGGAAATAACCCTTTTTGAGTCATTTGCATTTTTGAGTCAAATGCAAGGCCATCTGTTGAACTATTTTGCTCCGTGCCCTACTAAACCTGAATTTGGGGAGAACGCCACAATTTCATGCTACCATTGGAAAGTTATGATCAACCTAGACATCATATTAAAAAGCAGAGACATTACTTTGCCCACAAAGGTCCATCTAGTCAAGGCTATGGTTTTTCCTGTGGTCATGTATGGATGTGAGAGTTGGACTGTGAAGAGAGCTGATCGCCGAAGAATTGATGCTTTTGAACTGTGGTGCTGGAGAAGACTCTTGAGAGTCCCTTGGACTGCCAGGAGATCCAACCAGTCCATTCTAAGGGAGATCAATCCTGGGTGTTCTTTGGAGGAACTGATGTTGAAGGTGAAACTCCAATACTTTGGCACCTGATGTGAAGAGCTGACTCATTTGAAAAGACCTTGATGCTGGGAAAGATTGAGGGCAGGAGGAGAAGGGAACGACAGAGGATGAGATGGTTGGATGGCATCATTGACTCAATGGACATGGGTTTGGGTGGACTCCGGGAGTTGGTGATGGACAGGTAGGCCTGGGTGCTGTGGTTATGGGGTCAAAAAGAGTTGGACATGACTGAGCAACTGAACTGAACTGAACTGATTCACGGAAATAAGAATCCTCAAAGAGTCCACAATATTTTACAAGACACCAGGATCCAGTTTTTTGTGAGGCATAGATTATTAAACAGTTGCCAATCTTTTATGTCTGTGAATTGCTAAGTATGACAGGTGACTCCAACAGTTACAATTCGTCAGCAACTGTTTCTGGGGTCTTTACTTCATATTAAGTGTTGCACATTTCATTATGAATGGTGTGCCCAATGTATCTATAACTCTGATAACTCCATTCCTTTTGTTAGTAATGGCTTCCCAAGCTGTTGTAACATAACAATAAACGTGCTGAGGATAAATATTTCATTAGGAGTCCATTGTTATTTATTTATCATTTATAACATGTGTTCCGAAAGCATTACAGAATATTTATTAAACATTTATAAATAATTTTATGCCACTACTGGCATGTGATATAAATACATTATTAATTCTCTTGAATTGTTGATGGATGGAAGTCAGAAGAACACTCTGCCAACTGAGGTTGTTGCCAATAAAGTGCAGGAAAAAGGAAGCAGTCTACCATGTTTGAAACTTTCAGAGGCACAGTATTGTTCCCTCAGAAGATTTATTTGTTAATTGTGGCTGCAGGTTCCGAGAACTCTCACGTATCCAGGACAAAGGCATGCTGATGAGAGGGAGATCAAAGAAATTTCAGTAGTTGAGGCGGCCACTGCTTAGTAGCTGCTGCTTGGAAACCTGCTTACGACTGTACATTACGTCCATCAGCTCAAATTCACACTAAGTGGCCGAGCACTTCTGGGAGTGGATTTCCTCAAAGCAGGAGTTGGGCATCAGGGCTGCTCCTCTGCATTTCTTCGCTGTGACCTTGAAGGCACCTCAGCTGCAGCTTCTGGAAACCCTAGCTCATTTCCTTTATTGAGTAGAACTTTTTGAAATGCCAAAGTCAAAGTCTCCTTCTCCTTGAGCAGCCATTTCCCTGGAGAAAGGATGTTCTTTCTTTCCTTTCCAGCTGCCTTGAGATATAGATATAATTGACATATAACATCGCACAAGCTTAAAGTATTCAAGGACAGGCTTCCCAGGTAGCACTAGTGGTAAAGAATCTGCCTCCCAATGCAGGAGACACCAGAGACGTGGGTTCAATCCCTGGATTGGGATGATCCCCTGGAGAAGGGAAGGGAAACCCACTCCAGTATTCTTGCCGGGAGGATTCCTTTGTCAGAGGAGACTGGCAGGCTACAGTTTGTGGGGTTGCGAAGAGTTAGACACAACTGAGCAACTAACACTTTGGTGCTCCATATACTGGAGGTTAAACAATACTGACTTTTTCTGATGCCTTTGTATCTGCTCTTATATTGGGAGGTTTGCTCCTTCTGCTTCTCCTCTTTTTTCTTCTCCTCCTCCTCTTTCTTATTGCATCTTTTCCTGAAAGTGCTTTTTTTTAACTGGGGAGATTTATGTCTAGAAAAAAAAGAAGGGAGCCTTGGTAAGGTTTCCAGGGTTTTCCGCTACCCCCAAAACAACCATACTTATAACAAACACAAAAGAACACAGAGAAAAGAGGAACTGTTCTTCACTAACAGAATGGATAAAGCCTCAAGCTTCGCTCTGCAAGAGGAGAGGGAACCGGATGCACCTGCCCTGTTGGTTTATTCTGGTTAATTTCTGACACTGGCGAATGTTAACGTTAACTAGGCAGTTTTGAAAAACAAAAAGTCAATAAGCCCAGCAAAGGCATCCGTGGACAGACACAGCCCAAGAGCAGGCAGTGGTCATATGCCTGCCAGACGGCAATCCTTCTATTTGTGCTCAAGATTTACTTGGCCACTTTAAGGATTTTAAATGCTATGGAGGAGAGAATAATGTCAGTGTGATTTTTTCAGAGCACTGTATGAAGATCAAATCAAACAGAGAGAGTTTCTAACAATTCCAAAAGGTAGCATTTTCTCATTGCAGCCATCTGCAAACCAAAAGGTTTTCCAGCTTCATGCACCAACTGGATTGGACAGCATATAATAAGCACACCTTTGTCAAGATTTCCCCAGACAACATGGAACATTGTTGCTAATGTCAAGAGTACAAAGAGTCAGGAGTTGGGAATCAATGTACACACACTATTATGTATAAAATTGGGCTTCCCTGGTGGCTCAGATGGAAAAGAATTCGCCTGTGGGTTCGATCCCTGAATTGGGAAGATCACCTGGAGAAGGGGATGGCTACCCACTCCAGTATTCTTGCCTGGAGAGTCCCATGGACAGAGGAGCCTAGTGGGCTACAGTCAATGGGGTTGCAAAGAGTCAGTCACGACTCAGCAACGAACACTTTCACTCACTCACTCATATTTAAATAGATAGATATCAAGGACCTACTATATGACACAGGGAACTCTACTCGGTACTCTGTAATAACCTATGTGGGAAAAGAATCTGAAAAAGACTGGATATTTGTGTGCATATAACTGAACCACTTTGCTGACCGCCTGAAACTAATGCAACTTTGTAAATCAACTTACTCCAATATAAAATAAAAATCAAATTAGAAAAGAACAAAAAAAGAATCAATAGCAAATAAGTCACTCTTAAATGCTTTTTAAAAAAGACTACAAGGAGTTGATTAATTGCATTCAGGTTAGCCAGAACTTGTTGAATACCTACCAAGTGCTAGATGTTGAAAAGACAAAGGCAAATGAGAAAGCCCATTCCCTCTGCCCGCCCCACCCAGAGGAATTGCTGTCTAACAGGTTTGTTTAGTCTCAGATATCTTATGGTAGATTCTGGGAGCTCATAGGGGGATTCCAAACTTGACCGGCCTGACATTCTATGCTGGGAAACCCAGACTAAAAAAAGAGATTTGTCACCAAGCAAGCATCATTGATCTCCCCAAAGCTAATCCGTGTATTATTGTCCCCTTCATGGCTTAGAGATTTTTTTTTTTTTAATGTGTATTGCTTCTGTGGCATTTTATTTCAGGGCCTTGGTCACAAAACCTCAAATTAATTAAGATTTGGTCCAGGAGCCGCTTAATTGCTTATACTTAGGATTTGGGGATTCAAGGCAGAGATGGAAATGACCAGGCAAGTCATGCATAATACACCGCCCTCCACCCCTCGCTGAGTGACCATTACCCTGATGGGTGTTATTTCGTGTTTTTTTTTTTTTTTAATCAGCACACGGTGCCAAGAACCTGGCATTTTCAAATACTCATTAGCACTATCCTCTGGGGTTTAAGGTAGCAGTTATTAAGGGATGAAGTCTCCGGAGACGGAGTGAAGCCACAGTGGCTAACAATGACAGAAGTTCAGGTGTCCCAGCCCCCATCACTTACGGAGGCATCGGATGGCTAAATTAGCTTTCAAAGTCTTAAACCGAACATGCAAGGCCCACAAATGTCATGTGGTATATTCTCCGGAGGTTAAATTTAGGTTTTCCCTGGCTCCTGCTGCCAATTTGAAAGAAGCGAAAATGTCAGCGGGTGTGGAGTTGAAGCCGAGGGTAGCACGCTGCCAATGTAGAATCCACCGACGCTGACATTCAACCGTCTCTGGAAATCCACACCGTGGAGCAGCCTCAGCTGTCCCCAAACTTACCCAGACTGCTCGCTAAGCCCCCAGTTCCTTCCAGAGCAATGTCAGTTTGCTCCCATTGACTTCCCCGGCTAGGCGGTTCCAGCCAGCCATTTGCCTTGATGATAACGGAGTATGTTTAGTTGCAGTCAACCTGGCTGGCATGAGAAGGACAGAGTAGGAAAAAGATGCTCCTCTTGGCAATAGAGGAAACATGCACAGTGATTCCGTGGTCGGAGGGCATCAGAAGGGAAGGCCACAGACCGAGCTGTAACCTTCCAATGCTGCCGTCCTGTGAAATTCACTGTAGTGCAAACTGACTTCACATTGCGATCTGAATGTCAGTGACCAGTGGGAAGGAACCCCACCTCTGCCTTTCCTACGAGCTGGGGAGTCTTGGCTGTGGACCTGATGTTAAAGATATGTTGATATTTTCTTGGATCAGTCATTGGGTGCATTAAGCAGAAAAGCCAAGAGGATTGGTTTTATTTTTTTAACTGTTTCCTTTATATTGGAGTACAGCTGATTAACAATGTTGCTCCAGTTTCAGGTGAACAGAGAAGGGATTCAGCCATACAAATACGTGGATCCGTTCTCCCCCAAACTCCCCTCCCATTCAGGCTGACAAATAACATTGAGCAGAGTTGTGCTCTACAGTAGGTCCCTGTTGGTTATACATTTTTAAACATAGCAGTGTGTACATATCCATCCCAAACTCCCTAACTATCCCTTCCCCCGAGGATGGGGCTTTAAAGGAGATAGTCTTTTTTCTCCCTGATGTTAAAATTTAAGTCATATAAGCAGAGAATAGAGTTGTGATTACAAAGGGTTGGGGCTGGGAAAAAATGAGGAGATATTGGTCAAAAGGTACAAAGTGTCAGTTATAAGGTGAATACATTCTGGAGAATAACGTACAGCAATGTGACCACAGTTAATAATGCAGATTTGTATACATGAAATTTGCTGAAAGGGTATATCTTAAAATTTCTTACCACAAAAAAATAAAAGAGAGAAAGAAAGGAAAATGGTAACTTCATAAGATGATAGATACAGTAATTAGACTGATTGTGGTGGTTATTTCACAACATATAAGTATATTGAAACATTAAGTTATCTACCTTAGAAATATAAAATTTACACGTGTCAACTTTACCTTACTAAAGCTGAAAACAAAGTTTAGAGGTAGGCAGCTCAGGGCTGATAGGGCAGCTTAGGAATTCAGGCTTTCATCTCCAGGGTCACATCATGGTCCAGTATAACTGCTGGAACTCCAGCCATCACAACCCCCTTCCAGACAGCAGGAAGAGGGAAAGTCAGAAAGAATCCACTTCCCAATGGAGTTGGTTCCTCCTAAAAAGCTTTCTCACAGTCCCATACATTTCCACTTGTGCATAACTGAAGAAAACCTGGTCATATAGTCACATCTTGCCATGAGGAAGGCTAGACATATATTACGGCAGCTGAGCACTTTGACCCACCCGATTATAATCACAGTTTGCCACTAAGGAACAGAAGGGAGAATAGATGTCGGACGGGTAACAGCTGTCTCTGTAATTCCCATAAACATAATACCTGTTATCTGAAATCTAGAGGACAAGATATTCAAGGGACTTTTTTAACAGGATGGATGGAGTGGATGGGGCTTCCCTGGTGGCTCAGCAGTAAAGGACCCGCCTGCAATGCAGGAGATTCAGGAGACGCGGGTTCAGTCCCTGGGTTGGGAAGATCTCCTGGAGGAGGGCATGGCAACCCACTCCAGTATTCTTGCCTGGAGAACCCCAGATATGAGGAACCTGGTGGGCTACAATCCACAGAGTTGCAAAGAATCGGACACGACCGAGGTGACTGAGCACATTCGCGTGTGTGGTGTGGAGGGCAGCATCATGAATTAGGGGTCAGAGCATCTCTGATACTTAGCGACCTTGGGAAATATATTTAAGTGCTCGACATCTTTATTTCCTCATCTATCAGATGAGGGTCTCAGCCTTGTCTACACAGGAGAGTATCTGCTCAGATAATAGATGTGGAAGCAGTGTGTTAGTGAAGTGTCAAACAAATGAGGTATTAATTAACATTATTACGCTTGATCCAGGCATTTATAGTCTTTAAGATGACTGGTTCCAAATTCTTCATTTTTCATAGAATTAACATTTACATTATATTATGTTATAATGTTATATAACATATACATTATTATATATTATAACGTTTACATTTTATACGTTATAATGTGAGTACCTTCCGTGTAGGCAACACTTTACAACACAGACTTCATGTCATCGCTCTGAACAACATAAGGGAGGCTCCCCACATATCCAAATTTACTGGTAATAAAATCCGAGTTCAGAGGACCAGTTGGCTTAACCAAGCCCACACGA
This sequence comes from Moschus berezovskii, assembly GCF_049115385.1. Taxonomy (NCBI): domain Eukaryota; kingdom Metazoa; phylum Chordata; class Mammalia; order Artiodactyla; family Moschidae; genus Moschus; species Moschus berezovskii. The sequence continues at coordinate 35,320,590 of NC_142486.1, read as the reverse complement.
AGGTGCCTGTGAGTGACAGCAACTTCAAGGATGAGCACTCAGGAGATGCTGCTGCTGCTGCTGCTAAGTCGCTTCAGTCATGTCTAACTCTGTGTGACCCCATAGATGGCAACCCACCAGGCTCCTCTGTCCCTGGGATTCTCCAGGCAAGAACACTGGAGTGGGTTGCCATTTCCTTCTACAACGTGTGAAAGTGAAGTCATGCAGTTGTGTCTGACTCTTAGCGACCCCATGGACTGCAGCCTACCAGGCTCCTCCGTCCATGGGATTTTCCAGGCAAGAGTACTGGAGTGGGTTGCCATTGCCTTCTCCCCAGGAGATGTTAGCTTTTTAGAAGTGAAGAAGGCCTGAATTTAAGGATACGGCTGTTGACCATGAAGGACCTTTCAGAACTGGCCCTAGCACCTGGAGCCATCTGAATACACACATCTGAATCTAACCTGCCCAAACTCAGAATCGTTCTGTTGCCTGCTCCTATGGGTTTTCCTGCTGGCTCAGCGTAAAGAATCTGACTGTCAATGCAGGAGCCATGGGTTCAATCCCTGGGTCGGGAAGATCCCCTGCAGGAGGAATGGCAACCCACTCCAGTATTCTTGCCTGGAGAATCCCATGGACAGAGGACTGGTGGGCTACAGTCTGAAAAGTCAGACATGAATGAGCCCAGTACTGCCTCCTCCCATGCTCCTCCCCCTAGTCTCCCTGTCTGGGCGGAAGTTACCACCTTCCTCTCCCAGCCAGACCGGGGACCCAAAACCCACATTTATCAGGTCCCTGCCTCATCTTCACTCCTTGCCCAAGCCATCCACTTACTCTCTCTGCATCCTGACACACTGCAAAGGCAAGCTAGCTTCCCAACAATATTTCTACCTTTTTTTTTTTTTTTTTGGCCTATTCCTAAAATAACTTTTACCCCTCTGCCATAGGGATCTTTATAAAACACAAGTCTAGTTCTCTCATTCCTTATTTAAAAATCCCTCAATGGCTTCTCCAAAATAAAACCTAAGTCTTTAAAAATATACATATTTCATGATGATGCTCCTGCTTTGGTCTCCCCTTGCCACCCAGCGCCTGTATCCTGGCCACCGCCTCTCCCATTCTCTCTTCTCGGAAGGCACTGCACCCAGTCTCTCAAATCTGAGCCTTGAACGGCTACTCTATCTGAAATTGCTACAATCTGCTTTGCCTGCTCAATTCCTTCTTGTTCTTTAAGCTTGTGCAAGGCAGTGACTCCTTCAGGAAGATTTCCCAGCTGGGTGAGACAGTCTGTACAATTGCCCCCCAAATTCCTGCTCTCTCTCCATCACACCCCTTGACAGTGCTGCATGATCATTTTATGTTTATTGGTTATTGTCAAATTTGTTTTATTGATTATTGTAAACAGGGTCCCAGGCCAGGGATAGCAATTTACTGAGCTCTTCCTTGCATTCCAGGGGCTGTCTTTGGCACATCACATATATCCTACAACTTAAAGACCCTGTTATTCCTTATTCAGATCAGGACAGGGATGCGCTTAAAAAGTAGGTCATGTGGCAGTCAGCGTCAGAGCTGAAATCTAGACAGAGGCAGTTGGCTCCAGACAAGTATGGGTCATTCTACACGATACAGTTTTTATTGAAGCATAGTTGATCTACAATGTTGTGCGAGTTTCTGGTGTACAGCATAGTGATTCAGTTATACATAGACACATGTTCTTTTTCAGATTCTTTCCATTATGGTTTTATACAGGATGCTGAACATAGTTCCCTGTGCTATACCGTAGGACATTCTTGTTTGTCTACTTTATATAGTAGTGATTTGTATCTGCTAATTTATCCTTCTTTTACACCTTCTCCCTTTTGGTAACCATAAGTTTGCTTTCCCTGTCTGTGAGTCTGCTTCTGTTTCATAAGTAGATTCGTTTCTGTCATATTTCAGATTGGACATATGAATGACATCGCACGGCATTTGTCTTTCTCTGTCTGGCTTAATCACTTAATATGATAATCTCTAGGTCCATCTGTGTTGCTGCCAGTAGCATTATTTCATTCTTTTTTATGGCTGTGTAATATTCCATTTTGTTGGCGAAGGGGAGGACAGAGGATGAAATGGTTGGATGGCATCACCAACTTGATAGACATGAGTTTGAGCAAGCTCTGGGAGTTGGTGATGGACAGGGAAGCCTGGCATACCTGAGCGACCAAACTGAACTGAATATTCCATTGTGTGTATATACTACATCTTCTTTATCCATTCATCCATTGCTGGACATTTGGTTTGCTCACCCTACACTAAACTTTCTTTTTTAATGAGATATAATTCATACACCACAAGATTCACCCTTTTAAACTGTATGATCCAGAGGCTTTCAATGTCATCAAGAGGTGTACAATCATCACCACTCTCTAATTCCAGAATATTTTCAATCCAACCCCCCCACACACAGGAAAAAAAACTCCGTACCAATGAGCAGTCACTCACTGCTCCTCACTTTCTCCAGCCCCTGTGTTTGTGCTCAGTCGCTTCAGTCGTGTCTGACTCTGCACACCCCACGGACTGTAGCCCACCAGGCTCCTCTGCCCATGGGATTCTCCAGGCAGGAACACTGGAGTGGGTTACCATGCCCTCCTCCAGGGGATCTTCCTGACTCAGGGATCAAACACTCTTAGGTCTCTTGCACTGGCAGGTAGGTTCTTTACCATTAGCACCACCTGGAAAGTTCAGCCCCTGGCAACAATCTACTTTCTGGACATGTCAAAAGGAATCATAAAATATGTGGACTTCTGTGTCTGGCTTTTTTATTTAAGATGTTTTCAAGGTTCATCCATGTTATAGCTAGTATCAATATTCCACTCCTTTTTATGACTGAATAATATTCTGTTGTATGGATAGACTACATTTTGTTTATCCATTTGTCTGTTGATAGATAGTTGGATTATTTCCAACAGGAAATGAGAGTCTGCCAACTTTGTTCTTTTTTCCAGATGGTTTTGAATCCTCTGGGTCACTTGCATTTCCATATTAATTTAGGATCAGCTTGCCAATTTCTGCAGAAAAGGGCACCTGGAATTTTGATTAAGTCTTCCAATCTATGAACACAAATGTCTTTCTCTTTCTTTTTCATCTTTAATTTCTTTCCACAAGTATTTCTGGTTTGGGGTGTTCAAGCTTCCCACTTCTTTTTGGTGCTATTGTTAACAAAATCATTTGTTTTTAAATTTTATTCCCAGATTGTTAGCATATGGAAATACAACTGATTTTATAGAAAGAGATTGTATCCTCTGAACTTGCTGAATTAATTCATTAGCTCTAATAAGTGTGTGTGTGTGAATATCTGTGGATTCCTTCATATTTTGTCTAGATAAGATTGTGTCACCTGAAAATAGAGATAATTTTACATCTTCCTTCCCAATCTGGATTCTTTTTATTTCCTTTTCTTCACTGATTACCTATATTTGCTTAATAATAATTGCTCCATTTTTAGTGCTTGCTATGTGCCAGGTATTTTTTCTAAATCAATTTATGTCCTTAGTGAAAGTCTGCTGCATTTTCTGTGTATTAAATATTCACAGACATTCTAAAAAAAATGGGATTGCTTTCACAATGAAAAACCCTAAAGGTAAAATATATTAAGAGTAACTCTCTTTTGGGAGATCTTATGTAGGAATAGAACGTGGTTTCTGCAAGCTAACAGGTTACACCAAATCCCTGGGGTCTATACTGACTATTGGGAAAGAGACAAAAACTGCCAAAGACCAATGTTTAAATAAATCCCCAGCGGTGAGTTATTTTGTCATTTTCCTCTTGTCCTTAAAATATATCATGGAAAAACTTGTGATTTTCCTGACATTACGGTTTACTCCCTGTGAGATTTAACAAAAGTTATTTTAATCCCTTGGGCCTCAGTGTGTGCATCTGTTCAATGGGCTGATCTGTGAAACTGGCATTGGATGATGCCTGCTAAGTCCCTCCCAAGTACTTAGAGCATCATATATCCTCATAAGTAATACCATAGCCTGCCGGGCTCCTCTGTCCATGGGATTCTCCCACAGCAATAAAACTGGAATGGGTTCCCATTCCCTTCTCCAGGAGATCTTCCCAACCCAAGAATCGAACCCAGGTCTCCTGCACTGCAGGAGGATTCCTTACCATTTCTCTGAGCCACAGAGAAGCCTTCATAAATAATAGTAATGCTCATGTGGTATAGCACTCACTGTGTGATTCTCACTGCTCAGGCACCATGGCAAATGTTGTACATGATTTTTACTCAATTTCCACCCCCAAGAGGGTGAGTGTTAAGGATCACAGAGTACCAGTGTAATTTATGCAGTCTTCTAACTAGCGAGCCCCATTGTGGAGACTCAGACTGAGGTGTTGTGGCACCAGTGCCAGTGGCTTGAAAATTATTTACCTTTCTTTTCACCTTGCTTGATAACTCAACCATTTCACCCCTGGTTTAGAAACACAAGCAAGTATAATTCACAAAATAAAACACATAGTTTATTCACTCAATCAACGAACAAGGAATCATGAGCTCCTATTATATACCAGGCTCTAGAGACATCTCAGAATATGAAGTTCTGAAATAGGCACACTTCCTGCTCACCAGAATCTTTTTCTAAAAGTTTTCTATTTGTTTATTTATTTCTTTGGTTGCACTGTGAGACATGTAGGATCTTAATTCCCTGACCAGGGATTGAACCCACGCCCCCTGCATTGAAAGGCAGAGTCTCAACCACTGGACTGCAATGGAAGTTCCCTTTACATAATTTTAAGATTCACGATGAAGAGAGAAAAGCCCAATGCAAAAATAATAACCCATCATGATGCATCTTTGTGAGTTTGGACTTTATCCTACAGCACGATATATCTCTCTTTTGTATAATTTATCACAACTGTCATAGAACACATTTCTGTATTTTTGGCTAACTTTGGTCTCCCTGTCCAGACTATGAACCCCATGATGGTAGTGAGAGTGACTATCCTGAGCCTAAAACCTACTTAGTAGGTGTTTCATAAATCGCTTCTGAATGGGATCATTGAAGAGGAGACAGAATGAAGGGTTTAAGTACAAGAGGCAGGGCTAGACTTGCACTTTGGAAAGGTTATCATTAAGATCAGAGGTGGGGCTATCTGTGAGGAGGCTGTTTTGAAGATCACACGTGCTTGTCTTATTCAGCTCAGGCTTGGTCATGTGACTTGCCTTGACCAATTAAATATGAACAGAGGCTTGTCAGCTCCAGGTAGTCACCTTCCATAGTCCCTGCATGGCTCACCAGGTAGTCTTCCATCAGCTACAATGACCAGTCTTGCTCCAGTTGTCTGGATCCCAGATTGAAACTGTCATGGGGCAGAGAGACAGGTGACCCACAGGGAGCATGTAGCCTGGTTGAGAGATGAGTCTCCGTTATTAGAAGCCAGGGAGACTATGGGGCCACTTGTTACAGCAGCAGTACTTAGTGTATCCTGACTGATCAACGACAGCATGGGCTGGGGTTGAGGAGTTAGTGAAATGGAACAGTGGGCTTCCCTGATGGCTCAGACAATAAAGAATCTGCCTGCAGTGCAGGAGACCCAGGTTCCATCCCTGGGTCAAAGGTCCCCTGCAGAAGGGAATGGTTACCTACTCCAGTATTCCTGCCTGGAGAGTTCCATGGACAGAGGAGCCTGGCAGGCTACAGCCCATGGGGTCCCAAAGAGTCAGACACAACTGAGTGACTTTCACTTTTTCACTTTCATGTAGAACTCTAGCACAGAATGCTGCTGCTGTTGCTGCTAAGTCACTTCAGTCATGTCCGACTCTGTGTGACCCCATAGACGGAAGCCCACCAGGCTCCCCCGTCCCTGGGATTCTCCAGGCAAGAACACTGGAGTGGGTTGCCATTTCCTTCTCCAATGTGTGAAAGTGAAAAGTGAAAGTGAAGTCGCTCAGTCGTGTCCGACCCTTAGCGACCCCACGGACTGCAGCCTACCAGGCTCCTCCATCCATGGGATTTTCTAGGCAATAGTATTGGAGTGGCTTGCCATTGCCTTCTCCGCTAGCACAGAATCAGTTCAGTTCAGTTCAGTCGCTCAGTCGTGTCCGACTCTCCGCGACCCCATGAATCACAGCACGCCAGGCCTCCCTGTCCATCACCAACTCCCGGAGTACACTCAAACTCATGTCTACAGAGTCGGTGATGCCATCCAGCCATCTCATTCTCCGTCGTCCCCTTCTCCTCCCGCCCCCAACCTTTCCCAGCATCAGAGTCTTTTCCAGTGAGTCAACTCGTCGCATGAGGTGGCCAAAGTACAGAATAGATTTCCATAAATGACAATTGCCCCCTTTAAATCAATGGCCTGAGTATTTCTGTCATCATGTGAAAAAAAAAGTTTATATGTATATTGTCTTAGTCCATTTGGGGTGCTATAAAAGAATATAGTAGACAGAGTGGCTTATAAACAATGGAAGTTTATTTTTCACATTGCTGGAGGCTGGAAAGTCCAAGATAAGACACCAGCAGATTTAGTGTCTAGTGGGAACTCACTTCACGGTTCACAGGGAACTATCTCCTTTTCCTGTGTCCTGACATGGTGGAAAGCATGAGAAACTCTCTTTTACGACCACACTAATCTCATTCTCGAGGGCTCCACCCTCACGATCTGGTTGTTAGGTTGGCCAAAAAGTTTATCTCGCCACTATAAAGCCCGAACGAACTTCGTGGCCGAGCCAATACATCCCAAGGCTCCATCTCCAACGTCCATCATGTTGGAGATTACATTTCAACGTATACATTTCTGGGAGACACAAACATTGATTCGATAGTGCAAACACAGACACACACGTGCACAGAAATACATATGCACACACTTATACTCTAGCATGTTCTCTGACACATAGTAGGTGCCCATCACACATCAGGTGCCTTTTCCCTGCATTCTCCTGTCTCCCTAAGCTCCTCTCTTACAAAGCATGCCTTCCAAGCAAGCTTATTCATCTCCTTATTCATACAGTTTCCCAGTTACTTATTCCTCTTGCCAGCGGTGAATCATAGCATGTTTCTAGGCATGCTTTATCTCCTATTTTCTGCATAAATAATCATCCTGGATCCAAAGGGTAATGTGTATGCAGTGGTCCCGGGGCTGGCATACCACTTAGCTCAGCTCTTAATATGCAGTGTGGCAAAAAGGGGTGTCGGGTTGAGAGAGAAACCTCATCTAACATAGTTGGGGCCACTTACATTCATCTGAGCGGAGAGAAGGGAAGCATTTGGACTGCAATTCTGCACCTTATAAATAGACATATATAGCTCTGCATACATTATTAATATGGGTTTTATTGCTAGCTTTATTGAATCCACGATGGTGCTTCTCTGGGGAAGCCATAGAACACAGGAAGATTGCATAGACGCCTGCATTAACCAGGACCACAGTATACCAGGCAAATAAGGCTGTGCAAACAGCAGTATTCATGCTCACTGCATCCTACAATTCAAATAACATAATAACAAATAATGTGCTCAAGCAAGCCCCACAGCTGCTATTTGAAGGATTTTATGTATTTCTTATCTATGTTGCTCACACAAACACGAGACCAGGCAGGGAAAATGTAGTTTTAAAAAGTTCCTTAGCATGACCTCCAAAGGCCCTGACTTCCTCCAGAATGTCACCTCCTCCCTGGACTGCCTCCCGGACTCATCCGCACTAGTCCTCGTGGGCACGCCTTGAAGAGGCAAAACCATTCTCTCCCTCTTGTCCCTCACTGTCTGCTCTGAGTGCACGCACACACACCTTCCTGTAACTTGATCTTCTTCCATTCATTTTCCATCCCTTACCCTGCTTATGAGCGGCAATTATTTCTAGATGTCTTTTTTCTTCTTTATGTACTTCCATCTTTACCCTCTGTCTCCCCAAGGAGAACATCACGTCAAGGAAGCAGGGGCTTTTTTTCTGCCCTGTTCTCTTTGCTGGATCTCCAGCCAACGTGGGTGATAGTGATTGGCACGTAGTAGACGTGCAATAAACATTTGATGAATGAATGAATGTGTCATAGAATAAAAACCATGATGGCTGGCAAGCTCCTTCATCTTCTTGATCCACCGTGGACCTCCCCTTAACATAAGCTTCATGAAGGGCAGCCCTCTGTCCTGTGGCAGCTCTAACCACCCGTGTCTGAAGCTGGGAATAACGCTTAGTGTTGCTGGTGTTCTTGAGTCACTAAGTTGTATCTGACCCTTTGCGACCCCCTGGACTGCAGCCCTCCAGGCTCCTCTGTCTACGGGGTTCTCCAGGCAAGAATACTGAAGTGGGTTGCCATTTCCTTCTCCAGGGGTCTCACCCAGGGATCGAACCCAAGTCCCCTGCATTGGCAGGTGGGTTCCTTACCACTGAGCCACCAGGGAAGCCCATAGCACTTAGTAAGGTTCTCAGTAATTGGTCATGGAGCACGAGAGAACTAAAATCTGTTCTTGAAGCATCAGGTTGTCCATGTGGTCAGTAGCTGAAGCGGTGTGTGCGGTTCCAGTATGTTCTCATGCTCTGTCCATGTGGTGGGGGAAGGTGGAGTATTGAGTAATATAGCTTTTCCCTTCCTTTGACTAGGAAATTAACCCCTCATGAAAGTGGGTCAGGAAAGCCCACATCTTTCATTAAAGACAATGATTCTTTGAATAGAAATTGCCCCCTGCATACAGAATTTGTGCAGCAAATACACATTTGGGATCTATCATCACGAAGCTAGTACTCTTGTAAGCCAATCACCATCAAAAGATTTCCCTTTCCTGAAAGTCACGCAGTCGTCTCTGACTCTTTGCAACCCCACAGATTATACAGTCCATGGAATTCTCCAGGCCAAGAATACTGGAGTGGGAAGCCTTTCCTTTCTCCAGAGGATCTTCCCTACCCAGGGATCGAACCCAGGTCTCCTACACTGCAGGCAACTTCTTTACCAGCTGAGCCATAGGGAAGCCCAAGAATACTGCAGTGGGTAGCCTATCCCTTCTCCAGCAGATCTTCCCAACCCAGGATTGAACCGGGGTCTCCTGCATTGCAGGTGGATTCTTTACCAGCTGAGCTACCAGGGAAGCCCTCCCCTTTTCTAGAGATTGGTTTAGCAGAGGGCATGTTACCTTGGTGGCTTCTAGAAACAAAAAAAAAATACAGATGAAATTATTTACAAAACAGAAACAGACTCACAGATATAGAAAACAAACTTATGGTTACCAAAAGTGAAAGATGGGGGGAAGGATAAATTAGGAGTCTAGGATTTACAGATATACACCACTACAATACATATAAAATAAGTCCATGGGAACTTGACTAGAATAGAATTTGTATCCTACTGTTGTGTGAAAATTGTGTAAATCTTAATTATGTTGAATTGGTTCGTGGTGATTTTCAGGTCTACTATATCCACCTCTTCAGTTCAGTTCAGTCGCTCAGTCGTGTCCGACTCTCCGCGACCCCATGAATCACAGCACGCCAGGCCTCCCTGTCCATCACCAGTTCCCGGGTTCACTCAGACTCATGTCCATCGAGTCAGTGATGCCATCCAGCTATCTCATCCTCTGTCATCCCCTTCTCCTCCTGCCCCCAATCCCTCCTAGCATCAGAGTCTTTTCCAGTGAGTCAACTCTTAGCATGAGGTGGCCAAAGTATTGGAGTTTCAGCTTTAGCATCAGTCCTTCCATTGAATACCCAGGACTGAATCTTTCTCAATACACTTTTATATGTTTTCAAATCTATTAATTTTTGAGAGTTTGGTATTGAAACTCCAACTAAAAATCTTAATTTATTTACTTAGAAAAATAATTGTAATATATAGTGGAACTGTATGTAACTTTGTCTTGTATTTTCCAAGTCTCCTAAAAAATGCATTATCATACTTTCATAATTTAAAAATTAAAATAGATAAACAAGGACCTACTATATAGCACAGGGAACTGTACTCAATATCTTGTAATAATCTTGAAGGGAAAAGATACGAAAAATAATATATGAGCGAGTGTATATCTAGAAAACTGAATCACTGTGCTGTACGCTGGAAACTAACACAACATTGTGGATCAACCATATTTCAATTTTTAAACATTCAGGATGATGATGAACAGTGAGAGTTCTAGGTGGGGGTCTGCCAGCTTTTCCCGTAAGGGATCAGATGGTAAATATTTTATACTTGGTGCACCATATAATCTCTATCGCAACAAATCATTATGGCTATTATGGCCTGAAAGTTGCCATGGGCAATAGGTAAGTGAATGGGCATGGCTGTGTTCCAATAAAACTTTATTTACAAAACCAGACCACGGGCCGGATTTGGCCCACCGGGTGTCATTTTGGGTTTGCAGATCTCCGCTTTAGACCTGCCAAGCTCTCACCTCCACTTCACGATGCACCCCAGAAGAACAACTAACCTCCCTTCTGCTGATGGCATCTGATACCTACCATGGAACTTTTGGCAAGAAGAATGAGGTCAGGCTTGAAAAACACTGAGCTCCCCGTTACACAAAAAGTAAGTGCAGTTGGGCTGGTGGTTGTTGGACTCTGGATATTGTCCTATGTGTGTTTCATTTTTGTCACCGTCCCCATCAGGTGCGCTAGAAAATGAACCCAAATCTGAAAGCCAGTAGCGCTGGAGAAAAACAGTACTCAGCAGGCAGGGCAGAGTCAGGAATGGAGATGGTGTTTTCATTCGCTGCAGTTGAAGCTGCCTCTTACTCCTAAAGGATTTGGGCCATTTATGTGGGCTTGATTGGCATTAATTATTCAAAGCAATTATTTATTAATAACTCAGAACTCTAAGGATGCCCCACACTTGTTCAGTGCTTTATAGTTTTCTTTTATTTCTGCTTTATTCTTTTCAAAGGGGTTTTTAAAACTGGGGCATGCATGTACCAAGGGGCATATGATACATACGGGGTGGGGTGGGGGCAGATGTCTTCCTGGTGTATCCACTATATCAATTTATGGGGAAAACAACATGCTTTTTTTTAATTAAAACAAATGAATATGTTAGGGAGCAGAATACAGAATTGTATGATTTTTTTTAAAATTAAGTATGAGACTTCAAAGACATTTCAAGGTTGCTGCCCCTCTCCGTTGGGCTAAGTCCCAAATGGCTGCAGTGTAAGGAGCATAGTTATCTCTTTTCTGTACAGCACCACCCCACCCACCCGCCAAGCGCGCAAGAAAGGAATTTTTACAAATTCTTCGAACGAAGAAACTCCGCCAAGAAGCTGACGGTCGTGCGCACGTCCACCGAGAACTCACGTACAGGATGAGTTCGTTTGGAGGCTTGACGTCCCAGCTCCCTCTGCGCATGCGTGAATGATGCTCCCGGTCAGACAGGAGCGGAAGTGAAACCTGAGCGATGTGGTGGGCCAGGCTGAGTGCTGGGGGGGACACTATGGGGATGAAGACAGGGTCCAGAAAGCCCTAAGAACCCTCAGAGTCAGCACCCGGTCAGCCTGGAAAAATACCTGGCATTGAGTCAACTCAGCACCTGGTTAGCCCCAGACTCTTGAGAATCCCTTGGACTGCAAGGAGATCCAACCAGTCCATCCTGAAGGAAATCAATCCTGAATATTCATTGAGAGGACTGATGCTGAAGCTGAAGCTCCAATACTTTGGCCACTTGATGCAAAGAGCTGACTCACTGGAAAAGACCCTGATGCTGGGAAAGATTGAGGGCAGGAGAAGGGGGCAACAGAGGATGAGATGGTTGGACGCAATCACCGACTCAATGGACTTGAGCTAGAGCAAACTCAGGGAGACGGTGAGGGACGTGGAAGCCTGGCGTGCTGCAGTCCATCGGGCTGCAAAGAGTCGGACACGACTGAGCAACTGAACAACGACAACAGTGGTCATTAATACCCTCTTCCCGGATCCCATCATCATCCAGCCCATTCATCTTTATGCCTGCCCCCATGGCAACAGAATTTTCTGCTAGACTTTAAGCGCTGTCATTCATTTGCTTTGCTCAGGCACAACTCCTTGCCTAGAAGAATATCAATAGATTCCACTGCTGTAGCCAACTATGCAGTAATCGCTCCTTCCTGCGCCTCCCCCAGTACGCCACCAGCTCCCTGACTCCCCATTTGCAGTGCACAGGGTAACTGTTTTTATCTGTGTTTTTCCTCACCCCATCCGCAAGACTCAGGCCACTGCTGGAATCCCAGCTTTGGCTTTCCTTCGGTTTGGAAGCCATGGCATCCTGTTTGTTTGTTTGCTTGTTTCCTGAAGGACCATAATCACAGCCCACCTACATCTCACCATTCACACCCTGCTTTCTAACAAGTATATAGAGCCCTGAATCCAAAGTCTATCCCACACTATTTGTGTGAATTTGGAACATTCTCGGCCTCTCCAAAGCAACCACCGTACCACCACCATCGCCAGCAATGCCTTCTCCTCACTGTCAATGGACGGATGGAACCAGTTCGTATGGACCGTGAAGTCCAGGGGTTGGCACTTCACAAGTGCTCGATGTGGAATGGAGTATCTCCTGCCATATCAATAAACAAGGATGTCACAGCCATCCTCGATGCCTGCCCTCCAGATGTAAATTTCTGAGCCCGGGAAGAACAATGCTGGGCTACCTGCCAACCATCAACCACTCCCTCTGGTGAGCTGTGGGCGAGGAGCTAAGGATGTCAATGCCAAGAAGCCGGATGCTGACCCCGCATAGCTGAGATGCATGTGAAAGGAATGACTGCAGTGAGCCGAGACACTTGCATCTTCCCTTGTATAAAAAAGCGCTCGATTCCTTGAGATATCTGGCGTTCCTTAATTAACAATCTTCTGATGTTCAGACTACCTGCCCCTTGCTGCGAACTTCTGTATTACCTGACACCGCTCCCCACCTCCACCACCTCCCCAGAACAGTTCTTTCAGGGTCACTTGAGATGCTGTCTCCTGGGCTTGAAGTCCCCAAAACATCCCACTGAATAAACATAATTCTCGACTTGTAGGCGCCGCATATTTTTTCAGTGGACATTAGGAAGCCTCAAGTGTCCCTATCAAACCCACTCACTCTGGGTGAGCGGAGGTCCCACCAGATCTTCACTTTGAATCCTCAAAAGAGCGAGCAGTGGGGTGAAGCAGGGGAAGCTGAAGGGCTGGAGGTCAGGGAGCTCCCATCCAGTCGTGCACTTTGGTGGCCCTATGCCACGCTGTCTTTAACTTTCACCTCCAAATGAAACATCCTCGTGGGGACCCTTGACCCAATTTCTGGCTCCAAAGTCCTCTGTTCCCTGCTCTTGGCAGAGCTCGGGTGAGATTCTACCCCCACTGCCTTCAGAACAAATCTATTTATAGCAGCCATCATTAACTCTCCATTGCTGGTCCCCAGAGCCTCACCTGCTACCCCCCACACCTCCCCCAGAAGCCGACTTCAGAGGGTTTTCTGAGAGTTCTTTGTAATATTAGTTAACATGTACAGGAAAGCCCCAAGGTCATGTTCCACTCTTGGCACCCTTCACTTTAGATTTGAGAAATCCCCTAAAACTCTCATTAGCGGAGTCTGCCTCACACCTATGAAACTTTAAAAATATCTGGCTAATCAACCACTTTGCACACCTCCACGCAGCCAGAGAGAGCCCCCTTTGCCCTCCTCCTCATCCCGTCTCCCAGCATCACCTTCGAGCAGACGAGAGCTGTCAAAACCTGCCTTCCCGTGATATTTAAAATAAAATGAGGGCACTTGTCATCTGAGACCAGTATTCCCACCAAAACTGGGAGAGAGAAGCAGGAAGTGGACCTGGGAAACGGCCCCCTGGAAGACCCTTTTTGTTCAGATTCGTTTTTTGTTTTAATGGGTTATTGAGATTTTTTAAAATTATTTATTTAATTTTGGCTGAGCTGGGTCTTAACTGCTGTGCGAGCTTGTCTCTAGTTGCAGATAGTGGGGGCTGCTCTCTAGTTGCAGTGTGTGGGCTTCTCATTGTGGTAGCTTCTCTTGTTGCCAAGCACGGGCTCTAGGACTTGCAGGCATCAGCAGCTGTGGCACACGGGCTCAGCGGTTGTGGCTCCCGTGCTCTGGAGCACAGTTCAAATAGATGCAGTGCATGGGCTTAGCTGCTCTGTGGCATGTGGGAAGTTCCTGAATCAGGCATCGAACCTGTGTCTCCTGCATTGGCAGGCAGATTCTTTACCACTGAGCCACCAGGGAGGCCCCAGATTTGTTTTTGACGAGGATCTGGTCTTGGGAATTGAAAGGGATATTAATCATAACAATATGAAAATAAACTTGCCACTGTTGAGCTCCTGCCACATACTAGGCATCCTGGAAACTACTCGGTAACAGTATCTCTAGATCCTTCCAAACCCCTGATAAGGAAACCCTAGTTTGCACATCAGGAAGCATCCTTTTTGATGCTGAAAAGGCTTAAGTGATATTTGCCAACCAGGTATCCACTATGTCAGTATGTTGTCCAGCCAGGACTCTCAGCAATGAGAATCTGTCCATCTCTAAAACCCGCTTTCATGCCAATACGTCATGCTGTCTCCCACATGAAACGTACATTTCCGGGATGGACCCTTCTCCAGTCCACTCAGATGGAGCCACTCTGGGCACTGGGGCTGTGGCCCATCTTCACCCAGATAGAAAGCATGTCACTATTCTATAGCGACATTTTGAACTCGGGAGTTACACAATACCATCATCAGAATTATTTGGGGGTCTTTATCAAGCATATGGGGCTTCCCTAGGGACTCAGAGAGTGAAAAACTTGCCTGCAGTGCAGGAGACCCGGATTTGATCCCTGGGTTGGGAAGACCCCCTGGAGAAGGAAATGATAACCCATTCCAGTATTCTTGCCTGGAGAATCCCATGGACAGAGGAGTCTGATGGACTACAGTCCCTGGGGTTGCAAAGAGTCATACAGGACTGATCAATGAACACACATCAAGCATACAGATTTCTGAACCCCACCTAAGAAGCATTGAATTTGAATCTCTGAGGGGGACTGTGGGAATCTGGTCTCACTGAGTATTTCCAGGTAATTCTTGTTCACTCTGATGTTTGAGAATCGAATCAATGTTCCATGTCTAAACTGCTTTTTGCAGAATACTTCAGAGTTAGGGGTTCATGAACCCCGCATGTCCCCTGCAACAAATGGAATTCTCTCTCAACAGACTCCCCAGAAATAGGTGGCAATGAAGTAAAGAGAGAGAAACTTCCCAGTTGGTGAGATAAATCCATCTATCCTCAGGGATGAGTTACAGAAATAAAGATCCGTGGTTCAAGAGGGTATCGATTTGTGAAACGTGTGGGAGTCAGTCTCTTAGGGTTAAGACAGCAGCAGGTGTTTGTCACTGACAATGTGACACACTGGGATCCCGGGTACTGAACTAGCGGATGGAGAAAGGAAGGCAATGGGATTAGGAGGAAGCCTGCCTACTTGGGCAAAGTGAGAGACCGGATGGTGGGATGGCATCACCGACTCAATGACATGAGTTTGAGCAAACTCCAGAAGATAGTGAAGGACGGGAAAGCCTGGCGTGCTGCAGTCTATTGGGTCACAAAGAGTCAGACGTGACATAGTGATTGAACAACAAGGGACTTGGGGAATAACTCAGATATGGAAATGACCCAGGAGATAGAGATCTGCCCAAGGAAGTCAGGCAGGTAAGTAACCAATAGGAGGCAGGCAGAGAGAGGGTGTGGCCCAGAAGGAAGGTCATGTGATGAGGGAGGCAGGCATGATTGACATCATGATGTTAGGACGCAATGAGAAGCCTTCACCTGTGGATCCCGTCATCACTTCGGAGTAACTGCTGCGTGACCAGCACTGTGCTGTGTGCTAGGGTTTCACAGAAAATAGTAATGGTCGTTGTCCCCACCGAACCCACAGTTTAGGCGAGGGATAAACACAGACATACAGACAGATAAGCATAACATGATTCCATAGCACGGTGGTATAGATGGACTTCCCAGTTGGCACTAGCGGTAAAGAACCTGCCTGCCAATGCAGGAAATGTGAGAGACCCAGGTTCGATCCCTGGGTTGGGAAGATCCCCTGGAGGAGGGCACAACAACCACCTCCAGTATTCCTGCCTAGAGAATCCCATGGACAGAGGAGCCTGGTGGGCTACAGTTCATGGGGTCACATCAGACACGACGGAAGCAACTTAGCACACACTTTTGATGCTACAATAGATGCAAGAGGGAGATAATCATGCAGAGGAAGCCCATCTAACCCAGCCAAGGTAAGTCAAGAAAGGCTTCCTGGAAGAAGGTGATGTTGGAACTACTACTTTTCCATTGGAGTTAGCCTGGGAGCAAAAAGAGAGATAAAGTCAAAGCCTTTGCAAGATGGTAGAAACACAGCTTATATCAATTTTTAGCCCCATCCAAAATTGGCTTGGGTACCAGAATAATACCAACACACTGTCTGGAGGTTAGACAGCAGGGGGAGGAGATGCCTCAGTGAACCCGCATGAGAGGAAATTGGGAAAGCAGGAGCATCCTACAAACCAGCTTAGACACAGAGTGTTAGTTCTCAAATACTGCAACTGTAATTATTACCTAATTACATGGACAGCACTTTCTGCAGGACTCAGAGAGAGTTACGGCCAGCAACAATGGTCAGCAAAGGTGAGCCAGGTGCAATTAGGTGAGAAGCTAGTCTTTATATGGGTCAGGTTACATGCAGCCCAGAAGACAGTGTGATCTGGGACAAGCTGGTCAATACCACTGTCCTAAGATGTCCAACCCTTGGGAGGGGCTGGCTTGAGGATGGTTAGATTACTAGGCACACTGAACCAACATGTCCTAAAGAGTCTTTCCTTGAGCAATGATCTCCTAAGGGGTCAAGTTTCTTTGTGCCCCCAAGATTCCACAGAGTGGCTACATTATGACTCATCACATTGGATCAAAATAATCTTGCTGTTTCAGTTGGACTGTTTAACACTCTTAATGTATTTGTCCATTCCACCAGGAGCTTTAGAGGAGGGCGGTTAACAATAATTACTCTAAATTACAGAAGTGTGATGAGTGAAATCCAGCCCACCATGTTGTGAGAACAGAAAATGAGCATTAAGGTGGCTTTAATTTACAAAATTCAATGTAGTCGTGTCATACGTAGAAAATATAGAGCACATTTTTAATCCATAGGCCTCCGGAAGGTCCATGTACCTCCTAGAGTGTTTATCTGAAGTACATGGACATATATGCATTTTCCTCCCTGGAAAGTGAGTCAGTGGCTATAGACACGTTCTCTAAGATGTTAAGTCTTGCACACAAACCCGTTCACACACACACATGCAAGGTTAGAAGCCACAGAGTTAGAGCGGCGGGATTAAGTCATGCGTTTGATGTTGGCAGCCTGACACTGCCTGTGCTTTGGTTTCCGTCCAAAATGAATTCTTTGTTTCAGAATTATCTCAGCTCGGGTTCCAGTTCCTTTTGGGTGAGTGGGCTTTGTTGAGTGATGATCAAGGTGAGTCAGGGTCAGGCTGTATAGATAGATCAGTTTGATAGTCGCCCCAGAGGGAAGAGGTCCCCAGAGATACCTCCGACACCAGAGTTTGGCAGGGTGAAGTCTTGGAGCTGCTTCTGTGTAGGGAATAGAATTAAGTAGATAGGATTTGAAATGCACAATGTTTGATTTGCATTGGGTTGAATAGAAAGGGTCCTTTTTGTGTGTTTGGTACCGGTGTACACGGGGATGTGGATGGCAGGGGCATTTGGCATTTGCCCACTTGGTGCTTGCAAAAACGGAAGCTTTCCCATTTTGCAAACAGCCCAGAGATACATTAAATAACCCATTTCATGATGGACATCTGGACTCCTCAAACCTGCCAAGAACGGATGGGCTGGCTCACTGCTGCCTTCCAGCTTTATGGTGGGGAACGGCTGCCTGCGAACTTAAAAGGCGTCATTCTGCAGAGCGTGGCAGGTTGGGGTCTCATCTGTCCGAACGCCACTCACACACATGCGTTTTGATTTTCGCTGCATCTGAGCCAGTAGCCACATATGCAATCTCTCATCGAAACTGTCCTTGTTCATTAAAGCAGACCTCTGTAAGGTAGCCTGACCCCTGACTCCCCACTGTGGTCACCTGAGTCGTGGCTAATCTCCTGACAGGAGATATGCAGGTGGGTAAGAATATCCAGAGGGATGCTTCAGTTTAGTATGTTATGGGGGACAAAAAGGAAAAACAACAGGTTTGGCTAAACATACCGTAACCCACGGTGTGGAATGGAAAGCAGAAATCATTTACACTGGGGGTTAACTCAAGCGTCCTTTACCAGCCTCCCCACGAAGGAAATGACCAAGTCTCTGGTTGAGTGTGCTCGGGGTGACTCTCTCCCAACTTTCTCCTCCATGCTTCCCTCCTCGTCCATCCTCGTTTGTGTGTGTTGTCCGGTGAGAGTTTGAGTGCGCCACCTAGTGGCCAGTTAGAAGACTATCCGCGGTCCCACTGCGTCCTCAGGAACTGAGGCTGGGAAAACAGGCTATTCGTGAGTCATTACAGTGCCAGAGCTCAAACACCAATGTTTGCTTACAGCATTTAAGTTCAAATAGAAAGGTTTAAAAAAGAAGAAAGAAAACCGGGGATATCTATAAGTGATGATTGCTTGCTCTCATCTCACTTAACACATGCTGTACAAATGAGAAGCAAAACCCATGGTGGAAAAAGAAAGGGAAGGTTTAGTTTTTTGAGGCTCACAGTGCAAAGAAAGTGTAAACATGTGTGTGTGTGTGTGTGTGTGTGTGTGTGTGTTTGCAGGCATGCATCAAAAATCACAGAGGCAAAGACTTTGTAGTTGCAATGACATTCCAGCGTTCAGCCTACACAAATAAATTTTTTTTTACTTCTTTGCACAAATGAGTGGCCTCCCAATATATGTGCTGTAATAATTATGGATCTAGGATAAGGAAGATTGTGTTGAGTATGTATTATGGGCTTGGAACTGTGCTAGGGAATTTATACGTGTCATTTGTTAGAATGAGTAAGACTCAGTCGACTGTAATGACTGTACAGCCGAAGCTGTACCCCAAATCAGAAAAACCTCTACACTGATGCTTTTCAAACTATCTATGGAGAAGCACTTGCTTTTTTAACATTTTATGCACCCACAGACCAATGCTTTTATTTAAAAAAAATAAGCTACAAGAAAAATAAAATGTGCAATATACAAGCCCTCAAATATATTTTAATTATTATATTCAACAGCTATAAAAATTATTACATCAGATTCCTATAAATTTTCTAAATGCTTATCCTCAATTTTCATATTTACTTAGCGGCCAACCCTGGTAGCTCAGATGTTTAAAAAATCTTCCTGAATGTGGGAGACATGGGTTCCATCCTAGAGTCAGGAAGATCCCCTGGAGAAGGAAATGGCAACCCACTCCAATATTCTTGCTTGGATAATTCCTTGAACTGAGGGGCCTGGTGGGCTTCAGTCCATGAGGTCACAAAGAGTCAGACACAACTGAGCGTCTAACACATAGATCAGTAACAATGCATCGGTTGGATCTGGTCCTCAGATCACACTGAGTGGAGCTAATCTACATGATTTTAACCAGCCGTCATGCTGTCTCAGAACATCTTCCATGACACAGGCTGCCCATCTCCCACGGCAGACCATCCATTGCTGAATTGTCCTGATGACCGGAAACAAAAGTCTGCTTCTCCGTATTGATTGGACAGAGTTTTACCTCTGACCCACATTCAGCAAGACTTGCTTCTCTTTCCAATTTTCAATCACAGCTTTTCTAGTAAATGAGGATGACCGAATTCTGACTTCTCCTCCCCTGGTTCTACATACTTGAGTTTGCAACGGCCCACTTAGGGTCCAGCCTTGAGGACTGACTGCAGCAAATAGCAGACCAGGAAGCTCCCACCCCATTGGCTTGTTTCTCTTCCTCTAGAAGAACAGGGAAGAGTGATTGGATGGCTCAGGATGCAGCTCCTGCTTGGCCATGTCTGCCATTGTTTAGTCGCTAAGTCATATCCAACTCTTTTGCGACCCCATGGACCATAGCCTGCTAGCCTCCAGGCAAGAATATTGGAGTTCGTTGCCATTTGGGCAAGGGCATTTTGGAGTTGCACCCAGGAATCAGTCTCTCATTTGCTTTGTTTCCATTATATTTATGGAAAGTAAGAGATTTCACATGGGCCATTCAGAATGGTGCTCTTGTCTTGTCTTAATTTCAAGGTCGTTGCTCTAAATTCCTATACCATGTGACTGGTCAGATGTGGAAAAATCCATTGATTCATATCATGTTTGAAGGAGGTGATAGAGAACTTGCCCAGGGTTCAATCTGAATCCAGGAGCTCTTAGACAGTTCTCCTACAACACTTTCATAGAGGTTCCTTGCACTGACCTAGCTTGTGGCAAAATCGTGTTGGATTTTCACTTGCTCTACCTTGCCACATGATATTAAACCAATTATTCAACATTTCTTTGTCTTAATTTCCTCCTCTGGGAGAAAAATGGCATCTAACTGAATATATTTCACAGCATGGCTATGAAATTTTTAATGAGATATAATAATACATAGGAATCTCTTTGAACCTCCCTTAACCTTGTAAATAAACACTTATGGTGATTCTAATTTTGATATATTTCCACTGGCTTGTAACTTCACAGGGAACTTTGGAAAGAAATGTTTGGGAAGGATATGATAAACCTGGAATCTAATCATGAAGCCATGAGATATCATTGTAATGACACTAATACCCCTAAAAAATTAAAATACAGAGAGTGTGGTATGACCAGCAAGATGTAGAAGGGGAAATTCATCTCTTGGGTTTGGAGTATGTCCTTTCTGTTAATTTAGTCCCGGCATACATTAGTTTAGGGCTTCCCATTCAGCTCAGTGGTAAAGAATTTGCCTGCCAGTGCAGGAGAAGCAGGAGACGGGGGTTCGATCCCTGGGTCAGGCAGATCCCTGGAAGAGGTCATGGCAACCTACTCCAGTATTCTTGCCTTGGAAATCCCATGGACAGAGGAGCCTGATGGGCTACAGTCCGTGGGGTCACAAAGCGTCAAACACGACTTAGCAACTGAGCATGCACACATACGTTAGTCTACCAGGTGGTCACTTTGGTGGCTTGGGTTTGTCTTACGATAACACAACAGTCTTAACCCACACCGAGATTTCCACCAGACAGAACACCCAAGTCACTTCATTTGTGTTTTCCTAAGCATATCCCTTCATTCTGTAGTTGGATGCCATTCTTCAGGGGATTCATGTGGAATCCTCTGTGTATTCCTATTTGATTTTATCTTGGATTTGGCCCACTGCTTCCAAATACTATAAAGTGCAGAGATGTCAACCAGTCCAGTGTTTTATACACTTTTGTTTTTCAGACATAAAACTCTTACGTGGAAATCCAAGAAGCTATAGGGGTGACAATGGAGCTTTCTGGAAAACAGAGAGGGTGGCAGAGTCTCACCTACTCAACTTCCCTAGCAGCTACTGGAATTACTTCAAGAAACCTCTGCAATTTGAGAAGAAGTGTTCCAAGTCTGCTTCTCTAGCCTGACTCTGCTTCACCAGTGGAGAAGGGAGCTTCCCAGGTGGTGCTTATGGTAAAGAACTCGCCTGCAGTGCAGGAGACAAAAGAGATGCCGGTCCGATCCCTGGGTCGGGAAGATCCCTTGGAGGAGGGCATGGCAACCCACTCCAGTATTCTTGCTGGGGGAATCCCATGGCCAGAGAAGCTTGGCAGGCTACAGTCCCCAGGGTTGCAAAGAGTTGAACAGGACTGGAGCAACTTAGCACGGACTGAGGCCATGACAGCATATGAGAATTGTCCAAAGGGATTGCAGCTGATGAATAGCTTGCCTGGGTCTATTTCATCTCTATTAGGAAAATGGACAATGGAATATTACCTTTCCTTGAGCCAGGCTCTTCAGTGTCAGAATCTATCAACTTGGGAGATTTATCTATGAACATGGGGTCACAACCAGACTCAGAAAGGTTAAGTCTTTCATCAAATCATAGAGTTGATCCCTTGCAGGTCAAGTGGATTCCTATAAAATGTGCTCATGCATCATTAACCACCTATCCAATTTTGTATATGTGCAAGGTTGGTCATTTAAACGGGATTCGGTTTAAGAAAAAAAACCAAATTGCTGCAGAGAGGAATGCTTGACTTGGTACCTCAGAGCAGTGGTGGTGTTTTCTTGTTGTTCAGTTGCTAAGTCATGTCTGACTCTTTACGACCCCATGGACTATATAGCCCACTAGGCTCCTCTGTCCATGAGATTTCCCAGGAAAAAATACTAGAGGAGGTTGCCTTTTCCTTCTCCCGGGGATGGTCCCAACCC
This sequence comes from Moschus berezovskii, assembly GCF_049115385.1. Lineage (NCBI taxonomy): Eukaryota > Metazoa > Chordata > Mammalia > Artiodactyla > Moschidae > Moschus > Moschus berezovskii. The sequence goes on along the minus strand of NC_142486.1, from coordinate 35,298,348 downwards.
AGGGATCAAACCCATGTCTCCTGCCTCTCCTTCACTGGCAAGTGGATTCTTTGACCTCTGAGCAGCCAGGGAAATCCAGACTGTAGCACACCAGGCTCCTCCTATTTCTTATTCATAAAGACCTCTGACTCAAGAAGCTCTGCCCTTAGCCAGTGTTTCTACTGCTCCCAACGTGCCCACTGACTTATAAATAAGTCAGTCAGCAACAGGAGCAGATGACGAGCTGACACCGAACAAAGACCTGCTCTATTGTGTGCAACTGCCTTGAGAGTTTTAAATGAGTAGGTTCATATAACATTTACAACCACACTTTGAGGTAGATGGTTGTGTACTAGCATTTTATATTTATTTGTTTACTTACGTCCTTGTTTCCTTATTTATGTTTGTGTATGTGAAAAATAAGGACTTCCCAGGTGGTGCTAGTGGTAAAGAATCCACCTGCCAATGCAGGAGACATAAGAGACGTGAGTTCAGTCCCTGGGTCGGGAAGATCCCCTGGAGGAAGGCGTGGCAACCCACTCCAGTATGCTTCCTGGAGAATTCCATGGAGAGAGGAGCCTGGAGGGCTACAGTCCATGGGGTCACAAAGAGTCGGACACGACTGAGGCGACTTAGCACACACGCGTGCACATGAAAAATAAATATGTATGAGAAAATTAAGTAGCTTGTCCAAACTCATTTAACTTATAAGCATAGAGGCAAGCAGAATTTAAACTCAGAAATTCCAGTTCTTAAGCTGTGAGTTTAGCTCCTTTGTTGCTGCTGCTGCTGCTGCTAAGTCACTTCAGTCGTGTCCGACTCTGTGTGACCCCATAGACGGAAGCCCACCAGGCTCCCCCGTTCCTGGGATTCTCCAGGCAAGAACACTGGAGTGGGTTGTCATTTCCTTCTCCAATGCGTGAAAGTGGAAAGAGAAAAGTGAAAGTGAAGTCGCTCAGTCGTGTCCGACCCTTAACGACCCCATGGACTGCAGCCTACCAGGCTCCTCCATCCATGGGATTTTCTAGGCAATAGTACTGGAGTGGCTTGCCATTGCCTTCTCCGTAGCTCCTTTGTTAAGCTATTGTTAATGGCAACTGAACAAAAGTTGTACACAGGAGAGCTGTGAGTTGAGTTTTATGTGGGGCAAATTGAGGACTATAGCCCAGAAGTGGTTTCTGAAATGCCATCTCCCAGGCTATAGTCCTCATTTTGCCCCCAATACAACTTAGTTCACAGTTTCACATTGTTCATTTTTTTTACATTGACACTAACAATGATGTCAGGCACCTTCATCCCTGGTATTTTATTTCAAACACACACACGTGGGACCAACTCATTCATTAGACACTGCAGACACAGCGCCAAGGGCCCATGATGATTTTCAGGGTCCGTGAACTTGTGTTAATTTCTTTAAAAAAAAAAAGAAGAGAAGAAAGAACTTTTTGGCTAAAGGAAATGCCTGAATTTATAATATCCGTGTCTTTCTCTGTGTACCAACACAGTCCCAAAATACACTATTGAACATTTTCTAGAAGGACAGAGAACCGTTGAAAGTCACAATGTGGCCTCACAGGCCCAAACAAGGCAGAACTGATCCCAGGGTGGAGAGCTGAGGTGGGGAGACCCCTCCTGTGTCCTGTTTGCTTCACATATAGCAGATGGAGCCTGCACCCTCATTGAGGGCTGAGAGCTCCAAGATCAATGGCCTTTTCCTGAACGTGGCAGAGAGGTTCCGTTTTAGAGACACAAACAAAGGTGTCAATCCCAGCTCAAAACCAAAGAATTCCAGGTGCCTTCACATCATGGAGTTAGGAGTAGGGGACAACAATCCATGGGCTTCCCTAGTAGCTCAGATGGTAAAGAATCCGCCTGCAATGCAGGAGACACAAGTTCGATCCCTGAGTTGGGAAGATCCCCTGAAGGAGGACGTAGCAACCCACTCCAGTATTCTGGCCTGGAGAATCCCCATGGAGAAAGGAGCCTGGCGGGCTATAGTCCATGGGGTTGCAAAGAGTTAGACACAACTAATCAACTAAGCATGCACACACACCACAAACATCCATGCCTACAACTCCCCATCTGCAACCTGGAAAAGCAAGAAGAAAGGAGTGAGCTGGAGGGACTGTAGCTAGCAAAACGCTTGGAGCTGAGTGAGCATTACCATCTTCAGGGTCTTTGTTTTTCTCAAGGAAAAAAAAAAAGTATTCTCTGCCCACACTCCAGCACAGCTGTCTACAATGATAAATGATGGGCCTTTCTTTAAATTTCCTTTCTGCTCAGCATGAGGACTGGCCAGTGTGGATATGCACTCGACGCGGATAAATGGCTTTGGCAAGCCCACCAGATCGTCCACGTGGCAACAGATGGCTCGGCTCAAAGCCTTTGTTGTGCTAATGTTGGAACTTGCTGCTACCTGAAGCAGTTATCACCTCACAAACAACGATGGTGCCACTGCTGTGTGGATAAACCGTCCTTTATACTTTGCAGTGCCCACCGTGGGTGTTGACAGCTTCATGATGGTGCGAGGAGACGCCCAGTCACTCAGCTGCAGTGGCAGCCAGAGAGGAAACCAGAGTGCAATGGAAGCCATAGTGGGTGTCTATTTACAGGCTCTGTGCTTATCAGTCTGCCTTGAACTCTGATCATCAAGAAGAAAAAGCGTTTTCCCTCTGCTGAAGGGTCCAAAGTGACCCCAGAGACATAATATCTCCTTGAAATCTTGACACTTGCATAGATTCACTTTCTATTCCCTTTGTAGAAACTCTCATAATGAACAGATAAGGAAGAGATTAAGATTTTTCAAGAACCTATTATGTCCCATGCACTAGAATACCATTATTATTGCTTAATTATTGCTGATAACTGGAGTAGTCATAGCAGGACTAGTAAATAACCTTTAACGAGGAGCTTCTTAAATTCCAGGCACTGTGCTGAGCCCTTTCCATAAATTCTTACTGTAATCATTTCCAGAGACTTACGAAGGAAGTGAGGAGGAAGTTCTGGTAAACCAGTTATCAGCTGAGTTGGGGGAGAGGGGAGGAGCCCGGCTTTGCCGTGTTTGCTGATTTCCATGTTGCAAATCTCCCCGTTGTGGCCAATATTAGTTACCAATAATTTAACAACATGCTACAAAATTCCTGAATATTTAACAATCAGCCCTCCCAAGCCATCACAAGCTGGTTCCCGAACATCATTGGAGTGAAATACAGAAAGGTTTGTTTGCCCAAGATGGTCCCAGGGACAAGGCTGAGATGTCCAGCCAAGGACATGGACCCTCACATCTCTGTTCCAGGCTCTAAGTGTATGAGTCCATTAGCTCCTTCGATCCACAGGACAATTCCAGGAAACAGGCACCATAGTTCCTCCTGATTTCAGCAGTTAAGGAACCTACCTGGAGTCACACACCTACCACACTTGAATTCTGGGACCGGAATTTGGATCCTGCCTGTCTGAGCCCACACTAAAAGTTCTCCAGTTTACCTGGCTTCCAGTACTAACCAATGGCAACATGAAAAGACTAGAATGAATATTTTCCACATCTTCATTTTCCCTTGGGTGGAGAATCTCAAAAACAAAGACCACAAAATATATACGTAGGTATATATATCCCAAAGGAATCCATTGTGAGGAGGAATTTCAGGCATAGGTCCTCATAAGTGATATTTGGGGAGCCTGACTCGGTTTCTCAAGTCACACCACAAAAGTAATTGTTGGCGTTTCCCTGGTGGTCCAGTAGCAAAGACTCCCCGCTCCCAATGCAGAGGGCCTGGGTTGTATCCCTACTCAGGGAAATAGACCCCACATGCTGCAACTAAAGATCTTGCATGCCACAGCTAAGATCCGGCACAGCCAAATAAAAAAATTAAAATTAATTAGCTAAGTTTAAAAAGTAATTATTGAGTGATTCCGCCAGACCATTAGGTTAGAGGAAACTTTATTCCCTTTTAGGAGTTGTTCCAAATCTTCAAGAGGGCTTCAGGTAAAAGCAAAGAGCCTTTCCAACAGACATCCTTGGTAAAGATAATTTGTATTCTCCCTAAAAAAGGCCAGACATGCTACCATTGCATAGAATAGCCACTGTTGCTAGCAGGCTGAGAATCTAGGACCTCCCCACAACCCATTCCAAACTGTGACCGTCTCTGTGATCACGGGGCAAAACTTGCTAGAGAAAAATAACAAAATCCAGGTAAGGGAGCTCAGCCTATATCCAAACTTGTTCTCAGTGAGTATCCATCTCTCTCATTAAGTCAGGAACTCCAATAGCCTAGTTAATACATAGTAAGTTCTGAGTTTTTCCAGTAGTCATGTATGACAGTTAACCCATTAAGAAGGCTGAGCATCCAAGGATTGATGCTTCCAAATCGTGGTGCTAGAGAAGACTCTTGAGGGTCCCTTGGACAGCAAGGAGATCAAGCCAGTCAATCCTAAAGGAAATCAACCCTGAATGTTCATTGGAAGGACTGATTCTGAAGCTGAAGCTCCAAAACTTTGGCCACCTGATGCGAAGAGCCGACTCATTGAAAAAGGACCAGATGCTCGGAAAGATTAAAGGCAAAAAGGAGAATAGGGCAGCAGAAGATGAGATTGTGGGATAGCATCACCAACTCAACGGACATGAATGTGATCAAACTCTGGGAGATAGTGGAAGACAGAGGAGCCTCGCGTGCTGCAGTCCATGGGGTCACAAAGAGTCAGACATGACTTAGTGACTGAACAACATCAAAGTTCTGCGTTAATGAATGAACATGTGAATGAAGGCAGAGTACATTATTACTGAGACAAGTCAAAAAACAGATCAGAAATTGAACTAACACATTTGCTGATGTACAAGAAATAGAGGCGCAGAAAAAAATTTTAATTTTATAAGGACTTTTGGGGGGAAAGGAAGAAAGGAGGGCAGAATACATTTCATCATCCATGGGTTTAGAGGAATTCAGTTGAGTTTACAATGAAAACATTATTTTGCTGATGCTAATACAATGATGTTTACAGTGAAATGATACCAATGTCTTTATACTACTAAAAACCAAAGTATTACTTTATTTAAGTTTGATTCTCCATAATCCATTCATTCTATGGGCACCTTGGTTGAAGAGTCATTTTTAGATACTTGTCTAAATGCCCCCAAAAATGCTTACAGATACAGTGCCTAAATCTTAAAGGGATATTCCACCCCAAACCTCTCTGTTATGTGAGGCTTTTTTCTTTTCCAGAGGAGAGTGAAATATTTCCCCAAACAGAAGGCTCCCAGTTTGGGTTCATTTTGTAAACTTTGCTTTATCTCCCCTGCTCAGATCGCTTTTGTGAACGAGGATACAGTTTTCTGACCATCAGATCTGCAGCCGAAACACTTATTTTTACCCAATTCCCAAAGTGCTGAGTTCCTGTTGCAGACCAACAGTGAGTCTGCAGTGAAGGGGGCCGGGAGGGAGTGCATGTTAGTAATGAGGACCAGCCCACACGGACCGTTCCAGCTGATGGGGAGCGGGGTGGGGGCACACGTTGCAGGTGCTATCAGCAAGTTGCAGGCTGCGTGGCTGCCTTGTGAGTTATTGCCCTGGTCCCCAGATTTCCCTTCTGTAGCATCCTGCATGTGCTGGTGATAAATCTTAGGGACTCGAGGGAATGCAATAGGCTTCTCTCTTCTGCCCCATTATATTTTTCTTATATCATTTAGAAGAGTGTAGGTCTGGACATTTTTTTGGTGCATGGGTGTGTTCTTCAGCTCATTGCCACATTTTGTTCTGCATGTTCAATTTCTAGCTCATTTTAAGAGTCCGCCTCCACAGAAGATGGAAAGAATGAGCAAAGACATGCGTTGAGAACTTATTTACAAAACAGAAACAGACTCACAGATGTAGAAAACAAACTTTTGGTTATCAAAGGGGAAAGGGAGCAGGGAGAGATAAATTCAGAATTCGGTTCAGTTCAGTTCAGCTGTTCAGCTGTGTCCAACTCTTTGTGACCCCAAATTCGGAATTAGGGATTAACATATACACACTGCTCTATATAAAATAGATGATCAACAAGGACCTGCTGTATAGCACAGGAATGCTATTCAATGTTCTGAAATAACCTAAATGGGGGAGGAATCTGAAAGAGAGTAAGTGTGTGTATACGTATAGCTGAATTGTTTTGATGCCCACTTGAAACTAACACAGCATGGTATTCCAGTATAAAATAAAAACTATTTTAAAAGACATGATTTTATTTCCCTCTGCAAATGGCAGTGTGGAAGTCCAGTGGAGCCACATACAATGCCTGCTTGCAAAGGAAGCAGAAGGGAAAGGAGCCAACATCTGTGAAGAACCTACTATGTGCCCAAATCCACACTTAGTTCTACAAAGGCTCAAGCGTGACTTGTTGCTCAAGTGGGTTTAGATCCCAGCTCCTCTGACAACTGGATGCCTTGAGCCAATGATTTTACTTCTTTCCCCATAAAGTCAGCATAATAACAATTTCTACCTCACAGGTGTTCTTTTTCGTCAAGAAGATGAAATTCATACAACATGTACTTCAGTTCAGTTCAGTTCAGTTCAGTCGCTCAGTCGTGTCCAACTCTCCGCGACCCCATGAATCACAGCACGCCAGGCCTCCCTGTCCATCACCAACTCCCGGAGTACACTCAAACTCATGTCCACAGAGTCGGTGATGCCATCCAGCCATCTCATTCTCCATCGTCCCCTTCTCCTCCCGCCCCCAACCTTTCCCAGCATCAGAGTCTTTTCCAGTGAGTCAACTCGTCTCATGAGGTGGCCAAAGTATTGGAGTTTCAGCTTTAGCATCAGTCCCTCCAATGAACATCCAGGATTGATCTCCTTTAGAATGGACTGGTTGGATCTCCTTGCAGTATAAGGGACTCTCAAGAGTCTTCTCCAACACCACAGTTCAAAAGCATCGATTCTTCGGCGATCAGCTTTCTTCACAGTCCAAATCTCACATCCATACATGACCACGGGAAAAACCATTGCCTTGACTAGACGGACCTTGGTCGGCAAAGTAATGTCTCTGCTTTTTAATATACTATCAAGGTTGGTCATAACTTTCCTTCCAAGGAGCAAGCGTCTTTTAATTTCATGGCTGCAATCAGCATCTGCAGTGATTTTGGAGCCCAAAAAAACAAAGTCTGACACTGTTTCCACTTTTTTTCCATCTATTTCCCATGAAGTGATGGGACCAGATGCCATGATCTTTGTTTTCTGAATGTTGAGCTTCAAGCCAACCTTTTCACTCTCCTCTTTCACTTTCATCAAGAGGCTTTTGAGTTCCTCTTCACTTTCTGCCATAAGGGTAGTGTCATCTGCATATCTGAGGTTATTGATATTTCTCCCAGCAATCTTGATTCCAGCTTGTGCTTCTTCCAGCCCAGCGTTCCTCATGATGTACTCTGCATATAAGTTAAATAAGCAAGGTGACAATATACAACCTTGACGCACTCCTTTTCCTATTTGGAACCAGTCTGTTGTTCCATGACCGGTTCTAACTGTTGCTTCCTGACCTGCATACAGGTTTCTCAAGAGGCAGGTCAGGTGGTCTGGGATTCCCATCTCTTTCAGAATGTTCCACAGTTTATTGTGATCCACACAGTCAAAGGCTTTGGCATAGTCAATGAAGCAGAAATAGATGTTTTTCTGAAACTCTCTTGCTTTCTCCATGATCCAGCGGATGTTGGCAATTTGATCTCTGGTGCCTCTGCCTTTTCTAAAACCTGCTTGAACATCTGGGAGTTCACGGTTTACATACTGCTGAAGCCTGGCTTGGAGAATTTTGAGCATGACTTTACTAGCGTGTGAGATGAGTGCAATTGTGCGGTAGTTTGAGCATTCTTTGGCATTGCCTTTCTTTGGGATTGGAATGAAGACTGACCTCTTCCAGTCCTGTGGCCACTGCTGAGTTTTCCAAATCTGCTGGCATATTGAGTGCAGCACTTTCACAGCATCATCTTTCAAGACTTGAAATAGCTCAACTGGAATTCCATCACCTCCACTAGCTTTGTTCGTAGTGATGCTTTCTAAGGCCCACTTGACTTCACATTCCAAGATGTCTGGCTCTAGGTCAGTGATCACATTATCGTGACTATCTTGGTCGTGAAGATCTTTTTTGTACAGTTCTTCTGTGTATTCCTGCCACCTCTTCTTAATATCTTCTGCTTCTGTTAGGTCCATACCATTTCTGTCCTTTATCGAGCCCATCTTTGCATGAAAAGTTCCCTTGGAATCTCTAATTTTCTTGAAGAGGTCTCTTGTTTTTCCTATTCTGTTGTTTTCCTCTATTTCTTTGCATTGATCACTGAGGAAGGCTTTCTTATCTCTCCTTGCTATTCTTAACCATCTGTAAAAGTACAATTAAGTGGTACTGAGGACATTCAGAATGGGGTGGAACCATCACTTCTATCCAGTTACAAAACTTTTTAATCATCCCCAAAGGAAATTCTATATCTATTCAAAAATCGTTCCCCGTTTCCCCTAGCCCCAGCCCCTGCAAACTGCTTATCTGCTTTGTGGGTTTCAGTTCAGTTGCTCAGTCATGTCCAGCTCTTTGCAACCCCATGGACTGCGGCATACCAGGGGATTTACCATTCTGCATACTCTATATGGACTTCCCTACTGGAAGTCCATGGGGCTTTTTTAGTGGCTCAGAGGGTAAAGAATCTGCTTTCAATGCAGGGGACCTGGGCTCAATTCCTGGGGCAGGAAGATTCCTTGGAGAAGGAAATGGCAACCCACTCCAGTATTCTTGCCTGGAAAATCCACGGACAGAGGAACCCAGCAGGCTACAGTCCACAGGATCGCAAAGAGTCAGACACAACTGAGCAACTAACACTTTCAACTCCAACACAAACTCCATATAGGCAGAATCATACAATATGTGGCCTTTTTGATGATACACTGTAGCATGTCTCAGTACTTCATTCCTTTTTATAGCTGAGTAAGTTATGATCAACCTTGATAATATATTAAAAAGCAGAGACATTACTTTGCCAACAAAGGTCCATCTAGTCAAGGCTATGGTTTTTCCCGTGGTCATGTATGGATGTGAGAGCTGGACTGAAGAAAGCTGATCGCTGAAGAATTGATGCTTTTGAACTGTGGTGCTGGAGAAGACTCTTGAGAGTCCCTTGGACTGCAAGGAGATCCAACCAGTCGATTCTCAAGGAGATCGGTCCTGGGTGTTCATTGGAAGGACTGATGCTAAAGCTGAAACTCCAATACTTTGGCTACCTCATGCAAAGAGTTGACTCACTGGAAAAGACTCTGATGCTGGGAAGGATTGGGGGCGGGAGGAGAAGGGAACGACAGAGAATGAGATGACTGGATGGCATCACCAACTCGATGGACATGAGTTTGAGTGAACTCCGGGAGTTGGTAATGGACAGGGAGGCCTGGCGTGCTGTGATTCATGGGGTAGCAAAGAGTTGGTCACGACTGAGCGACCGAACTGAACTGAAGGAGATCCAATCAGTCCATTCTAAAGGAGATCTGTCCTCAGTGTTCATTGGAAGGACTGATGCTAAAGCTGAAACTCCAAAACTTTGGCCACTTCATGTGACGAGTTGACTCATTGGAATAGACTCTGATGCTGGGAGGGATTGGGGGCAGGAGGAGAAGGGGACGACAGAAAATGAGATGGCTGGATGGCATCACCGACTCGATGGAGGTGAGTTTGGGTGAACTCTGGGAGTTGGTGATGGACAGGGAGGCCTGGCATGCTGTGAAACATGGGGTCGCAAAGAGTCAGACATGACTGAGTGACTGAACTGAACTGAATATCCATTATATGAATGGACCACATTTATTTAACTATCCATCCATACACTATGGCTATTGGAGTTTTTATAAGTTTTAGTTATTGCTATTATAAATAATATTGCTGTATTATAATTATGGGCTTCCCTCATATCTTAGTTGGTAAAGAATCTGCCTGCAATGTAGGAGACCCCAGTTCGATTCCCGGGTCGGGAAGATCCGCTGGAGAAGGGATAGGCTACCCACTCCAATATTCTTGGGCTTCACTTGTGGCTTAGCTGGTTAATGCAGGAGACCAGAGTTCAATCCCTGAGTTGGGAAGATCCCCTGGAGAAGGGAAAGGCTAACCACTCTGGTGTTCTGGCCTGGAGAATTCCATGGACAGTATAGTCCATGGGGTCGCAGAGTCGGGACATTATTGAGCAACTTTCACATTATAATTAACTGTTTTTATTATATAAGTTTCAGGTGTACAGCATTATAGTTCAGCATCTAGATACTCTAACCAGTGTTTGTTACCATAAGCGTGGTTTTCATTCATCCCTATATGAGTGGCCCCCACTTACCCATTTTGCCCACCCCTCAACTCCATTCCCTTCTGGTAGCCATTAATCCATTCTCTGTGTCTATGAGTATATTTTTGCTTTGTTTGCTCCTTGGGTTTTTTTTTGTTGTTTTGTTTTAGATTCCACATATGAATGAAATCATGCAGCATGTCCTTCTCCATCTTACTTATTTATCGTAATACCCTCCAGGTCCATCTATGTTGTCAAAAATGATGGCATTTCATGTTTTTTTAATTTATTTATTTGTTAATTGAAGGATACTTGCTTTACAGAATTTAGTTGGTTTCCACCGATCATGCTTTTTTAATGGCTGAATAATGTTGCATTGCATCTATACACTACATCCTCTTCATCCATCAGTGGACACTTAGATTGCCTCCCTGTCTTGGCTGCTGTAAATAAAGCCGTGAAGACTTCTTTTCCATTCTTTTGGGGGATATACAATCAATTCTCATTATTTGCTGTAGTTATATTCCATAAAGCCACATCAAACACTGAATTAGCAAATTCTAAGTATTTCCCTGAGGAGCACCTCAGGGAAATACTTAGATATATATCACACAGATGATTATCTTAAATCCTAAAAGCAACCTATCCTGGTAGATTCTGTGTTCTTTATTTCACAAAAGGACAAAAAAAGTCGAATGACTTGTCTGATGCCACCCCCACTAAACTCACCCAACTGGCCTCAGAGATGGAGTTTCTTGTTCTACCTAGCACCACCTCCCACTGTCTCCATCCTTGGTCACCTCTGTAGGAGAATGAAAACAAGAAACCAGAGCCTCACCTTGTTTGACCTCAGCTGAGAATAGACTAGCCTGGAAACTCAATTTTTTTTTTTTTTTGCTTGTCTGTGTCTATAACTCCTACCCTGCCACAAGTGCTGATGTGAGGATTACAAATAAGCCTTAGCCAATAGGTGAATTTGCAAACACAGAATCCACCCACAAGAGGATCAGCTATACCAAGGAGCAGAACTGGTGAGTCATATGGTAATTTGGGGCTTCCCAGGTAGTGCAGTGATAAAGAATTCACCTGCCAATGCAAGACATGCAGGTTTGATCCCTGAATTGGGGCGATCCCCTGGAGTAGGAAATGGCAACCCACTCCAGCATTCTTGCCTAGAAAATTGCATGGACAGAGGAGCCTGGTGGGTTACAGTCCATGGGGTTGAAAAGAGTCGGACGTGATTGAGCATAGCAGCACTAGGTAATTTTATGGGTAGCTTTCTGAAGAACCACCAGTTTCCACTGTGATTGTACTACTTTGCCAGTGTGTAGGATTTTTATGACAGGTAAATAAGTTATTTGTAGGACACTCAGAACAGTGCCTGGTGACTAGTGTTATGGATTGTTAATTAAATTCATTAAGTAGGTCATGCCACCAGGGTTAGCTGCCAAGTTCAATTCCATCCCATTCTCAGGAGAGAAGCTCACAAAACAGGTATATGTTAGGGACACCAGTGCTACTGCTAAGTCACTTCAGTTGTGTCTGACTCTGTGTAACCCCATAGACGGAAGCCCACCAGACTCCCCCATCCCTGGGATTCTCCAGGCAAGAACACTGGAGTGGGTTGCCATTTCCTTCTCCAATGTGTGAAAGTGAAAAGTGAAAGTGAAGTCGCTCAGTCGTGTCCGACCCTTAGCGACCCCACGGACTGCAGCCTACCAGGCTCCTCCATCCATGGGATTTTTTAGGCAAGAGTACTGGAGTGGCTTGCCATTGCCTTCTCCGGGGACACCAGTGAGTCAGATACAAAAGAGAAAATGGTCCATCCTCTCCCAAAGCCCAAACTAGTCTCAACCAGAAGGGGACGCTTCATTTCTCACGTTTACACAGATATGCCTGGAGCCCACCCACACAATCACTACTCAAGAATTGAAGCTCTCCTCTGTTAAAAAATCAATCATTTTCCTTATAATGTGCTAATACAAGTTCACTGCAAATATCTGGGAAAGCGCAGATTAAGTAGAACAAAGATATGACTCACTTTACTCCTATGCTGTTACACTTCCTTTCTATGTTTTATGAAATTGAAGACACAATATATGTGATATGTGTGTACTTTTGTACCCTGCATTTTACACTTAGAATTATATTAGTGTGAGATTTTGTGTCAGTTAAAGTCTTCAAAATTCTGATTTCTAAATACCACCTGGAATCTCATTGTGTGCTTATGCCAAATCTTAAGTATTCTCCCAGTGATGAATATTGTTCCCAAATTTCTACTATTATAAACAACACAATAATGAAAATCTTTGTGCATGGAGATGTCTATAAGTCAATGATTATCTCCAAAAAACTTGATCAAACTAGAATAGTTGAATGAAAAAGTCCATTTTACAGTACTCTTTTCTACAATACTACTTCCTCAGGGAAATGTTATCTTTTTAATGTTTCTAATTTTCAATAAAATTTTACCTGGACTAGACCAGATTTCTTTGTTATATTCACATTTGGTACATGTTTCTTTTTTCCTACAATTCTTATTTTCATGTATCATCCTACACTTATCATTATTAGACAGCTAGCATCTATTGTATATTTCCTCCTTATCCTAGTACTAACAAAATTACTTGATTAATGCCTCTCACGGGTATGGGCTTCCCACATGGTGCAGTGGTAGAGAATCCACCTGCCAATGCAGGAAACACAAGAGATCCAGGTTCGTCCCTGGAGGAGGAAATGGCAACCCACTTCAGTACACTTGCCTGGAGAATCCCATGGACAGAGGAGCCCGGCAGGCTACAATTCATGGGGTTGCAAAGAGTCGGAGGTGACTGAGTATGCATGCGTGCAGTCACATTTAGTGAGTCACAGCTCTCCCTTTTCCTTTATTGCTCCTTGAATAAAATTCTCTTTTGAAACTCCCACGTAGAAGATGCAGGCATAAACTCTCAGGCTGATGGCACAGGAAAAGTACATGAAACCTCTTTTTGTTTCTCAAATATCCATTTCATGGCGTTAGATCAACTCAAGGAACGGAATCAGTGTCAGGTTGTGTTCAATAATCCTGTGAGTGTCAAACTCTTGGGAGGAACATGGAAAAAGAAGATTGGGAGAAACGAGCAAATGCCTGCATCCTATGGCTGTGCATCAGACCTTGATTCGACCTGGGTTCCCATCCCAGCCACCCTTCATAAGCCGTCCGACACCAGCAAGAAACTGAGAAACTTCCCTTGTTGGGAAACTGTAGAATATTGGCAATTCATAGGTTGTTATAAGGGTTGAGTGTGATATGATGGGGCAAAGGGAAAAAAGAAAAGCAGGGAGAAAAAAAGAGAAGGGAGGGAGGGAGAGAGGAAAGGAAGGCATATTCTCTTTCTCTTTCCATTAGTATGGCTTGTGTTTGAACACTTTCTGTTTGCTCAATGAGCGTGGTTCCTCACTTCCAGCACGGTCCACAATCCATCACCGTTGTCTTCCTCTGGAAGCTGTTATGAGGAGTTTTAACAGTCCCCGTTCTCTGTTTGCTGGAAGCTGATGGAAAAACTCTCCTTATCTCCAATATTAGAACTTGTAGCAAATCGATACGAGGGTATAACATCCTTCACCATCATACTTGGTAATAAAGCCTAACTAGAAAATGTGCAGAAACTCCGTGTGTCTGGTGCGTTTTGCCGGCCTGAAAATCAACCCTGTTTCTCCAGGACGGATTCGCCCTCATTGATCGAAGCGTAAAGAGTCATTGGCTGTGTTTCAGCCCTCATTAAGAATGCAAACCTCGTCTGCAACTTCTCACTTGAAAACCTGACCGTACCAGGGGGAGACAGTCAACGATGGGCCTGACTTTTGTTTAGGGTTTTTCCTTTCCTCTCCTGTCTTTAAGAAACATGCTAGAAAGACAGTCCTCTTAATGCCAACAGAAGGCCTTGTCTTTCTGAGACTTTTATAAATGACATTTGCCCGATCGTCTGTTTTCCTAAGCATGATTGAAGACAACAATCAGGCCACAAGTGATATCTAGGAAGACACACACAAACACACCTGCATGCGTGCACACACACACACACACACACAAAACAACAACAAAAGCATTAAGAAGCAAGACAGCTTTCCCAGGCTATGAAAACTTATCCAAAAGGAAATATATCACTCAAATATTTACAAAATTGCCAGTGCAATTCAGCCTTCTCAGTAGCAACGATTTTTATGTCCTAAAGAGAGTTTGTATCGAGAGGTAATTGTGTTCCGTAGCAGTTCGTAAGCTTGGGCATTTACGCTGGCAATTCCAGATTTATAGGAATAGAAAAAAATTTCCGTGCATGATATACTGTACAAATTGTATGTAATAACCACAATAAAAAATTTCATTAGGCCTGCTATCACCAACCACCAATTCCCTGGGGAGAATTTATGGGCAAACTTCAGTTCCGTTCACCATCTGGGATCTTCCCGGGAGGATGGGTAGCCCCGGGTTCCTGGGAAAAGATAAGTGGGGGGGGGCATATATATCCCCTCCATCCCCTGCCTTTGGGACAAGCCTTTTAGAAAAAGAAGGACTTTGTGTCTGGGGAAGCAGAAATCTGCAGCTGCCCTATGAGGCCCTGGCTCGCGGCTCCCCACTCCTCCACCACCTAAACCCTGAGATCCCTGGAACAGCTGTCCTTCAATTTTGCAGCTCTCCAATCTGAACACTGAGTCCTGTTGCATATTTTATGCAGCCCATCACCGAGCCTCGGATGCAGATTTCCAGAGGCATACAGGAGAGGAGGCAGAAATGGAAAACACAAATTGGGTCATCTTCGAGTTTGCAGCTGTGAAACCCACTTCCAAATTGCAGCCTTGCAGGCCTATGAGGCTCCCCTGGACCCGATGGAGATATAATCACGGTGTCACGGAGGAATAGCGTCAGGCCCGACTGTGCTGCTGGGCGTGGAGCATATGTCCTCATAAAACGTCCTCTTTACGACCAGAGTTTCGGCGCCCGTGCGGCAGACAGCGATGACCTGGATGTTGCCTTTGGTGAGGGACCAGGGAAATCGTACATCTCATCACCGCTCTGCAGAATGGGAGTCGACGTTTAATAAGAAGGGCCTCCTCTGCAGTGCGTCCCTCCTAGGACCCCTTTCCCGCTTCTGCCTGTGCCTGCCTGTCTGGCACAGCTGCGTCCGCCTGATGGTGCAGGCAGGGCTCCGAGAGCATCCTCGAAATCTACCTGCTTGATGGCTCCTAAATTGAGGAGGACCCAAGAAGGCGTGGGGAGCACCGGGGCGTTTAGAAAGCACTGGGAGAACTCTTCTCTAATGGGCTCTGTATTCATGGTCACCTCAATCCAGCAGGAGATATGGAGCTGCAGATACGATCCCTGGGTGGGGAAGACCCCCTGGAGGAAGAAATGGCAACCCACTCCAGTGTTCTTGCCTGGAAAAGCCCATGGACAGAGGAGCCTGGTGGGCTACAGTCCATGAGGTTGTGAAAGAGCTGGACATGACTGAGCGGTGAAACAATAACCATTTTTCTAGGTGCTTGTCCATTCGCTTAGGACTTTTTACATAGGACTATGTTTCTTCCTAACAACGCCACATGGTAGACACAACTGCCCAGCTTTTGTTGTTGTGTTATTTAGTCGCCAAGTCGTGTCTGACTCTTTTGCGGCCCCATGGACTGTAGCCCGCCAGGATCCTCTGTTCATGGGATTTCCCAGGCAAGAATACTGGAGTGGATAGCCATTTCTCCTTCTCCAGGGGATCTTCCCAACCCAGGGATGGAAATCATGTCTCCTGCTTGATTCTTTTACCACTGAACCACCAGGGAAGCCCTCTCCCCACTTTAAAAATCCAGAAAAGGAAGTGTAGGTGGCAAATAGACTTTCCTAAAGATGGCAGCATTTGCCTTCTACCAAGCACCATGGATCTAGATATAGACAAGACCCAGCCTCTTAGCCCTCATAAGACATATGCGTTACTAAAGTTAGAGAACCATGCCTGACTATTTAGAGTCTATGTTTGCACAGTGTTCCTTCACGCCAGGTCCTATACTGGGAACATTTCATCTGTTTTCACTCTTAATCCTCACAGCACCACGTGGTGGTTCTTATCTCCATTTTGCAAGGGACTGAATTAGGACTGGGGGCTACTTTGGTGGCTATCAAAGTTCACAGAGCTAGAAAGGGGCAAAGTCACGATCTGAGGATGCTCTTCCAGCTCAGGCTCTCCTCCATGGGCTACACTGCCCTCTGTGCTTAGTCGCTCAGTCGTATCCAACTCTTTGTGACCCCATGCACTGTAGCCCTCCAGGCTCCTCTGTCCACAGGATTCTCCAGGGAAGAATACTGAAGTCGGTTGCCCTGCTCTCCTCCCGGGGATCTTCCCAACCCAGTGATTTAACCCACATCCCTTACATCTCCTGGATTGGCAGGAGGGTTCTTTACCACTAGTGCCACCTGGGAAGCCAGTCCTTTTCTCTAGGGAGTGTCAAATTCTGGTTTTCACTGTGAGGGATCAAGACGATTTCAAAACAACTCTTTCTTAAAGAAACAGTGTCTCTCTTTGGGGCTTCCCTGGTGGCTCAAGCAGTAAAGAATCTGCCTTTCAATGCAGAAAACCTGTGTTCAATCCCTGGGTTGGGAAGATCCCCTGGAAGAGGACATGGCAACCCACTCCAGTATTCTTGCCTGGAGAATCCCCACAGACAGAGGAGCTTGGCAGGCTACAGTCTGTGGGGTCGCAAAGAGTTGGACACAACTTAGCAACTAAGCACAGCACACAGTACACATCTCTCTTTTAGAAGAGCCAAGGTGGGTGACCATTAATTCCTCGGTGTGGAATGGAGGGACACACTCAAAGAAGGGATAGCAAAGGTTCTGGCATCAGATGGTCCAGGTGCTAATCTGAGCCCTGCTGTGTGACATTATGCAAGTGACTTAATGCCTCTGGATTTTATTTCCTGTCTATAAAACCGAACTAACCAAAGAATCCATCCAGGACTGCTGTGTGTGTTAAACGTATATTTTTAACAGCATACATAAGTTTTTTTTCTTCAAAAAGCTGCTAATTTTAATAATCAAGAGCTTCTTGACTTCTGGAAAGGAGATGCATATTTAAAGATCTAGCCTAAACAAAAAATTGGGTTTCCACTGGAGCCCTGAAATATGACATCTGAGTGAATAAAAACAGATCATACAGGGCTTTCTCATAAGCTCAACCACACACAGGGTTTGTGTATATTGTTGGGGATGTTGTTCAGTCACTAAGTCACGTCTGACTTTTTGTGACCCCATGGACTGCAGCACACCAGGCTCCCCTGTCCTTAACTGCCTCCCAGAGTTTGCTCAAATTCATGTCCTCTGAGTCTGTGAGGCCATCTCTGTACCAGGTTCATGTACCAGGGGTCTAAGTATGCTCAGCATGGACTGAACAGACTTCTTGGAATGCAGAGTCTGGTACAGTTCTGCAGCTATTTACTTAGCACCTACTACCGGGCAAGCATTGGCGTTTAACATGATGAAGAAAATAAAATGCGATGAAATACTGCCCCCTCCTTGTTTAATGGGCCTGACGTTCAAGTGGGGAGGGGGAGCAGACCCTTGCATGAGTCACCATAGCCCAAGACCATGGGAAACTCCAAGTTGTCCTTGGAGAAAGGTCAGTGTGCGATCCCGGGTAACCCTGGGGGACAGAGAAGGGGAAACAGGGTAAAGGATGTGATCCAGATGGAAAGTTGGAAATGGATGTTGAGCTTAAAGCCTGAAAGACACTGAAGGCCATGCTGAGAGATTTCAACTTTATTCTGTAGATGAATATGGTTGAAAACCTGAGGTGCTTCATCCTGTGTGTTTAGGAAGACTATTAAAGATTTTTCTACTGCAAGTGAAAAAAATTTAGCAAAAAAACAATTTCCCCCCCGCACTGGTTAGCATCACCAGGAAACAAGACTTGTGTTCTGAATCTGAGTGCTTAGATAATATCACCATGAATCTGCCTATTCATGTTTGAGTCCTCAATTCTTTGAGAATGGCTTCATTCTCAGAGAGAATCTTCCAAAGTGGCCATAAAAATCATCCCCAGAACCTTATGCTTTACCTGAGTAATGAATCACCCTGTATAAACAGAGATCTCTCCTGTCTAGGGATTGATTCTCATGTCTCTGGCTTGAATCATTTTGCTTGCTTTTGAGCCAGTTTTTGAAGACAGGAGGAGAGACTGATTTGTCTGGCCAGGATGGGGCCAAGTAATCACCTGTGAAGTGGAGAAGGTGAGGTAGTCAGTCCACCTCTGTTCCCCCAAGCATACAGAAAGGAATTAGGGCAGCACTTGGTTCTCTAGAAGGGAGATAAAGGAGAGAAAATGTATTAGTCAGATAGGATGGGTTATGCTGCTGTAACAAATCATCCCCAAACTTCAGTAGCTTAAAACAACACCTGTTTATTCCACATCACACCCGTCCACTGTGATTGAGTGGAGGGGGCTATTTTACAGCATCTCATCTTCACTCAAAGTGAAGGAGAATGCTGGCTAGGGGGAAAAAATGAATGTGATGAATTTCACATTGACTGTTAAAATCCTTTTCTTGGGAGTCACACTTATCATTTCCACTTTATCTTTTCTTCCAAAGCAAATCCCATGGCCACCTCCAACTTCATGGGGCAGAAAAGCATGCAGTTTCAATCCCTAGGTAGGGAAGATCCCCTGGAGATGGAAGTGGCAACCCACTCTAGTACTCTTGCCTGGGAAATTCCATGGACAGAGGAGCTTGGTGGGCCACAGTCCATGGGGTTGCGGAGTCGGACTCGACTGAGTGACTAAACACCAGCAACAAGAGAATGAAAGAATACTGGAAACATTTTGGATGAAAAGCAGCAAACTCTAACACAGGCAAATAGAGACAACAGAAGTCCACCGTGAGAAGACAGCTGGTTACAGTGGCATGTCACTGCGAGCATCCTACCTGCAGAAAGAATCATGGCATATCTGCTTATACAATTGTGAGAGAGGGAGACAGACAGAGACCTCATGATGGGCCCATATATTTCAAGATCAAGCTGATTTGAATCATACTTCATCGAACTAATGCTGCCTTTGGCAGTCTGAGTTTATTGACAACACAAATCCATCAGCTTATTAGAACTTTTTGAAAACCTTTATTTCAGAGACACAAGGGTGTTGTGGAAATGACTCATTAGGAAGAAGCAATTAACCTGGAAACTTTCTCCTCTCTAAAATAACAATAATAACAATCACAGCTTATTTCTCTTTCTTTAAAAATAACCCCCCTCCCAAATAATTAGCCATTTGATCTATTTTGGAAGATTTCTATTTTTCCTTCCATTCAAAATTAAAGTCAAGCAGTTTCAGGACTTCCCTGTTGGTCCAGGGGTTAAGACCATCTTCCAAGGCTTGCCTGGTGGCTCAGTGGTAAAGAATTCACCTGAAAATGCAGGAGACATGGGTTCCATCCCTGATCCAGGAAGATCCCACTTGTTGCAGAGCAACTAAGCCTGCACACAACTATGGAGTCTGTGCCCTAGAGGCCGTGCTTTGCACCAAGAGACGCCACCACCATAAGAACAACTGGAGAAAAGACCCAGGACAACCAATAAATAAATAAAATCATTTTAAAAAATAAAGAAAGACTCCACCTTCCAATAGGGGATGTGGGTTAGGAGAACCAAGATTCCATGTATCACAGGGCAACAAGGGCCACACATAAAGCAATTAGAGGCAAGCTCCTGAACCACAGCAAAGACCCATCCCAGCGGTTCCCTCCTGCACCACCCCCCCAGGAAAAATCAATCAATTTCTACCACATTTTATTGAACTGACTATAGACAAAGAAGGAAAGGAAAACTCACTTTGAAGACAATGAAATTCAATGACAAATTTTAATAGTAAATAAAACCACTTTGCCCTTCATCTGCTTATGATTCTATACTTGCGTAGTGGTTTAAATGTCAGTATTAAACTTTTCTCTGCTGAATCCATTGATGGCATATGGTTAGGAAACAGGATGAAAATGTCTATACATCAGGTTTTCCTTTTGTCCGTTCAAATGTCCTGTGAGGGTCCTCACTGCTTCCTTGAAGGTCCAGTTGTACCAGTGGCGAGGACCCTGACACTTTCATGAGGACTCTCACTGCTGTCCTTCAGGGCAGACGCTATTTCCTGACAGTGTTCAGCCGCTTCCTCTAAAATTTCACACCATCTTGGCCCGACCCACGGGGAAATGACAAAATGGCACCCCATCCTTAAATGCTCTCTACTGCCATCTCCTGGAGACTGCTGTATTAACTAACCGAGTGAGTGAAGTCCCTAAGTCGTGTTCAACTCTTTGCGACCCCATGGACTGTAGCCCACCCAGCAGGCTCCTCCGTCCATGGGATTCTCCAGGCAAGAATACCGGAGTGGGTTGTCATTTCCTTTTCCAGGGGATCTTCCCTACTCAGGGATCGAACCCAGTTCTCCCGCATCGCAGGCGGACGCTTTAACCTCTGAGCCACCAGGGAAGCCCCGTATTAACTATATGAACCTGTTAGTAAAAAGACTCTGGGGTGGAAGGGAGGGACCCTGGTGTTGAGCTGTGCTTAATTGGCCCAACTGGAAGTGTGTTATCCTACAACAACCCTGGACCTACTTCTGATGGAACGGAGAAGGTGCACCCATCAGAAGGAAGCCACTGTCCCCATCACCCCACAGCACAGCCAGCAGGTTGTCCCCCTCACCTGCGCCCCAGCACTTGCATCTGACGCGCCTTCCCGTGAAAGGCTCTGACTTCAAACCCGGTTGACCGGTGGTGTGTCTCCTGAGAGCCCAGCCCCTGGTCAGATTCAAAGCCCCTAAAAGGCAGCTATTCTGCTGTTTTCATCTTAGCTTCCATTTTACCTGGGACTTCTTACCAACTTTCTTGAGGCTCTAGCCTCCTGGCCAGGTAGCACTAGGGGTAAAGAACCCATCTGCCAATGTAGGAGACTTAAGCGATGAGGGTTCAATCCCTGGGTAGGGAAGATCCCCTGAAGGTGGGCATGGCAACCCACTCCAGTATTCTTGCGTGGAGAATCCCATGGACAGAGGAGACTGACAGGCTATAATCCATGGGGTTGCAAAGAGTCGGACACAACTTAAGCGACTTAGCAGCCAAAGAGAGTTCTGGGCCACACTTGCCCGACCCTTGGCGCTGGTGGCTCTATGCTGCCCCTCTCTGGCACCAGTCGGTACTGCAGGCTTCCTCCAAAAGGCAATCCTATTGTACTTCGACCTTTTAAGTTACAACGTCTCACTCCTCCTGAGAAAGGAGTTCCTAAGTTGAGTTGCTGCTGCTGCTGCTAAGTCACTTCAGTCGTGTCTGACTCTGTGTGACCCCATAGATGGCAGCCCACCAGGCTCCCCCGTCCCTGGGATTCTCCAGGCAAGAACACTGGAGTGGGTTGCCATTTCCTTCTCCAATGTGTGAAAGTGAAAAGTGAAAGTGAAGTCGCTCAGTCGTGTCCGACCCTTAGCAACCCCACAGACTGCAGCCTACCAGGCTCCTCCATCCATGGGATTTTCTAGGCAAGAGTACTGGAGTGGCTTGCCACTGCCTTCTCCGTCTCCAATGCCTAGCAGCCAGTAAATTCCAGATGAATACTGGAGGACGAGTAGAAGACCATGGCTGGGGAAAGGCCCACCCCCTAGCCAAGGGACTTGAATTCCATCGATGAATAAAATCAATAAAAGCCAACATTCCCTGAGCACTTATTCTTCACCTTTCCTGGACCACATTCATTTGGGGCTTCTTTCTCATCACAAACATTCTAATGCAGACATCAACTAGAAAATTAAAGAGAAAATCACTGGGCTTTTTGGCTTTTAGTTTTAGTTGCTTTCACATACAGTACCAGATTTTCAGGCATGAAAGAAGAGATGGGAACTCTAAACAAAGTCCTAATATTTCAAAAAAGTTGTCAAAAGGATTATTGTCTGCACTGATAAGACTGGTGTTTATATTTGATTGTTTGCTTATTTTTGTTTTTGTTTGTTTCAAGAAAGAGACTCTTAGACCTGTCCTGTCTCTGAGCTGTTTACATTGTATCTAGACTTTCCTATCTCTGTCTAGAGTGGCAGATACTTGGTTCTTATCTATAAGATTGAAACCAAGAAGTTGGGGGCTTCCAACCTATACTGACCACTCTGTTTTCTGTAAATAGATCTGCTCTAACCCTTAAAATAAATTCGTCCTTCTACTGTTCTACTGAACAAGGCATAGAAGGAGAGAAAGAAAGAAAAGAAGAAAGAGAAGTCTTCTCCCCAGAAAGTTTACTTGTTTCCAAACCATACCCCCATGAGAGTATGGGAAACCCTTTCGCTCTATTTCGACACAATTCTCTTTCACAGAGCTGGAGATATTAATCAGGCCCCATTCCTCAGCCTTTGCTCTTCCGCACTCCAAAAATCTTTTGGCCCCTTCAACCAAGGGAAAAAAAAAAAAGCTGGGCCTCTATAGAAAAATGGCTTGGATTTGGGGATTTGTTTGATTGTTTTGTTTAGAAAAGAAAAAGGTACTATGGCTGGGTGGAGGGGGAGATGGAAAACACAGACTTAGGTCAATGATTCTTGGGTTATCATCAGAATCACCTAGGGAGCTTTTAAAAAATATAAACACCCAGCATGCACCCCAAAGCTCTGAAATTAGTATCTCCAGAGCCCTGTGTGCCTGTGTGCATGCTAAGTCACTTCAGTCGCATCTGACTCTTGGCAACCCCATGGACTGCAGCCCGCCAGGCTCCTCTGTCCATGGGATTCTCCAGGCAAGAACACTGGAGGGGGTTGCCATGCCCTCCTCAGGGGAATCTTCCTGACCCAGAGATCAAACCCACATCTGCTGTGGCTCTTGCACTGAAAGCAGATTCTTTACCCACTGAACCACCAGGGAAGCTCTAGAGCACTGTGTAGGGGGTGGTTTTTTTATTTTTAAATCCCTCCAGGTGATACTGCTGTCACACCCCCAAAGGGTTTGAGTTCAGGAAGTACTCTACTAAATCATCTCTGAAGTCTCTTCTCAGCCAGAGTGTCTAGGATTCAAAACTCTTCAAGATAAAAGAACTTTTGACACTTTGCAGAGAACCTACATGCTAAAAGTGTGCTAAGTCACCTCAGCTGTGTCTGACTCTTTGTGACCCCATAGACTGTAGCCCACCAGGCTCCTCTGTCCATGGGGTTCTCCAGGCAAGAATACTGGACTGGGTTGCCATGCCCTCCTCCAACATATTTGAAGAAGGTCACCTCTATTCTCTCCATCTGGAAAATAAGTTTATCTTGGGATGCTGGTACTCTCTGGGATTTCTGGGTTCTGGAGGCCTTTTAATAATTAGCATGCTTTCAGCTGCAAATATTAGGAACTCCCATGAAACTGACTTAAACAACACAAGAATATGTTCTCTTCTATGAAGACTGGATGGCTGACTAGATCAGGGCATCACATCCTGATAGGATGACGTCCAGGGAAGAAGGGGATTTTTTCTTCCTGTGGTTCTCTCTTGAGAGAGAGGGATGAATGAATGCGTATGCGCTCAGACGTGTCCAACCCTCTGTGACCCCATGGACTGTAGCCCACCAGGTTTCTCTGTCCATCGGATTTTCCAGACAAGAATACTGGAGTGGGTTGCCATTTCCTCCTGCATTTTCCTGCATTAGTAGGTGGATTCTTTACTACTAGCACCATCCGGGAAGCCCCAGAGAGAGGAAGATGTACCCCCAAGGACCTTCCACATCCTTCCCAGCAACCAGTTAGAATCAAGCCACCTGGTTGTCCCTAAACCTACCACTTAGGAGGAGATAGAGATGCCCTTGGACCAGTCAGATTTACCTAAGACTGAGAGTGAGTTCATCTGGAATCATGTGACCATGGTGGGAGGGTAGATACCAGCACAACCTGGGCTTCTGTTGAGCAAGAGGAAGGGGGCATGGCTGCAGTCCACCAGAGGCTCTGCACTGAGAGACAGCAAGCAAAGCTCTGTTAATGCAACCATCCAAGGGAAGAAGGGGATGAGGAGATAGTTATACTTAAAACAAAATAAAAGCTTGCAATAATTCCTCAGACTCCAGATGCTCTTTATTACATAATGGTGATCATAAAAGGCCTTAATGGGTACGGTTCTCACAAAATTTCCACTCCCTCTCAGGAATGGGGCTGGAGAAGTCCTTGCATGGCAATGAGCAGGTAATTAGAGCCACAAAGAAAAAAAAGATGGTGCAGTGACTTCCTGGTTCAGCTCTTGCAGGGGGATAAAAACCCAAAGAATGCTCTAGAGATGGCCAGGTCCCTGGAGGTTAATCGAGTGTGTCCAGAGTGAGTGAGGACACACCTCTGCCAGGGTTTTGGCCCCTGCGGCTTATTTCTTTTTATCTTCATCCACCCATTCCCCCATGTCTTCACTGCATCATTAACTCATTGACCTTCAAGGATCTCCATTTAGGTAATGATTGTTCGAGGTCCTTGGGAACACTCAGATAAATAGCACCATCTAAAGAGCGTAGAGGGCTTCCCTGGTGGCTCAGAGGTTAAACCGTCTGCCTCCAATGCGGGAGACCAGGGTTCGATCCCTGGGTCGGGAAGATCCCCTGGAGAAGGAAACGGTAACCCACTCCAGTATTCTTGCCTGGAGAATCCCATGGACGGAGAAGCCTGGTAGCCTACAGTCCACGGGGTCACATAGAGTCGGACACGACTGAGCAACGGAATGGAACGGAACGGAAAGAGCGTAGACATCTCTCTCTTGTTGTCCTTTCCACTCCTGAAAACGGACCAAATACTGCCGGTCCTACTGGGCTGCTGAAAGGATTCAGTGAGATGATGCAAGCACAGCCCACATCTGAGTATTCTCTGGCACAAAGTAAATGCTCAATACATGCTTGCTCTTGTTGGGATCATTGTAATTACTATTGTTTTTGTTAGGATTATTATAATGATGATGGTGAAGTCACCCCCTCCCCCACCCAGCTCTCGTGGATCTCCCAATACAAACCTAATGTTATAGGAAAATACCAGTGAGTAGAATATTTGAAATGACAATCCATAACATTTGTTGTGGCAGGGGCGAGGGAGGGGGTGCTCCATTATTTAAAATGTAAGTAAAAGCTGCCATTTATTGAGCAGCTACTATCTTCCAGCCTCTGTGAAAAAAAGCTTTGCACTAATATTTCACTTAGTCCTCAGAGCAACCCAGTAGGGTAGTCTTTTTATTATCCTCACTCCCAGCTTAGAAAGTGAGATGCAAAGTCGGCAAGCTGGTAGCCTAAACTTCGTGTGTTCTCGCCTGCATTCTGCATGTTTTTCATCTTTTATATCTGACAGGTCAAGTTCTCCAATGTGATACTGCGATTCATAATAAGAAATATATGTGTCTTCTCTTTCTGACTTATTTCACTCAGGATGACAGTCTCTAGGTCCATCTAAGTCTCTGCAAATGGCATAATTTAAATTCCTTTTTATGACGGAGTAAAATCCCATCGTATATATGCGCCACATCTTCTTTATCTGTTCCTCTGTTGATGGACACTTAGGTTGCTTCCACAGCCTGGCTGTTGTCAACAGAGCTGAAATGAACATGGAGGTGTGTGTATCTCTTGTAATTATGGTTCTGTCCTGGTACATTGACCAGAAGTGGAACGGTCATTCTATTTTTAATTTTTTTAAGGAACTTAATGCTCTTTGGTAACTTAAATGGGAAGAAAACCCAAAAAAGAGGGCATATATGTATACATAGAGCTGATGCACTTTGCTCCACAGCAGAAACTAACAACATTGTAAAGCAACTCTACTCCAATAAAAAAAATGCTTAAAAGAAGCAATTTATGTGTCTTTGTCCCCTTTTCTGGCACAAGGCTCCTACAATCCTTGGAATTTCCTAAAGGAGGAGCGCTACCAAAGCATCTTTTGTTACATGAATGAGGCAAATTTTGTACTTCACCTGAGGATGGGGGTTGGTTGCCTGGACAACCAACCCTGTGATTACAAGGTTGGAGCTTTCTGTCCCACCTCAAGGCACCCCAGAGCTCCAGGGAGAGGAGATGGGCTGGATGCTGACTCAATCAACTGCCTATCACCACGATTGAATGAACCATGCCTAGGTAGTGAAGCCTCCCTGCTGCTGTTGTGCTCAGTTGAGTCCGACTCTTTGCAACCCCATAGACTGTAGCCTGTCAGGCTCTTCTGTCCATGGGATTTTCCCTACAAGAATACTGGAGTGGGTTGCCATTTCCTCCTCCGGTGGATCTTCCTGACCCAGGGATTGAGCCCACAGGTGATGGAGTCACCTGCATTGCAGGCATTCTTTCCCACTGAGCCATCAGTGAAGCCCTAAGTATGTGATTACAAATCATCAAATCCTACAGATTCTTGACTACCTTTGCTCTAACAAAATATCCACCAGGAGTCAGGTGGATGAACCTAATGACTTGTCAGACCCCTACCTTTTCCACTTTCCTCGGAGACCGTAGACTTTATAATATGGGGCCTGAGCCCCATCATTTCACTGTCTTAAGTACCCCTGGATTTCAATAGCTTAGTCTGGGTTTGAAATAGAGGTGAGTCCCCTGAGATGAGCACAGGAGAACCCTGAATGGGCAGATTCCCCCTTTACTGCAGATTCATATGTCAATTGTGTGTTGACTATTAATAACTGGACATTCCAGAGATCATCCAAATTCATCATTTTCTCCTTCACATAATGGATACTCAAGAAATGCCTGTTAAATGGATGAGTGAATGAAGAAGTAACGGATAACAGAAACACTCCACATACAGTTCCTGTCCTGAGCTGGGGCTCCCGATCAGGGCCATGAGGCTCTTGCTGCAGGATCAGGAACCACGCACTGTTCAGCTGGCTCTCTCTGAAACTGGCTGAGTTTGTTTAATCATGTTATACAGTGTGCGTGTTTTACATGATCAATATACGTCACCCTAAGTGAACATGTCACCCAGCCTAATGGCTTCTGCAAGAACAGTTTATTGGGGTTGGCATTTCCCTTTTAAGATGCCTGTTCCGGTGAGGGCAGCGACAATGGGCCCCGGACCCTCGATGCCACTTGCCTCTCTAGTGCCTTTTTGTGCTAAATGAAATATGACAAGAGAGTGGCTTCCAGTAATTGTGATAATTGACTGTGGAGAGTCCATGATTATGTCATTAGCTCCTCTCTGGGTAACCCATTATGACTGTGGCCAGATCTCAGGGCTTTGAAGACCATCTGAACTGCAGGAAAGGACAACCAGGATGGTGTGTCCATCCCTTCACTCCCCACCCTACCAGGGTTTTCTCATCCTCATGTTTAAAAACTAAGGGCTGCAGTAAAAAGACCTGGGTCCTCATTCCCACCTGGCCCACCTGTTGCTATGTGATCATTGGGAAATCTCTTTCACAGGCATCGCTGATCAGTTCTCAGGATCCAGGTGTTTGAGGAGCTGGGAATAATCCTTTCTCTGCGGTGATGGTTAATTTTATGTGTCAGCTTGACTGGGTTCCTGGGAGCCCAGATGAAGCATCAATTCCTGGTGTGTCTGTGAGGCTGTTTCCAGATGAGATTCGAACTTGAATCAGTGCACTTAGTAATCACAGATCACCCTTACAGACTGTAAAAGCCTGGTGGCCAAGATAACCCAATAGTAGGTTATCTGGGAGAAGGCAATGGCACCCCACTCCAGTACTCTTGCCTGGAAAATCCCATGGACAGAGGAGGCTGGTGGGCTACAGTCCATGGGATCGCTAAGAGCTGGCCACGACTGAGCGACTTCACTTTCACTTTTCATTTTCATGCATTGGAGAAGGAAATGGCAACCCACTCCAGTGTTCTTGCCTGGAGAATCCCAGGGACGGGGGAGCCTGGTGGGCTTCCGTCTATGGGGTCACACAGAGTCTGACACGACTGAAGTGAGCAGCAGCAGCAGCAGGTTAACTGGGTTTGTTGTTGTTCAGCCGCTAAGTTATGTCTGACCCTTTGCGACTCAATGGACTGCAGCATGCCAGGCTTCCCTGTCTTGGATCTCATGAGTTGTGTCTGGTTTGAACCTGGCCAAATCCTTTTCTTGTTGGTATGACCCTGGACAAGAAACTCAGCCACTATGAGCTTCAGTTTCCTCATCTGAAAAACTGATAATATTCCCTACTTCACTATGGTTTTGAGAATAAAATGAACTCAAGTATACAAAAAGTGCTTAGCACCATGACTGACATGCAAGAGGGGCTTGATGAATAATCCTTCTGCTTCTTTGTGTTTGTATTATTTTAATCACAAACACAAAATGGAATGTGTTGGGAAAAGTGTCAAAAGTCAGTATTTCACAAATTATGACTTACAGAATAGTAACAGCTGGCAACTGAACAAGATAGGAAGGAAGGATGGAGGGAAGGGAGAGAGGAAGGAAGGGAAGGAGAGAGAGGGGAAGTTGTTTCCTTAGTGAAATGAATTTAGATAGAGATGAAAATTTTTTAACGTTTTGCTTTTCTTCGCTGGAGTTTTCAGAGCCTATAATATGCAAATGTGCTTGTGACTCTCCAGGAGAAGAACAAAGTATGTGATGTTCTTATCACTTTTTTTTTCCCCTCCCTGGAATTCTTCTTAATGTGTCATGCAAAACTGCTTTTAGGTACATAAGGCTTCCCTGATGGTTTAGACGGTAAAGAATCTGACTGCAACGCAGGAGACCCAGGTTCGATTCCTGGCTCAGGAAGATTCCCTGGAGTAGGGCACAGTTACCCACTCCAGTATTCTTGTCTAGAGAATCCCATGGACAGAGGAGCCTGGTAGGCTACAGTCCATGGGGTCGCAAAGAGTCAGACACAACTGAGTGACTAATACATAGCTATATACATATAGAGCAACTCAATCAGCCAGAGCAATGAGTAGAATCTATTCTGTGAATTATCTTTCTCTATGTCTTTCAGTCCCCAGAAAGCCACATAAATTCAGGGACCACCAGATAGTCTGCTTTTGCTAATTATTTTTTTTTAAGCGTCTCCCTGATCCTGCCTCAGAAAGGTTGGATTTTCCCTTTGACTTTAGCATTCAGTGTATCTGATTTCCTCCCCACTCCTCCCCACTCTCCCCCGCCCACCATCCCAGGGCTCTAAGTGCTAATAGGCTGTTTGCTCTAGATTCTGACTTCACCACAGCAGGCATCCACCTTCCTGGTCTCCATCCCTTTGTAGTACAATCAACTCAAAACAGTTGAGTTCCCAAGGCTTTGGTCCTCCTGGGTACCAGCCCAGAGTCAAGACTCTAACCAAGCATCTGGGGCAGCAAGTTCCCAAGTAGGTCAAACTCTGGGTCCTGGAGGGTAGTGACTAGTAGCCCAGGAGGAAATACAGGTCTACAAGAAGATGGGAATTACTCCTCCAATCAAGTGTCTCTCCTCCAGAATAAATCTGGAGACCTCACCATGGGAGCCAGTTGCTGCAACAAAAGCCAGAATTGGCCACCATGGCTGAACCCAAGAAATGTTCCACCCACCGGCCCTGTTTCCCTTTCTTTCCTCATACTATGATCTACCCTGAGTTGTTTCCCCGTGTCTTCTCTTAGCCAGCTGTCAGCTAATCCCTTAAAGTGTTACGTTGCTCGCTTGTATGTCAGCTGATAAGAAGATGCTAGCTAAACAGACTAAACATTATCAGGGAAGTGTGCATTTTAGATAGGGTTCTCCAAAAAAAGATAACGCCAATAACGCCATGATTGTGGCATCGCAAGAAGAGAGGAAAGAGTGAAGGCTTGAAACCCTGGCTCTGTCGATTCATTCATTTTTGTATCCATTTATTCACCGATTATGTGCTGAGAGCATGCTCTAGGCTGGGCACTATGTAAAGTGCCGAGAACAGAGACATGAATAAAACATCTGGCCACCAGTTCTGTCATTGCAGACCTCATGAAGCTAAAAATGTTAATATAAGATTAGAGTCTTAGTCACTCACTCGTGTCCGACTCTTTGCAACCCCATGGATTATAGCCTGCCAGGCCTCTCTGTCCATGGGATTTCCCAGGCAAGAATACTTGAGTGGGTTGCCATTTCCTTCTCCAGGGAATCTTCCTGACCCAGGGATCGAACAAGGATCTCCTGTATCGCAGGCAGTTTCTCTACTGTCTGAGCCACCAGAGCTACAGCCACCAGAGAATTGTAACAAAGGCTCTGATGGAGAAGCGTAGCATAACAGAATATGGACAATGAGCTAATCCAGACAGAACAATCAGGTAAGTTCTCTCTGTGGAAGCAACAGTCAGGCTCATCATTGAAGGATGAGAGATGAAGATGATGAGGAGGGAGTATTGCAGGCCAAGCAGCACATCTGCTCAGGGACTGAGAGCAGGATGGGCATGTCTAAGGGATGAAGACAAGCCAGTGTGGATGTGACACAGTGAGGGAGGGAGAGAGCAGCCCAAGGTGAGGTTAGCGTATCAGCTACCCTTGGCACAATAATGCTGAGTAACAAACACACACAGACCTCAGCAGCATGCAACAGCGTGTCTACTGCTCGTGTACCAGCAGAGCTCGGCATCAGCTCTAAATTCTGTTCTATGCATCTGTCAACCTCCAGTATTCCAGCCCAGACAGGTGATCACGGCAAATGGCAAGGGCACAGGTATGCGTGGAGGCATGCAGTGCTTGTTGAAGCCTGGTCTCAGCACTGCCATCCCACCATTTTATTGGCCCAAGCAAGTCAGAGAGCAAAGGTGCTACAAAATTACACCGTCAAGGGCCTGAATACCAGGCAGGGTCGAGAACTGGAACCATTTTTTTTGAACTTCCACAAATAGAGAAACAGATGGATAAAAACTGGTTCAATTGGGTCATGAAGGCCAATATATATAGTTTAGATTGTATTCTAAGGATTCTAGGAAGCTACTAAGCTGACCTTTTATTGGTCACATGTGTTTGGGCAAATCATGTGCCCTCTTGAATATTGGTTTTCCCATCTATAAAATGTGTGTGTCATGGCGGTGGGGAGGGATTGATTCTTGAACAAGACACTCACACCCTCTAAGTGATGTGTGTGCATGCGTGCTAAGTTGCTTCAGTCGTGTCTGACTCTTTGCAACCCTGTGGACCGTAGCCCACCAGGCTCCTCTGTCCATGGGATTCTCCAGGTAAGAATACTGGAATGGGTTGCCATTCCTTTCTCCAGGGGATCTTCCCAACCCAGGGATCGAACCCACGTTTCTCCAGTCTCCTGAATTGACAGGCAGGTTCTTTACCACTAGCGCCACCTGGGAAGCCACAAATCTTTGCGATGTTTGTGTATAAAAATGAGCTAACAATACCCACTTCAGAGGAATATTGTGAGAATTAAATGAGATGGTGAGTGTGAAAGTGCTTTGCAAACTGTGAAATGCTCTCCATTCATCATTTCATGTACTATTTATGGCAGTGCTGCAAAGGTAACAAGATCATCACTTCATAGCCCAGGAAGCTGCAACTGGGGTGGGTCGAATCAGTTACAGTTGGTTACATAGGTGGAGAGAAGAGCCAGGAGGAAAACCTTCACCCCTCTGCCTCCGAAGCCCCAAGCCTTCAATTAACTATAAATTAAATAAGTTGCTTCCCCTGTATGAGGAATTGGCTGTTGTACCAACTTTAACAGAGATTACCAGCTTTGCAGGCAGTGATGGGCATGATTTAGACCTTTTCCGGCTTCTGCTGAATTCAGCAATAGTTCTTTATCCCCGGCAGGTCAGTGGCCACCAGTTAATTCACCAGGGGCCATCCCAACTGATTGGTTCATCAATAACCCATTATCTCTGCCATTGTAAATATCTCAGAAAGAATGTGACTTTGTGGGGAGGCATATACCCAAGCAAGCACACTCAGGCAGCAGCCTGTCCAGAGCTTGGATGGTTGGGAAAGAATATACAAACATACATATACACCTCTTCTGGCTGCCCACGAGAAAATGTTACCAAATCTTCCCGCAGCCCCTTAACAAGGAGGAGCTGGCCATGACCGTCAAATTCGCCATTCACAGGACACTGGGAGAATGAGAACTGAGGTATACAAGAAGTGATGCCTGCCGGTACCTGGCACCACTGAGCAGTAGAGGGCTGGATGACTTTAAAGCTCAACCTTCATCTCGTCCAGCCAGCTGATTCTCAGGACTCATCCCTAAGATTCTGATTCAGATCTGGAGGAAAGCTCTGATGCTGCGATGAAGAACACCGGGTGTGAGATGCACCACTTTCCTGGAACACAGTACAGCTTCAGTTCTTATGCTTGAGTCAGACTCTCCTGCTGAATGCTAAGACACAGCATAAAATACAGCCCCTGGCCTTGGGGATCTCACAGATCGGTCGTAAAGACAAACATGTTGACACGCATCCCTGCTGATGTGTGAGGAGGAACACACTGAGCTTCCCCAGCCTTCTGAGGCCAACCAGACAGCCCTGGCTGTACAGAAAGATGGCCCACGTCCCTGCTTGCTCCCCAAACTGCTTGGCTTCCATTTTCATTACTCCGTGGCCTCTTTCTAGCTTTGCTTCACCCCTCAGCCCCGGTTCCATAGCCGTCCCATGGGCTCTCATCTGAGGGGCAATTTGGAAATTTCCACTCTGAAGTCTCCCCCTGGGTGACACAGGATAGACTTTCAGCCCACTCACAGTCAACACACCACACTCCTGTGTCCTTCTGCTGTGGGTGGACAATGTCCTTAGATACCCTAGGCCTCTCAAGCAGGTAGGAATAAATGTGGGAACAACATTAAAAAAGAGGAATTCGGGCATTCTGCTTCACCAGGAGGTAGCAAGAGTTGTTTGTCGTCACTCAACTAAAAGAGAGTGTGGCCCTGAACGGATTCCTTCCCAGGAGGCAAAAAGGGGCATGGTGATAACGACCCATTTTATTAATTGAAAGGAGGTTTTGTTGTCTACAAACCGGAGGAAAATCTGGCAGCTGGGGTGGAAAAGTTTCCTTGGAAGTAACTTTGAAGTTTACTCAAAAGTTTCTTTGGAGTTCCATCCTGGGCATTCAGACGTCTCTGAAAGCTCCGTTCTTTGCAACTTTTTCACTCCTGCCATCTGCTCAGATGCCATCAGGAGCAAGGCAGAGGTGGACAGATACTGTCTGGGAACCAAATCTCAACCCAGACTGAAGCGATTATTGGATTCATTTTTCAACCCTTCTTGACTTTCTGCCCAGTGCAACATATAAGAACAAGCATACTTATTGCAATGACTTTTTTTTTTTTTTTTTTGGCTGTGCTGGGTCTTAGTTCTGGCTTGTGGGATCTTCTATCTTTGTTTCAGTGTGCAGAATCTTTTTTTTAAGTTGCAGCACATGGAATAGCAGGGAGAGATACGAAAGCCTTCCTCAGTGATCAATGTAAAGAAATAGAGGAAAATGATAGAATGGGAAAGACTAGAGATCTCTTCAAGAAAATTAGAGATACCAAAGGGAACATTTCCTGCAAAGATAGGCTCAATAAAGGACAGAAACAGTATGGACCTAACAAAAACAGAAGATATTAAGAAGACATGGCAAGAATATGCAGAAGAACTATACAAAAAAGATCTTCATGACCCAGATAATCACGATGGTATGATCACTCACCTAGAGCCAGACATGCTGGAATTCTATGTCAAGTGGTCCTTAGGACGCATCACTATGAACAAAGCTAGTGAAGGTGATGGAATTCCAGTTGAGCTATTTCAAATCCTAAAAGAAGATGCTGTGAAAGTGCTGCACTCAATATGCCAGCAAATTGGGAAAACTCAGCAGTTGGGAAAACAGGACTGGAGAAAGTCAGTCTTCATTCCAGTCCGAAAGAAAGGCAATGCCAAAGAATGCTCAAACTACCGCACAATTGCACTCATCTCACACACTAGTAAAGTAATGCTCAAAATTCTCTGAGCCAGGCTTCAACAGTATGTGAACCGTGAACTTCCAGATGTTCAAGCTGGATTTAGAAAAGGCAGAGGAACCAGAGATCAAATTGCCAACATCAGTTGGATCATCGATAAAGCAAGACAGTTTCAGAAAAACACTTACTTCTGTTTTATTGACTATGCCAAAGCCTTTTGATCCACTGTGTGGATCACAACAAACTCTGGAAAATTCTGAAAGAGATGGGAATACCAGACCACCTGAAATGCCTCCTGAGAAATCTGTATGCAGGGCAGGAAGCAACAGTTAGAACTGGACATGGAACAACAGACTGGTTCCAAATCGGGAAAGAAGTATGTCAAGGCTGCATTTTGTCACCCTGCTTATTTAACTAACATGCAGAGTACGTCATGAGAAAGTCTGGGCTGGATGAAGCACAAACTTGAATCAATATTGCCGGGAGAAGTATCATTAACGTCAGATACGCATATGACACCACCCTTATGGCAGAAAGTGATGAAAAACTAAAGAGCCTCTTGATGAAAGTGAAAGAAGAGAGTGAAAAAATTGGCTTAAAATTCAACATTCAGAAAACTAAGATCATGGCATCTGGTCACATCACTTCATGGGAAATAGATGGGGAAACAAAACAGTGAGAGACTTTATTTGGGGGGTGGGGATCCAAAATCACTGCAGTTGGTGACTGCAGCCATGAAATTAAAAGATGCTTGTTCCTTGAAAGAAAAGCTGTGACCTATCTAGACAGCATATTAAAAAGCAGAGATATTACTTTGCCAACAAACTTCTGTCTAGTCAAAGCTATGGTTTTTCAAGTAGTCATATATTGATGTGAGATTTGGACTATAAAGAAATCTGAGTGTTGAAGAATTGATGGTTTTGAAGTGTGGTGTTGGAGAAGACTCTTGAGAGTTTCTTGGACTGCAAGGAGATCCAACCAGTCCATCCTAAAGGTAATCAGTCCTGAATATTCATTGGAAGGACTGATGCTGAAGCTGAAACTCCAATACTTTGACCACCTGATGTGAAGAACTGACTCACTGGAAAAAACCCTGATGCTGGGAAAGATTGAAGGTGGGAGGAGAAAGGGATGACAGAGGATGAGATGGTTGGATGGCATCACTAACTCAATGGACATGAGTTTGAGTAAGCTCTGAGAGTTGGTGATGAATAGGGAAGCCTGGCGTGCTGCAGTCCATGGGGTTGCAAAGAGTCGGACACAACTGAGTGACTAAACTGAACTGAACATAGAACCTTTAGTTGTGGCATGAGAACTCTTAGTTGTGGCATGTGGGATCCAGTTTCCCTGACCGAGGACTGAACCCTGGCCCCCTGCATTGGGAACATGGAGTCTTGGCCACTGGAACACCTGGCAAGTCCTTACAATGACTTTTTAACAGTTGAATTTTGGAAGGAACCTGTCTAATGCAGATGGATTAAAAGAGGCCACATATATAGAGTGAAGTC
This sequence comes from Moschus berezovskii, assembly GCF_049115385.1. Lineage (NCBI taxonomy): Eukaryota > Metazoa > Chordata > Mammalia > Artiodactyla > Moschidae > Moschus > Moschus berezovskii. The sequence goes on along the minus strand of NC_142486.1, from coordinate 35,262,800 downwards.
ATATGCAGCTGTTAAAAAAGAATGAGATTGCTATGTGGAAAGGAGATTCAAATCTCTGTGTCCAGACATTTCTTATGCATAAGAAGATACACACACAGGCATGCATATGCAGAATCCTACTGACAGTAACTGTTTAAAAACATAATGTGCATGTATGTTTGTGCTCAGTTGTGTCTGACTCTTTAGCGACCCCATGGGCTGTAGCCCGCCAGGCTCCTCTGTCCATGGGATTCTCCAGACAAAAATAGTGGAGTGGGTTGCCATTTCCTCCTCCAGGGGATCTTCCCAACCCAGCAATCAAACCTGTATCTCCTGCACTGGCAGGAGGATTCTTTACCACTGAGTTACCTGGGAAGCCCATTTTACTAAGAGGGACTCTAGAAAGGGACTGAAGGGATTCTTTACTTCTCACTTTAAGCCTTCCACATTCCTTTCTTATTTTTCTTTTAAAGTAATGGTAGTGGGTCTTATTTAAGTGGTGAACTTTTCATTGTTAACTTTACAGGAACACATTTCTATATATTTTAATCATATATGCATTATTATACACTTACAAAAGGAAAATACCTGCCTATAAACTCATGCATTACAAACCAAATGATATTGAAATTATCAGCTTGTTTATCTTATGCTTTGACAACTGAATCACCTAGCACAGCCCTGGAATTTATCAGATTACCCAGGAAATATGTACTATTATTGAACTGAGGAAACAAGATTTCCATTATTTTTTACAGGTCAACTCTCAATATCATTTTTGCCAAGCAAGGTTCTTATTTCTTCATATTCTTTATCTACTATTTCAAACAGAAAGACCTTTATTCAATGATTCATTCATCCACCTGACAAGCGTTTATCATGCTCTTCAAGAAGGAGAGAAAAGACCAATAAGTCAGTCTAAGTCAGTTGCTTTCTCCTACACTTGATCTTCTGGGTTATGTTCTCCTTTGGGAGAAAGGACTTTATGGAAAAAGATTTTGTGTCACCATAAAAGTGATCCAGCACCCAGACAAGACAGCACATTGACCTAAGATGGGCACTGCAAATGCTGACTCATGTTTCATTTGGGGACATCCAATAGAGTTCTCCTGAGATGAAAAATGAATACTTCAAATTTATTTGTGGAAAATAACCATACAGACCCCTTTTCTCCACTCAAAAAAAGCAATAAAAGGACAGTAAAAGATGTCAAGATATTAACAAAATGGACAAAAAATACGAGGTGGAAGACAATAGAAGATGGGAAATAAAAATGGGAGAAGTTACAACCTAAGTGTTTGGAGAGAGATAAGGATGTTGAAGCTGAAACTCCCATACTTTGGAAAAGACCCTGAGGCTGGGAAAGATTGAAGGCAAAAGGAGAAGAAGGTGGCAGAGGATGAGATGGTTAGGTAGCATCACCGACTCAATAGGGAGATGGTGAAGGACAGGGAAGCCTGGCTTGCTCCCATCCATGGGGTCACAAAGAGTTGGACATGACTTAGCAAATAAACAGCAACAGCAAGAATGATGTCAGCAGCTAATTCCTCCTACAGAGCCCCTGAGTGTTTCCCACTGGGAAGAATCAGCTATCTAGGATGGGAAAAGGAGACGTATTTTATAGAAAATAGACTCTTTGCTTCATAGACCCTCATGGCCACTACAAGAGCATTGAAGGCTTATTTTCTGATGAAATTTTAACAGAGAGCCTGCAGATTCAGGGACACTGGGCAAAGTTAAGGGCTAAGGTTCAGTACTCCCAGAATATCAGCAACTAGGCAGTTTTCTTCCCTGAAAGAAGTGTGTGTGTTTGATGTTCAGTCATGTCTGACTCTTCGCCACTCCATGGACTGTAGCCCACCAGGCTCCTCTATCCATGGAATTCTCCAGACAAAAATACTGGAGTGGGTGGCCATGACATTCTCCAGGGGATCTTCCTGACCCAGGGATCAAACTTGGGTCTCCTGCATTGTAGGTGGATTCTTTACCATCTGAGCCACTGGGGAAGCCCCCAGAAGGAAGAAGAAGCTTTATTTCTGGAGGATCCAGGGGAGCAAATTCCAAATCTCTGTAACTAACATTTTGGCTCCTTTGATGAAAAGGATCAGCATTGAATAATTACTTTTAAGTGAAACATACACAATAACAGCCACCATTATGTGCACAAAGATTTTTAAATGCATTCTTAAATAGATGAACTGCCCATCAAGGACCACTAGACATTGGACGGGAGCCTTCAGAATGAAGAGTGAGAGCTAAAAAAATGAGACCTAGAAATTAAAAAAAAAAAGAAAGCAAGACTTCAGGGAGAAGAAGACAGTTATTTAAAAAAAAGAAGAAGTCTAAAATCATCTCCAAAAGGTAAGCAAGAAGCCACAACATGTTATAAAGCAAGAGAAAATGAGGAGGTAGGGATCAAACAACATGGATAACCTGAAATTAAAAAAAATATTATTACAATTTTTTACATATGAAAAAGAGTATTTAGAGAATATAGTCCAATCTCCAGAATGCAAAACAAAAAGACAAAGAAATAGACAACTTGAGTTAGGTATATTTAAAAAAAAATCATAAGCAATTCTAATGTCCAAATAATAGATGTCCCAGAAATCAAGAACAGAAAATGAAAGGGAACTGTCCAGAAATAAAAATAAGCATGCTTTCTAGAATTAAAGGATGAGTGTTTTCCTATCAACTGTTTCCATCTTAAGCTAAAAAAGGAAGGAAGGAAGGAAGGAAGATAGAAAAGGAGATCAGGGAAGAATCAAAAGAGAGGGAGAAGAATTCACCCCAGGATAAACCCTTGTGGAATTTCAGGACATCTGAGACATAAGAAGGTCACTGGAAATTTTTAGGAATGGGCTAGAACTGAAGAAAGCAACAGAAGATCACACAAAGAATACAAAAATTAGAACATCACAACAGAAACATTAAATGCTAGAAGACCATGCATCCAGGTCATCAAAATTTTGAACAAAAATTATTTTAACTTAACTTTATATACCTAGCCAAACTCTCAATCAAGGAAAAGGGAAAACAAAAATTTTGAGAGCTGCAAGGATGAAAAAAAAAAAAAAGAGCTGGTTTTGCACACTTATTCAGAAAACTTCTAGAAGTGGAGCTTAAATAAAACTGACTGGTAAGTAAAGAAGCCCGTGAGATAAGAGACTTAACTCAGAGTAAAGAAAAATAAAGGCAGATGACGCTAGCTGTGCCTCAGGCCAAGAGACCAAGAAGAGGTGGTTGATGGACATTTTTTGCATGTTTTTATGATTTAGCACTTGAAATTGTTTATAGTTGGCATATTGGTGGGAAGTATGTATCAGGGACCATTTTAATCACTGATTTAGACTATACTGTTATATTATTAAATTATATGCAACTGTACTGTTATGAAATTATTATTTTTATCGGTTATTATTCATTTACTGTTGCATCTCCAGATGAAAATATCTGAACGTGTTTCCACAAAGTTTTGAAGAGATTGAGTAAAAATATAAAATATAAAGTCTGATGATGTAAAGAGCAGTATTACATCGGAACCTGAAATGTTAGGTTGGAATGCCATGAATCAAGGCAAATTGGAAGCGGTCAAACAGGAGATGGCAAGAGTGAACATTGACATTTTAGGAATCATCAAACTAAAATGGACTGGAATGGGTGAATTTAACTCAGATAACCATTATATCATTGACTCATTGGAAAAGACTGATGCTGGGAGGGATTGGGGGCAGGAGGAGAAGGGGACGACAGAGAATGAGATGGATGGATGGCATCACCGACTCGATGGACATGAGTTTGAGTGAACTCCGGGAGTTGGTGATGGACAGGGAAGCCTGGCGTGCTGTGATTCATGGGGTCGCAAAGAGTTGGACACGACTGAGAGACTGAACTGAACTGAACTGAACTGAACCATTATATCTACTACTGTGGCCAAGAATCCCTTAGAAGAAATGGAGTAGCCATTATAGTCAAGAAAAGAGTCCAAAATGCAGTACTTGGATGCAAACTCAAAAATGACAGAATGACCTCTTTTTGTTTCCAAGGCAAACCATTCAGTATCACAGTAATCTAAGTCTATGCCCCGACCAGTAATGCTGAAGAAGTTGAAGTTGAATGGTTCTATGAAGACCTACAACACCTTCTAGAACTAACACCCCAAAAGATGTCCTTTTCATTATAGGGGACTGGAACGCACAAGTAGGAAGTCAAGAGATACCAAGAGTAATAGGAAAATTTGGCCTTGGAGTACAAAATGAAGCAGGGCTAACAGAGTTTTCCCAACAGTATGCATTGGTCATAGCCAGCACCCTCTTCCAACAACACAAGAGAAGACTCTAAACATGGACATCACCAGATGGTCAACACTGAAATCAGATTGATTATATTCTTTGCAGTCAATGATGAAGAATCTCTATACAGTCAGCAAAAACAAGACTGGGAGCCGACTGTGGCTCAGATCATGAACTCCTTATTGCCAAATTCAGACTTAAATTGAAGAAAGTAGGGAAAACCACTATACGATTCAGGTAAGACCTAAAAAATTTCCTTACAATTATAGAGTGGAAGTGACTAATAGATTCAAGGGATTAGATCTGATAGACAGAGTGCCTGAAGAATTATGGATGGAGGTTCTTGACATTGTACAGGAGTCAGTAATTAAGACCATCCCCAAGAAAAATGCAAAAAAGTCTAAATGGTTGTCTTAGAAGGAGTTTCAAATAGCTGAGAAAAGAAGAGAAGCAAAAGCCAAAGGAGGAAAGGAAAGATATGCCCATTTGAATGCAGAGTTCCAAAGAATAGCAAGGAGAGATCAGAAAGCCTTCCTCAGCGATCATTGCAAAGAAATAGAGGAAAACAATAGATTGGGAAAGACTAGAGATCTCTTCAAGAAAATTAGAGATACCAAGGGAACACTTCATGCAAAATGGACTCAATAAAGGACAGAAATGGTATGGACCTAACAGAAGCAGAATATATTAAGAAGAGGTGGCAAGAATACACAGAAGAACTGTACAAAAAAGATCTTCACAACCCAGATAATCACGATGGTATGATCACTCACCTAGAGCCAGAATTCCTGGAATGTGAAGTTAAGTGGGCCTTGGGAAGCATCACTACAGACAAAGCTAGTGGAGGTGATGGAATTCCAGTTGAGCTATTTCAAATCCTAAAAGAAGATGCTGTGAAAGTGCTGCACTCGATATGCCAGCAAATTGGGAAAACTCAACAGTGGCCATAGGACTGGAAATGGTCAGTCTTCATTCCAGTCCGAAAGAAAGGCAATGCCAGAGAATGCTCAAACTACCACACAATTGCACTCATTTCACATACTAGTAAAGTAATGCTCAAAATTCTCTAAGCCAGGCTTCAATAGTATGAGAACTGTGAACTTCCAGATGTTCAAGCTGGATTTAGAAAAGGCAGAGGAACCAGAGATCAAATTGCCAACATCTGTTGGATCATCAAAAAAGCAAGAGAGTTCCAGAAAAACACCTACTTCTGCTTTATTGACTATGCCAAAGTCTTTGACTGCATGGATCACAACAAACTGTGGAAAATTCTGAAACAGATGGGAATACCAGACCACCTGACCTGCCTCTTGAGAAACCTGTATTCAGGTCAGGAAGCAACAGTTAGAACTGGACATGGAACAATAAACAGACTGGTTCCAAATTGGGAAAGGAGTACGTCAAGGCTGTATATTGTCACCCTGCTTATTTAACTTACACGCAGAGTACATCATGAGAAACTCTGGGCTGGATGAAGCACAAACTGGAATTAAGATTGACAGGAGAAATAGCAATAACCTCAGATATGCAGATGACACCACCCTTATGGCAGAAAGTGAAGAAGAACTAAAGAGCTTCTTGATGAAAGTGAAAAAGGAGAGTGAGAAAGTTGGCTTGAAGCTCAACATTCAGAAAACTAAGATCATGGCATCTGGTCCCATCACTTCATGGCAAATAGATGGGGAAACAATGGAAACAGTGAGAGACTTTATTTTGTGGGGGCTCCAAAATCACTGCGGATGGTGACTGCAGCCATGAAATTAAAAGACACTTACTCCTTGGGAGAAAAGCTATGACCAACCTAGACACCATATTAAAAAGCAGAAACGTTACTTTGCCAACAAAGTTCAGTCTAGTCAAAGCTATCGTTTTTCCAGTAGTCATTTGTGGATGTGAGTTGAACTACAGAGAAAGCTGAGCACAGAAGAATTGATGCTTTTGAACTGTGGTGTTGGAGAAAACTCTTGAGAGTACCTTGGACTGCAAGGAGATCCAACCAGTCCGTCCCAAAGGAAATCGGTTCTGAATATTCATTGGAAGGACTGATGCTGAAGGTGAAACTCCAATACTTTGGCCACCGGATGCAGGGAACTGCCTCATCGGAAAAGACCCTGATGCTGGGAAAGATTGAAGGTGGGAGAAGAAGGGGATGATAGAGGATGAGATGGTTGGATGGCATCACTGACTCTATGGACATGAGTTTGAGTAAAGTCCCGGAGTTGGTGATGGACAGGGAAGCCTGGCGTGTTGCAGTCCGTTGGGTCGCGGACTCGACTGAGGGACTGAAATGACTGAACTGAGAAGATGTTAGGTCAACATGAATTTTCCTTTGAAGTGCAAGAGGGAGGCATTCGATGAAACTGATATACAAGAAGAAATGCGTGTGACTGTCCATCAAGAGAAGTACTCCAATAAGGGAAAGACAGAGAGAACAAATGTGGACTTCAACTATGAGCCCCAAATCAAAAGTGGCAGAAAAGATGACTCAGACCCTGAGAATGGATTCATGACTGCTGCTTCACACAAAGGCAACTCTAGCGGTCCCTCCATGAGTCACAGCAGCGATTAATTTATGGACGGAAGGCTGACACCTCTCCCAGTGATGCCAGAATTACCAGTCCATAAAGAACTCTCACAGTGGGGACAGACCCATAAACGGAAATAGGAGACAGGTACAGAGGCAGTGCATCTAGAATCACCAGGAAGGGGGACAATTGATTCCCCCTAGAGAACCTGAATCTTCTCACTGCAGGAATCTCTGCAGTAAAAATTAGCCAGATAGGAGGAGCTGAAAAGGGCTTTTTAAAAAACTGAAGTGTAGTTGATTTATTGAATACCATGTTTCAAGTGTATAGCAAAGTGATTCAGTTATGTATATGTACGGGGGGGCAGTGTGTGTGTGTGCACTAAGTTGTGACCAACTCTTTGCGATCCAATGAACTAAAGCCCGCCAGGCTCCTCTGTCCATGGTATTTTCCAGGCAAAAATACTGAAGCAGGTTGCCATTTCCTTCTCCAGGGGATCTTCCCAAACCAGGGATCAAACCCACGTCTCTTGTTCCTCCTGTATTGGCAGGTGAATTCTTTTACCACTGTGCCACCTGGAAAGCATATATATATATATGGAAAGCATATATATGGGTGTGAATCCTTTTTCAAATCTTTTTCCATTATAGGGCTTCCCCAGTAGCTCTGCTGGTAAAGAATCCACCTGCAATGCAGGAGCTGCTGCTGCTAAGTCACTTCAGTCGTGTCTGACTCTGTGTGACCCCATAGACAGAAGCCCACCAGGCTCCCCCGTCCCTGGGATTCTCCAGGCAAGAACACTGGAGTGGGTTGCCATTTCCTTCTCCAATGTGTGAAAGTGAAAAGTGAAAGTGAAGTCGCTCAGTCGTATCCGACCCTTAGCGACCCCACGGACTGCAGCCTACCAGGCTCCTCCATCCATGGGATTTTCTAGGCAATAGTACTGGAGTGGCTTGCCATTGCCTTCTCCGGCAATGCAGGAGACCCAGGTTCAATTCCTGAAGATCTGCTGGAGAAGGGATAGGCTACTCACTCCAGTATTCTTGGGCTTCCCTGGTGGCTCAGCTGTTAAAGAAACCACTTGCAGTATGGGAGACCTGGGTTCGATCCCTGGGTTGGGAAGGTCCCCTGGAGAAAGGGAAAGGCTACCCACTCCAGTATTCTGGCCTGGAGAATTCCATGGACTCCATGGTATTGCAAAGAGTTGGACACGACTGAGTGATGTTCACTTTCACTTATCAATAAGCTATTGCGTATAGTTCGCTGGGCCGAACAGCAGGTCGTTGTTATCTGTTTTATAGATGCCTTAATCCCAAATCTCTAATTTATCCCTCTCCTCCCATTCCCCTATGGCAACCGTAAGTCTGTTTTCTATGTCTGTGAGTCTATTTCTGACAGATGAAAGTACAAGTTCAAATAAGTATGCTCATGAACAATAGAGGCTAGGAACAGAGGTGATCGTCACACTCTGGGCAGATTTAAAAGGATCTTGGTTTTCCACATGTCCTAAGAGCAACTGCTAACATTTATTCCAGTCTGACTCTATGTCAGGGGCCCTGCTAAGCAGGTACGTTATTTTATTTAATACTCACCTCCGATTTAAGTACTTACAAACACCTTAAAAGCCGAGAGAAGGCAATGCAAAGGCAACAAACACACATCCTTTAGGAGGGATGGGAACTCGCTCGTCTGGAGAGCAGGGTGAGTTATTCTGCAGAGCAGGGATTTGAAAATGGATTTTCAGGAAGGACAATGATACCCCTGGTGCCACTCTCAGAAGCAGAGTCGGCATTTCACCATCCTGATATTTGTTAATTAGCGTGCAAGTTAATGTCATCTTCTCCCCTGACACCAGGAGAAGGCAGGGGAAATGGACACAGTGCTCGGTTTCAAGATACAGCCGGTTTTGAGTTTCCCAACGCCACACTCTCGTGCTCTGCAAAGAGGCAAAGTGGAGAAATTGACTTTCTGAGCCGTGGGAGCTGGCAAGCGTTCAATAAGTCAGCTGTCAGCGTAGGGTCCCTTGCAGGCTCCGGAATTTCAATTTCAAAGTACAAGAGATTGAAGTCTTGAAACACAAGATCATCAAACACTAATGATTCCTGAATTCTGCTAGGGGCGTGGAAGCAGGTGAGAAAGAGTGGCTTTTGAAAGGGTACACAGGGGCGGGTAACACGGCTCACCCTGGATTAATTCTGTAGGCGTTGAGAAGAAAAGAAGGAGCTTGAATGTGAGGGGTGGGCTGCCTGAGACACGGGGGGAGATGTTTCAAAGACGTGAGGAGGTCTCATCTGTATTTACTCCCGCTTTCATCCCCACCGCTCCCTGGCCAGAGAGAAGGCAGAATCACTAAAATGGCAGGCGACCCACAGTGAGAATGGAACTCAAGTTGTCTACTTGGAAGACAAAGGTTTATTTCATGAGATGTGTTTCCCAGCCTCTAGGCCTGAGCTCTGGGTTTCCCAGGTGGCACTAGTGGTAAAGAACCTGCCTGCCAATGCTGGAGGCGCAAGAGACAAGGGTTTGATCCCTGGGTTGGGACGATCCCCTAGAGGAGGACATGGCAACCCACTCCAGTATTCTTGCCTAGAGAATCCCATGGACAGAGGAGCCTGGCCGGCTACAGTCCATGGGGTCACAGACAGTCAGACATGACTAAGCATAACACAAACACAAAGCCTGAGCTCTACCTAGTACAGGTGTAGGGTTTCAGTCTTCTAATGATCAGGTAAGCCTTCATCCTGGTTCCCCAGAAGGGCTGCTTTTATGTCTGCTGTCCCCATGCATGACAGTTGTTAGCCTTTCACCCTCAGAGTTCAGCTTATTTCACTCAACACACTGTTTGTATGATCCATCCTTGTGACAAGTCATTCATTCTTTGCTATTGTTGAGTAGAAGGAAAACAGTCCATTCGACATGATTTCATTTAGATGAGCAGTCCCCAGCCTTTTTGGCAACAGGAACGGGTTTCAGGGAAGATGATTTTTCCACAGACTAGGGTTGGGGTCGTTTCAGAATGATTCAGGTTCATTACACTTATCGGGCACTTTATTTCTGTTATCACATCAGCTCCACTTCAGATCGTTAGGCATTAGATCCCAGAGATTGGGGGCCCCTGGTTTAGGTGGAGGTCATGAGCAGGCAAGGTTTTGCTAGTGGTACAGAACCCACCTGCCAATGTGGGTTCGATCCCTGGGTCAGGAAGATCCCCTGGAGGAGAGCATGGCAATCCACTCCAGTATTCTTGCCTGGAGACTCTCATGGACAGAGGAGCCTGGCGGGCTACAGTCCATGGGGTTGCAAAGCATTGGACACAACTGAAGCAACTTAGCACACATGAGCAAGCAAAATAAAGTTATGGTTACAGAAATCAGAAAAGCAATGACTCTTAGGGGGCTAGGGAAGGTAGCTGGTGCCCGGAAACGGTCATGATGGAGCTTTCTTGGGCGATGATGAGCAGGTTTTCTGTACTCATCTGGGTGGCGGTTACATGGGTGAATACATATGCAGAAATTTATCAAGATGAACAATTAAGATTTATACCTTACCACTGTAGAAATCTTACCTTCATGCAGAGTGTCCTGGCTTGACAATAAATTGTGTGGTCACTCTATTCAAAGGAGATTCTTTTTCAGCAGAAATCTGAGCAGATGTCATACTTCCGAGGTGTGTGTTCAGCCTAGAGGGTAAATTTTTCCCCTTTCTCTATTTTATGGACTGTGCAGTGCTTCCAGTTTCCATATATAAGGTGCTCATTGCCAACTCACGGTCTCTAATTTTACATTCAAGTTATTTCAACAAGCAGGTATATAAATCTGTGTGCAAAGCCTTTTGCTTGATCAGATACTTATACTGAAGAAAAGACTTTTTTCTCCTTTAAGGCAAAGCATCTGATACAGGTAGCACAGTTGTAAAGAATCCACCTGCTAATGTAGGAGACACCAGAGATGCGGGTTCAATTTCTGGTCGGGAAGATCCCCAAGAGCAGGAAATGGCAACCCACTCCAGTATAGTTGCCTGGAGAATTCCATGGACAGAGAGCCTGGTGGGCTACCGTTCATGGAGTCTCAAGAATCAGACATAACTGAGTACATACATCTGATGACATAACCCGTCCCTCTGCCCCATCTTCCTCATCTTCTTTCCCTAGATAATGAGAAGCTACATGGAGCCAGGTCCATCTGAAGCTCCACCTCTGAGAATGGAGAAATGTCAGGTCCCTATGTTTGGACTTTATGTGTATCTAATGTCCTCTAACATTTATTCCTTGGATAAGCTGACATCTCCCCAGATCACACTTGGGACCGTCTCTTGAAACAGTCATACTAAGAAGTTTCAGTGGAAGTTTAGATTGCTTAAGGGTTAAAAAAAATGCCAGCCCTCCCATTTCTACCTCCCCCACCCCTACTCTCTCTGCAGAAGGCAGCTGCCATTCTCCCCAAAAAAGTTCAGGGAAATCCAGGAATTGGGATGGAATACAGAATCATGCTGTCAATAAGAGAAAAAGACCTGCCAATTTCCCAGACTTTGAAACCCCTGCACTAAAGCGGGAACAAGAGGAAAAAGATTAGGGACTTTTCCATTCGAGAAGGAGAGAGAGGAACACAGAAGAACGGCAGGATGGGGGAAGCATACAGACAGCAGAGGAGAGGGTAAAGGCGAGAGGCAAAAAGAAGTTGAAACAGGAAGAGAACAGCAGACTCAAAGCAGACCAGAATGTCTGCCTCCATTTCAGGCTGGGAGTCAGCTAAGTTAGTTAAAGAAAGTCATCCTTAGGCATTGGGGAAAAAATTCAATTTTCATCACAGGTCCTGATGACATTTCCTTTAAACGCCAGATTCAATAGCGAGATACACCTTCAGGGGGAAAATATTCTCTACAGTAAGAAGGCGAGATAAGGAAACAAGTTAAAAGCTCTTTTTCCTGCTATGCAAATATTCTCCAGGAACACTAACAAGATAAATATATTTCTGTGAGATACCAAGTTTTCTCAGTCACGGGTTTATTTGTGAAGGTTCCTATTCACTCTCTGCCTCTAAATTCAACACTTTGTGGCTGAAATTTTAAAGCCACTTTCCTCCAGTGGAAAAGCCTACGTTCAATGTTCAAACTCCAAGGGAAGGATGGAGGTGGTGACTCAGTCCCCTGTTTGTATCCACAGATCTGGATGAACTGGAAATATGCTGAAGTCTCATAGAAGTGAATGAACGAATAAATGTCACATTATTTCCTCCCTCCACCCAGGTAGATAGAGAGACTGGAGCCAAGAGAAAGACCAATGGGGAAAGGTCACCCAGCCAAGGACAATACCTCACTATCCATCAACCACCCCTGCAATCTCCCCACCATGCTGAGAGTCAATAGCAAAAGAAATATCTGAAGGACCACCCCCTGATAAATAGCAGGTCCTGAGCAAACCACTCAGGAGTAAGATATTGCTGTTGTTCAGTCTCTAAAGTTGTGTCTGACTTTGTGACCCCATGGACTGCAGCTCACCAGGCTCCCCTGTCCTTCACTATCTCCCGGAGGTTGCTCAAATTCATGTCCATTGAGTCAGTGATGCTATCCAACCATCTCATCCTCTGTCGCCCCCTTCTCCTCCTGCCCTCAATCTTTCCCAGCATCAGGGTCTTTTCCAGTGAGCTGGCTCTTCACATCAGGTGGCCAAAGTATTGGAGCTTCAGCTTCAGCATCAATTCTTCCAAAGAATATTCAGGGTTGCTTTCCTTTAGGATTGACTGGTTTGATCTTGCTGTCCGAGGGGCTCTCAAGAATCTTCTCCAGCACATTTCGAAGGCATCAGTTCTTCATCGCTCAGCCTTCTTTATGGTCAAACCCTCACATCCGTACATGACTATTAGAGAAACCATAGCTTTGACTAGATGGACCTTTGTCAGCAAAGTGATGTCTCTGCTTTTTAATACACTAGCTAGATTTGTCATAGTTTTCCTTCCAAGGAGCTAGCGTCTTTTGATTTCATGGCTGCAGTCACTGTCCACGGAGATTTTGGAAACCAAGAAAATAAAACCTGTAGTTTCTTAGGGAAAATATAAACTTGGAAGGGAGACAGACCTGGGTTGAAGCATAGCTCTGTAATTTCTCTGTTGGCATCTCAACCTCCTCATCCGAAAGCACAAAGCATAGTTTCTCACTTGTCAGGCAGTTGTGAATCTAAATCAGATGACACCCTGAAGACAATGCCAGGAAGTTAGGAAATGCTTGTTATCTCTTGTATTAGTTTTCTGTAGCTGCTGTGACAAGTAACCACAAATGTCTTGGGTGAAAGCTGCAGAAACCTATCATCAGACAGCTCTGGAGGTCAGAAGCCTGCAATGAGTTTCACTTAGCTGAAATCAAGGTGCGAGCAGGGCTGTTTTCCTTCTAAAGACTCTAGAGGGAAATCCATTTCTTTGTCTTTTCTAGTTCACAGAGGCTGCCTACACTCCTTGGCTCCTAGCCCCTTCCATCTTCAGAGTCAAAGCTATTAGTAATAGCATCAACCTCACAATCTCTCTCTCTTCTTCTCTCTCTCAGTCCCTCCTCTCTGGTTCCATGATCACATTTCCTTCCCTTGAACTCTGACCCTCCTGCCTCCTTCTGATAAGAACCTTTGTGATAGGGTGGGTCCACCTGGATAGTCCAGAATCATCTCTCCACCTCAAGACCCTGACCTTAATCACAGCTGCAAAGTCCATTTTGCCACATAAGCTAATATATTTACAGGTTCCATGGTAAGGAATACATTTGAGGTGAAGGCATTATTCAGCCTACCACAACTGTTGTTATTTTTATTGAGTTGTGGGTTTTACCCAAGCAGAAAGAACTACTGAAGAAATCTGGGTTTGCTGTACTAGAATGATTTTGCAAATTTCTGTTAGTCTAAAATTCTATTTCTGTCATTGATAATTTATTAATAATGAATTATTTTTTAAGTCTATTGTCGTGTCCTCTAAAACAGATGCATGTCCACAAGCTAGTGGTCCACCTGCAGTATGTTGAGAACATCCCTCTGGGCTGTGGCTGTTCGCAATGGAAGGAAACATTCACAGTTCAGAAGCTTTGGCTCTCAGACACTTCACGTTCGGGAGCAGGGGCCAGGTGACATACAAAAGCATAGTGTGAAGAGATGGAAATGAAGTGGACGGAGGAAGGAAGAGCAGCAGAGAAAGGCACTCAGAAATTTCAGATCCAAGAGAGTTCTTGTCAAAAACCAACAATTTGGTCACAAACAGTTTGAAGAGCCACCTTTCACTGGATCACTTAGTTGACCTAAAGGAGTTTCTGAGAAAGGGCTGTAATAACCCTCCGCTGGCGTCCTCTCCCCACTGAGCTTGGGGAAGGGAAAATTAACTCTGCTGGGAAGTTCCCCTGAAATTCTGTCTCCTGATTTCATTTTCAGCCTCTGCATCCACTGCTTCATTTCCAAGGACCACCTTAAACCGGAATAGAGTGATTGCACTTTGCTGGGGTCCATTGCACCCATGTTTTCATATTTCTGTTCGGAGCTTTCAGGGACCAGCTAACCTTTTCCAAAGAAAAGGAAAATCTAAACCAGGAACAGAATCAAATCCCAGAGGCAATCTAAGTTTCGGAATGTGGGAAACAAATAGGTTTTGGGTCAGCTGTCTCTTGCTTCAAACAAGGATTTCACACCTTTTTTGTTTTTTCCCCATAAAAGGTCAGATAGTGAATACTTTAGATGTTACAGGTCACATGACCTCTGTTCAAACTACTCAATAACTTTTCATTTGCGAAAATCTTGGACAGTATGTAAATGAGTGGGTGGGGCTGTGTGCTAACAAAATTTCATTTGCAAAATCAAGAGGCTTATGGAAAGTGACCTGCAGGCTATTGCTTGCCAGCTTCCACTTGAAACATTTTCTGATACTTGGGGTGAGAAGAAGAGATGGAAACAAAAGAAAGCCAAGGCTAAGAGGAAACCAGGACATTCCCTGGCCTCCCCAGGAGCCACAGCAAGTGAATGGACAGGTGGGCACATTTCTTCCTGCTCCTCCTGGCCGCAGGCAAATTTGCAAAGCAGTAGCATCTCACCTCCGCCTAACATTTCAGCATTCCAGATCACACTGTGCGGCCTGATGTTCATGGCGTTTTACACTCAGAAGAGCCTGAGAGTTCATTTCCCCCCGCCTGAAGAATCGTGTCTCCATCGAGTGGCCACTTAGCTGGAGCACCAGCTCGTCAGCAGGCCGGGGTCTCACTGCTCCAGGAGGTGACTTATCCCAGCAAGTGGGATGTGTCATCATTAAAAGAATCGCAACTGTGGGTGGGGAAGGGCAGTAGAGGACTGAATCCTGGGTCTACAGCCTCTCACCTTGCCACCATCCAGCTCCTTAACCTGGGACATCAGTCTCGGGTCCTGACGGTGCGTCTTCACCGTGATGATCACCCCCAAAGAAACTATAGTCAATGTAATTCCAATTTAAAAGCAAAACAAAACTCTGTGTTCTTCTCAGAATTTGACACAGTGATTGTAATATTCCTATGAAATATTAGCAGACCAATAAGAGAAACAGAAGGTTCATCTTACTTAGGTATGAAGAATTAGGATAAACCTAGAGTATTTCCACCTTTCAGTGAATCTAAGTTGCCACTGATAGTAAGTCACATACTATTTTCACATACCATGAAGAGAGCAAAAAACCATTATGACATTACACTGATAATAATATGCACCTCCATCTGAGAGACGGCAAAGTGTGGGGGCAGAGAGTACATCTTAGAATCAATAACATAGAATAAAAACACTGCAGAAGACAAAATTAGATTCCTAAGTCCCACTATATAAAGAGTTATATACTGAGTGGATTAAAGGCCTATGAGCCCAAAGAAAATCTTTAAAATATTTTGTATGACCAAAAAAAATAATAAAATACCAGAAGCAAAGTTAAAAGAGCAGCCACAGCTGGGGAAGATATTCACAACACAGAAGACCAAGAGTAGATGTATTCCCAGAATATAAAGAAGCCTGACCGATCAATAAGGAAAGATGAACAGCCCAATGTGAGAAGAAGCAATTCACGGAGGAGGAATTCTGAGTGGCCAGTAAATTTGTGGAAAGAGCTCATCCTGCTAGGTAAGCAGAAACATGCAGATTAAAACAAAAATACCCTCCCATCAGAGTGGTGCGTGCTTGTGTGCTCAGTTGCACTTTAGTCGTGTCTGACTCTTTGTGACCCTATGGACTGTAGCCCACCAGGCTCCTCTGTCCATGGGATTCTCCAGGCAAGAATACTGGAGTGGGTTGCCATTTTCTCCTCCAGGACAAGTACACATACGTAAATAAAGACCCCAAACAGTAGTTATCTCAAGGCAGAGGGGAGAGGACCAGGATTCAAAGTGATGGTCAAAGGAGATTTCAAATTTACCTAAACTCTTCTAACTTGAAAAAGAAAGTTATCTGTAAAATAAATTTTATTTAAAAACGTGCTCGTAATATATTAAAAGAATAACCAAGTTACAAAGCCACAAAAGAAATGGAATGTAAAACTAACTTAAAAATATGTATGTCAGAAGACTTCCCTGGTGGTCCAGTGGTTCAGACTCTGTACTTTCACTGCAGGGAGCACGGGTTTGATCCCTGGTTGAGGAACTGAGATCTTGCATGCTGCACAGCACAGCCAATAAAATAAAAATTTAAAAAAAAGTCAATAGCTGTCAAAGTCTGCGTGGTGGGTATATGAGTGTTTATGGTCTTACTCTTTATAGGTAAAGTAAAGTGGAAGTCCCTCAGTCATGTTCGACTCTTAGCAACCCCATGGACCGAAGCCAGCCAGGCTCCTCTGTCCATGGAATTCTCAAGGCAAGAATACTGGAGTGGGTTGCCATTCCCTTATTCTCTGTACTTTTCTGAATACATAAAATATTCCAGATTTTTAAATGTATATATAAGGGGAAACAAGTATAAACTTCAGAACCTAGAGGATTGAAAATTAGCCCCGCCACATAGTCATTATGTAACCTTTCTAAGCCTCTGTTTCTTCATCAGCTCAGTAAGGAAAATGATAGACGCCATACTGCAGATTCAATGAGATGATACATGTCCTTAGCACTGTGATCGGCAATCTATACTATGCCTAAAGACACACTCAATTTTGACCAGCCAGCATACTTACTTTTGATCTTCTTCAACCTAAAGATATTTCCATTCCTGGAGGGAGATTTTACTTCTTTTCCTTCCCAACGTCCACACCTTTCTTGCCTCCTTCTTTACATTCATCACCATCCTCAGAGAACATTTCTTTATGCCTTCACTTAACAAACATATGGAGCATCTTCTATGTGCAAGGCAACCTCCCGGGTTTGGCGCACACGAGCCATGCTGCAGTTAATACGAACATGCCTGTCATGAAAGATGACATGGGGGTAATGGAATCACAGAGGAAGAAATTTCACCGAACCCTCAGGAGAAGAAAACACTATTCCAGAGCTGGGTGTAGCTGAACTGAGCTTTGAGCAGTGATTAGAGATTATCTAGGTGGAAAATGTTGAGATATTTTACGCACAAACAAAAGACCAAGAACTTTGTGATCGTTGAAATGGAATATGATATTGGGGTGAGGATGTTGGTACAGGGTTCATAGGGAATGAACACGGGTTATAAACCAGAACCAGATCACAAAAGATCTCAAAGGCCAGAATAAACTATTTTAAACCTGATCCTAAGGGCCGTAGGAAGCTTCTGAAGGATCCAAGCAAAGAAGTGACCTGGTCAGATTAAGAGTGAGATTTGGAATACATGAATGCAGAAGGTTGAGAAGTGGGTATTTTCATAGTTACAGATCCAAAGACAAAACGTTTTCTTTTAGTAAGTACCCCTACCTCTCCCCACCGTTCCCACAAAGCTCCTGCTGGACACAGAGGAACAGAGAACCGACTCAACTTTATCAACACTTAATACCAGCTGCACAGATCTCAGTGGTGAAGACTGGGCTGGGGTTTTAAAGAAGTCTCTGGGCACGAGTATGTCCTCGGCTCTCCCTGGCCCACTGGATTCAGGAAGAAGGAAGCATAGAAAGATGGACAATCTGGGAATTCCTTTGTGGTCCAGCAGTTAAGATGTGGTACTTCCATGGTGGGGGTGGGGTGGGGTGGCGGCGTGGGTCCCATCCCTGGTCAGGGAACTAAACTCTCACATGCCGTGTGGTACGGAAGAAGGAAAGAAAGAAAGAGAAAGAAAGGAAGGAAGGAGGAAGGAAGATGGACAATCTGTCTCAAGGGACCAGCCCCTGGCAGGATGCAGGTGAAAAAGGATGCAGCGTGGATGCACGAACACAAATATCATGCCCTAGTGGGATGAAATCCACCATCTGTGCTGGACACTACCCATTCTTCCATTTTTAAAAAGCTTGGAGGTGAGGGCAGTGTGTGTGTGTGTGTGGTGTGTGCAGGGGGTGCTGGGGGCGAGGTCAGCAGAAGCAGGCTTGGTATCTAGAGAAAGTCAAATTGTTGGTCACTCAGTCGTATCTGACTCTTTGTGACCCCATTGACTGTAGTCCACCAGGCCGCTCGATCCATGATATTCTCCAGGCAAGAATACTGGAGTGGGTAGCCAGTCCTTTCTCCAGGGGATCGTTCCAACCCAGGAATCGAACTAGGGTCTCCCATATTCCAGGCAGATTCTTTACCATCTGAGCCACAAAGACAGGTATTTAAAGAGGAAGTCTTTTTCTCTCCCTGTGGAATGATGCCAAATATGAAAGTGTCAACTTTCTGAAAAGGTTGGGGTTGCTCCTTTATGAAGCCACAGACTTATGCCGCCAGGTCCCCATTCAGATCTACACTCCCCCACCCCCAGATCTCTCCTGTACAATCCTGGGACTCCAAAAAAGAAACATCCCAGCTTCCACAAGCAATGCCTAAATAATCTGTTGCTTTTCAAGCAAAGACAAATGAACCTCCAAACAGAAAGCCCTGGAGTCCGGGAGGAATTTGTAAATCAAAGCTGCCAGCACCGACACCCTCCACCCCCACCCCCACCCCCACCCCCAAAGATCCTTCTGCCATTTGCACTAACTAAACAGCATCCACCTGCCTCGGAATTCTTGCCACCTGCTCGTCTTCCCCATTGGCACCGGAGCCAAGTCTTTCTCCAAAGCCCTCTCCCACCTTTGTTTTTATATCTCTTTTTTAAAAAGCTACTCTTTGATTATGGTTATTTTATCTGAGGTCACTGCTCAGTCAACTGTTAAATAAATTGCAAATTCTACAAAACACAGCCAGCAGAGCCATTTCTAACTGTAACGCCACAACTTCGAGCAAAATTACATCTGGCTACAATACTCTTCATATGCATAAATTATACCGCCTCTGATTATCTTAAAGAAAATTCAGCCATTAAACTTATTTTATAGGCACAGAACCAGGGGGAGTGCCAGAAAGAATCTGTATATCCTGAAAGTCACAGGGAAAGCAGAAAGAAACAAAATATAATTGGCAAGCCTTCTCTGCCTGCAGTTCTGCCTAATGGGCTCTGCCTCTCTCCTGATTTTCCATCACCCCCCACCACTGACACCACAGCAGGAGAAGAAGGGGGCCTGGGGGGCAGTGGCATGAGGCTACGTGTGGTTAGGACGGCTTGGGGAGGTTTCCTGGCTCCACGTGTGTCCCCAGAAGGGAAAAGCGCTCTGGGTGCATAGCCGCAGGAAACTCAGATTTCACGCAGAGAGCAACCTGCCCGGGAGGATGAACAAGATGGCTTCTGAAGTGATGTGGCGCTTCTTGGCAGTAAGAGTCCAAATGAGTTCTACAGAGCCACCTTTCCCAGCCATACTGAAACCGACTGGTGTCATTTCCCGGGGAGCTCCGAAGAGCTCCCATACCATACTCCTTTATGTCACAGTGCAGAGAAGAACTCAGCGAGAGCAAAGTGGTGGATGGGAAGTGATTTACAAGAACAGAAGGCTTGTGAGGCTTCCAAACAGGTGGGTGAGAAATGCCACCCCCTGAGAACTTCCTGGGCTAAATTTTTATCCTCCAAAGAAAACTGGAGAGGAGGAGAAGACCTTCTTGGTCTTCCTTGAGGGGACATCACGTTTTCATCATCAGCGCCTCCTCCAGGTTGAGCAGGGGAGGTTCTTGCCCCTCCGTGGTCCAGCTGGGTCCACAAATTGTTGCTATTCTTGTGTGCAGAGAGCACATCCTAGGGATCACTAACTTACTGAGCTCCTGGGCAGGATGTGGGTCTCATGCCACCATTGTTTTATTGTTTTGAGGGGCATGTACCTTGCTTCTGTTGCGTGGTTTCATTGCTAAGCAAACCTGCTTTGGTTCTGCGGTTAAGCAAACCTGCTTTCTCGAGTAATCTTTACCAACTGAGCCACCAGGGAAGCCTAACTTACAGGTGTCTCCCATTTTTTTTTTTTTTTTACTTACTATCCCCTGGTGGGATTAACTATTTAATGATCTATTTTGTCCCTTCATTCTGTCCCTATCAGTATTGTTTACATATAACTAGAAAAATAAAAGTAATAATAAAGTGCTTACTGGATGGCATCACTGACTCTGTGGACATGAGTTTGAGTGTACTCCGAGAGTTGGTGATGGACAGGGAGACCTGGCATGCTGTGATTCATGGGGTCGCGGAGAGTCGGACACGACTGAGCGACTGAACTGAACTGAACTGTTGCATACTTATTATAAGAACCAGTGGGATAGGAATTCTTTATCACATGCCTTCTAAGCATGAAGAAACTGATGCACAGAGAAATTAAGTTATCTTCCCAAAGACCTGCATTTGGGACATGGTAGGGCTGGGACTTGGACCCAGAGAGTCTTCCTTTGGAGCCTGTGATCCTAACTACCACACTGTTCTATTTCCAGCAGGATGAATTGGGTGTTAAGAGTCACTACCCAAGCTCTGAGTATAACCTTATCTTTTAACCATTGCCCTCAAACCTCCATACTTGTTCTGGGATTAGAGATGAGTCAGGGATGGACAACTGATTTCAGCTGAGCCCATCAGGTTATTGTTCCCAGAAATCTGGACTGGGATCTTGACCTTGTACCTTGTGGGGGCCATTTTCAGACCATCATGATGGGTCATTTAATGGTGTAGAGAGGGGCATAGCCTATTTTCTAAGAAAGGAGAATAAAGCAGATAAAACAGATATGAAAGTGATGATGATGAGAGAGAGCCCAAACCAGCTTGGTTCCAGCATAGCTTTTAGGTTCCCAGAATCCGTAGTTCTCAGTAAACCATGGTGGCAGTTCCTGCCCTTGAATTCTGTCCACGAAAGCCCCTCAACCCTAATTCGTTGTGACAATGCTCAGTTCACTGAAGTTCACTCAGCGGGTTTGTGCACCCAAGCCAGTCCTGAATAAGAGCCTGCTATGTGCCAAGCAGAGCTCTACACACTTGATGATATTAACCCGCAGGTGCGTGCTAAGTCGCTTCAGTCATGCACGACTCTTCGCGACCCCATGAACTGTAGCTTACCCGGCTCTTCTGTCCATAGGATTCTCCAGGCAAGAATACTGGGGTGGGTTGCTGTGCCCTCCTCCAGGGGATCTTCCCATTCCAGGGATCAGACCCCCATCTTTTATGTCTCCTGGACTGTCAGGCAGGTTCTTTAACCCTAGCACCACCTGAGAAGCCCATTAAGTCATATAGGTCTCAGAAAACTCTACAACACTCTGTCCAGCTTATCATCATCACCATTTCCAAGAAGGGGCATTTGCAGAGTTGAAATAACACACCTAAATTCACGCAGTGGCACAGCCTGAATCCGAACCCACACATTCAGGCACAAAAGACCCAAAAGGCACATTCAGGACCCTTATAAGCCCCCTGCTTCCCTGCCCCTGCCTTCCCACCCCAACCCTCCAGCCCTTTGCTTTGCAGTAGGAATGGCTGCTCTTATTTTATTCCTGTCAGTTGTCCTTACTGGTTGTACCCACTTTTCCCTGCCACCCACCCCCACATTTCTCTGTCTCTCTCCCACTCTTCAAGAATATTAAAGATGATAAATCTAAGTTGAAAACATACATTTCTGGGGTGAGATGGTAGACTCTCTCTCCCTCTTGGTGAAGACAGACACGACAATTTATAAACTCTGACACTCCTCTGATGGAACGGCATGGGGCCTTTCCAACCCCCCTCGTGGTGGACAGCTTATCACCCCTTCTTCTGACCTCTGGTGTGTGATTTAGGAGGAAATTGGGTCGGGAGGGGGAACTCTCTGGTGGGTGATTAGAAAAACTCTCTCTCAATTTCTGTAAGCAGTGGATTAGATCTTATCAGTCCTCATCCACCTCCTCCCCGCGTTGCACTCCAGGGAGTGCGTCCTAGGTGAGAGAAGGCTAAGACTGTCAATTTGTTAGTTGAAAACAGTTTTAAAATCCATTTCTCCCTGTGAAATGTGTCAGCCACCGAGAAGTTTCTCTCGACTTCCCCGTTGCTATGTGTGTGTCATTTACGATAACAATGAGGGATGCTCCGGGGGGAGACTCAAGTGCTTGTCCAAGGGGCTAATCTGAAGCAGAGAAAGTCTAAGGGATTCTTTTTTTTCCCTCTGTGGAGCCACTCCCCCCACCCCTCCCTGAGCCTCATCCCAATTTTACAATGGGATTCACGTTACAAAACATGATGGTTAATTTTCTGTGTCAACTTGACAGGTTAGAAGATGCCCCAGAGAACTGACCCAACATTATTTCTGGGTGTGTCTATGAAGATGTTTTCAGAAGAAATTCAGATTTAATCACTGGACTCACTGGGCTTCCCTGGTGATGATCCCTGGGTAGGGAAGACTCCTTGGAGAAGGGAATGGCAACCCACACCAGTATTCTTGCCTGGAGAATTCCATGGACAGAGAAGCCTGGCGGGCTACAGTCCAGGAGTCATAAAGAGTCGACTGAGCGACTAACACACACACATACACACACACACACACACGACTCATAAATGAAGATGGAGTTCAGCCAATCCATCTATTAACGCAAGTTCATGTGCCCGACCCACAGTGAGGCCAAACAAAATGAAACATCTGAGTTTGCAGCAGAGAAAGGTTTACCACAGGCCCATGCAAGGAGACAGGTGGCTTACACCCAAAAAAGCTCCAAGATCCTCAAAGTGTTTTAAAAGCATTTTTAAAAGCCAGGTGAGGGAGAGGGGGAAGGGTTCAGAGGGTCTGTGATTATTCTCTGGTTGGCTGATGGTGAGACCACAGAGGGGTGTTACAGGGGTGAACTTCTCAGCCCTTAGGCTCCAGGAGGCCCTGGGGATGTGTACTAAGGTTAACCAAGTAGTTAGCATCTTCTCTTTGCTGGGGGATTTTCACATCTGCAAAAGCACTCAGGAAATTTGGCAATAAATACTATTATCTAGGTACTTTAGAGAAGAGCTAAAGCAAAGGGTGTGGGGGAAGGCTTGTCCCCAGGAAGGCCCCATCGGGTCCTACAGGGTTACACACGGAGGATCTGAATAGAACAAAAAGAAGGGGAAGGGAGAATTTGCTTTCTCTCTTTGTTTAGACATCCATCACTCCTGCCCTCGGACACTGGTGCTCCCATCCTTGGGCCTTTGGACTCGAATTACACTCCAGATTTTCTGGCTCTCCATCTTGCCCCCTTAGCCCCCACAGAAGAATGTGTATTTCTTAAGGAGGAACCAGGATTCTGCTTTAATGACTACATTAAAGTTTCGCAGAAGATATTAAGAAGAGGTGGCAAAAATACACAGAAGAACTGTACATAAAAGATCTTCATGACCCAGATAATCACGATGGCATGACCACTCACCTAGAGCCAGACATCTTGGAATGTGAACTCAAGTGGGCCTTGGAAAGCATCACTACGAACAAAGCTAGTGGAGGTGATGGAATTCCAGTTGAGCTCTTTCAAATCCTGAAAGATGATGCTGTGAAAGTGCTACACTCAATATGCCAGCAAATTTGGAAAACTCAGCAGTGGCCACAGGACTGGAAAAGGTCAGTCTTCATTCCAATCCCAAAGAAAGGCAATGCCAAAGAATGCTCAAATTACCGCACAATTGCACTCATCTCACACCCTAGTAAAGTCATACTCAAAATTCTCCAAGCCAGGATTAAGCAATATGTGAACCGTGAACTTCCAGATGTTCAAGCAGGTTTTAGAAAAGGCAGAGGCACCAGAGATCAAATTGCCAACATCCACTGGATCATGGAAAAAGCAAGAGAGTTCCAGAAAAACATCTATTTCTGCTTCATTGACTATGCCAAAGCCATTGACTGTGTGGATCACAATAAACTGTGGAACATTCTGAAAGAGATGGGAATATCAGACCACCTGACCTGCCTCTTGAGAAACAGGTCAGGTATGCAGGTCAGGAAGCAACAGTTAGAACTGTACATGAAACAACAGACTGGTTCCAAATAGGAAAAGGAGTACGTCAAGGTTGTATATTGTCACCCTGCTTATTTAACTTATATGCAGAGTACATCATGAGGAACGCTGGGCTGGAAGAAGCACAAGCTGAAATCAAGATTGCTGGGAGAAATATCAATAACCTCAGATATGCAGATGACACCACCCTTATGGCAGAAAATAAAGAGGAACGAAAAAGCCTCTTGATGAAAGTGAAAGAGGAGAGTGAAAAGGTTGGCTTGAAGCTCAACATTCAGGAAACAAAGATCATGGCATCTGGTCCCATCACTTCATCTGAAATAGATGGGGAATCAGTGTGAGACTTTATTTTTTTGGGCTCCAAAATCACTGCAGATGCTGATTGCAGCCATGAAATTAAATGATGCTTACTCCTTGGAAGGAAAGTTATGACCAACCTAGATAGCATATTAAAAAGCAGAGACATTACTTTGCCAACCAAGGTCCGTCTAGTCAAGGCTATGGTTTTTCCCGTGGTCATGTATGGATGTGAGAGTTGGGCTGTGAAGAAAGCTGACCACCGAAGAATCGATGCTTTTGAACTGTGGTGCTGGAGAAGACTCTTGAGAGTCCCTTGGACTGCAAGGCGATCCAACCAGTCCATTCTAAGGGAGATCAATCCTGGGTGTTCATTGGAAGGACTGATGCTAAAGCTGAAACTGCAGTACTTTGGCCACCTCATGCGATGACTTGACTCACTGGAAAAGACTCTAATGCGGGGAGGGATTGGGGGCGGGAGGGGAAGGGGACGATAGAGAATGAGATGGCTGGATGGCATCACCAACTCGATGGACATGAGTTTGAGTGAACTCTGGGTGTTGGTGATGGACAGGGAGGCTTGCGTGGCATGCTGCAGTCCATGGGGTTGCAAAAAGTCGGACACAACTGAGGACTGAACTGAACTGAACTGAGGGACTTCCCTGGTCCAGTGGTTGAGAATCTGCCTTACAGTGCATTGGACTCAGATTCCATCCTTGGTTGGGGGAATAAACTCCCACATGCCAGGGGGCAACTAAGATGTGCCCCACAAGTAGAGAGTTTGTGTGCTGGAACAAGATCCTGCGTGCTGCAATTGCAACTAAGACCCAACACAGTCAAATAAATAAAATATGTATTTTAAAGTACTCAGCAGAGTGCAAAGCCATTAGCAATTGGCTTACTCATCTCTCCCACCTGAAGGGCAGGGACATACTAGGTGTTAAAGGCTGCTCTATCTTATCTTCATTCACAATCACTCATTCACTTGATAGTTGTTTAGCACTTGCCATGTACCAGATTCTGTACTAGAAACAAGGAATACAGAGGTGAGGAAGACAGACATGGTCTCAGTAGAGTGACTGAGCGTGTGAGTATTAGTTGTTCAATAGTGTCCAACTCTTTGCATCCCCATGGACTGTAGCCCGCCAGGCTCCTCTGCCCATGGGATTCTCCAGGCAAGAATACTGAAGTGGGTACTCATTCCCTTCTCCAGGGGATCTTTGAAACCCACGGATTGAACCTATGTCTCCTGCTTTGCCGGTGGATTCTTCACTGTCTGAGCCACCAGGGAAGCCCCTGGTCTTAGGAGGCACTCATTAAATATCTGTTGAATGAATACATCCCTCTGAAGTTTTTAGAAAACATCGAACCTAAACTTCTCCTGTTCAGATTGAAATGCAGAATTTCCCAAATAGGGTCCAGCAGCTCAGATCTGGTAACGTGGCTTCCTCCAGAATCCAGTCCCCTGACTCTGGGTCCATGGTTTTTCCCACAGCACCAGGCTCCTCCTTGGCTCTCTCTAAGGGGCCCAGTCTCCTGCTCCCTCCAAAACTTCAGGAGGAAGGAGGGGAAGCCTGGAGGCTGCAGTGACCTGGTCTGATTACTCCACTGATTGTTCTAGGCCTCTCCAGCTCTGTGTTTCTGCATCAATAGCTGGATGAGTGACCTTGAGCAAATCACTTACTCCCCCTGAACCCAATTTTTTCATCAACAGAGCAAAGTCTCATGTGAAGATCAAAGGACATCATGGCTGGAAAAGCTGTTGAAAAGAATCAAAGGGAATCATATTTTTCTGTATCCTG
This sequence comes from Moschus berezovskii, assembly GCF_049115385.1. Classification (NCBI taxonomy): domain Eukaryota; kingdom Metazoa; phylum Chordata; class Mammalia; order Artiodactyla; family Moschidae; genus Moschus; species Moschus berezovskii. Next base: position 35,236,568 of record NC_142486.1, on the reverse strand, counting down.
TTTGGGCAGCTCACTCTGATGTAAAGCAGGATTATACGCGAGTCGCCCAAGCCCTGTGTCCATTACTTGCCATCCTTGCAGAAAAGGTATAATGGAGGAGCTTGGGCTTGGAGTCAGATGACAAAATCCCAAACCCTGACTCTTTCTTCCTAGAGGTGTGCTTTATCCCACTACACCCAAGTTCCTTTGTCAGGAAATAGGAATAATAGTTATAAAACTAGGGGATTGCATGTATAAAGAACTTAGCACCCCTGGGGATTTCCCTGGTCCAGTGGTCAAAAGTCTGTGCTTCTATTTCATGTGGTGCAGGGGTGATCCCTGGTCAGGAAGCTAAGATCCCACTTGCTTCGAGGTGTGGACAAGAAATAAAATAAAAATAAGGAATTTAGCACCCTGCCTAGTGCTCAATTCATCTTAACTGTCCGTTCAATCATTCATTCATTCAATATTTATTGAAGGCTTATTACGTGTTAGAAACTGTCTAGGCATGAGGAGCACGGAGGTGCAATATACATGAGCCAGACAGATGCTCTGCTCTTAGCAGCCTTACTCTACTGCAACAAAGCCTGGCGTGTGCAGTCCATGGGGTCGCAGAGTCGGACACAACTTTGCGACTGAACAGCAACTCTACTGAGGGGAATAAATACTACCCAGTTATTTCCACGAATTAGTATAAATTGAAACTGTGGCACATGCTAAAGGAAAAATACAATGAGCCAGGAGGATATAGAATAGTGTATGTTGTAGACACTGAAGGATTGACAGGAGAAGTAAAGCGCACCTTCCTTCAAAATAAAGCAGAAATAGAAACGTCAAAGCAGAAATAGGAATCTGCCCTCATGGCAGAAAGTGAAGAAGAACTAAAGAGTCTCTTGATGAAAGTGAAAGAGGAGAGTGAAAAAGTTGGCTTAAAACTCAACATTCAGAAAACTAAGATCATGGCACCTGGTCCCATCACTTCCTGGCAAGTAGATGGGGAAACAACGGAAACAGTGAGAGACTTTATTTTGTGGGGGCTCCAAAATCACTGCAGGTGTTGACTGCAGCCATGAAATTAAAAAATGCTTGCTCCTTGGAAGAAAAGCTATGACCAACCTAGACAGCATATTAAGAAACAGAGACATTACTTTGCCAACAAATGTCCGTCTAGTCAAAGCTATGGTTTTTCCAGTAGTCATGTATGGATGTGAAAGCTGGACCATAAAAAATGCTGAGAATGGAAGAATTGATGTTCTTGAAGTGTGGTGTTGGAGAAGATTCTTGAGAGTCCCTTGGACTGCAAGGAGATCCAACCAGTCCATCCCAAAGGAAATCGGTCCTGAATATTCATGGGAAGGACTGATGCTGAAGCTGAAACTCCAATACTTGGGCCACCTGATGCAAAGAACTGCCTCACTGGAAAAGACCCTGTTGCTGGGAAAGATCGAAGGTGGGAGGAGAAGGGGATGACAGAGGATGAGATGGTTAGATGGCATCACCAACTCAATGGACATGAGTTTGAGTAAGCTCAAGGAGTTGGTGATGGACAGGGAAGCCTGGCACGCTGCAGTCCATGGGGTTGCAAAGAGTCAGACACAACTGAGTGACTGAACTGAATGGAACTGAACTGAACAAGGGAAGTCAATACATGCAGGTAAGAAAGTAAAGGAAAAATAATAACTTTATTAAACAGCTTCTTTCTGACAGGCACTGATCTTATCATATTGAAAATAAAAGTGAAAGTGTTAGTCACTCAGTTCATGTCCAGCTCTTTGCAACCCCATGGACTGGAGCCCACCAGACTCCTCTGTCCTTGGAATTCTCCAGGCAAGAATTCTGGAGTCAGTAGCCATCCCCTTCTCCAGGGGATCTTTGAAACCCAGGGATCGAACCCAGGTCTCCCACACTGCAGATTCTTTACCTTCTGAGCCATCAGGGAAGCCCAGGAGTGGGAGTGGATAACCATTCTCTTGAATAATTATCTTATTTAACACTCCCATCTATGCCACAAGGTGATACTATCATCATTTTATGCATGAATAAAATTGAATCTCACTAAATATGCGATTTTTCCAGGAATGTGTGGCCTATACGTGAGGGAGTCAAAATTTACACCCAAGTCAGTTACTTTTTTATAATTAAGTATACTTGATTTATAATGTTGTGCTAGTTTCTAATGTACAGCAAGGTGACTCATATATATATATATATATATATATATATATATTCTTTTTTAAATTCTTTTCCATTATGGTTTATTACAGGGTACTGAATATAGTTCCCTATGCTATACAATAGGACCTTGTTCTTTATCTGTTTTATATATAGTAGTTTGTTAATCCCAAACTTCTAATTTATGCCTTCCCAACCCTCTTTCCTCTTTGTAACCTTAAGTTTGTTTTCTATGTCTGTGAGTCTTTTCTGTTTTGTAACTAAGTTCATTTGTATCATATTTTGGATTCTACATATAAGTGATATCACATGATATCTGCCTTCCTTTCTGACTTAACTTCACTTAGTCTGATCATCTCTAGATCCATCCACATTGCTGCAAAGGGCACTATTTTGTTCTTTTTATGTCAGAGTAGTATTCCACTGTGTATATAGATCACATCTTTTTCCATTCATTTGTTGATGGGCTTTTATTAATAGATTGCGTCCATATCTTGGCTACTGTAAATAGCGATGCACTGAACATTGGGGTACATGTATCTTTTCAAATTATGGTTTTCTCCAGATAGATGTCCAGGAGTGAGACTGCTGGATCATATGGCATGTTGCTTTTTAATGCCGGCTATCTTCCTGGTTCTGTAATTCAGAAACACAGAAAACTTATTTGAAATGTAACTTAGAGATCAGTCAGAATGGAGTAGATGATACTTGTAGGGAAATAGTAGCTGGAAAGAAAATGCTGGGTTCAGTGTTTGAGGGGCAGACAAAGTCAGGCTCAGAGGTCTGAATTTGTCCTATATGTAATTGGTACCCTTCGAAGGCATTTGTGGGCTTCCCAGGTGGCTCAGTGGTAAAGAATCCACCTGCCAAGCAAGAGACCTGGGTTCGATCCCTGGGTCAGGAAGATCTCCTGGAGGAGGAAATGGCAACCCATACCAGTATTCTTGCCTGGAGAATCCCATGGACAGAGGAGCCTGATGGGCTACAGTCCACGGGATCGCGAAGAGTCAGACATGACTGAGCAGACACATACCCTGAAGACTTTTGTAGATGAGTAGCCAATAGCCCCACACCACTTCACAGAGATGACCTGAAGGCTAACCTTTGGAGCTAAGCAGTACCCCAAGGCAAATGTGAAAGCAGTTAAAGAGGAAAAGGAGAGTGTTTGCTCGATCATGAAGATGCTGCAATACAACTCGCTTTTCACCTTTAATGTAGGGTACTTGTCTCAGTGTATGTCCCTAGATAAGGTACCTCCTGCCGATAAGATTGTTTGGACAAGAGAGAGCGAGCTTTGCCCAAAATATCTCAAATCCTGTTGACTAGTCATTGAATTCTGGGCTTTGCAACCTCCCTGGCCAGTTATACATCACATGGTAGACTCAAAGCTTGCCTGAGGCTCTGAATGCTGAGGCTGCATGTCAGAAATGCTTTGGCAAGATATATATGACTTTTAATTTGCAAGAGGGAGAGTGTGTGTGTGTGTGCATGTGCAGTGCGTGGGGGAAGGATTTATGGTTCAGAATTCCAGGCTGGGAAATAGTGTGAATTTCTGTGAGTAAATCTACTCAGATGTTCCACGGGAACCGTTTCCAGTGGGAGCAAGTGATTTTATTAAGTTTTTGTTCTTGCAAAAGCCCTAGTCATCTGCCAAAAGTTAATGACCAAGGAATGACAGAGGTGGAGAAAGCACAGGGGATATAAAAAGGCTATGTCCATGCTAGTTTGTGTATATTCTTCAGTTAAGGAAGTCAGAGTAGGACGTGAGTGTTTATTCACCCACAAAGAGTTTTTCTGGGGTTCTGGGAAAGAAAAGGCAGCTTTCTTTCCTCTGAACAGGATCATTTGCCCCAAATACTGATGACAGCCAGGAATCAGCCTTAACATGAGCTGAGGCTGAAAAAAAAATCTGTAGAAAAGGAGAGAATCAGGTCAGCATCTTAATCACCCAGCCAGACCTTCTTCTTTTTATTTATTATTTCCTGAGAACAAAAAGTTTATTTATTTTTTTTAATTTTTAAAAAATTTATTTGTTTTAATTGGAGGCTAATTACTTTACAATATTATATTGGTTTTGCCATACATTGACATGAACCTGCCCCGGGTGTACATGTGTTCCCCATCCTGAACCCCCCTCCCACCTCCCTCCGCATATCATCCCTCTGGGTCATCCCCATGCACCAGCCCCGAGCATCCTGTATCATGCGTCGAACCTGGACTGGCTATTCGTTTCACATATGATAATATGCATGTTTCAATGCCATTCTCCCAAATCATCCCACCCTCGCCCTCTCCCACAGAGTCCAAGAGACTGTTCTATACACCTGTGTCTCTTTTGCTGTCTCGTATACAGGGTTATCGTTATCATCTTTCTAAATTCCATATATATGCGTTAGTATACTGTATTGGTGTTTTTCTTTCTGGCTTACTTCACTCTGTATAATAGGCTCCAGTTTCATCCACCTCATTAGTACTGATTCAAATGTATTCTTTTTAATGGCTGAGTAATACTCCATTCGTGATTTCCAGTTAGGGGTGATAACACATGGATGCAATGTTTAAGCCAGCTTGAGGCTATTTCCTGTTGCTTGCAACTCAAGCAACAGGACGAGAGCTCTTGATGGCGTCGAGAGCTTCCGAGATCTTTGATCCCCAACCAGGGGTCAAACCTGAGCCCCCTGCAGTGAAAATGCAGAGTCCTAACCGCTGGACCACCAGGGATGTTCCCCAGAGCATCCTTCTAATGCAAGAGATAAGTAGTATGACACTGTCCGATGGTCTGACCTTTATCCGGACTGAGGTTTCTGAACCTTGGTGTACGGGATATTACGATGCACATTGTGGGATGTTTAACAATGTCCCTGGCCTCGACCCACTAGGCGCCAGTAAGATCCCTTCCCCTGGTTGTGACAACCACATATGTCTCCATATATTGCCAAAGGTCCTCTGGCGTGCAGAATCGCCCCCATAGAGAACCACTGATCAAGACCAAACTTGTTGGCCTTCATCGGTTATATCAGTTTAGAGCAATGATATTCTTAATTAATCTGGCAATAATAAACATCTGTGGGACACTGGGTCTGTGTTCAGTAAAGACAAGTTCATAATTATGACTCTTATGCCCAGCATGATCCCTGTAATCATCAAAGAAAGATGTGATTATGTCACTCACATCTGCTAAAACTAAACATGGTTATGGGCTTGTAATCATTTTACAAATTGCAAGGCATTTGGTAAGCTACAAAGCTCTTTGTAATTATAATAGAGCTTTATAAGATGCCAAATACTTTGAAAACGATTAAGTGGCTTATACCAAGGAATGTGTAAACCATAAAAGACTTTGTAAACTGTAAAGTACCTTGGAAAGGTACACCATATAAAGTATAAAGTCTACTGTAAACTATGTTTATAAACTAAAAAGTGCTTTGTGAAATGTGCAGAACTCTGTAAACTACAAAAAAAGATTTAGGGAAGAAAACACTTTAAATTGGTGTTACTCAGACAGAAAATCAATCCAGACATTTTAGAAAGATTTGCAACTTAAAATAAAGATGCACTTATTTGGGGCAGCAAGAAAGTCCAAAAAAGGAAAAAGAACTAGTCAGAATCTTCTTTTCCCAAAGCATGTATTCCATTCTTTCATTTATTTATTTTTATAGCAAATGAGTTATCATCCAGCTTTTGGAAGACTCCAGTGTGCTTGCTATAACTAACTTAGCGTATTCAAAAGCAGAGACATCACTTTGCCAACCAAGGTCCATCTAGTCAAAGCTATGGTTTTTCTAGTAGTCATGTACAGATGTGAGAGTTGGGCCATAAGGAAGGCTGAGTGCCAAAGAATTGATGCTTTGAAATGTGATGCTGGAGAAGACTCTTGAGAGTCCCTTGGACTGCGAGGAGATCAAAACAGTCCATCCTAAAGGAAATCAGTTCTGAATATTCGTTGGAAGGACTGATGCTGAAGCTGAAGCTCCAATACTTTGGTCACCTGATGCAAAGAACCGACTCATTGGAAAAGACCCTTGTGCTGGGAAAGATTGAAGGCGGGAGAAGAAGACAGCAGAAGATGAGATGGTTGGATGGCATCACTGATTCAATGGACATGAGTTTGAGCAAACTCCAAGAGATACTGAAGGACAGGGAAGCCTGATGTGCTGTGGTCCATGGGGTCACAGACAGTCAGACACGACTGAGCAACTACACAACAACAACAATGTCTTTGCATTGTTTTGTTTGAAAAACAAAGTGCTCCAGAATTTACTGGAGTGTGAAACTGATAAACATTAACCCACTGGCCTTTAGCAAGCATGAAAGCTTTCAAATTTCTGATGGTAAATATTTGGATGATAATTCTCCTGTGAATTTTTGAACAGCTCCCCCAAGACTCTACTGTATGTTTCTGCCTTATCCATGGAGCTGGAGAATTACCCCTGGTGAGCAGTGGCAATGAAACTTTGGGAGCTTGGCTTTGTGGAGAAGACCCCTGTCTGCCTCTACACCCTCGCAACAGGCGTATCATCACCATGGAGGAAAGGAAGGCCATCAGAGCTATCTGACCATTTCGCAGCCTATACTGATTGTTTCAGGAGTATACCAGCCCCAGAACCGAGGTGTGTTAATACCAGATGGATCCTTAGAAAATATTCAGATTAGTAATTCTCAAAATATTCCTGAAGCCCTAGAGTTCTGTAGAATTAGGGCTTCCCCTGTGGCTCAGCTGGTAAAGAATCCACCTGCAAGGCAGGAGACCTTGTTTCGATCCCTGGGTTGGGAAGATGCCCTGGAGAAGGAAAAGGCTACCCACTCCAGTATTCTGGCCTGGAGAATTCCATGGACTATGCAGTCCATGGGGTCGCAAAGAGTTGAACACGACTGAGTGACTTTCACTTTCATTTTCAGAAGGTGGGGAAATGTAAGAAAAGAAGAAGCTCTCTGCTTTGGCTGGAGCCATTCTGCTTTAGTCTATGCTATAGAATACAATTTTGTATAAAAGTGGAACAGGAGTAGGTTGCCATTCTCTTTTTGAGGGGATCTTCCTGACCCAGGGATCAAACCTGGGTTTCCTGCATTGCAGGCAGATTCTTTACTATCTGAGCCACCAGGGATACCACGTATCTCAAATGAAGTATTTCACAGAAACACTTACAAAGAAAAATTGCTTATCCAAACCAGCCATTTTACAGATGGGAACACAGAGGCCCGAAGTCGTGACCTGTTTTACCAAAGGTTTTCACAGGTTGTGAAAGAAGTGCAGATGGAGTCTGGGTCCCTAGGTCAACGAACAGTGTGCTCTCATCGAGACTTTGATGGAGACAATGAAGAGCCGGGTGTGCACGGTCCTCACCAGACCCTTGTCTTTGACTTATTGTGGCTTTGCGGTTGCCAAAGTTTTTCTCTCTTGTTCTGTTTCCTCTTCTGTATTGGAAAACAGATTTGTTTAGAACTGTACAAGCAACACAGAAATGTTCAGAATCTGTAAACAGACATGTGTCCATAATTGGGGGTTCTTCTTGAAGTGTGAAAGCCAGAGGGGATAGGATGCTTGGGTTCCAGGGAGAAAAAGAAGTCAAACAGTACAGTGGCAGGTCTACACAGCCTCCTGGGGGTCTGCGCCTGCACCCCATCACCAGAGTTTTTCATCTTGCCTCTGTGGCATCCTGTCAGCCAGCCGGGAGACGTTTTAAATGGGACTGCTGTCTCCCCACCAATCCACTGACAGATATGAACGAATAATATAAATTCTCTAGCCATTCCTTGGCATTTATTTCAATGTAAGTGTATTTTTTCCTGAGTATAAAGCCCAATAGTAATTTATCAAGAGACAAATCATTTTTTTCTTGGCAGTGAAGTCTGCAAAATTCCCATTTTTAAGGCCTTAAATCTCCCTATTTTGACAGGAGTAAAAAAGCATTAGAAGCTTTGATTTAGCTGGATCATACAAAATAGTTTCTCATAATTATCCTTTTGGATGATATATGCATGTCTTTCTCCCCTTCTTATTAAACCCGAGGTCCCCATTTTTCACCCAGCTGTATTACTAAATTAAATTGCCTTTTGTTGTATTCAAGTTAAACACTTTGCCGAAAGCTTTTCTTGTTCGGGGAAAATAACATTTACCCAATGTGTGCCCGTGTTTTACTGTTTGGATTTACTGTTCACAATTGTTTGGTTTGCCGGGTAATTTGAGGATACTGTTTGTTTTAATAGGAATAATGAATCACTGTAATTTAGGATAGTATCTTGTAGTACAGTATCTAGGAGGTAGGGAAGGGGGTGTTGAAGACCCATCACATGGAGAAAATAATTTTTCCTACTGCAAAAGCAGATGGGGAAAAGGTTAGAAAAAGTTACTGGAAGACATAAACAGCTGTGAGGTTGTTCTACAGTCTCTGCTCTTTCTCAAGTGAAAAACAAGCCTCCAACAGGGTGGGTTGGGTGGAACTTGCCTAATTCCCTCTTGATTAAGTTTTTCAGAGAACTGGTTTTGGTTTTTTTATTTTATTGAAGAATAGTTGATGTATGTGCATGCATGCTAAGTCTCTTCAGTCGCATCCAACTCTTTGTGACCCTATGGACTGTACGCAGCCCACCAGGCTCCTCTGTCCATGGGATACTCCAGGCAAGAATACTGGAGTGGATTGCCACTTCCTCCTCCAGGGGATCTTCCTTACCCAGAGTTCGAACCCGGGTCTCCTGCATTGCAGGCAGATCCTTTACCACTGGTCCACCAGGGAAGTCCCCTGAGTTACCAGGGAAGCTCCTACCAATACTGATCAAGAATAGAGAAAACAAATCAATATCAGGAATGAAACAGAAGATATGAGTACAATCCTGCAGATATTAAAAGCAAGATCAGGAAATGTTATAAATATTTTTATGCATGTAAGTTCAGCAATTTAGATGATAGAAATACATTTCTTGAAAGCTCCAAATAGCCAAAACCAATTTAAGAAGAAATTTTAAAGCTTGAATAGTACTTTATCTATCACAGAAATTGGATTTGCAATATAAACAACATTCCTTCCCTGGTGGCTCAGCCAGTAAAGAATCTGCCTGCAATGCAGGAGACCCAGATTCCATCCCTGGGTTGGAAAGATACCCTGGAGAAGGGAAGAGCAACCCACTCCAGTATTCTTGACTGGACAATCCCATGGAGAGAGGAACCTGGTAGGCTACAGTCCACGGGGTCACAAAGAGTCAGACATGACTAAATGACTAATACTTTCACTTTTCCCACAAACAAAACTTTAGGCCCAAATAACTTTACAGGTGAATTACAGCAAATATTTAAGGTAGAAACAATACCAGTACTGTTATACAAAAGCTTTATTTTTCAGAATGTAGACAAGGATGGAGCCATTCTTGCCTTCTTTAACAAGGTCAATATAATTTAAATACTAAAATTCCAGAAAGATATTACCAAAGCAGGAAAAAATTACCCACCAGTATCCCTCAGGAACATAAAGGTAGAAATTCTAGAAATATTAAAACATAAATCCAGCAATAATTTAAAAAGTATAACATGTCTTGATCAGGTGAAGTTTATCCTAGGAATTCAAGGTTGATTTAACATGTGAAAAACAATTAGTGTAACATCATATTAGCAGAATTATAGAGAAAAATTATATGAACCTCTCAACAGATGTAGAAAAGCATTTAACAAAATCCATCATCCATTTTATGATAAAAATTCTCAGTAAACTGGGACTAGAAGAGAATTTTTCTGTCTGATGAAAGGTATATGCAAAAAAAGCAAATAACAATCACACACACACAATCCTGAGTATTAACATCATTCTTAATGGTGAAATACTGAATCTTTCCACCTGTTTCAACATATGATAGGTCCTCGCCAATGCAATAATACATGGGAGAAATAGAAATCATAAAGGTTGGAAAGGACAATAAAATTGCTTTTCCATAGATATGATTATTTACAAGATAATAAGGAATAAACAAAAACAAAAAGAGGTAATAAGTAAACCCTCCAAACCCACAGATTTCAAGGTCAATATGCAAGAAGTTGGGGATTCCCAGGTGGCTCAGTGGGGAGACAGAGGAGATGGGGGTTCGATCCCCAGGTCAGGAAGATCCCATGGAGGAGAGCCTAGCAACCCACTCCAGTGTTCTTGCCTGGAGAATTCCATGGACACAGAAGCCTGGCAGTGTACAGTCCATGGGGTCACGAAAAGTCGGACACAACTGAGTGACTGAGCAAGCATGCAAGCACGCAGGATGCAAGAAGCTATATTTCACAGAGTGTCAAGAAAAATTTGGAAAATATTTTAAATTCTACTAATTAATAATATGAAAAACTGAACCTCAACTCCTCTCTTACTTCATACACAAAAATTAATTTGAAATGAACCACAAATTCAAGCATATAAGTTAAAACTCTGCAACTTCTAGAAGAAAATATAGGAAAATATCTTGAGATAGTTTGAGAACCGAAGGATAAAGACTTGTTGGAGACCACATGAAAAGACTAATCAGGGAGTTCCCTGGTGACCTAGTGGCTAGGATTCCGGGCTCTCACTGCTGTGGCCCAAGTTCAATCCCTGCTCCAGGAGCTTGAGGACAAGTCACGTAGCACAGACACCCCGCCCCCCAAAAAAGCACCACAAATCGTAAGAGAAAAAGATTGTTAGTTGGCCTTCATCAACATTACAAACTTCTCATCAAAAGACATTTTAAAATATGTATATATATATATAAAGCAAGCCAACAACTTCTAGAAAATATTTGCAATAGCCACATCCGAAAAAGGCCTTGCATCCATAATATATAAAGACCCATAACCTCATAATGAAAAGACAACACGGCTTTTTTAAACAGACAAAAGACTTCAATGGACCAAAGCAAGATACACAATTACATGAGAAGTTCGACATTCCAGTCCTCAGGCAAATGCAGATTCGTTCCACAATGAGAGATCATTACATATTCATTATACAGTAAGTCGCCTACGTATGAACCTTCCAGTCTTAAACTTTCAAGTGTGCATTCCATCAACATCAGAGGTGAATGAAACTTCAGCCTCCCCTCCGTCTCCTATCACTGGTGGTCTTTCAGCTCTACCATCTCCCAGCTCCTCTCCTGCCTCCTCCAGGCAGGAACTCTCCTTGCCTGTTCACTCGAAGCCAGCCCCCGTGTGCCAGCTGTTGTATTGAACTACTGTACTATTCCAGGGACTGTACAGTAAGATTTAAAATGTTTTCTTTATTTATTATGTTTGTATTTTATATATTATTTCTGTGAAAAACATTATAAACCCATTAGGTACAGGACTGCAGCCTGTTCCCCTCCTGTGTCCATAGAATTCTTCAGGCAAGAATATTGGAGTGAGTTGCCATTTCCTTCTCCAGGGGATCTTCCCAACTCAGGGATTGAACCTGGGTCTCCCATATTAAAGGTGGATTCTTTACCAGCTGAGTTACAAGGGAAGCCCATTAGGTACAGTACTATATAGACAACTGTGTTAGTTGGGTACCTAGGCTAACTTTGTTGGTCTTACGAACAAATTTGACTTACCAATGTGCTCTCACTTTTTTGAAGTGAACGTATTGTACTGGAATGACTGACTATACTAAGTGTTGTCAAGGGTGAGGATTCTTTATAGACTTCTCATTCACTACTGGTAAGGGTGCAACATCTTGTGATCACTTTGTGAAACTACTTGGCATTTTTTTTTTTTTTACAAAGCTAAACATAAATAGGACTCAACAACCATTGTCCTGGGTATTTATCCAAGAAAAACGAACACATACATCTTTGAAAATGACTTGTACTGTGATTTTTCCTAGCAGCTTTATTCGTAATAGTAAAAAAATTGAACATAAACCAAAATGCCCATCCATCAGTGAATGGATAAACATATTATGGGCTATATACCTTTGAAATTAAACTATATATATACGCCACTCCAGTACTATTGCCTAGAAAATCCCATGGATGGAGGAGCCTGGTAGGCTGCAGTCAGTGGGGTAGCTAAGGGTCGGATACGACTGAGCGACTTCACTTTCACTTTTCACTTTCACACATTGGAGAAGGAAATGGTAACCCACTCCAGTGTTCTTGCCTGGAGAATCCCAGGGATGGGGGAGCCTGGTGGGCTTCCGTCTATGGGGTCACACAGAGTCGGACATGACTGAAGTGACTTAGCAGCAGCAGCAGCAGCAGCATACATATGTAAACCAACATATAGGAAGATCAAAAACATCTTCATTGAAAAAAAATACAGATGGGACAGTTTTACTGTATGAAATCCAGAACAGGCAAACTAAACTATGCTGATGGAAATCAGATCAGTAGTTAGGGGGAAATAGGGGTGGAAAGACTGAAAAGATGAAAGGGAACTTTATTGAGTGACGGACATGTTATTTATCTTGATGGGATGGTGGTTACATAGGTGTATACATTGACCAGAAATTACTGAAGAATAAATATATAATCATTTTATTGATGTATAGAGGCAGGGGGAATATGGAAAACCTCAATACCTTCCTCTCAGTATTGTTGTAAACCTAAAACTACTCTAAATCAATAAAGTCTTTATATAAGTAAACATGTGTACTCAGTCGTAAAGTTGGGTCCGACTCTTTGTGACCCCACGGACTTAACCCACCAGGCTCCTCTGTCCACAGAATTCTCCAGGCAAGAATACTGGAGTGGGTTGCCATTTCCTTCTCCAGGGGACCTTCCTGACCCAGAGATAGAACCTGGGTCTCCTGCATTGTAGGCAAATTCTTTACCATTGAACCACCAGGGCAGTTCTATAAGTAATAAATATAAATAAGCAAATTCTAAAACTAGATAAAAAGCATTGGCTCTAAAGTTATAAACAAGAAAAATTCTCCCTGGAAGAAATAGAAAAACTCAAAGCATAAACTTTAAATGAAAGTCCAAGACCCTCTCCATTGAAAAATACACCAAGCCCAGTTGATTTTCAGATCACTACTCTTTTCCCTTGGAAAATGCATGTAAATTTTATAATACAAATTGCTGACTAAACTAGTAAAAACAGTTGATTAAACTAGTTGGCAAGTGATAAAATAATGTTTTGAATTGTTTGATTCCACCTAGAGTTGCTGATGCTTTAGGAAGATGTGTTGTACTTATTCTGAAGTCTCGTATAATCTCAGACAAACCATCCACTTAACCTCCATGGACACACAGCTCCAGCACCATCAGGGTGCAGTATAGATGGTACTGGGGAGTTTCATCCAGTTCAGCCTTGCCAGGTCATTGCCAAGCACCCCAGACAGGCCTCATGATCTGAAAACACATATGCTAGGGATATGAATCCACCTATGTGGGACGTGATTGACAGATGGATCCTGAAAGGTGGGTCCAAGGAATGAATGGAACTCTGTGATAGCAGAGCAATTTTTAATTAAAAAAATTTTTTTGGCCTCATCATGTGGCATGCAGGATCTTAGTTCCCCAACCAGGCATTGAACCCATACCCCCTGCAGTGTGAGTACAGAGTCTTAACCACTGGACCACCAGGGAAATCCCCAGAGGAATTTTTCATGGAGTAACTCCCCAGTATTCTGGAAGAAGATGTGCCCATCAGCTCTGTATGGCTTCCAGGCTTTCATCTCAGCAGCAGGCTGGACCAGGGGCCCTGAAAGGTGTTTGATCTATATAGAATATAGTTTTGCCCATGAATGTGGTTATGCAAAAACATGTGATTTTGTTTGCCGTCAATAGTGGAAGAATTTGTGTGCATCCATGTATAGCAGTGTGTACGTACACATACGTTTTGTGTATGTGTGTCCATGTATGTGCATGAACAATTTCAAGAGTGTACGTTTCTGTGTGTGTGTGTGTGTTTGTGTGTGTGTAACAGATACTCAGAATTCATGGAAGATGACGCCTGCTTCTTCCAGAGCGATGCTGAGTGATTCCACCTCTGACAGAGGGCTTGCCTTTTCTCCCATCCCCATCTATCTCCCAAAGGTCTCTCAGATGCCGTGGTCCTCCCGTCATCCTGAGACTAAAAGATCAGTCCCTCGACAGCATTTTTTTTTACAGCCTCCATATAAGCAGTGGACCAAAATGCACCAAACTGGGTGGGGGGGGGGCGGAAATGGACTGCTTTCAGCGTGTCAGTGGTTTCCACAAACTAATAAGCTGACACATGGGGGTGTTGATTTAAAAATCAGCAGATTTTTATACTTCACAGTGTATTTGGGCTTTATCAATGTCTCCTCGCCCCCTTTGTTCTTGATGTTTCATTACGCTGGCAATCAGTTCTGACAGCCTAAACAGAAGTTGATCCGGACAGTTTATTTTTTAAATGAATGAGTCTCACATCTTCTGACACCCCTTTCCATCCTCCCTGAAATGTGCTCTTCAACATCTGGCAGACCCAGTTGTAGCTGCCAGAACTTTCTTAATTCAATAATCAAAACAGGTGCCAAAGAAGTAAGTCTATGACTGTTAATTTTTCAAGTCTCACTCTTCTTTTCCACCTACCTAAATTGTTTGGAAGTGAATGTCAGCTCTCTGCTCCCCAGATTAAAGGTTATGGGCTCCTTGCATCAGAAAAAAAAAAAAATTGAAGGGAGAAAAAGTCCACAGCTTGATCCTCTTAAGGAGTATTTTCAAACCTCTTCTTGAAGTGAAACTCGACTTTATTTTATTCTTTATTTAGAATGAACGAAGGTTAGGCAGGGCTCAGAGGGGCTGTCCTTTTTTATTTTCTAAGACCGTGATTCTCAGAGCGTGCTGAAAGAAATGCCTGCATCAGAACCGCCCAGAAATCTTTAAAATTATATAAAAGATTCAAAGTGCACTGATCCAAAATTTGGGGTGAGAGAGCAAAAATGTGAATATTTAGCCAGCCCTCGGGGTGAATCGATGTCCAGTAAAATGTGAGATCAACTGATTTAAAGATGTTTACTCAAAAGGGATAAACAAACAAAATCAAACTTAGGTCACTTACAAAGGCAATTCAGTTTAGTCTCCCTCTCTCTCCCCCTTTGGGAAATGTAAAACAGTCAGGTGAGTTGCTTTAAACTTAGAATGGGGGGGGGGCTGTAAAACTTTATTTGGTAAAGACAATAAATCCTGAAAAATAAATCCCAGTTTTCCTTTGTGTCCAGTTAGGGAGTGAATGAAAAAGGAATGGAAAGGAAATAGTGAAGAAGAAAAGAAAAGAGAGAGAGGGAGAGAAGCAGCTTTTCAAGTAGTTTCTTCGAGACAGGTGCTGTTCTAAACATTTCCCGTGAAGTACCACGGATTACCCAAGGAAGAGAGAGGATGATAAAGTAGTGAAACAGGAGAGAGAAAGAGACGGGAGGAGAAATAGGGAAAGAAAGAAAGAAAGAGGGTATGCGATAAACAGATGAGAGAAACACAGAAAAAACCTGAAATGCAGAGTCGGAGAACATAACCCAGTGCGACTCCGAGAGGCACGAGAGCCAGAGAGGATGGGACAGAGAAACACTGTTATTTTGCTCCAGCTGCCGTAACAAAGTCCCACAGGCTGGGCAGCTTAAGCCACAGAAATGTGTTTCCTCAGCCCTGGAGGCTGGAAGTCCAGGATCAAGGTGTCTGCAGGGCTGGTTTCACCCTCTCTCCCTGGCTTGAGATGTACGTCTTCTCCCGGTATCTGCGCGTTCTCCTCCCTCTGCACCTACTGATGTCTGAATTTTCTCTACTTATAAAGACATCTGTTATCTAAGATTAAAACCCACCCTAAGGACCTCTTGCTTACTTAATTACCGATAAGGACTCTACCTTCAAATACAGCCACATTGTGAAGGTCAAGGGCATGGAACTTCAGCATGTGAATTCAGGAAAGAAAGACACAGTTCAGCCCAAAAGAGATACTGAGGCAGAGGAAAGGATAGAGAAAACTGAGGCGTACAGATAAGACCACTCAGAGAGAGAAAGATGAAAAGGGAGGCAGACTAAATGGAGAATTCTTGAGAAAAAATTGAGGCCACTTTTAGGTGGGGGAATCCCACATTTTTGTCAACTTTTTTGTTGGACTAGGCAACATCGTTCAGAGTTTTAAGACTCATAAAATGATGTGCTGCTGACTAATCATTTGTTGTTCATAGATTTCCATCAACTCTAGTATTTGATTCCTTGGCCTCATCAAGCTCTAACCATTTGCAGTTCTATTACTGCAATTTATTATTCTGTTATTCCAATTTATGCTTCGCAGTCTAACTTATCAGTGGAAAAACATTATCTGATTATCAAATTTTATATAAAGAGGACATCACTGACTCCTAGTGACAACACAAGCATAGCATTTTAAGTAAATTATCTTAACTTTAAAAAAAAACCCAAATTTATGATTTATCAATTTTGCTTCATGATAATCCTGAAGACCTCTCTGCTATTTTGAAGTTACTTTCAGGTGTAATATTTTCAGTGATTTGTAGGAGATACCTTATAGAACCATATACTATCAAAATTTAGAAAATTTTTGAGACCACTGTGTAATAAAGTCACTGACATCATATGATTACTTATCCACCAGGGTAGAGAAAAAGAAAAACTGTCCTGTTTTCCATTTCCTTGGCTGGAGGAGGATTAACAGTAACTTAAAAAACTAAGGAACTCTGCCAGTTCCCATATGCCTAAACACAGGGTAAGAATATTAGGTGGAAGATATCTTAACAGATAAGAAATTGTAGTGCAGCAACTTTCAAACATTTGTGCATACAAGACTCTCCTGGGGAGTTCACTACTGATGCAGATTTCTGGTAGAAATTCTTTATCAGTAAGTGTTAGGTGGGGTACAATAATCTTCATTTTTACTAGAAGTCCAGGGAATTGGGCACAAATGGTCTTCAAATCATTGTTAAGAAACTCGAGAATGCTGGGAAGGTTGACAGATTTTGGGATCAGTCAAATCTGGACTCAGTGACATCGTGTGACCCAGTTGCCTCCTGATCAATTCCTTATCTGAATGGTGAAATATGGAAACAGCTTGAAGGTTCCTTGCAAGGGTTATATAAAATGATGTAAAATGAAGTGCTTAACACAGACCCACAATGAATACCAGGCACTCCAGTGTTCTAACATGTAAATGCACCTGCTCACTCCAAACCCCATTTAAATAGACATTTTATTTAAAAATACATAACAAAATCCTATGGCCTTCATGCTTGACAGACACAAAAACTCATGGAGGAAGAAAAAACTCATGAAGGAAATCTCCCAAGGCTTGAATATATATTCTTCCTGACTCGTAAGTGAGAGGCTCCAAGCCACTACCCTCACCCTAACCACTCACAGGCAGGATGGATGCCCTCTGTGGTTTATTTGTCCCCATCATCCATGATGTATATCCTTTGTATGCTCAGGAAGTCAAGAGGCAGCCTTTGGGGTCTGCCACTTGTCTCATGTTAGACTATAAAGTAATATATTCATTTTCACTTGACACCGACTGCACTTACTCTTTTTTTCTGTTAAAGCAGTGCTGCACAAGTGGAATGATATCTAACGGTCCTTTTCCAAATCACAAATTTCAGAATGATGGGTAAGGACTTTCAAAGAAATCTCATGACCCTAGAGGTCTGAGTTTGGGTGCTTAAGAGAAAATGGGTCTTTAGGAAAACTGCAGTGGATTGGTGATATCTCAATTAAGTCACCAATTGTCCAGAATATTCACCTGTGACATCCTGCCACCCTCATTACCTTCAATAGCTCTTGATACTTCAGTTTTATTACCATTCCTACTCCTATTTCTGTACTATAGTAATAACTATTAATAATCATCATTTCTAATATAATAGCTAACATTAATATGTGCTTCCTGTGTGTCAGGCACTATGCTAATTGCCTTGTCTATATTCCCTCATTTAATTACAAAAATAAAACTAGGTACTACTTAGCCATTACCCTATATTACTAATAAAAAATAGAGGGTTAAAAGGAGTGTGAACACCTTGACCACAGGCCACAGAACACGTGAAGGACAGCACCAGATATCCAATCCAGGGTTGCCTGACTCCAAGTGCAGCATTTTCAACCTTGGGTATGAGAACATTGAAAATTGAGCAGACCCGCATGAAGCTGAAATTGCATTTTTAGTGTCTGTTGACGGAGAAAATACACTGTGGCAGAAAAAAAAAAAAAGCTATGAATTCTGCAAATGTTTAAGTGACTTTGCATTTTGCTAATCACAGCAACAACTGCACACAGATACCCACGTGACATATCTTGCTGGAGTTAAACTGACACTGAGATCGCAATGCATGATATCATGCAGATAAATTCTGGGAAATGGTCCAGTTACCCTGATGTCTCTCTGAGGTCTGCTGCCCTCAATTTGGAATGGGCTAAAGATACGATAGCCAGAAATGGACTTTAGAATTTAGCTAATCCAATGCCGAAGTTTCAGGGGAGATAACTGGGCGCAGAGGTGTTAAAAGACCTATTTAAGGCCACCTAGTAGGTGGGCTTCCGTCTATGGGGTCACACAGAGTCGGACACGACTGAAGTAACTTAGCAGCAGCAGCAGTAAGTTAATGCCAAACAGTGGAAGCTAGTCTCCTAATTCCTAATTCAAACATTCTGGTTTATCACAGTTTATCAAATCATTAGCTCATATTTTAGAACTCTAACTCTCTATCTTCCTCATCCCTCCCTGTCCCATGGAGTTGTTGTATTCCTAAGGGCAAAGGTCAACAATTTCTAGGCAGAGTACATCATGTAAAATCCCACAACATGTGACTCACAAGCTAGAATCAAGATTGCCAGGAGAAATAACAACCTCAGATATCCAGATGATACCACTCTAATGGCAGAAAGTAAAGATGAACTGAAGAGCCTCCTGATCAGGATGAGAGAGGAGAATGAAAAAGTTGGCTTGAAACTCAACATTCAAAAAACTAAGATCATGGCATCTGATCTCATCACTTCATGGCAAATAGAAGGAAGAAAAATGGTAGTGACATATTTTATTTTCTTGGACTGCAGAAATCACTATAGATGAAATTAAAGACGCTTGCTCCTTAGAAAGCTATGACAAACTTAGACAGCATATTAAAAAACAGAGACATCACTTTGTCAACAAAGGTCCTTCTAATCAAAGCTATGTTTTTTTCAGTAATCATGTACGGATTGGGCCATAAAGAAGGCTGAGTACCAAAGAATTGATGCTTTGGAAATGTGGTGCTGGTGAAGACGCTTGAGAGTCCCTTGGACAGCATGGAGATCAAACCAGTCAATCCTTCAGGAAATCAATCCTGAATAGTCACTGGAAGTGCTGATGCTGAAGCTGAAGCTCCAATAGTTTGACCACCTGATGCGAAGAACCAATTCATTAGAAAAGACCCTGAGGCTGGGAAAGATTGAAGGCAAAAGGAGAAGGGCGTGTCAGAGGATGAAATGCTTAGACAGCATCACCGACTCAATGGACAAGAGTTTGGGCAAACTCTCAAATGAAGGACATAGGGAAAGACAGGGGAGGCAGCCATGCTGCAGTCCATGGGGTTGCAAAGTATCAGACATGACTTAGCAACTGAACAACAACAAAGGTCAGCAAACTATAGCCCACAGGCCAAATCCAGCTGACGACCTGTTTCATAAATAAAGTTTTACTGAAACGCAGCCAGACTCATTCATTTGCACACTGACCACTGCTGCTTTCCCATTACAGTGGCCGAGTTGAGTCTTTAGGACCAAGATCATAGGACCTGCAAAGCTGAAAATATTTTATATCTGGCCCTTTACAGAAAGCTTGCTATCCTATGATTTAAGGTGCAAATTTGCCTTTGCATCACCCATTCTCCCAGCAACCTCAGAAACATTCCAGAGATTTATTGCATTAGAAACTTGCAACAGACAAGTATCCAGACCTTCTGGAAAAGTCGGGTGAGAGGAGTTAGAAAGAAGGATAAAAGTAAACTGTCTGAGAATGGACAAAGGGGAAAGTAAATTCATACATTAAAGAATTACCGACCTCTCAGGGAGGTAGAGAGCATCTTACAAGATAAGGCTTTGTGAGCAGTTATATGGTTGCAACCAGCAAATTGTCATTTTAACCCAGTGCCCATCTTAGAATTGAAAATGACTACCCAAGCAAGAAAATAAAAAACAGGAAACTTCTGAACCAAAATATTCACTAGTTCTTAAAAATGACAATATGAATACCATTCATCTGCCTTATTTGTCCCCTTTCCAATGCTGCAGAGAAATCTGAACGTACAAGCCGTGAATATATATTCATAGATGTTATCTCTCTCCCTCTCTCTCACACACACACAGTTACTCTGGCTTTAGACTATGCAATTACACTAAATCACCTGCCTGTTCTCCTTAAGCACAGAGGAGCTAACTGATGGCAGAGGGTCTCCACCAGCTTGAACACAGATGTGTCTGCCCTTCCGTCAAACCTGATTTGTAGAATGGGAGAAGATGCATATAGGCGGAAAGGCAAACTGTACACCTCCATGTTTATGTTCCGAGTTCTCGGAATGGACCTTTCTCTTCCTACTCTGACCCCACCGCGGTCTGCATGTGCGTCCAATGCTTTAATCACCTCTCCTGAGCCCTGCCCTGCTTCTACTCCTTCACTGCATTTCAGCTAAAGACTTTTCTGATCTCCACTCCTAGTCTGGGTCTGATCCCTTACTGTATATAATTTACCTGCCTGCCACGCTTCAAACTAATCATGAATTTAATCATTGACGTAACCCAAACATGGGTTTGTCTCCCTGCCCTTTTTCCCAGGGATTTGCTTCAGTGTGGATGGATCCCCAGGACCACTAGCTTTGATCACCCACAGTTCTCCCCTTGATTCTTGGAGTTCCAGAGAAAACTTGCTCAAGCAGATTCTCTCTGCTTCTAAGCAGACCTGCCACCTGTCCTGTTCTGCATCCGTCCTTCACAAAGGACAGCCACTTCTCTGGTGACAGGCTTCTAGCATCCTGGGCGAGCTACTAGGGGGGCAGGGCTAGGGAAGATGTGGGAGTACCCAGGGGAGTTCTATGAGTCATCACCTGGGCTTCTGGTAATAAGCAAACCCATCTCTCCATCCCTACTCTCTTCCCCTTCTTGTCTTGGCACGAAGAGAAAGTCTTCCCTTGCTGGAAGGGCAGGTCATCCCACTTGCAGGTCCCTTCTCCTCCAAAGAAGAGTCATTAAGGGAGTTTTCTGAGTAAATATAGACCTCATAGATTTCAGTTAAAAAAAAAAAAAAAGAAAGGAAATTCCTTTTAGAGTTTGCTTTGCCTTGGAGGTCATGAAAGGTTGCCAAAAAATGATGGTCAAGGATGCTATTCCTATTTGTGAAAGAGGCAATTAGCTCTCTAGGGTGGACAGTAAGAGGCATACAAAAGATCCCCTTTGCCTTCCAAACTCCAAAGTCAATACTAATGTGACTGAAGTTACCATGCCCTGTTTTTTACTTTATTTATTTTTTTATTGTTTGGCCACACTGGGTCTTCACTGCTGCACAGGGGTGTTCCGGTGTTCGCTAGTTGCGGCCAGCAGGGGCTACTCTCTAGTTGCAGTGTGAGAACTCATTGCGGTGGCTTCCCTTGTTGCAGAGTACGGGCTCTAGGTGGGTGGGCTTAGTAATTGTGGCGCGTGGGCTTCGTTGTCCCTCAGCATGTGGAATCTTCCTGGACCAGGGATCGAACCCATGTATCCTGCATTGGCAGGTGAGTTCTGAACCACTGAACCACCAGGGAAGTCCATGCCTTGATTTTGTCAGCGCCTCAAATGCACATGAAGTAAGTTAACTAACCTCTCTTAGCCTCTAAGGTTCTGGCCCTGATTCCACTTCTGATCACCAGCTTAAGGTTCTAGAACCAACTACAGTGAATGGCGGGGAATGGGCGGGGCATTGGGGGGTTCCCCCATACCCCCAAGAGGTTCTCCGACACCAGCTGGGTGTCCTCCAATTCAGCTCCACTCTGAAACTGTCTACATGGAGACAGAATCAGATCCCACAGGCTAAGGGTTCAGTCTTACAAGACCGCCCCCATCCTCCCCTGAACCCTCAGATGCCACTCTCAAGTCCGGATTATTACCTGTACTTCTGACCACCTAGCTATAGATCTGAAATTCCAGTGACCCTCCCCTTGGGTTTGATTAATTTCCTTGAGCGCCTCAGCACTGAGAAAAACATTTTACTGACTAGATTGCCAGTTTATTACAAAAAGATGTAATTCTGGACAGCCGGATGGAAGGACCCCTAGAGCAAGGGGTGGGGTGTAGAGTTTCCATGCCGTCTCTTCCCATCTCCGTGTGTTCTCCAGCTCAGAAACTCTCCAAACACTATCCTTTTGCATCTCTATGGAGGTTTCTTTACCTAGGCATGTTGAGTAAATTATTCGCCATTGGCAGCTGATTCAGCCTCCAGCCCAGGGGTGGGGGGTGTGTGGGCGGAGGACGGAAAGGTCCAACCCTCTAATCTCCTGGTTTGTTCTTCTGGCAACCAGCTCCCATCCTAAGTCGTGTCCAACTCCTGCGACCCCATGGACCGCTGCACACCAGGCTTCCCTATATTTCACTGTTTCCCAGAGTTTGCTCAAACTTGTGTCCATTGAGACAGTGATGCTGTCTAACCATCTCATCCTCTGCCGCTCACATTTCCCATCCTTGGGTGAGGTCCCCCAAAGTCACCTTATTAATATAACAAGAGTCATCTTTAAAGCTCTCTATCAGGAGGAAATTCCAGGGGTTTTAGGAACTCTGTGCCAGATGTGGGAAGAAGACCATATACATATTTCTTATTATGAATCACAATATCACAGCCTCAGTTTCCTCAGTGGGGGCAATAACGCCAACCTTAGGAGGATTAAGATCCGTTTCCTTTTCCCAGAGTCCTCATTCTGTTCTCCACAAAAAGACAGATGCTGAGTGCGTGAAGTTGGAATTGGTCCCCGAGTGCCTTGAAAGGTCATATGCCAAGTTGGATTTTATTTTATTATTTTTCCTTGCAAATGCTTGACTCAGTGGGAAGGGGCACACCGACTCAGAGCCCAGGAGGCTGAGGAGGATATTTGAAAAGGCAGAGTTCCAGGGGTGCAAACTCTTAGAAGAAAAAGAGATCATCATGCAGAGCGAAGGGCCCTGCCCCTCCTTTCCCCTCTGGCGTTTGATTTGAGCCGCCTGGCAGGCTCTCGTCTTTTCTATCAGAATCCATTCACCCATCGCTAAGTCTGAAAAGGATGTCTTTAACCTTCAGCCTTAGGTAGCAGCCAGGTGCTTTCTTCCGGCTCACAGAATACACCTTTCTCTGCTTTTCAGAAGAACCAAATGGTGACCATGCTAACCAGGATCACTGTGCTTCCAGCCCACCTGGAAAACAGGGAGAGTCTGGGTTTCCTTTTCCCCAACACCCACCTTCCAGCATCAACAGGATTTGAACCCTATCATTGTCCTCCCCAGGCTTCCCAGGTGGCCCTAGTGGTTAAAGAGCCTGCCTGCCAAAGCATGACACGTAAAATACGCTGGTTCAATCCCTGGGTTAGGAAGATCCCCTGGAGGGCATGGCAACCCACTCCAGTGTTCTTGCCTGGAAAATCCTATGGGCAGAGGAGCTTGGCAGGCTACAGTCCGTGGGGTCACGAAAGAGTCGGACACGACTGAAGTGATGCTTGCATGCACGCCTTGTCCTTCTGGAAGCAGTCTTTCAGCCTCAAGCCTGATTCATTAATTTCACTGCTTTGGCTGGGTCATTTATCAAAATTCCCTCAACAGTTCAATTAGGAAGGACCAGCCTCCCAAATTGGGGTTGGTTTTCTCATCTCCCCTAGCCAGCTTGCAGTCTGCATTGCCGCCCCGGCCACCCCGGGTTTGGGGAGCACCCGGTAAAATAAATCACACCTCCCACTTATTGACTTCATAATTTTTGCAGCACAAAAGCCCTGCCAAGAAGACGGGGCAAATAAACGCTTTCCTTTCTCCTTGGCACCTAATTGTTGCTTCTACAGAACTGAAGGACAGGTCTTCTTCCTTCCACTCACAGCCACCCGAGCAGCCCTGTTTCCCAGGCCCACAACCACCTTGGGGAATCAAGACTGTGGGGAGATCTTCCTTCTAGCTCAAACCCTCATCATCTCTCTTGCTGGTTTCTTGTGACTGTGCCTCCCACCTCCATCTCACCCCCTGAGTCCCCATTTTTATACTGCAGCCAGAGAAAGGAGTCTAAACTGCAAATATGATGTCACTGCTCTCCCTCTTAAACCATCCGTGGCTCCCAATTGCCCCATGAGAAAATACAAACTTCTAAGCATGGCAGTCAACTTTGGTAGACTAAGCTCCGTGAGAGTGCCAGTTCCTAGATGAGTGCACGGCCCGAAGGACCTGCAGACTGAATAAAATCAGCCTGTTCTATTTCCAGCCTCACCTCCTCCTCTATTTATCGTTTTATTCTCAGCAGCACCAAGTGTTTAGAATTCCTCCCATGAGCCATACTGGTTCCCACCCACTCCCCCTATTTTATAAATGTAACCTCCCTGCCTGAGGTGTGCTTAACCCCTCTTCAGCTGGCATCTGCTTATCCCTTAATTCACAGTGATCACCTCCTTCTGGAAGTTTCCCTAAACACCCCTCCCCAGGGCACAGCTCCACATTGAACTGGAGGACCCCTCCCCTTCCCCAACACAGAGCACTGCCTGACCGTGTGGGACCACAATCAGCTGGGAGGCTGGGGCCACTCATGACTTATCCATTTATGTCTCCCCAGCATCTGATATGCAGTCCTGATCTCTGTTTCCATCACTGGGCTCCAAACCCACCCAGGGGCCTTGCAATACTTCTCCACGGTCCTTAGTTGCTGTCTCAATGCTCTGCTTCTGAAGAAATGGTCCCAGTGAAGCGTTTCCTTTCTAATTATTTCTATTTTTATTCTACTCAGAAGGGCAGCCTACCCTGGTCCTTCTACGTTGTACCTTTCTTTCTCAGAAGATAACAGGAAGTGGTTTTTTCAGAAAGCAAACTCTTAGAAATATTTCCTCCGCCTCTCCACTGACTACTTTGTTGTTGTTCAGTGGCTCAGTCGTGTCCAACTGTTTGCAGCCCCATGGACTGCAGCACGCCAGGCTCCTCTGTCCTTCACCATCTCCTGGAGTTTGCTCAAACTCATGTGCATTGAGTCAGTGATGCCATCCAACCATCTCATCCTCTGTCGCCCCCTTCTCCTGCCCTCAATCTTTCCCAGCATCAGGGGCTTTTCCAATGAGTCAGCTCTTCGCATCAGGTGGCCGAAGTATTGGAGCTTCAGCTTCAGCATCAGTCCTTCCAATGAATACACACTCCACTGCCCACAAAGGATACCAGACCAGTGTCACTGTGTTCCCACCTCACAGTAAATGTTCATTGGCTGGAGTTTGGTGGTCTCTGGTCCTCTTTATAAGACTGCAATTAATTAGCCTTCTAGGAAAGCAGGATGTTGGCTCCAGAGCTCCCTGTACCCCTTTCCCAAGAAGCCTCCTGAGATCGCTACATAAACAGACCCCTGGATGATTAATCCAGGCATTCCAGCCAGCCAGGCTAAGTCCCACTGTGACCGTCATTGTAATATTAACAATACTCCACACACCACGCTGTCACACTGTTTCATTCATTATTGCAGTAACCATTTATTGAAAGTTCCCTAAGCAAGGTATTGGCATTGACGATGAGGAATCAGCCATTCAAACCAACCAACCAAGAAAGCAGGTGTGGACTCACGGGCTCCCCTGCTGTCATGAACTGGTTTAAGGTTCTTGGCCTGGAAGCATCTCTTAATAAGCCTCGATCTGTGGGCCAGTTCAGATTCTTTGATCTGAACTGCAGTCATGTAAACAACATCCCTGTTCTTGAATTCTAGTTCCCGCCACTCTGGTTAATTTCTCTCTCTCCATCTCAACTGGTCCCTAACCTCACTTAACCACTGGCAGTGATATTGCCAGTGAGAGGCGACCATATCTCCAAGGAGTAATGACATGAATTGATCAGAATTAATTAATGAACCATGCAGTCTATTTTCAAATCCCTGTGTTCTCTCTGGAGGACAGAGGCAAGCCAGGTCTGTCTTCTCCACCCTCAGAGCCTAGCGTTGCACTGTCTGGTCTTCATTAAAGATGGATGGAATGAGTAAATAAGCAAAAGAATGAATCCCTATGATCTGGGGCCCTGGGTCCCAATCTGACTCTGACACATCTCTCTTCCTC
Source organism: Moschus berezovskii (assembly GCF_049115385.1). NCBI lineage: Eukaryota > Metazoa > Chordata > Mammalia > Artiodactyla > Moschidae > Moschus > Moschus berezovskii. The sequence continues at coordinate 35,210,280 of NC_142486.1, read as the reverse complement.
ACTGGAGTTTATTCCATTTTGACCCCAACAGCAAAGATCCCCAGAACTTTATTGTAGAGCAAGCAGTAATGGCCCGTGTGTCGGCAATACCCCTGCACGTTGATGGACTTCCATAGTAATTCAACATTATTATGTGTCAAATATAATTTATGGTTTAATACAATGCCAGTTTTATAACTGCATTATTGTTATGTATTTACATCTGGAAAAAAAATAAATCACAGTAAAATCTTCCACTTTGAAGGACTTCATCTGCGATTAAGTGACAAGTCAACCAAGGCTGTGTTTACTCAGGCTCAAATTGGGGCAGGTCCAGGCCCTGAGAACAAAACCACTTAATTACTTTCAGATTATACCACTTTTGCAAGTTATTTACATCATTTTGTCTTAAATTTCTGAATATGTGCTGGGTACCTGCCCTCTGTCTTTAGGAATTCAGGAGGTCTGTGTGCTTAGTTGCTCAGTTGTGTCTGACTCTTTGTGACCCCATGGACTTTTACCCCACAAGGCTCCTCTGTCCATGGAATTTCCCAGGCAAGAATACTGACATAGGTAGCCATTCGCTTCTCCAGGGGATCTTCCCAACCCAGAGTTTGAACCCAGGTCTCCTGCATTGCAGGCAGATTCTTTACCATCTGAGCCACCAGGGAAGCCCCCTTGGAAAATCCAAATACCCGCCCAGAAAGAGTCAGTCTCTCTCTCAGTAGCATATCAAAGAAAATTCTAGAACACTATATAAATGGTCTTGTACACTCACACTCTTCGGTTAGCTGGGTCTTTGTTATTTCTTTGCATGTGTTTCAGTTAAAAATTTATCAGTGATTTTTCTATTGTGGTAAGTACAGAACTGTATCATTTTAATGCAAATATTTGATTTACATACATACCCTGATTTATACAGTTCTCAGTCCCATTCATGAGCATTTTAGGTTGTTTCTAATTTCTCATTATAAATAACAGTGCAAAGAACATCTTTGGACAACCATTTGCACAGTTGTGCAATTTTTGTTTTATTGAGGAAAACCCCTAAATAAATTTCAGGGTCAAAGGGGAAATCTTTAAAATAAAACATACCTTTCAGCAGCCTTGATTAACATAAAAACTTCCATTCAACCTCAGACACCCACTCAGATATCACCTCCTCTGTAAAGCCCTCCTTGATTTCCCCAGGGCTATACCATTGGCAGACTTTATCACTATTTCCACTCAGCCTCCTCATTACTTTATGTACATTTTTGTGCAAGTATTAAATTGCGGTGTCAATCAGTCATTTACACATTTGTTCATGTTATTGGATTATCATCCTACAGGGTATGTGTCGTGTTATTTTTCATTTACGTAGTTCCAGTATCTAAAACATTGACGTTAATATCCATATGCAATGAATCAAATACCCTTAGGGAATTGTTGGAATAGCTAACAAATTTTGAGTTTTAAATTCATTGTCTTAGGGTTTATAGAAAACCCTTTGAGAAGTCATTAAAAGGTTTTAATCAGGTTTTTCTCTGGGACGATTTGTGTGTGTGTGTTCCATAAATTGTTGGTCGCTTATTCATATCCAACTCTTTGTGACCCCATGGACTGTAGCCCACCAGGCTCCTCTGTCCATGGGATTTTACAGACAAGAATTCTGCAGTAGGGTACAATTCCCTTCTCCACAGGATCTTCCCAACCCAGGAATCAAACCCAGGTCTCCTGCATTGCAGGCAGATTCTTACCATCTGAGCCACCAAGGAAGCCCTGGGCTACAGAGGGTCTCTCATATTGTACTTGCAGGAGCTGCTCAGGAGGGTGGGTAGATGGTTGCCCAGAGACTCCTCCCAGGTCCTCTGCACATGGCAGTGACAGCAGCCCCCAGGGTGGGTAGCAGCAACTGGACTTCAACATATCTTCTCCTCCTGTTTTCCCCTCCCACTTTACGTCTATCTCCCCGATCTAGGTGGCCATCTTCCCTCACCTGAATGTCTTTGATGGGCTCTCAACTGATCTCCCTGTTTCCTGCTCCCAACGCCAATTAGTTTCTCACAACAGAACCAGAGTAAACTTGAGAAGAGATGGGAAGAGAAGGTCAGGAAATGGGTAGGAAGGGAAGAGGAAAAAAAACCCAACAGGATTGGCAAAAGAATTTTAAGAGGTAGCTTCTACCTGCAGCTTTGTTCTTTCTCTCCATTTATCCTATTTAACCAAATGCATATTTTCCATCAATAAACATGTTGTGGTGTTGTGGGAAATTCCTTTTCCTGCTTGTCTTTCAATCAATCAGGTTTATAACCTAGTGTAATAATTTTAGATATTTTTACTTACTACAAATGCCCAGCTTTAGAATTGTGTAGATCCTGCTTTTCAGAATAGAAGCGTTCCCCGGAAAGATTTGCTGATGAATCCATTTTCCCATTGATTTCTGTTATGAAACTGAATAGGAATTCCCAGATAGGGGGAGAAATCTTCAAAAGACCGAGTTGAAAACTTCTAGACAGGGATAGTTTATAATAAGTGACAAACTGATGGTACAAAACTTCCTCAACTCCAGGACAGTTCCGAGATATATATGTGTTCTTTTCAACCTAGTGTCAGGAGTCGTGGTGGGTTTTAGGAAACCAAGGCTGGTCTAGTTATTCTAGGGATTCAAAACCTGAAAAGAGCAAGATTTCATACATAGCAGAAAGGTAAGATGTGGATTTCAGGAGGGACAATTCTGGAGAAGATGGAAGCTAGGAACAGATATCGAAGCCACAGCATCAAGTTCTTGGAAAAGTATAAAAGCAAGCAGGGACCCACCAAGATCTAGTTCTCAAATGCAGCTCATCTGATATCATGAGTGGCCCTTGGGCTGGGCTGCATCATTGAAAAGTTTCCACATTCTTTTCTGTGGTCCATTTTCTTCCTTCTAGAAAGAAACACACTTGGTTAGTTCAGGGCTGTTCTAACAAAAATACGCCACAGACTGGCTGACTTAACAAAGCGTTTCTCATGAGCTGCCTGAAGATTTGATGTCTGTAGGAACCCACTTGAAGGGTTGCAGATGGCTTTCTCCTTGCTGTGACCTCACATGATGGAAAGCAGAGAGGAAGCAAACCCTTGGGTCTCTTCTGATAAGGGCACTAATACCATTCATGTGGGCTCCACCCTCATGACCTAATCACCTCCCAAATCACATCCTACTACCACACGTTGAGGGTTAGGGTTTTTACATATAAATTTTAAGGGGACACAGACATGCAGTCCACAACATACACTTAGCCAAACATGTAACATTATAACAAAACAAAACAAAAAAAAAACATCTAGCTTCCCTTTAAGATCTCAACTAGCAAAACCCACACCACATCTTTGGGAAGGTATGCAGTGGCTTATCCTTACAATTACCACGAACACAACCTTTTTTCTTTATCCCCAATTTCCCAAGCTATGATTTAAACCTGCTTTACTATTTATTATAACCAGCAATTAGATGCAGCTCAATTGTATCACTTTATTTTGGAACAATAAAAATAAAATCTTCCTTTGGGAGAAATACAGGGTTTGACCATCTTAAAAATATCTTATCGTCAATGTCACAAATGAATTTTTCTTTGAATCCCGGAACTGGGGAGTTAGAAAGGACTTGAGAAATTATCAGATGCATCTTCATACTTTTTCCAACAAGCATCAGAGAAGGAGAAAGGGAAGTTTAGGAACACACGGCTCCGCACACCAGAGACTCTAGTCTAAGTTTCCCCTAGGAGCACAGCCCTGATTCTCCTCCTTTGTCTCATCTCCGTGACAGACATAGAATTGCCATAACTAATTGGAAAAGCCATCAGCTTCATTTTATGATGAAAAAGGACAGAAAGGAAACTCATTGCCACTGCACGATTTATGAGGTCGTTGTTAGATTCATTACTTGAAGATCAGTGGGTGTAATTAGTGACCCAAATCCAAGCAGATAAAACAGTTTGGCCCTTGTTTAAAATCTTGTCTTAAAATTGAGTAATTTCCCCTCCTCTAGACATAGTGCCTTTGAGGGTCATATTTAATGATCATACATCCCAGTGTGAAGTGACCCAGGAGGACAAGGGAGGACTTTGTAAATTGCACTCAAACTAATTTGCCCATCAGTTGGCATTTCCTCACACCTTGAAGATTATTTTACAAGCTGCTAGTAATGATTCCTATATTTACTCGGTATTTTACACTATCCAAACTGTTTGTCAATATACAACTCATATCTGGGACCTCAGTCTCAATCAATTAATGTTTATTGAAACTATTTGAGTAATATCTCATTTAATCTTTACAGCAACTCTGAGTGGCAGGAAATATTAATAGAACAAATGCTAAATTTCCTATTTGGCATGAAAACATGGATTGGAGAATCCTTGGCTCTTTAAACCTCGATTCTCAGATTTTTGTTCTTGCTTCTAGTCTTTTTTCCTCATTTTCTCCTGGGTAGTGAGGTTGAGTTCAGGCTATTGAATTTCAGAAGAAAAAATGTGAAACAATACTTTCTCCACAGAAAGAACTTATTGCCCTTGCATTTAATGTCCTTCTGCACGATGGAAAACTTTTCAAAATAATTTTGAGGGTCAAGCCATCTGTAAGGGAAGTGCCTGACATGATCTCTCTTCAAAATAATCTATAAACCAGACTGAAAGCAGATTTCTTAGAGATGATGAGGAGACCCTGAGGGCAGTCACAGATTCATAATGTTTGAGAACTGGGAGAGAATTGAGGATCTGGAAGTTACTCCAGCCTTCCCAGGTGATTGGTGAGGACCCTGAGGCCCAGAGACATTCAATGACTTAAGAAGAGGTCACACAGGGAGTTAGTGTCAGAGATGGACTCGAATCCAGTCTTGGGATCTTCTTTCTCTAGTATACCATTTCCTCTTTCTCAAATGTAGATCTCCATGAGGGTTTCTCAAACTTTGACACTATTGACATTTGAAGCCAGATAATTTCATCTTGAGAGACGCTGTCCTTTTAAAAAAACAATTACTTTTTAATTGGAGGATGATTGCTTTACAATGCTGTGTTGGTTTCTGCCGTACATCAACGTGAACCAGCCGTGGGTATAGACATATCCCCTCCCTCCACAACCTCCCTCCCATCACCCCTCCAGCCTGTCACAGAGCATCAGGCTGAGCTCCCTGTGTTATACAGCAGCTTCCCACGAGCTATCTATTTTATACATGATGATGTACGTATTTCAGTACCACTCTCTCAATCCGTCCTGCCCTCTCCTTCCCCTGTTGCGTCCATAATTCTGCTTTCTGTGTGTGAGTCTCTGTTCCTGCCCTGTGGATAGGTTCATCAGTACCATCTTTCTAGACTGAGAGAGGCTGTCCTTTCCACTGTTTAGTGGCATCTCTGGCCAACAGCACTCCTCCCACCAGCTGTAACAACAGCAAAAGATCTCCAGACGTTGTCAGGTGTCTTTTGGTGGGAGCGGGCAGTGGGGGGTGGGGGGGTACAGAATTGCCCCTAGTTGAAAGCCACTGGGACAGATGCAGAGAGAGGACTCCCTAGGGTATGGCTCCAACACTGTTCACTGCCATTTCATAAGTCCATTCTTCTAAGACATTCCCAACAGTGACTCTTCCTTGACGTACTCAATCTCAGGATTGCAAAGGAAAACTTACAGTCAGTTCCTTGGAATCTTGTAGAAATAACAGACCTCGTTTACAGTGGAGAAACAGCATGACTAGTCATATTAAGAAGATCTGATATTCTTAAATACAACAACTCACCTGTGAAAGTACACAAAGATGCCCCATGACCTGATCCTTAAAGGTTCCATGTGGAAACCATATGTCAGTGCATTCTTGTATAAGAAGAAATAAGAACTGTATAGCACAGGAAACACTGCTCCATACTCTGTAATGATCTAAAAGGAAAAGAATCTAGAAAAGAGTGGACATGTGTGCATGGATAACCAATTCACTTTGCCATACAGCAGAAACTAACACAGCTTTGTAAATCAATTATACTCCAGTGAAAATTAATTTTAAAAGGGAAGAAGTAATACTTCCCACACCTCATCACTGAATGCTAGTTAATAAGTAAAATTACATATCAGAAAATTATTCCATAAACATGGCATCCAGGAAGGACTGATTTTTGGGGGGAGGGGGAGAGTGGGGAAGGGACTAATGTTTTTAAGTCATTTTAGCTGCTTTATGTTACTAAACTAGGATAACTTGATATCTCCATCTCCAGTCTAAAGTTCTAGCAGTTCGTGCCCCCAGCATCCAGTCTTTCATCCATTTACTGCAAATGTGTTGACCTCTATGGGATGCAGTAAAGAAATATGGTAATCAACAAGACCGCATGATGTCGATCAACTTCCATTTCACCAGCAAAACCTCTCTATTCCTCCCATCCTGCTGCCCCAAGTATCTTTATCCTTTAGCAATATCATCTCTCACCTGTAGCTGATACATCTCTGGTCTCCTCACCTCTTTCTCTCCAGGCTCCTCCCAAGCCAGTCCCTAAACAACACAGTGATGTCCCTGCCATATGAAATTTGATCATGAACCACCACTGTTGTAAGCCAACTGGTGGCTTCCCACTGCCTGTCTAAATACCAGGCTTTTGTTCACACTGCTCCACCTGCCTCAGACACCCTTCATGACTCGCCATGACTTACCAACTTCCAGTCTTCAAGATTGAGTCAGCATCCTGTTCCTCCAGGAGTTTTGCTCCCCATCAGGCTTGCTTGTGTGTTCCTATTCTGCCTTTCTAAACACAGCACCTTGGGTTCACTCCAGTATAAAGTGTGTCACCCTGACATGTATTCCCCAAGCCCACTTCAATGCCTGGCTCTTCCTAAGAAAGCAGATCTACACAGCATCTTTGGTAAAGAGTCACTCAAAATGAAACTGGTCATTCAAGATAAAACCTGGGGGAATATCTTAGAAATTCCCATACCCACCTACTTGTTTATCAGGCCCGAGATTTCCCTCTTTGTTATAAAACTCTGTTACCAGTGAGGCTCTTTCCAGAAATCAGGGTGACAGAACACTGGAGAGAAAGGTGAGGAGACCAGACATCCATCAGCTACAGGTGAGAGATGATATTGCTAAAGGATAAAGATACTTGGGGCGGCAGGATGGGGGGAATAGAGAGATTTTGCTAGTGAAATGGAAGACACTGCTTTCATCAGAAATTCACTATACCTTTCTTCAAAATCAATTGTTATTGGAGTAAAGTTGCTTTACAATGTCGTGTTAGTTTCTACCGTACAGCAAAGTGAATCAGTCATATGTCTCCTCTTTTTTGAATTTCCTTCCCATTTAAGTCACCACAGAGAGCTGAATAGAGTTCCCTGAGCTATACATTGGGTTCTCGTTGGTTATCTATTTCACGCGTGCATGCTCAGTCTCTCAGTCACGTCCTGCTCTTTGTGACCCCATGGACTGTAGCCACCAGGCTCCTCTGTCCATGAGATTCCCCAGGCAAGAGTACTGGAGTGGGTTGCCGTTTCCTCTTGCAGGAGATCTTCCTGACCCAGCGATCAAAACCACTTCTGCTTTGGCTCCCTCCTTGTAGGCAGATTCTTTACCACTGAGTCACCTGGAAAGTCCTATCTATTTCATACATAGGATATATAGTATACATAGTATAAACAGTCAATCCCAGTCTCCCAATTCATCCTGCCTCTCTTTCTGTCTTTGTGCCTTTTGTTTGTTCTCTACATCTGTATCTCTATTTCTGCTTTGCAGATAAGATCACTTACACCGTATTTCTAGATTCCACTATATGCATTAATGTATGATATTTGTTCTTCTCTTTCTGACTTACTTCAATCTATGACAGTCTCTAGCCCCATCCATGTCTCCACAAATGACCCAATTTAGTTCCTTTTTATGGCTGAGTAATATTCCAAAAGTTATGACCAACCTAGATAGCATATTAAAAAGCAAAGATATTACTTTGCCAACAAAGGTCCGTCTAGTCAAAGCTATGGTTTTTCCAGTGGTCATGTATGGATGTGAGAGTTGGACCATAAAGAAAGCTGAGCACCAAAGAATTGATGCTTTTGAACTGTGGTGCTGGAGAAGACTCTTGAGAGTCCCTTGGACTGCAAGGAGATCCAACCAGTCCATCCTAAAGGAGATCAGTCCTGAATATTCATGGGAAGGACTGATGCTGAAGCTGAAGCTCCAATACTTTGGCCACCTGATGTGAAGAACTGACTCATTGGAAAAGAGCCTGATGCTGGGAAAAATTGAAGGCAAGAGAAGAAAGACATGACAGAGGATGAGATGGTTGGATGGCATCACTGACTCAATGGACATGAGTTTGAGTGAACTCCAGGAAACAGTGAAGCAAATGGAAGCCTGGCGTGCTGCAGTCCATGGGGTCTCAAAGAGTCGGACACGACTGAGTGACTGAACTGAAACTAAACTGAATATATGTACATCTTTATTCAAGGAATTCACTACACCCTGTATGCAGGTCATCACCTGCAAGCTCTAGGCTCATTCAGGGAAACCAGACAGAGTAAAACTAGGAAAACACAAACCAACTCAAGTTCCTGAGTGAGAACAAACACTTACACGATAAGTGTACCCAGTATCTCCTGGGCTCCCATTCAGTGCAGCAGAGAGCATTCCAATTACATAGAGGCAGAAAAGAAGCAGGAAGGTTTAAAAGGAGAAATTAGTCTCCATATGCTTAACTTTGTAGCTTCTGCTTACAAATTATTGTAAGTGTGTTGTGTTAAATTGCTGACACATGCCTCTGCTGGATGCCCAGTACCCTCTGACCTTCCAGAGGGAGGAACTCACTGCCCACTCTCCACCCTGGCATCCATCCCAGTGATGGATACATAATAGGTACCTAGGGCCTGATGTGTGTCAAGATTTGGAAATAAATTCATTAGGGAATGTTATGTTCACCTGTGTCTGGTCAACTGGAATTGGGTCTGTGTTTGCCTGCAGGGACCTTGTATTTATCGTAGTTCTTATTTTGTTTCTGTCTGAGAAGCATCAGCCTGGAATTCCTCTTCCCCAAATGTAGTCTCCATCAGGGCTCACACCAGTACCGGATGAGTATTCTTCACCGGAACTCTCATACATGATCTCTGCCTCCCTTGCCTGAACGCAGATGTCTAAAGTAGTAAATTTTTACCCATACGGAGAGAATGGGGATAAATAATGAGGGTCCTCACAGGGTCCCCTCTTTAAGAGTCACACCCATTTTTGGATACTAGGAATAGGATGCTTAGGAGAGGAAAGAAGGAGGAGGGAGGAGCCTGCATTGCACAGCAGTTCTCGAGTCTGGGTTGCTTCCACATCTGTCACTTACCAGCTGTAAGTTATGAAACATTCTAACCTCTGAGCCTCGCTTTTCTCATCTGCAATTTGGGGATAACCGTAGTACTGAGCACACAGTTCAGTTCAGTTCAGTTGCTCAGTCATGTACAACTCTTTGCGACACCATGGACTGCAACACACCAGGCTTCCTGTCCATCACCAACTCTGGAGTTTGCTCAAACTCATGTCCATTGAGTCAATGATGCCATCCAACCATCTCATCCTCTGTCATCCCCTTCTCCTCCCACCTTCAATCTTTCCCAGGATCAGGGTCTTTTCCAGTGAGTCAGTTCTTCACATCAGGTAGTCAAAGTATTGGAGTTTCAGCTTCAGCATCAGTCCCTCCAATGAATATCCAGGACTGATTTTCTTTATGATTGACTGCTTGAATTTCCTTGCAGTCCAAGGAATTCTCAAGAGTCTTCTCCAACAACACAGTTCAAAAGCATCAATTCTTTGGCGCTCAGCTTTCTTTATAGTCCAACTCTCACATCCATACATGACCACTGGAAAAACCATAGCTTTGGCTAGATAGACCTTTGTTGGCAAAGTAATCTCTCTGCTTTTTAATATGCTGTCTAGGTTGGTCATAACTTTTCTTCCAAGGAGTAAGCGTCTTTTAATTTCATGGCTTTGGTCACCATCTGCAGTGATTTTGGAGCCCCCCAAAATAAAGTCTGTCACTGTTTCCCCATCTATTTGCCATGAAGTGATGGGACCAGATGTCATGATCTTAGTTTTCTGATTGTTGAGTTTTAAACCAACTTTTTCACTCTCTTCTTTCACTTTCGTCAAAAGGCTCTTTAGTTCTTCTTTCACTTTCTGCCATAAGGGTGGTATCATCTGTGTATCTGAGGTTATTGATATTTCTCCCGGCAATCTTGATTCCAGCTTGTGCTTCATCCACAGGTAGCGCTCAAATCCTGAGCCCAAATCCTGAGCATACAGGTAGTGCCCAAATGCTAGCTTCATTTTTCATGAGAAGAGAGGATGAGGCTTTGGATTTAAGACACCAAGTCTCCTCTTAGCATTTTCTGAAATGAAAGATGTTCATGCTTTCCGATTCTGACTTACAGCATGAAGAAGAGGGAAGGAAACAATCAAAAAGAAGTGACTAAAGAGGCTGTCTCTTTATGGAAGAAGGATTAAAATCAGTACAGCACCCTACCCCCTCCACAATAAGGAAATAAAGATGATAAATCCCAGCTACTCTATTTATGAATTATGTGGCATTAGAAAGGATGCTGAGCCTCTCTTATCCAGTTTCTCATATCTAAATGGAGGATTAAAAAATAGCTACCTTGATTTGTGAGATAAAATGCCACTCTTTTATTTTTTTTTTTTTTTGAACAGAGGAAAATTTATGCATCGAACCTGGACTGGTCACTTATGATAATATACATGCTACAATTCCATTCTCTCCAATCATTCCACCTTCACCCTCTCCCACAGAGTCCCAAAGACTGTTCTAAATGCCTATGTCTCTTTTGCAGTCTCTTATACAGGGTTCAGGTTACCATTTTTCTAAATTCCATATATATGCGTTAATATACGGTATTGATGTTCTTCTTTCTGGCTTACTTCACTCTGTATAATTGGCTCCAATTGCCACTCTTTTAAAGAGATTAAGGTTAAAAAAAAATAAAAGAGATTAAGGTTGATGAAGTTTTTATTCCCAGATGGGAAGATTCACCTTATTGCTTGTTAACTAATGAATGGGACATATTCACTGGATTATGTGAGAGCTGGAACCTTAAATTAAAGCAGCCCAAACCTTTTGAGGGCTTCCCTGGTAGCTCCTGCAATGCAGGAGACCCTGGTTCACTTCCTGGGTTGGGAAGATCCGCTGGAGAAGGGTTAGGTTACCCAGTCCAGTATTCCTGGGCTTCCCTGTGGCTCAGCTGGTTAAGAAGCTGCCTGCAATGCGGGAGACCTGGGTTCAATCCTTGAGTTGGGAAGATCCCCTGGAGAAAGAAAAGGCTGCCCACTCCAGTATTCTGGCCTGGAGAATTTCATGGACTGTATAGTCCATGGGGTTGTAAAAAGTCGGACATGACTGAGCGACTTTCACTTCACCTCTCAGGGAAGAGATGAGGATTCAACAAGGGCACATAGAGTAGAGTGTCAGGTAAAGAGCAGAGTCGCAACTAATAGGAGTCCTGCCTTCTAAGGAGACAGGGAGCAGGTTACTTAGTTCTCTGAGCCTCAATTTCTATAAGAGAGAAGCCATAGCTACCTGACAAGTATGTAGATTGAGAAGGAGAAAGAGAGATTATAGGTAGATAGGAGGTAGATAAATAGAAAAGAGAGAGATAGATGAGAAATGGATGAGAAATGACAGCTGGATATAGATAGATTATACATGGATAGACAGACAGATGAGAGATGATAGACAAGTATTCATAGATAATAGATTATCAGTGAAAGATTATAAATCATAATCAATAATAGATTATAGAGAGAATATCTGTATCTGCATAACAAAGCACCCCAAAAGTGAGTGGCTTTCAACAACAGTCATCTGTTTTCTTCATCTCTGTGGGTCAGAAATCTGAGCACAGGTTTATTGGGCATCTCTGCCCCAAGAACCCTCACAGGACTTAGATCAATGTCTTGGTCTCAACCACGGTCTCAGCCTGAGGAAGTATTCGCTTTCAAATTCCCGAACAGGGTTGTGGTCAGGACTCAGTCCCTGAGGCCATCACCTCTACTTTGGCTGCCCAGCCCCAGTTCCTGGCCACATGGCCTCCCAAGGGCAGCTCACCACCTGGCAGGTCACGTGAGTCCGTAACGAGAGCTCAGGATGGAAGCCACCATCTCCGTGGAACCTCTTATCGGAAGTAACATCCCATCATTTCTGCTCTGTTCTACTGGCTAGAAGTGGGTCCCTGGGTCATGTCCACAGTTGAGAAGAGGATATTACACAAAGTTATCAATACCAGGAAGGGGAAGTCGTTGGGGGGCAACTTAAAAGCTGCTGACCATGATGCTATGGACTATGAAAAAGGCTTCATGAGTGTATTAAACGCATTGGAGCCACATATTAGCAGAAAGCAGTTTATTCTTTCACATCTTCCCCTGTCAATTGCATGTATGATTTTTTCCCACCCATGCTTGTTTCCTCTGACTTTGGGGTGCGGTCAGTGAGGTGGGTTTGGGAGAGTGAGCCCAATAGGACATGAAGGAGAGCAGTGAGCTTTGGATAATCATCAAGGCAGAGGTCAGCCCTGACTGTCCTTATAACACCTCAGCATTTCCCACTGCATATTTCCTCCATGTCTAGCTGCAAGATGGAACCACCCCTTTGGAAAATTACATTTCTTAGAAAGTTGGCTATGGTTCCACTTTCCTCTCCCTGTGGAAGCAAAAGGTGGGAAGCTCTCTGACTTGTTACAACTGTTGAATCTTTCTCAGACAAGATTTGGGGTGGGGCCTGAGCGCTTTCTCTAAGACAGGTCCCCAAATGCAAGACCTTAAAAGCAGCCCAAATGAGATGAGAAGCTCTCAAGAGCAAAGTGATCCAGTACCCATGTGATCTGGATAAACTGGAAATCAAGACACAGTCAAAGAGACACAAGCTAACAGATAGAAATGAGATGCTTCCCAGAAATTAGGGTAAAGGGTGGGGGACATTTTACAGAGGGAACGCTCTCCCAGTGAAAGAGGATTTAGTACCCTGAGCTTTGCCATCAGCCTTCAACAGCAGAATCCTCCACCACTTTATTGTGATGCTCATAAAATAAAGGTTAGTTCCCTCCTAGGGAAATCGTGCGCCTTTTCCAAACCACATATTAAGTAGGATTGGCTCCTAGGGCCACCATAACAGAGACAATGTGTGTTCCTGTGGTTTGCCTGGAGTTGCGCTCATTTAAAAACCTAGGACGCCGTGGAGAAAGTTCCCCGGGGGCTAAGATAATTTTAACGAATCTAAATCTCAGCAATGAACTCATCTGCAAAGTTTCCAAAATAATTAGCCCCTGGAAGGGCACTGCTTGTTCATTCCAGTCCCCACCCTCATCTCAGCAAATTGTCAGTTCAGTCAGTCAGTTCAGTAGCTCAGTCGTGTCCGACTCTCCGCGACCCCATGAATCACAGCACGCCAGGCCTCCCTGTCCATCACCAACTCCCGGAGTTCACTCAAACTCATGTCCACAGAGTCGGTGATGCCATCCAGCCATCTCATTCTCTGTCATCCCCTTCTCCTCCCGCCCCCAATCCCTCCCAGCATCAGAGTCTTTTCCAGTGAGTCAACTCGTCGCATGAGGTGGCCAAAGTATTAGAATTTCAGCTTTAGCATCAGTCCTTCCAATGAACACCCAGGATTGATCTTTAGAATGGACTGGTTGGATCTCCTTGCAGTCCAAGGGACTCTCAAGAGTCTTCTCCCGCACCACAGTTCAAAAGCATCAATTCTTCGGCGATCAGCTTTCTTCACAGTCCAACTCTCATATCCATACATGACCACTGGAAAAACCATAGCCTTAACTAGACAGACCTTGGTTGGCAAAGTAATGTCTCTGCTTTTTAATATACTATCTAGGTTGGTCCTAACTTTCCTTCCAAGGAGTAAGCGTCTTTTAATTTCATGGCTGCAATCAGCATCCGCAGTGATTTTGGAGCCCCCAAAAATAAAGTCTGACACTGTTTCCACTGTTTCCCCATCTATTTCCCATGAAGTGATGGGACCAGATGCCATGATCTTAGTTTTCTGAATGTTGAGCTTCAAGCCAAACTTTTCACTCCCCTCTTTCACTTTCATCAAGAGGCTTTTCAGTTCCTCTTCACTTTCTGCCATAAGACATATCTGAGGTTATTGATATTTCTCCCGGCAATCTTGATTCCAGCTTGTGCTTCATCCAGCCCAGCGTTCCTCATGATGTACTCTGCATATAAGTTAAATAAGCAGGGTGACAATATACAACCTTGACGTACTCCTTTTCCTATTTGGAACTAGTCTGTTGTTCCATGTCCAGTTCTAACTGTTGCTTCCTGACCTGCATACAGGTTTCTCAAGAGGTGGGTCAGGTGGTCTGGTATTCCCATCTCTTTCAGAATTTTCCACAGTTTATTGTGATCCACACAGTCAAAGGCCTTGGCATAGTCAATGAATCAGAAATAGATGTTTTTCTGGAACTCTCTTTCTTTCTCCGTGGTCCAGCGGATGTTGGCAATTTGATCTCTGGTGCCTCTGCCTCTTCTAAAACCTGCTTGAACATCTGGAAGTTCACAGTTCACCTATTGCTGAAGCCTGGCTTGGAGAATTTTGAGCAAAGGCTAATAGAGTTTTGCCAAGAGAACGCACTGGTCATAGCAAACACCATCTTCCAACAACACAAGAGAAGACTCTACACATGGACATCACCAGATGGTCAACACCGAAATCAGATTGATTATATTCTTTGCAGCCAAAGATGGAGAAACTCTATACAGTTAGCAAAAACAAGACCAGGAGCTGACTGTGGCTCAGATCATGAACTCCTTATTGCCAAATTCAGACTGAAATTGAAGAAAGTAGGGAAAACCACTAGATCATTCAGAGATGACCTAAATCAAATCCCTTATGAGAATACAGTGGAAGTGAGAAATAAATTTAAGGGACTAGATCTGATAGATAGAGTGCCTGATGAACTATGGATGGAGGTTCATGACATTGTACAGGAGACAGGGACCAAGACCATCCCCATGGAAAAGAAATGCAAAAAAGCAAAATGGCTGTCTGAGGAAGCCTTACAAATAGCTGTGAAAAGAAGAGAAGCGAAAAGCAAAGGAGAAAAGGAAAGATATAAGCATCTGAATGCAGAGTTCCAAAGAATAGCAAGGACAGATAAGAAAACCTTCCTCAGCGATCAATGCAAAGAAATAGAAGAAAACAACAGAATAGGAAAGACAAGAGATCCTTTCAAGAAAATTAGAGATACCAAGGGAACATTTCATGCAAAGATGGGCTCAATAAAGGACAGAAATGGTATGGCCCTAACAGAAGCAGAAGATATTAAGAAGAGGTGGCAAGAATACACAGAAGAACTGTACAAAAAAGATTTTCATGACCAAGATAATCACAATGGCGTGATCACTCACCTGGAGCCAGACATCTTGGAATGTGAAGTCAAGTGGGCCTTGGAAAGCATCACTACGAACAAAGCTAGTGGAGGTGATGGAATTCCAGTTGAGCTATTTCAAATCCTAAAGATGATGCTGTGAAAGTGCTGCACTCAATATGCCAGAAAATTTGGAAAACTCAGTAGTGGCCATAGGACTGGAAAAGGTCAGTCTTCATTCCAATCCCAAAGAAAGGGAATGCCAAAGAATGCTCAAACTACCGCACAATTGCACTCATCTCACACACGAGTAAAGTCATGCCTAAAATTCTCCAAAATTCTCCAGCAAATTGAATGCTTAGGAATTGAAAGACAGGGACTCCCCTGGTGGCCTATGGGCTAAGACTTCACCTCCCAATGCAGGGAATAAGGGGTTAATCCTTGGCCAGGGATCTAAGATCCCACATGCTGCACAGTGCAACCAAAAATTAAAAAATTAAGGAACTGAAAGAATGAAAAATGTATTTCTTTTTCTCAGTTCTGTATGATTGAAAGGGTAAGTCTCCATAGACACTCAGAGGTGTTTATTCATTCATTTTGTCCATTGAAGAGTGTCGAAGAGCTTGATCTCTTGGCTTTGTGTGTAGCCAGTGTTCTTATCAGCCCAGAATCACTTCCTCCTTTTGGTAACAGCACCTGACTCTTATTTCAGGGACCGCACTTTGGGAACTCCACATTGTCCCTGGGAGGCTGTGAATCATGGCCTCCTTCTCTGCCCTACCCCCACTAGGGAGTGGTCATGTGACTGAGGCTGACCAATCAGAGGACTTCTTTCTGCAGGGATTTGGGATCCGAAAAGGATATAACTCAGGCCAATTAGAGTCTTCGTTAAATTTTTTTCCCATTATAGTTGATTTTAAGTTATTGAGTATAGTTCCCTCTGCTAATCAGTAAATCTTTATTGATGGTACACATGGTTGCATCTTTGAAAGTTCACAACTTGAAGATTTGTATGTAGGGGACTTATGGTACAGTGTGAGAAGGTAGACCACAATGGTACGACTAGAAGGAAGTGTGATCTTTGGGGGCCATCTCAAAGGCTGGCTTCATCTCTCTACTGCCTCAAAAGTCACACTGCCAACAGTCTGAAGTACAGGCTTGCCAACAAGGAACTAGGATGACTTTGTCCCAGCCCTTGTGCTTAATAGAAATAAGACCGTGACTGTAGTATCCCTGCCAAATAGCAAATGAAAATGGCATTTGCAAACTGCAATTAGTTCTCCTTTCAGGGAGAACGTCTGTTCTGCTGAATGATCTACATATCAGTACATTCCAAGTAGAGATATTAAACGCCTTAGTAGATGCAGACACTCGGCAACGCAATACCATCTTCAAAAGACATCAGCAAAATGATCATTACTTGAATTGGCTTTAAGGAAAGCTTCAGAAGGTCCAGGTTGCTTGAAATGCAGCGCCTCCCAGTGTCACGAGGGAAGGGCTATGGTTTCTACGAGTCTACACCCCTTAATTAACAGGCTTGCACTATGTGACTCCAGCCCAGCTCTCCAGCCTTAGGGCCCACCTTTTCCTACCGGAACCCCATGCACAACGGAAGCAATGCTTCCCCAAACTTGGAAACAGAAACACTGGTCCTCAAGACCAGAAGCATCCCCAGTGATATACATTCACAGTGAGGGGCTTGGCTTGCCACGATGAAGGCACCTCAGACATAGACATTCCAATCCCAGGTTTCATGAGTGAGGTTGACAAAAAAAGGAGAAGCACAGTGAAAGTTTGTGTTATACCAAAATTGATCAAGTGCTGCAGGAGCCTTCATCTGTGATTTATGATTGTCCCCTGACTGTTCTCCAAACTGTGGCCAGATAAATTGTTCTGAAACCTTATTCTCCTCATGCCATTCTCCAGCTTTAAAACACTTCAGAGACTTCCCATTACTTCTAGGGGGAGGTATAAAGTATTTAGTTAGAAGCTCCAAACTCTGGATCTGCTACTTCTCTTCCTCCTTCTCGGGGCGACAGTTGCACTGAATCTCTTGATGGGCCAAATTCCTTTCATCCCAGGACCTCCCTTGTTCTTCCTCATCCTCATCGCAACCCTACCCCACACCTTTACCATCACTTCTAAACCCGTGTCACTCACTCCCAACCCAACTTGCTCTTTTTTCTTTCTTTATTTGGCTGCATCAGCTCTTAGTTGTGGCACATAGGATCTCCACTGCATCATACAGGATGTTTTGTTGGGGCACACGGACTCTCTAGTTGGGCTTATTTGCACTAAGGCATGTGGGATCTTAGTTCCCCCAACCAGGGATCAAATGTGAGCCTCTTGCATTGCAAGGCAAATTCTTAACCACTGGACAACCAGGGAAGTCCCATGATTAGTTATTGATTACTTGTTCCCTGCTATCCAAAGATAGACTCCAGGAGAGAAGAAACAGTATTGCTCTTGCCCCACTGCTCTAACCCCAGAGCCTGAGATGGTGCCTGGCATGTGGAGATGCTCAATAAATATCTGTGGAGTGAGTGAAGCTGAATAAAGATGGAATAGTCTACAAACTCTGGCCCATGAACCAAATCCAGTCTACCATTGGAAGTTTGATTACAATGCAGTGACAGCCACTTCTGTTTGCCTCATTGCCTGTGGCTAATTTCATGTTATGATGGCAAAGTTGAGTCATTGTCGCACAGGCTGTCTGGTCCACAAAGCCTAAACTATTTAGCTCTTTGCAGAAAAACTCTGCTGATCCCTAGACGAGATGTTAGTGCTTCTCGGGAGGTAAAATGGGTAATCTGAAAGCAGGAAAGTCTTATGAAGCATAAATGCATTCTCCTCCCCTATCCATTTTTTGTCCAGCAGAATGATGTAGATGGGCAAGGAGGCTATGTTTCAGAAACTTCAGGAACTTGGCACTGTTGACCAAGCTATAGTGAGCACCAAATATAATGACCTAATACCTTGGTTGAGGCGTAAGTGACTAGGTACTCAAACCTGTGATGACTAGTGATGATAGCATTCAAGGTCAAATTCAGAGGCTGGACTCTGGCCTTGTCATAGGTGCTGTGGACGAAGCCGTGCCTTGGCTTCTTGTCATTCTTGGTCTTAATCAGCCCTGATGGATCTGTCACCTCCCAAGGCTGGGTGGACCCACTGCATGTTATGATTGATCACCTGTGTCATCTCAGGGCTTCTCAGAAACACCAGCTCATTTGTTTTGCCCTAAATGGACAAGGGCTCTTTGACATCCAAGAATGACTTCATTGATGTGCAGAGCAAAGCGTCAACCCACCGGGGCCCTATGGACCGAGAGGCAGCTGGACTGGAGAGTTTGGCAAAGCAGCGGGGGTCTGCGGAGTGACACCGAGTGTCCAGCCCATGTTGGAAAGAACTGGTGGGGACTGCGGTGCACACAGGAAGCCAGAACTCAGAACACCAATGGCAGGGAGGACTGTGATGAAGAGTTGGTCTCTGAACTTAGGGCCACGTCTCGAAAACTAAGAATCACCAGCCTTGGGCTAGCAGAGCTTATAAAAAGCTTGGACTTCTGGGGCCAGCTCACATGCCCAGAACCATAATCTCTTTGGGGAATCTGGGACTCTATATTTTTAACAAAGACTCAGGGTGCCCTGAGGCTTAGAAATGTTCTGAACTAAGTCCATACTATTTTGCTGTTTTACTTTCTACTACCTAGACCCAGGGGTCATAGATGTGGGAGGAGAAAGATTTAGGTAAACACCTCTCTTTGGAACAGGAGGGCGAAAATTCAGGGATCCACTTCACACCAAAGAAGACAGCTCACCTATAGACCTCACATGGTGTGTGTGAATGAGCCAGCCTGGCCATGTGTTGTGTCCCCTCAATATCATTGCCTTAATTACTGCACCAACCTTAAGTCAGTGAAATCTGTACTGAGAGGAAATTGAGTCTCAGGTTAGAGGAGCAACATGCTGAACCACTCCCTAGTGGCAGAACTAGAATTGAGACACGGGACTGCCGATGATTCAAGGATTCTTTCTATTGCCCCTCAGTAGTCTTCCCACAAAGAAAGCATTTATCCCTCCCATCCTGTCTTCTTTCCTCCCTTCCTCCTTGGCTTTCTTCCTTCAGTGCTGCTGCTGTTCCAGCACTAAGTCATGTCCAACTTTTGGTGATCACATGGACTGCAGCACACCAGGCTTCCCTGTCCTTCACTATCTCTTGGAGTTTGCTCAAACTCATGTCCATTGAGTCAGTGATGCCATCCAACCATCTAATCCTCTATCGCTGCTTTCTCCTCCTGCCCTCAATCTTTCCCACCATCAGTTCTTTTCTAATGAGTCAGCTCTTCACATCAGGTGGCCAAGGTATTGGAGCTTCAGCTTCAGCATCAGTCCTTCCAGTGAACATTCAGGGTTGATTTTCTATAGGATCCACTTGCTTGATCTTCTTTAATACGGTGGGTCATTGGACTGTCTTAGATCAGGTCACTCAGAAGCAGAGCCTAAATGAAGGATTCAAGTACATGTGATTTTTTAAGGAACCAGTCCAGTAAGGGAGTGGAGACATTACAATAGGGATGGGGAAGAAGTTTCAAGGAGCAATTGTGGGAGAAGTTCCAAATTCAGCCTGAACCCATACCTGTCTCTGGACCAAAACTCATCCCCAAACCTTGAGGGAAAGACGCTAGACTTCATACTTTCTTGCTAGTCATTGTCAGGAGCCATTGGAGTGATAGGTGAAACTCCCAGACATTTCTGGCTTTCAAATAGAATCTCGGAAAACTCCAGCATTGAAGGACATGGCTCCCAAAGTCAAAAACTTTGGATATATCCCATAGTTCCCAGTCTGATTCTCTTCTCCCATCCTTTGCCTGTGTTCGGGTTAGTTTCTAGGGTCCCTAGAAGGTTGACATGGATTATAGGATTTAGGATTGTAATAAAATAGAGAAAATGTATTGCCAACAAAGGCATCTTTTATTACCTCACATCCGTTCTCTGCTCATTGCCAAGGATGTGATGCTTGCCTTAAAGTGGAAAGGTTTGAATGCTGATCCATTTGCATACAAATTTTCCTTTTGTTCCTTCCTCAGCCTAGCTGTAGCTCATTTGTTAAGGACTTGCCTGCTGATTCCCTATAACCTTCTTGCTTCTAGCCCTTTATGGCCTTGATGGGGACCTGAATTTCCCTCTGGTTTGGAAAAAAGGTTTCAACTTGGGTTGTCAAAGACAAAATGCTCCAGACAATAAAGGAGATGGTTTCAGTCAGGCTATTGCAATAGGAGGAACATTCATTAATGAGAATGCCTCCACTGAGAGGAAGGGGTCTCGGGTTTTATAGAGGCAGGGAGGCAAGGAAGTCATTGACAAGTCTTACGGGGGATTATGGGAAAAGATGGGAACTGCCATGTTTGAGTCATTGGGGGAAGCAGGGGTGAGTCTTACCTTGGGATGTGCAAGAGCAAGGTGGTCCTTTGGGCTTATTCATTTCCCTGGGAAGCTAACAGGTGAGCGTACTTCCCTGGTGGTCCACTGGTTAAGAATCTGCCTTGCAATACAGAGGACTGGGGTTCAGTACCTGATCTGGGAAGTAAGATCCCACAAGCCGTGGGGCAACTAAGCCCACACCACAACTAGAGAGAAGCCCGCGTGCTACATCAACAACTAAAAAGATCCTATATGCCTCAACTAAGACCCAGAGAAGCAAAATAAATAAATATTTGGGCTTCCCAGGTGGCATTCGTGGGAAAGAACCTACCTGTCAATGCAGGAGACACGGGTTTGATCCCCGGGTTGGGAAGATCCCCTGGAAGAGGGTACGGCAACCTACTCCAGTGTTCTTGCCTGGAGAATCCCATGGACAGAGGGGTCTGGCAGGCTGTGGCCTATGGGGTCGCCAAGAATCAGATATGACTGAAGCAACTCAGCACAGCACACCTCTTAAGCATCACTGTTTTCCAGGGACTACAGGGCTCATGGAAAGTTCAACACTGCACGATCTTCATAAACATGACACAGGAATTAGCCCCAGAAAGTTGAAAATGATTACCAAAAAACCTTGAGGGACTTCTGCTGTGGATACGCAATTAAGCTGATATTAACTTCTAAACATCCAAAGCACTGCTGTGCATTGAAAAGAAGGGATTCCTCAGCCTAATCTCTATCCTTAGAGAAGAGTTGGAGTCATCATTTGACTTTTTTTCCCTAGAGATTCCTTTTTCAGTAAGGACGACCTCCCCAAGTTTCAGTAGCTTTGGGTTTGACTTTTACTTGTCTCCCTGGAAGCTAGAGAAGGACATAGCTGAATGGAAAGTCAGGGCAGGAAGAAAGAAAGCAGGTGCAGAAGACCAAGAGTGACCATCATGCAAAACAGCTCGTACAGTTAGCCTGCCGTGACCAGAGACCTTGACCTCTTATTTATGGCAGATCAGTAATCTTTTATAGCTATTCAGCAATCTAGATGAGGGAGGCAGTGTCTGAGCTTTTGGGAGAGTAAAATCCAAGGAAAGAAACTACACCTAAATTTAATTCGGTGTAACAGGCATAAGCCAGCCCTCTACTCTCCAGAAAGGAGGAGTGGTCAACCTGCACCCCCGGCTGGCTTCCATCTTCCCCTTGTCTGTGCATGCTGCATGCTCAGTCGCTCAGTCGTGTCTGACTCTCTGCGACCCCATGGACTGTAACCGCCAGGCTCCTCTGTCCACGGGATTCTCCAGGCAAGAAGACTGGAATGGGTTGCCATGTCCTCTTCCAGGGGATCTTCCTGATCCAGGGATCGAACCCAGGTTTCCTGCATTGCAGGCAGATTCTCACCATCTGAGCCCCCAGGGAAGCACCTGCCTCTAATTGCAGGCTTTCTCTTGCCCCTTTAGGACCACAGACAGCACCGTAATCACAGCTGCATATATTTGCATAGCATGCTAGACTTTTCCCACCTTTTCATCAGAGCTGATTCTCAAAGCGAAGGGGGCAGGGTATCTACTCCATTATACCTGTTTTCTCAAAGAAGCCAGGTATGGGAAGTGACCAGCCATGCATCTCACAGCTGGGAAATAGCACAGCTAGAGAAACCCAGGTCTCCTGGGTGACATTCCTGACATCCTGTCTTGTTGCCATGTTTCTCGCTTGAGTTATTTGCATTAATAAGTGGGGCTTGGAGACAGAAATTATCTCTGTCCTGATCACGGGTCTCAGCTGCCCCACGAGGGGTGTATTCCATGGCCCCCAATTGCTTCACCTCTGGGCATAGAGGAGGTTCCATTGGGTTTTTCTAGCCTTGCCCTTATCTGCAAAGGATGCTGCCCATAGAGAAATCTTTCTATTTTCCCCAAAGGTAAAAGAGAAGAAAAAGAAGGAAAAAAAAAAGAAAAAACTTTAATTCTGTTTTCATTTAAATAGCCATGAGAATTGGAAACTCAAGATAACCAATCAGTTACTTGCTAGTGGAATTTTCCTGGTAAGGAGAAAGCACTTAGACCCAAAATGTATACATTTCTTCCGAAATGTCATTCAACATCTATCTCTTTCCCAGATAGTGACAAACGCTCCATGTTCCTGTCAAAATGCCAGCTTTCAGCACCAGCCTTAATAATAAAAGCCAGATCCAAAATCCAACAGAGAAATTGCAACTTTGCCAGCAAAGAGTTTATCATCGCATTTTATTTTAAGGTCCCAGGCTCACTATTTTTTAAGGGCCTTTACTGTTTTCTCTTAATTAAAAAAGAAAAAAATCAGTGTATGGAACTTGCCATGTGGTCCAGTGGCTGAGACTTCACATTCCCAGTACAGGCAGCCCAGGTTCCATCCCTGGTCAGGTCACATGCCATGACCTGATGCAGCCAAATAAATAAGTAAATATTTTAAAAAACTTCTACCCAGAAGTAATGCCTCTACTCACTTTTTTTTTTTTTTGAATTGTGAGTTTATTTCCTTCAGTTGAACTTCTTTCACGAGAACCTTTCACGAATACACATTATTTTTTTATGTCCTAAAATAGGATTGTTGGGATGTTTCAAAAATAATTTTATAAAAGAGTATCAATACAGATACCACTTGTAAAGCTGTTAACAACTACGTGGCACTAAATAATAAGCATATAATAAAAATAGATAATTGCCATTTTTTATTTTTTATTTGAGATACAGGGTCCATTTTCCCCTTTCTTTTATCTCCTTCACCCTGCCCCCATTTCCATCAGAGTAGGGGGTGGCAGGGCTAGGGGGAGCTTATAACCTAGCCATGCACTCAGGTTATGCTGTGTGTGTGTGTGTTAATTGCTCAATTGTGTCTGACTCTTTGTGACCCCATAGAGTGTAGCCCGCCAGGCTCCTCTGTCCATGAATTCTCCAGGCAAGAATACTAGAATGAATTGCCATTTCCTTTTCCAAGAGATCTTCCCGACCTAGGGATCAAACTCATGTCTCCTGCATTACAGACAGATTCTTTACTGCATGAGTCACCAGGGAAGCACATGCACTCTGGTTATGCTAGGAGAAGTTATCAATATTATTACAAGATTTATCCTTCTTGCATCTCTCTGAAGAAACTCTAAGGATCCCAGCAATGAGACTCACTGGCCTGAATCCAAGCATGAAGTGAGGACCCTGGAGAGGAGGGAATGCAAACGACAGAAGACGAGAGACTGGGGGAAAGGGACTCCTGACGGGGATTCAGTGGGGAATTCCTACGTACCGCGTGCTGTCCTAAATGGTCTATACAAACTATCCCATCTTAACCTCATGAAAATCCCACAGAGTGGGTATTAATATTGTCCCTGAGAAGGAAATGGCAACCCACTCCAGTGTTCTTGCCTGGAGAATCCCAGGGACAGGGGAGCCTGGTGGGCTGCCGTCTATGGGATCAGACAGAGTCGGACACGACTGAAGTGACTTAACAGCAGCAGGAGCAACACTTTACATATGGGAAAACTAAGGCTGATGGAGAACAGACTTGCCAATGTCACACATTTATAAGTGACAGAATCAAAAATCTAACCTGGATAATCTGACCTCAGAGCACAGACTCTGAAACCTTTGCTGTCCTTGTTGTCCTGGGGCAGCGCTTCTAGTCCCAAGGGGTTCTGCAAGTCTATATTTTTCTGGAAAGAAGGATGAGCTCTGGTTGGAGGTGTCCTACCCTCCCTCCTTCTCCTACCGGAAGCCACTGGACAACTATCTCTGGGACTGTGGAGGCAGGGGCTCTTCCTGCGACTCTTCCTGGTCACAAGAGCCTGCTGCCCTGATTCTTGGCATTTCTGAATCTTCATGGCATCCAAGTGTTAATTATTTAACACCAGAAATCCTGCAACTGGTGCCATGGCACCTTCTTGGCCCCTTCCCACTATCTTCCAAGACCCACACAGTAGAATCCCAGCCTTTGGAAATCACCCGCCTGAGTCAGTCTGTGGTTTCTCTGGCCCAGCCCCAAATTCACTCTTCAGCCTCATTTCCTACCAAACTCGGCCCTACCCAGTGTCAAAACATGCCTCGCATGCTTGTGAAGCCCAGGCTAGGAACCACATTGTGCCATTTAGAAGCACTGTCTCCTTCTGTGCCCCAGCCACACTTGATGTGAGGCTTATCATTATATTCCTTTACAGAAGGAGAAGTGAACCAGAGGGTACATGACAGAGCAAGGATCTGACTCCAGGGGTGTCAGACTGCTGAGCCCATGTTCTCACTACTGGGCTAAATGTCTATACAGGGTTATCACAGGAACAGGAACAAAATAACCTTTTGGTATCATTTGGAAAAAAGAAAAAAATTCACAAAATTAATTCAGCTCTCTGGGAGTAGACAAGCTGTAAGAGAAAAGGGAGGGAACTTGTCTCAGATGCCTAGACTAGAATTCAGCACGTAGTAGATGCTCAATTAAGAACTTTGAATGAATGAATGGCTTGAAGGCTCACTGGGTTCATTTATTCTTTCAACACACACATCCTATGTGTCAGACCTAAGGATAGGAGCTGTGATTACAGAGATGATCCCACTAGGAGTCCAGGGTCCAACGAAGGAGATAGGCATATCTGACGCAGATTTCTAAGCTAGGAGCAAACCCAGAGAGAAGTCTACATTGTATATGTCTCACCACTCTGGGCAACTTGCATTCACAGTAGGACAGGTCTGTAATTCAAGCTTTGACCATCGAGGGCTGCCATTCCCCAGTTGTGGACTGAGGGTCAGAGAGTGACTCCAGGAATATGAAATGTGTAGGGTCCCTCATCCTAGGATGCTATACCAGGTGGACTGTGCACATCAGGTTTAATGAATTTGGTTCATCTGTCTGGTGAATGACTGTGCACATCAGGTTTAATGAATTTGGTAGATTGCTGTTTACAGGCAGCCAAGAATTATTCAACAGCTGCAGCAGACAGCAGCTGATAAAGAGCCCTGGCTCTGCAGACTGAGGTAGTATGTCAGGCCTTTGCCACCTTACAAATTACATAAGAATAGGCAAATTAGCATCAGTGAAGAATAGATACACACAGACCCTGGATCTTTCTCTTTCTTGAAGTATCAGCATGGAGAGAACTTAGAATAGGCAACAGGCCATCAAACTCTTGGAATATGAAGAAAGCTGGTGGGGGAGGGAACCCCCAATTTATAAATTAGTGGAGTGAGGAGATGCTACCTGGTGGGGGGCTGGCATGGGGTGGGCGTGGGGAAGAGAGATGTACTCCATAATTTTTGAGTCCTGACGTAACCCTGATGATTAGTCTTGGACTCAACATCCTTTCATTCAGCTGTCCATCACTCACCTCTCAAAACACAGTTTTATTTCCAGAGCACCTCCTGGGTCCCATGCACTGTTCTCGTTGCCTGTCACACAGAAGTAAATGCCTTTTGGGATTTGCATTCTGTTGAGAGAGACAGATTGTAAAAAGAAAAATGAACATACAACAATGGCAAGACCAGCAAATACAGACACATACCATGTAGGCAATTAAATAGGATGATGTGATGGAAGACACAGAAGGAGTGTGGGGTGCCATTCTGGTTGGGGGCTCAGGGAAGGCTCTCTGAGGGGATGACATGAGTGGAGAGGTCAACCTCCAAACCTGAACTGTCTGACCATGTGTGCCATGAGCACTTGACCTATGGCCAGTTCAGATGGAGGTGGCCCTCAGTGTAGAATCCATACTGGATCTCAAAGACAAATTGTGCAGGAAAGAATGTAAAATATCTCATTAATAATTTCTAATACTGGTCAGATATAGAGACAATACTATTTGGGCTCACTGGGGAGGGAAAGACTAGGAGTTTGGGATTAGCAGATGTAAACTATTATATATGGGAGGGATAAAAAACAGGGTCCTACCATATAGCACAGGGAACTATATTCAATACCTGTGATAAACCAGAATGGAAAAGAATATTTTAAAAAAGAATGTCTGTATGTATATAACTGAGTCTCTTTAGCTGTACAGCAGAGATTGACACAACACTGTAAATCAACTATACTTCAATAAAAATAATAAAAATGATTAAAGTCATAAGAGACCTAAGAAAAGTTGGGCAACTATTCCAGATGAAAGATAATTGATCAGGACTTCCCTGGTAGTCCAGTGGTTAAGGCTCTGTGTGTCCACTTCAGGGGGAGTATGGGTTCAATCCCAGGATGGGGAACTAGGATCCTACCAGCCACAAAAGTGAAAGTTTTATTCTCTCAGCTGTTTCCAACTCTTTGTGACCCCATGGACTGTAGCCACCAGCCTCCTCTGTCCATGGAATTCTCAGGAAAAAATACTGGAGTCGGTTTCCATGCCCTTCTCTAAGCCACAAGGTGTGACCAAAAAAAAAAAAAAATTTTAAATAAGCAGACTTAGTAACTAAAAAAACAAGATATGGCTAAAATGAATTTTCTAGTGTTGTTTTTTTTTTTAACATGATGACTATAAAATGTAAACACTGCCTTCGTGGCTCCCATTCATGGGTCACATTCTGTTTCCAATGGATGGCGCAGCTCCACCCAGAAAAAAAAACAGGCACAAATCATGAGGACAACAGAGGAAGGAGCCCTTGTCCTGGGTCAGCCACTTGCTGGTTATGTGAACTTGGGAAGTTTGGAGCATCCTTGGCGGTGAAAATGATGTTGATGTCCCCGAGTGGACATTGAAAGAAATACATGCAATCATGCATTTGCATTAAGGAATTTGTCTCACCTACCATTAATAATGAAATACAGTGGGCCTCCTGACGGTCTTTGTGGCCATGGACACACACTCCCCAGAATTCTGCAGAGTCAGAGCAAGTCTTCCATAACCTACAGGTCTCTCTGGGCTGTCAGCCCATCACCCCCTCAACTGGGAGAGTATGTGCATCTTCACACACACCCTCACCCCAGCCCAGGTTCCAACCAGGAAGAGAGCTATGCTAATCCCCTGGGCCTTGCCTCTGACACCAGCACCTGTTTCGCAGTCACTGTAGCCCTTTCTAGACGCAAGCTCACTGAAAAAGACAAAAGTCAAATTTCGTCGCAGAGACTTGGGGAGATTTTACTTCAATGAGTGGCTGGAACAGAATGAAGTTATCCAAACTTGATGGAAGTGGGCCATTTTGAACCAGGAAAGGGGAAAAAAGACATTTCTATGGAGACTTTTAATCTCTCTCCACAGCAGCAGAGCTGGGGATGGGGCTATTCGCCTTCCATGGTAACTTTTGGACTCAGAACCAACTCAACTAGGTCTCCCCTGCTTTTTCTGCTGGAGAGCTTTTTGGTGTTGGTGATAGTTGGCAAAATGGGGGTAGTGATACAACATATGAGGTTGGTGTGAGCTTTTTTAAATTTATGTTTCATTGAAAGATAATTGCTTTACAATATTGTGTTGGCTTCCACCATATATCAGTTTGAATCAGCCACAGGTACACATATGTCCCCTCTCTTCTGAACCTTTTTCCCACCTCCCACCCCATCTCATCATCTAGGTTATCACAGAGCACCGGATTTGAGCTCTCTGCCTCATACAGTAAATTTTACTGGCTCTCTAGCTCAGCTGGTAAAGAATTCACCTGCAATGTGGGAGACCTGGGTTCAATCCCTGAGTTGGGAAGATCCGCTGGAGAAGGGATAGGCTACCCACTCCAGTATTGTTGGACTTCTGTGGCTCAGCTGGTAAAAAATCCGCCTGCAATGCAGGAGACCCTGGTGCAATCCCTGGGTTGAGAAGATCCCCTGGAGAAAGGAAAGGCTACCCACTCCAGTATTCTGACCTGGAGAATTCCGTGGACTGTATAGTCAATGGTCGCAAAGAGTCGGACACAACTGAGCGACTTTCACTTCTCTTCATTTCGATCTCACATATGGTTGTGTGTGTGTCTCCATGCTACTCTCTCAATCTGCTCCCCCGCCCCCTCTGTATCCACAAGTCTGTGTTCTATGTCTTCAGTTCCATTGAAAGTGAAAGTGTTAAATCGTTCAGTCGTGTCCGACTCTTTGCAACCGTGTGGAATGTAGCCCAACAGGCTACAGTCTTCTGTCCATGGAGTTCTCTGGGCAAGAAAACTGGAATAGGTTGTCATTCCCTTTTCCAAGAGATCTTCCCAACACAGGGATCAAACCCAGGTCTCCTGCATTACAGGCAGGCTCTTTACCATCTTAGCCACCAGGGAAGGCCTTGCATCTCCATTGCCGCCCTGCAAATAAGCTCATCAGCATCATCCTTCCAGATTCTATATATATGCATTAATATACAGTATTTGTCTTTCTCTTTTTGACTTACTTCACTCTGTATGTAATAGGTTTGAGGTTCATCCACCTCATTAGAACTGAGTCAAAGGTGTTCCTTTTATGGGTGAGTAATATCCCATTCTGTATAGGTACCACAGCTTCTTTATCCATTCATCTGTCGATTGACATCTAGGTAGCCTCCATATCTAGCTGAGTTTAATGAACAATAGGTCCTCAGTGCACTGTATTTGTATTTTACTTTATCATTATCATTTTCTCTGACTTGGGAAGAAGGAGATACCCATCTCTGACACTTCTGCCGCTAATCAATTCAGGTTAATCAACCGAATTTTTTTCCAGAACATCCCAGGCTCTTGGGGCTAAAGACAACTTGGACGACTCTGCCCCAAGCCCCATCCTCACTGGGAAAATATCAGCGACCACCAGTCTCCAAGAGCCTTCTATGGGAAGAACCCTCCACCCTGAGCTTTATAGACATTATCTCTGTATTTCTTCATTTGACAGAAGGGAAATAAATTTCATAGCTCATGAGACTTGACAAGCTCCCATGAAGAGTGAATGGGCAGAAATAGGACTCCAAAGGCAGCCTCCTAAACATTCCATCACTGTCTCCCAGGCTTGTTCCAGAAAGGCAGCTCATCCTCTGCTTAAAACCTCCAGTGATGGGAACTCACTACCTCACAAGATTATTAACTAGTGTTCACTGTTTACAACAGGATGCCACACTGTTCTAAGAGCTCCCTGCATGCTAATTCAAATCAGTCCTGATTCTGCTTCTGTGCATGGGTGCTCAGTCGCTTCAGTCATGTCCAATTCTTTGTGACCCCATGGACTGTAGCCAACCAGACCCCTCTAGCCGAGGGATTCACTAGGCAAGAATACTGGAGTGAGTTACCATTTCCTACTCCAGGGGATCTTCCCAACCCGGGGATCAAACCCACACCTCCTGCATTGGCAGGTGGATTCTTCACCACTGAGCCACAGGGGGAGCCCCTCTACGCCTGTGAGGCAGTTTCTATTATTGTCCTACTTGCCAGATAAGGTGTCAACGTTTTGGCCCACCAATGTGCCCACAAGCTAATAAATGACAAAGCGGAACCCTGTTGTTTGCTGTTCAGTCGCCAAGTCGTGTCTGACTCTTCGAAACCCTATGGACATGGAAGCACGCCAGGCTTCCTTGTCCCTCACCATTTCCCGGAGTTTGCCTCAGTTAAAGTCCATTGCATCAGTGATTGGTCTACCCATGTGTCCATAAGCTAATAAGTGACAAAGCGGAACTCTAATTGATGCCAAAGACCAGACTCAGAACCACTGCACCCTCCTGCCTCTTGTGGTCCAGGAGGTATACTCATCCTTGTAAACACAGGCCACAGAGTTTAAGCATCTCCCTCAGTTTCCCTCCATCAGTAGAAACCACTCCAGTGGCATGGAGTGGGCATGCTTCCTATGGCTCTCACCCTGGGGACGCCTGTGACCCTTGGCAGACAAGACAAACCCCAGCCTGGAACAAAAGCGGTCTTTGAATGATCCATCAGCATCCCTGAAGTAGACCATGCTGCTCCCTTCAGGATCACCTCCTACTGT
The DNA here is from genome assembly GCF_049115385.1 of Moschus berezovskii. NCBI lineage: Eukaryota > Metazoa > Chordata > Mammalia > Artiodactyla > Moschidae > Moschus > Moschus berezovskii. Next base: position 35,179,681 of record NC_142486.1, on the reverse strand, counting down.
CCGTGATAAGCGGTGAGGTATGGGGTTCATTTACTCCCGCGTCTCTGCAGAAATATGGCGGGCCCCATCAATTCCCCTGTTTGTTCTCTGACCTGCTGTTGCCAGGTTAAGCAGCCTGCTTTGTCTACATTTGTCAGTGGATACAAGCTTCTCCCTGCCATAGGCACCGCTATTGATGAACGTCGTCAGAATACCGGAGCCTTGAATAATGTATAAAGATTCAGCATGCAAAGTCTGTGGCAGAAGGGGAGGGGGAGGGTGGGGGCGGGGAGAGGGAGTGTTATATGTTTTCTCTGTTGGAGCGCCTTAATTTACAAAGCATATTTGTCAAGTCTTTTGCTAAGAGTAATGCTGGGCAGCAACTTCCCATCATTCTTGTTAATGGGACTGTCTGTGTGTTACAGTAAACAGCTATAACTCTTCTGTTGGAGCCATTGTACGGCGGGAGGACTTTTTTCAGCATCCAATTAAGGGTGTCTCCAATTTGCCAGCCGGGATCATGAGAGCTGTGACTCAGCCATCAGGCAAGCCGGGTATGGTGGAGGCTTCTCAAAGCGGAGAGTGCCCTGGGACGGCAGAGCTGCCCTTCCTCCACTAGGATGAGGGTTCTGGAGCCCGGCTCTCAGCCTGGGCATTCTCTGCTGTCCTTTAAAGGCCACCATGTCCATGTGGCTAAGTGTTCAAAGATGTTAGCCTGGTGTTCAAGGCTTTTCTCAGACTCTCATAGAGGTGGGAGAACATATATGCCCAGTTACTGGTCCACACGCAATGTTATCTCAGTTCAGCCATATGCTTGCTGTGTGACCTTGAGCAAGTTACTTAAATTCTCTGAGCCTTGGTCTCTCATGTGGAAGGGGACACTCCACAGCACTTGCTTTATAGGATTGTTTTACAAATCATATGGGAGTGTGTGGTTTCCCAGGTGGTGCTAGTGGTAAAGAACCTGCCTGCCAATGTAGGAGACACAAGAGATGCGGGTTTGACCCCTAGGTTGAGAAGATCCCCTCGAGAAGGGCATGGCAACCCACTCCAGTATTTTTGCCTGGAGAATCCCATAGACAGAGGAGCCTGGCAGGCTACAGTCCTTAGGGTCACAAAGAGTCAGACACGACTGAATCAATTTAGCATGCATGCACACATGGGACTGTGTGATGCATAGCAAGCCACCACCACCATCATGACATAATCATCATTTCCCAGCCATAGACATGCCTCATTCCTCACCTCTCTGTGCTTAGTTGATCAGTAGCCATTTTTCATATTTCATCTCAGATCTTACCTCCTGATGACTGTAGTCAACAAGGATTCTTCTCTCCATAAATAATCACAATAGGGAGAGAGGCTGCTATGTAGAAGGTCCATATATCTCTTACAGCTATGCTATGGGGTGAATTCTAGTCCCTCATTTTACAGATGAGAATATTGAGGCTTGGAGGGTTCCAATAGCTTTGTGACGGACTCATGGTGACAGGTGAAGGCCAGATGGATCCAGAGCCCTCTGCTCCCCACTTCTCTCAGATTAGGCAGACCCCACCCCAGGATCAGCAACTCCGGCACAAATTACAACCTTTGAAATGACAAGGTCCTACTATATAGCACAGGGAACTAAATTCAATATCCTATGATAAATCATAATGAAATAGAATATGAAAAAGACTATATGTGTGTGTGTCTATAAGGGCTTCCCAGGTGGTGCTGGGAACTTTCCTGCCAATGCAGGAGACATAAGAGATGCAGGTTGAGTCCCTGGGTTGGGAAGATCCCCTGAAGGAGGGCGTGGCAACCCACTCCTGTATTCTTGCCTGGAGATGCCTAGTGGGCTATAGTCCATAGAATCGCAAAGAGTTGGACATGACTGAAGTGACTTAGCATGCACGTATGTATAACTGAGTCACTTTGCTGCACAGCAGTAATTCACACAACACTGTAATTCAACTCTACTGCAATAAAAAATGAATTTAAAAAATTATAACCTTCAATGATTGCTCTCTCCCATTTCTTAGTCCCAAGGAAGATTTTGAAGTCCTTGGAACCACAGAATATCTTGTTTTCATTCTATCATTTATTTCCTTTTTAAAATATCTGAGATGCTAAGAACCCGAGCTATTACTCAACCTGTCCTCTGGGAATTTTATGAACTGAGAAGCTAATACCTGGTTTCAGGAATGCTCCCAAGGCCATTCAGAGAATCCATAACAAAATCAGGATTAGAACTCAGATCCCCTGATTCACAACTCCCAAAACGTGCAGAGACCAGCCTTTACAAAGATGCTTACTTATTTGGGGCACTGGTTTTCGCGGTTTGCGGGGAGAGCAGTGGCAGGTCTTGAATCACTTCCTTTTTTCCAACTTGCGTTCTTTCCACTGCAGCCCCACCTCCTCTTCCTCACTGCTTCTTCCTCCCCAGAAAGATGGGCAGTGGCTGAAGCCTTCCTGAAAAAGGAAAGCTTTCTTGTTCACTCACTCAGTCCTTAGCAAACTGAGCATCAAATTTGTGCCCCCCCTTAAGCTGGGAGCTGGGGAGTCAGTGATGGACAAAATATGATAGTCATTGGTAGAGTTTCCTTAGAGTGTCAAGGAAGAAAGAAAGATTACCAGGTATGTGCGGTTCAGAGGGGTGCAGGCTGCAACCACTTCCACCAAATCCTGCATGCAGTGCTCCATTTCTAAATGTTGGTCTGAGTGTTAGACATGCATTCACCCATTGACTCCTCAAAACCAGAGTCAAGCAGGGTATCATTTCTTTTGTCTGAGGAGGAAATTAATGCACAGAAAGGCTTTAAAAACGTTCCTTAGTTAATGGAAGTGTGTGCCAAGTGCAGTGGGACCATGAACGAAAGTGTCCAAATTTGGGAGGGATTTCCAGGAAAAAAAAAGAAAGAAAGCTTGTTCATGTTGGAGATAATCCTTTTTAAAACATGGCTTGCCGAGAAAATAGTTGAGCAGTGGGAGTGGAGGCCTAGATGAAGGCATGCAGATGGCAGAGACAAAAAACTGTAAGACATGGGGACACAAAAGAACATGGCTATTTGAGGGACTGCAAGCATCTTCACGCTGATGATGCTTTAGGAGTAGGTATCAAGGCAGGAAGAGGCTGAGGGCATCTCTCAGCTTCCCATTCCTCAGGGCCATTTGCCCCTTCAGCAGTTTTTTTTTTTTTTTGAAGTATAGTTAATTCACAATGTTGATTAGTCTCAAGTGGATAGGAAAGCAATTCATATTTATATATATGTGTGTGTTCCTTTTCAACTTCTTTTCCATTAGAGGTTATCGCAAGATACTGAGTATAGTTCTCTGTGCTCTACAGTAGGTCCTTGTTGCTGATCTGTTTTACATGTAGTGGTTTCTATCTGCTAATGCCGAACCCCTAATTTAGCCCTTCCTGCTCCTTTCCCCTTTGGCAACCATAGCTTTTCTTTCTGTATCGTAAGTCTATTTCTGCTTTGTAATCAAGTTTACTTGTTATCATTTTTAAAATTCCACATATAAGTGACACCATATGATGTTTGTCTTTCTGTCTGACTTACTTCACTTGCTTGATAATCTCTAGGTCCATCCGTGTTGCTGCAAATAGCATTATTCCATTCTTTTTTATGGCTGAGTCATATTCTATTGTATATATACACCACATCTTTATCCATTCATCTGTTGATGGACATTTAGGTTGCTTCCATGTCCTGCATACTGTAGATAGTGCTGCTAAGAACACTGGAGTGCATTTATCATTTTAAATTAGAGTTTTCATTTTTTTTTTTTTTTGGATATATGCCCAGGAGAGGGATTGTGAATCATATGATACCTCTATTTTTTTTTTTTTTTTACTTTTTTAAGGAACCTCCATACTGTTCTCCATAGTGGTTGCCCCAACGTATATTTCTGCCAACAGGCTAGGGCCCCTTCATCAATTTTACCGGGTGTTTACTGTGTGCCAGGTTCTGAGATGTCAGAGTAAAAGAGACCCAACCTAGGAACCTGGCAGGCTACAGTCCAGGGGATCAAAAGGAGTCAGACACAACTGTGCACACATGCACGCATCTACTTGCAAAGAGCTCCCAGTCTAGTGGGACAAGCAGATTATCATAAGAACTGACATTGCAAATGCAGTGCTTGGCATATGCCTGGGGCACTATGAAACTGCAGGTGTAAAGTAACAAAATCAGGGTGACCCTGAGAATGTGGTGCCAGGGCATCTTAAAGTCTGAGCAGGGAGTGAGACAGGTATTACCTGCATCTGAGGTCACTGGCTGACAGAAGAAGGTGCGGCAGAAAAGCACAAGCAGGAGCAAAAGCACGGCGGTGTATAAAAGCTGCCTTGTGTAGCAGCCTCTGCTGGTCCAGTAGGCATTTCCTCCTTAGCTCTGGTTCAGGTGTCAGCCAACAACGTGCTCAGGGAAGACGGTCCCAGTCCTCGGACATGAATTATGATTCGTCTGGAACAATCAAGGCCATGGTTATGCCATGCAGTGATGGGTTTAGACATGTGATCCAGTGGTAACCAGTGGGGGAACTTGGGGGGAAAAAACATTCTGCCTGTAAAAAGAAATAGACATAGAAAAGCATCTCCATCCTTCCTGTGGATAGAGCCATGGAGAACAGGATCCCTAAAGCTGTTCAGTTTCTTATAATGATAAGGAGACAGGTTGGGGAAGGGAAAGACCTAGACTCTAAGAAGGATAGTACAGAGAGATAGAAAAAAAACCTGTATTCTTATTGAGGTCATGTGCATGCACGCATGAGTGTTAAGTCACTTCAGTTCAACCCTGTGCGACCCCATGGACTGTAGCCTGGTAGGCTCCTCTGTCCATGGGATTCCCCAGGCAAGAATACTGGAGTGTGTTGGCATGCCCTCTTCCAGAGGATAGCACCTTCAAATCAGGGCTTCCCAGGTGGCGCTAGTGGTAAAGAGCCCCACCTGCCAATGCAGGAGACATAAGAGACATGGGTTTGAGCCCTGGGTCAGGAAGATCCCCTGGAAGAGGAAATGGCAACCCACGCCAGTATTCTTGCCTGGAGAATCCCATGGTCAGAGGAGCCTGGAGAGCTAAAGTCCATGGGGTCACAAAGAGTCAGACACAACTGAGTGACTTAGCACGCATGCACCTTCAAATCCATGAGCCCAAGAACTGTCCACCTCTGGACATTTTACTATGTCAGCTATGAAAGACCTCTTGTTTTAAGCCTCTGTTGGTTTGGATCATCTCTGCCTTGAAGCCCAAAGTAACATCAAAGTCTGTGAGAGACTACAAATAGCAAAGTGCTGCTAAAGCATAAGGTAATAGTGGCTGGTGGAGATGGGAAGGCAGGCCTGGTATAAGGAAAGTTGACACGTTCAAGAAAAGTTTTATCACAAGGTCAGCAGAGAGAACGGGGTAGGCGGGGGAAAGTGTGGGGCTGCAGGAAATGGAGGTTTAATGTTTGTGTAAATTGAAAGAAGGAATCTACTTGGAAATGAGAAAAAGGCAAGATTAAAATGGAAAACACAGCCCCAAAGCCATTAATACCCAACAGATCCAAATTGAAAAATAAAAGCGGTGGGTGAAGCATATAGTTCTCAAAATGAGTTCGTGTCATAAACCATTAACATCAGCTCTACCTTATTACCTGTAATTCCGGAGAGAGGGGTTGCAAGCGGTAAAGGGCAGGTATCTGATTGGAGACCAGCTATAGCTCTGCTCCCAGGCCAGCTCACTCCCCACCTCCTGTGACCACCCTGCTCTCCTCACCCCCTTCTCGGCCCTTCTGAGAAACCCCAAACCACCCTTGTCCCTAGGAGGATTGCAAGCACCAGCACGTGCTGTTGCTGAGAGATTCTGAACTCAGAGAGAACTCTGGTCAAATCTGTTTCTTTCCTCCTTTAAGTGTCTTCCCAGTAGAAGCCTCCAGAATTGCCCTGTCCATATATTTTCAGAATTTTTATTGGAGTATGTTGCTTTACAGTGTCCTGTTAGTTTCTACTGTACAGCAAAGTGGGTCAGCTATATGTAAACATATATCCCCTCTTTTCTGAATTCCTTCCCATTTAGGTCACCACAGTATTGAGTAGAGTTCCCTGAGCTGTAGAGTAGGTTCTCATTAGTTATCTGTTTTATACACCATATCAACAATGCATACAGCAATTCCAATCTTCCAATTCATCCCATCCCCTCCTTGTAATCCATATATTTATTCTCTACTTCCGTGTCTTTATTTCTGCTTTGTAAATAAGATCATCTCTACCAATTTTTTCAGATTCCACACATATGCATTAATATACGATATTTTTTTTTCTCTTTCTGACTTACTTCACTCTGTGTGACAACCTCTAGGTCCATCCACGGCCCTACAAATCGGCCCAGTTTCATTCCTTGTTATGGCTGAGTAATATTCCATTGTGGGACTTCCCAGGTGGCATCGTGGTAAAGAATCTGCCTGCCAATGCAGGAGACCCAAGAGATGCAGATTCATTCCCTGGGTCAGGAAGCTCCCCTGGAGAAGGAAATGGCAACCCACTCCAATATTCGTGCCTAGAAAATCCCATGGACAGGGGAGCCTGGTGAGCTACAGTCCATCAGGTCACGGAGAGTTGGACACGACCAAAATGATTTAGCACAGCATGCTAAATAACCCAAGCCCCTCTTGCTCCAAGTGGAACACTAAATAGCTCTTTGCTGTCTCTGCTTCTACTGTTTCCCTGCTCCATTTCATTATCACATAGGGCCATACTTTGCCAACCCGCTGCTCAAGACTCATCAACGGTTTCCCACTGCACTTAACAGCAAGTCCAAGATCCTTCACCAACCCTAAAACTCTTGAATCATCTCATCCATCATATCTCTCACCACTCTCCTGGACTGCATGTCTTAGCCTAAGTGACAGTTTCCTCACCTGTAAAATATAGATGGCAATGGCCAAAGATGATGGGAGATGAAACAGGATAAGAGACAGAGGGCATATGGCACCAGGCTAGTCATCTCCCACGGTCTGTGGGATTTCTAAAAGGCAGCTCCTTATCCAGCATGTGGGCTTGGTTTTCTGTTACTGGGTACCCTCTGCTCTTCTCAAATGGAGCTCTCTTACCACCCTCTCTGCCAATCAGGCTACTCAATACCTACATACATACACACACACACCCCTAATAGACAGCCAGACATGCTAAATTATACCCTGAAGAGGAGATCCAACCAGTCCATTCTAAAGGAGATCAATCCTGGGTGTTCATTGGAAGGACTGATGCTAAAGCTGAAACTCCAATACTTTGGCCACCTCATGCAACGAGTTGACTCACTGGAAAAGAGTCTGATGCTGGGAGGGATTGGAGGCAGGAGGAGAAGGGGACGACAGAGAATGAGATGGCTGGATGGCATCACCGACTCGATGGACATGAGTTTGAGTGAACTCCAGGAGTTGGTGATGGACAGGGAGGCCTGGCGTGCTGTGATTCATGGGGTCGCAAAGAGTCAGACACGACTGAGCGACTGAACTGAACTGAACTGAAGCACCATGCCATTAGCAGCAACCAAGCACTCCTTGCAGAGCTACAAAGCTTATTAAAAGGCTGCCAAAGCCCCCAAAGTTTTGCATGTCTCCCCTAGAAGGCCATCTACCCTGAGGACCACTGCCTTCTTCCACAAGCCCACCCTCAGAACCTAGCTCAAGGCCATACTCTACTCACTAGCTGGCACTGTCTTACCCTCCAGGGTACAGAACCATGATCTGAGCTCCCTGGGGTGACCACCAAGGAGGTTCACACACATCTCTGTCCAAGTCCTGATGCTAAATTCCTAATTTTTGGTCCAAAAAATGCCTCCAACCAGCTGCAGTTAATTGATCATCAATCTTCAGGTCAGAAGAGCTCTTCCGTTCTTTCTACAAACTCCCCAGCAAATATGAATCCTATTTATTCTCATAAGGGGAACTCTTCACATGTTCTGTGTATCCATCCCAGCTTTAGGGCCTCCTTTGCATTAGGCAATTCTTCATAATCACCTAAAATTTATGTCCCAACAAAACAAACCCAAGACAGAGATGGAATGCCTCTCGGATCAGTGTCTCTATACCCCTTGGTGTGTTCATTTGGGGACACAAGTCATCTCAAGTCATCCCATATTACACCACTTGGTTTATGTTGATATGCTTATTTCTTCTAGCACACTTTGAGCTTCTTGAAGGTGGAGGCCATGTCTTCTTCATCTGTTGTTCCTTTAAATAATGCTTTTTTGTTTTTAAAAAGCAAAACAAACCAACAGACACTGTAGAGCCTCAAAGATATGAGTTCAAATTCTGGGTCTTCTGCACATCAGCTATATAACCCAGAGAAGAGACTTGATTTCTTTGTCCTTCTCTTGTCTATAAAATGGAGATGAGGGACTTCCCTGGCAGTCCAATGGTTAAGAATCAATTTGCAAGACAAGGGATGTGGATTTGATCCCTAATCAGGGCACTAAGATCCCACATTCACTGGGGTAACTAAGCCCACACACCACATCTACTGAGCCCAAATGAGCCCCAGCATCACAGCTAGAGAATTCAAGAGCCACAGTGTAAGATCCCACATGACACAGCAAACACCGGAGGCAGCCATATAAACAAATATTTAAAAAAAATAATAAAAATCTTAATGGAGATGATCATCTCTACTACATAATGTTGCCATGTTGAATACAGTGAATAAAAATATCCATCAATTGCTGAGTGTCTACTAATCTACTATTATTACTGACACAGAGCAGATGCTCTATCAAAGTTCATTCCCTCCCATCTTTGCTTGACGCTCGCTCAGCCCTGCAGGTGAAAGGGGCTCAGTCCCCGACTCACTTAACTCCGCTCATCATGTTCCTATTAAACATCACACATCACACTGGGTACTGTGGATGCAGAGCTGAAGTAGGGTCACTTCCCATCTTCCAGGATTTTGCAGTTTGTGTTCAATCGCCCAGTAATGTACACCTCTCTGAGACTCCATGGACTGTAGCCCGCCAGGCTTCTCTGTCCATGGGATACTCTAGGCAAGAATACTGGAGTGGGTTGCCACGCTCTTCTTCAAGGGGATCTTCCTGACCCTGGGATCGAACCTTGGTCTCCTGCATTAGCAGATTCTTTACCATCTGAGCCACCAAGGAAGCCCAGACATATGTATACTTATGGATGATTCACACTGTTGTATGGCAGAAATCAGTACAACACTGTAAAGCAGTTATCCTTCAATGAAAAAAAAGAAAAAGACATCCAAGAAAAGGAGAAACAAGTTTCCCTAGCCTGAAAAAATACTAGGATAGCTGCAAAACTAGAAGAAATAGCTTCAGGAAGCAGAGCCTCGAAGGCTGGAAGGATGACTCAAAGCTCCAATGCATTTTCCCCTCATCCATCTTTCATCTTTGCTTAACTTTGTTCTTCAGAAGAGCTGTGTACTAATCCTCGGGGAGACCACTCCCAGATCCCCAAATCCATATTCTCCCAGTTTATCAAATCAAGCAGAAAAAAAAAGCCATAATTTTCAAGGTCTGAATATCTTGCCCAAGGCAGGATTCTACTGGTTCTGTGTGAGGCCCTCTCCTTCACCAATTCCTGTGGCCTGGGGATGGGGTGCTGTAACTGACTGGTTCTGGGTTGTATGCCAAGTGGGATGCAGGTAAAATTGAAGTCAATCATGGAGCTACCAAGCCATGGTAAGGAGTTTGGTAGGCACTTGGTGACTGAATAAAAATGCTAAATCTCTGACAGCTCAAGAAATCATGGTTGAACAATGCTATCCTTTTTTAAAAATTTTTAAAGATTTTTTTTATGCAGACCATTTTTAAGGTCTTTATTGAATTTGTTACAGTGTTGTTTCTGTTTTATGTTTTCATTTTTGGCTACAAGGGGTGTGTATTCTTGCCCAGAGATTTTCGTGGACAGAGGAGCCTGGCAAACTACAGTGCATGAGGTCAGACGCTACTGAGCAACTAACACTTTCACTTTCCTGTGGGACCGTAGCTCCCCGACTGGGAATTGAACCTGCAGCCCACACATTTGAAGGCACAGTCTTAACCACCAGACCACCAGGAAAGTCCCAAACCATGCAGTCTTAAGAGGGAAGGAGAATTGCGCAACTCAGGGAAATTCTAGATTCTTAAACTAAAATACTCCTAAAGTATATTTTCATTTACTCTTCTGAAGACATTTTCCCCGGGGCATCCAGGGCTGGCTCTCTGACCTTAAAAAATACAAATTCCTGGAGGTTTCTGGTGCTATGGGGAGTGTCGAGGGGGACCGCGCTCTTCTCCAGACCCAAGAAATTAGGAAACGGAGTCTTGAATCAGGTGACTGTCCAAGTCGAGGAAAAGTTAGTCACTCACCTTTCCCTGTGTCCTACCCTGAGTAGACCACAAGCTTTTCTTCTCTCTCTTTGTCAAGAGAAGAAAAAGCATTTATGCTCTGTCCTGCCACGTGGCCACATTCCAAGGACTCCTTGTGACTTTCATAAATTTTCCTTTTTTTTTTTTTTTTCGGTCAAGCCATCTGGGGCTCTGAAAAGGAGTCTCACTTTGTTTCAAGTGTTTTTCCTTAAGGCAAAGGATAAGTGCCCTGGGAAAGAGCTTTGTCAGACTCCTCAAGGTCATGGGATGTTGGGAATCTAGATTCCTGAGGCTCATGCGTTGAGGTGTAGTGGATTGTGTCTGGCGCCTGCTCTTGTGTTGGTGTGGAGATGGGCAGAAAGCTGCACAGACCCCAGAATCACATCCCCCAAGCCCTGGACAGCATCCCCAGTGTCCTCCCCTCACTCTCTTCTGGGTTGGATCACTTTAGAATAAAAGATAAGATAGTTGCTCAGTCGTGTCCAACTCTTTTCGACCCCATGGACTGTAGCCAGCCAGGCTCCTCTCTCCATGGAATTCTCCAGGCAAGAATACTGGAGTGGGATGCCTTTCCCCTCTCCAGGAGATCTTCCCAACCCAGGGATCAAATCTAGGTCTCCTGCATTGCAGGCAGATTCTTTACTATTTGTGCCACCAGGGAAGCCCCTAGACTAAAAGTCTAAATGTGAATTCCAGCTCTAAAGCTGAGCAGCATCAAGCCCTTCTGACACCTTAGATGAGTCACTTGACCTCATTAAGTCTGGGCTTTCCTGGTGGCTCAGATGGTCAAGACTCTATCTGCAAGGCAGGAGACCCGGGTTCGATCCCTGGGTTGGGAATATCCCCTGGAGGAGGAAACGGCAACCCGCTCTAATATTCTGGCCTGGAGAATTCCATGGACAGAGGAGCCTGGCAGGTTATAGTCCATGGGGTCACAAACAGTTGGACACAATTAAGCAACTAACATATACACAGTATATGTAAAAAGAAGGAAGAATAACACCTTGCAATATGATCTTCTTACCTTTTTATCCTATTAATTTTTTTATCTCTATTAGCAAACACCACACACAAACTTCACTCATTTCACATTTATCAGACATCACTATTTTGTAGCAGAAATGGTGGATGGCAGTGACAGCCAACAAGCATTGAGTTTTATCATATTTGGGGAATATGGTTCTCCGTGACTGACACAGTTGGGCTTGATGACTTGAAGCCTCGTCAGTAACCAAACGGTGATCATCCTGTCATTGTCCTCAGCGTACAGGCAAGGATAGGGAATGACAAAGCGAGGGGCCCACAGTGACACAACTCATAAATGACACATGAGGATTTAAACACACATCGTCAGGCTCTGGAGCCCACGAGCAAGTGCTCAGTCACTTCAGTCGTGTCCGACTCTTTTGCAACCCCAGGGACTGTAGCCCATCAGGCTCCTCTGTCCAGGGGTTTCTCCAGGCAAGAATACCGAAGTGGGTTGCCATTTCCTTCTCCAAGGAACCTTCCCAACCAAGGGATCAAACCTGCATCTGCTGCATTAGCAGGCAGATTCTTTACCCACTGAGCCACCAGGGAAGCCCCATATATAGAGAGAAAGCACTTGCAAGGAAAATTTCTCTTCATGATTTGAACATTCATTCACTTATAAGAGTTGACTGAAACTAAGCACTTTCTTGTTTTTATTTTATTCCTTTCTCTGACAAATATCTATTAAGCTCCTATTATGTTCCAGGCACTGAGCTAAGTACACAGGTCTCACAGTTCCATGGGAACAGGAGATCAGACCTGTATGGGTGCCATAGTATGGTGGCTCTTATAAGGAAGCAGCGTGCTTGCCATGGATACCCCAGGAGAACAGAGATTGTTTATTTGGGCCTGGGTCAGGGTTTGGCAAAACCTTTCCAGGGAAGATAAAAGTTTAGCTGAGCCTCAAGAGATGAGAAGGAGGTACTTTGGTCAGGACAAACAAAAAAACAAAATGGTAACCCTCTGCACCTCCCACTGATCATCAAGTCTCCCTGCTCACCACATTACCACCTGGACCCATCCTTTCCAGGCAAAGGGTCTTGTGTGTGTGCTAAGTCTCTTTGGTTATGTCCAACTCTTTGTTACCTTATGGACTGTAGCTCCACCAGGCTCTTCTGTCCATGGGATTCTCCGGGCAAGAGTACTGGAATGGGTTGTCATTTCCTCCTCCAGGGGATCTTCCCAACACAAGGATCAAACCCACATCTCTCACATCTCCTGAATTGAAAGGCAGGTCCTTTACCATAAGGGTTTTGAGATGGGGACATTATCCTGGATTATTCAGAAGGGTCTAGTGTAATCTCAGGGGTCCTTATAAATCATAGAGGAAGAACTTCCCTGGTAATCCAGGAGTTAAGACTCTGCCTGACAGTGCAGGGGACACAGGTTTGATCCCTGGTCCAGGAAGATTCCACGTGTCATGGAACAATGAAGCCAGTGGACCACAACTGCTGAAACCCATCCTAGAGCCTGTGCTTTGCAACAAGAGAAGTCACTGCCACAAGAAGCTACAGCAGTAAGAAACCCGCACACTGCAACTAGAGAAAGCCCACGCACAGCAATGAAGACCCCGTGCAGCCAATAAAGAAATAAAGATTTTTTTTAAAAAATCAAAGAGACAGGAGAATCAGAGAGAGATGTGAAGATGCTACACCGCTGGAATTTGTTTTATGAAGAGCTTTATTTATGTAAAATTGTGTATATAAAAATTGCACATAGTTAATGTAGACTCTGATGCATTTGGACTTAGGCGTATAGAGTGAAATCATCACCACTATCAAGATGAATAGAAAGGAAAAGAGGGAGACATAAGAAAGCTCATGGAGGTGATGTCTATCACATTCCTGGCTTTGAAGATGGAAGAAGGGACCATGAGCCAAAGGATGCAAGCAGCCCCTAGTAGCTGGAAAAGGGAGAAAAACGGAATGCAGCCTGGCCAACATCTTTATTTTAGCCCAGGAAGGCCATTTTGAACTTCTGACCTTTAAGTTTGTAGTCATTTACTACAGCAACAATAAGAACTAATACAGCCCTGTTTCCAAACTTCATCTAAATGTCTAATACTTTCCCCAAAACTCAGCCAGCCCATCTAATGAGTTGGTTTCCTTCTTTTTTTGATTTCTCCCCATAATTGTCAAAACTCAACCCCACTGTGGTCGTAATAATAATCACGCATGTAATGCCAGATGTGTGCGCACATACTCAATAGCTCAGTTGTGTCTGACTTTTTGCAACCACTTGGATTGTAGCCCACCACACTCCGTCCATGGAATTCTCCAGGCAAGAATACTGGAGTGGGTTGACATTTCCTCCTGTAGGGGATCTTCCCGACCCAGGGATCGAACCCTCATCTCCTGTGTTGGCAGGCAGATTCTTTTACCACTTAGCCACCTGGAAAGCCTGGACACTGTATTTTATATGAATTGTATACCTTAATTCTGACAACTATGCTCCATGTAATCATCATCACCCCATCTCACAGATGGGAAAATTGTAGCACCAAGTCCCTAAAAGGAAAATTTAATAGATCTTTGGTCTTTTGACTCCAGGTCTTTTTGATTAACCCCCAAGCTGCATATCCTTATACTGTGTTCCCACCTCTCTTTGCACCTTCCCATCTCCCACCACTGATCACCTCTCAACTCAGCAGATCTGAATCTGCATCTGTTACTGGGAGACCTGGGAGCTTTTTCATCTTGGTTCAGACTTCACAGATGGCAGGATAATGAGAGGGATAACTTACTCGTGCCTCATTTTGGAGTAGAGATACCGTGGAAACAAGAGAGAACTGCGTGGTTTGTCCTATTTTGATGATTTGAACTGTGGCTGGATATGTCGGTGCTTCCCATATGACATCACCCACAACTATTTAGAACAACCACTGGAGCTTTAGAGGGATTTGCCCAAGGTCAGCAACTTGGGCAGGGGTTGACCAGGGAGTTGAACTCAGGAAATCTAGCGGCAAACCATTCCTGTTCCATGCGTTTTATATAACAGACTGTAACTGACAGAGCACGCTTGCTCAGACACTCAGGCACGCCCAACTCATTGCAACCCCATAGACTGTAGCCCACTAGGCTCCTCTGTCCATGGATTCTTCCAGGCAAGAATACAGGAGTGGGTTGCCATTGCCTTTCTTCCCAACCCAGGGATGGAACCTGCGTCTTCTGCGTTGCAGGCAGACTTTTTACCACTGAGACACCAAGAAAGTTCCTAACTGACAAAGCACTTTCACTGATAACAGTAGCTCTCCAACTGGCAGTTCACAAACCAGCTGCATCAGAATCACATGGGAAGCTTTTAAAAGTGCAGATATCCTTGCCCCATCCCTGAGACTTTGAGTCTGTTTATCTGGATCCGTGCCTGGGAAGATGAAGGAGGTTACTTGTTTTTCTTCTAAGCTTCTCGGGTGATTACCAAGGCCAGCCAGCCAGGTGCAGCAAGCACGGGCATAGGCTGCAACACATATATTCTTGCAGAGGTGGGATATAAGGATGCCTTCCTTCCACCTTTGTGTCAAGTAAGATCAGCAAGTCACACTGGGCAGGGAGCTCATCCCTGACTCAGATGGTACCAGGAAGTCACGTGGAGGTGATAATGGCCTGAGACAAGGCCATGGTGGGGAGATGTTCTGGACATATTTCCAGAAAGATCTCGAGAAACAAGTGGACAGTCCTGACCCAGGGCAGCCTTTGTAAAACCCTCAACCATCCCTTAAAATCATAGCATTCAAAACTTATAGGTTTGGCAGTATCAGGTGTCTGGGGGTTGGAGGAAATGGATATTCTTAAACACTACTGGGAGGGGGGCGGTTATGATTGGCAGTGCCATTCAGGAGGAGATAGGGCTTCCCGAGTGGCTGAGTGGTAAAGAATCTGCCTGTCAAGCAGTAGATCTGGGTTCAATCTCTGGGTCGGGAATTGATAACCCACTCCAATATGCTTGCCTGGGAAATCCCATGGACAGAGGAGGCTGGCAGGCCACAGTCCGTGGGGTTGCAAAGAATCAGACATGACTGAGTGACTCACACTTTCTCTTGGAAGAATCAGAAGGCTTGAGTGTATTTTGTCAACAGTCATAGCCTGTGTTCATGGAAAAAACTTTTTCATTGACTCAAGTCTGTAAAGGTTGACTGAGTTCGTCTCGGGTGTGTGAACACACATATACACACACAGCGTATATGGAGCAGGGCCTTAGGGTTGTGATTTCAGGCTCCTTGTTCTCTTTATTCTGGAGGCATATGTGTGGTTATCACTTTGTCTATAGAATGGGGTCAGGGTTTTCTTGGCATCACGTTCTCCATCTCCATCTCCAACCCATCCAGTGAATCCCACCCCTGCCTCCAACGCCCTCAGGAGTCAACAGTACACAGCCTGACACAGCTAGAGCTAGAAAGACCTGAGTTTGACTTCCAGATGGGATATAAACTCCAAAACCTGTTCACATAATTCTCTGTGAGCCTCTTTTTGCCTCAAAGATAAAAGTAAGCATGAAACCATTTATCTGTTGTCATCATTCTAGGGATTTGATGAGACGTGCGTGCAAGTAACGTTGTTTTGTCTTCTTTTAAATCTCAGACTTCATCATTACTGCTCTTATGGTTGTAATAATTCAAGTATTTCAGGAACCTCAAAATTAAACCCTCATCCATAATCTGACTCCCTGGTCCAGAGACTTCCCCAACTCCTGGCATTGTTCCTGAACCCTCATTTTCATCGCAGAAAGTCAAACCTGATGCGTTTTAGGAGGCATCCCCGAGCCAACACAGGCCGGCTCTTTCTGCGGGCCGCCTGCCAGCCCAGCTCCCAGCAACCGCCCCCAGCTGTCGGAACAACTCTCACTGTCAAAACTTTCTGAGAAGTCATTAGTTTCCCAGAGATGGGGAGAGGAAGGATGTTTTGCCTGGGGCATCTCTTTGAAAAGGTCTAACTTTCTAAAATGGTAAATAAGCCAGACTTCTTTTCCAGGGGTGCGCGCAGGGCAGGAGGATCTCTGTCAGGGTCTGACCTCCGGGAGCCGGCTGGTGTTGGAAACATCATTACTTCCCGAAGTTTTATCCCTCCCTCCACCGAGTTTCTGTGGTGCAGCCTGGAAAGCGAGCTCCGAGAGCAGCCTGCACAGCCCTGATTACATGGGCCCGCACTGCACTGAGGATTTATTAGGTGGAAAGAGAAGTCCAAAAAAAAATAAAAGAGGGAAAATGCCAGAACATTAGCTGGGGGGAGGTGGCGGGGAGAAAAGCCCTTCTGCCTTTAGATAAAGGCGAAAATTATTTTATAAGCTTCTGGAGCAGCAAAGCCTGTGAAAGGTGAATATGGCATTCAGCTCCACTCCGAATCTGCAGCTCGCAGCGCCTACGTTTATGAGTCAGCTCGTGTCACCTCCAATGTGAGCAGGGGAAGTCAGATTAGGCCTAACAAGATAGGACGGAAAGTCTGAGGTCGGTGGTGACAACCTCCAAGTTCAGATTTCCTGCCTCTGCTCTGAGGTCTAAATTTTAGGGTCTAGTTACTTCTTACTTAAATCCCAGGAACTCCTGTTCCCTGGCGTTCATCCTTTATCCTCCTGTTCTCCTAGAATAAAATGCTCTGGAGCCCGGCAGCTTCACCCTTAGTGACTTCAGATGAACTACCAGCAGCAGGTAATAGTCTCTCGGTTTAAGAAAAGGAGGCTTGGAGAAGGGGAAGAAAGGAATAAGTGAACAGGGGGATTTGCTCCACTGGAATCAGATAAACTGGTAGAGCACTGCCTGAAGATTCAGACCCGGGGGCGGATAACCCCTCCCAATTCCCCATTTACAGCGGGGTAGGTACAACGAGCATCCATCCCCAAACTGATTACACGTGGTGACAATGAAACAGAATCAATTCTTTTTATAAAATTTATTTATTTTTGCCTGTGCCGGGTCTACGTGCCAATGGGAATTTGCGGGATGCCTCAGGGAACTCAAACCCGGGTTCTGTAATAACCTAGAGGGGTGGGAATGGGAGGGAGGCAGGAGGGAGATTCAAGAGGGAGGGGACATATGTACACCTATGGTTGTTAATCCATGTTGATGTACGACAGAAATCAAACCCATATTGTAAAGCAGTCATCCACTGATTAAAAACAAATCAATGTTTTTAAAAATGGATAGGGCTTCCCCGGTGACTCAGCGGTAAAGAATCCACCTGCAATGCTGGAGACACGGGTTCGAGCCCTGGGTCAGGAGAAGGAAACGGCAGCTAAAGCAACAACAGCAAGATGTATATATGTGGCAGAGAAAACTCCAGGTAGAGAAAAGCGCCTGGAAAGTACCTAGTGGTGGAAGAAGTGCGATCATTCACACAAGCCTTTCTGAGGATGGAGTGGGAAGAGCGGAGTGGGGGATGGGAGAACGGTACAAACAGTCTGAGGAACAGGCAAGGGCCGAATCCTCTGGTGGTGCCCCTAGCCTCTAGGCTAACATTCCAGGTCTTTGACACAGCTGACAAGGCCCTTTGGGATCTGGCTTCAGGCCATTTCATCTTTCATCTCTTCCCACTGACATCCCATAGAGACAAACCAAGCCACAGAGAAGTCCTCAAATGCTTCGTGCTCTCTCTTGCAGCCCAGCCTTTGAAAAGGATGTTCCCTGGGTGGAGCCCCCGCTCACTCTTGTCTTCTGTCTTTTTCATCTTTCCAGAGTCAGTTCAGAACTCAGCTCTTAGGGGAAGACTTCTCTGAGTCTAGCAGGTAAAATGCATTCTTTGTTTATTCAGCAGAAGCTTGGAGAGCTTGCAGAGACCTGCACTGTCTTGGGGTAAGAGCTATAATGTTGATATCAAAAATGCAGTCCTGGGACTTCCATGGTGGTCCATGGTCTAAGACTCTGGGCTCCCAATGCAGGGGACATGGATTTGATCCCTAGTCAGGGAACTAGATCCTATATGCTGCAACTAAGAGTTTACATGTTGCAAATAAGACCCAGCGCAGCCAAATTTAATACACAAATATTTTAAAAGGTAACCCCCTCCCCTGGAGCTCCCACTCCGGGGTCTCCCTTCTTCCTTGCCCTCACGATCTTCTGTGCCCGCGTCAGTGATGACACTGGTGCATTTTTGTAGACGTGTTGACACATCGGTCTCTCCCACTGGATGGTCACCTTTGCCTTGCCAGCTCCTCTGTGTCTGTCTCCTGTCTGTATCTTCACCTTTTCTTGTAAGAACACCTGTTTGGGGGCTTAGGACCCACCCAAAGAATCCAGGATGATCTCATCTTGAGATCCTTGACTGAATGACATCTGCATGTGTGCTATGTCACTTTAGTCGTGTCCAACTCTTTGTGACCCTAAGAACTGTAGCTGGCCAGAATCCTCTGTGTATGGGATTCTCCAGGCAAGAATACTGGAGTGGGTTGCCATGCCCTCCTCCTGGGGATTATCCCCACCCAGGGATCAAACCCATATCTCTTATGTTTCCTGAAATGGTAGGTGGGTTTTTTTTTTTTTTTTACTACTAGTACCACCTAGGAAGCCCCTAATTATATCTATACAGATTCTTCTTCCAAATAAGGTCATATTCATGGGTACTGAGTGGATATATCTTTGGGGATCACCATTTGAATGCTCAGCAATGATTATATGTACCTCAGAAGTCAATGTAAAGATTTAATTGGTTAATTGGGTTTATCACAGTACCTGGCATGTTGCAAGCATGATGTATCAGGAGTAAAATCGTGCATTGAGCATCTACTATGCACCAGCCAGCTCTGGGCATTTCATATGCATTCTCTCAGGAGTCCTCACAATACACACATGGACTGGAGTACTGTAAGCTCCATCCCATAAACAACAACTCTCCAAGCAGTTCTACTGCATCATGCTTCATCCCATTGACCTTGACTATCCATCCTTTCACTCAAGCATTGTTCTTCCTTGAAAAGGAGTCACCAGGCATCTACAGTGGGAGTTCTTCCTTTCAACTCTAGGACATTTTATTGACCACATTTCTGTTGTTGTTCAGTGGCTCAGTCATGTCTGACTCTTTGCGACCCCATGGACTGCAGCACGCCAGGCTTCCTTGGCCTTCACTATCTCCTGGAGTTTGCTCAAACTCATGTCCATTGAGTTGATGATGCCATCTAACCATCTCATCCTCTGTCATCCCCTTCTCTTCCTGCCTTCAATATTTTCCCAGCATCAGGGTCTTTTCCAATGAGTCAGCTCTTTGCATCAGGTGGCCAAAGTATTGGAGTTTCAGCTTCAGCATCAATCCTTCCAATGAATATTCAGGGTTAATTTCCTTTAGGATGGACTGATTTGATCTCCTTGTTGTCCAGGGGACTGTCAAGAGCCTTCTCCAGCACCACAATTCGAAAGCATCAATTCTTCAGTGCTCAGCCTTCTTTATGGTCCAGCTTTCACATGACTACTGGAAAAACCATAGCTTTGACTATACAGACCTTGGTCGGCAAGTGATGTCTCTGCTTTTTAATACACTGTCTAAGTCTGTCAAAGCTGTTCTTCCAAGGAGCAAGCATCTTTTAATCTCATTGTTGTAGTCACCATCTGCAGTGATTTTTGGAGTCCAAGAAAATAAAGTCTGTCACTGTTTCTTACTGTTGACCAGGTAACAGTGAGTTAAAACTCCGCCCATCTCACTTTAAAACTCCTTTATTTGCATTGTTTCCTGCTTATAGCTAGAGTAAGAGAAGACTTTTGAATTTTGTAAAGGTTTAATTGCATGAAGATGCCATTGCTGCAAGCACTCGAAAGCCAACTTCTGTCATGCATTTTTCATGCAGCCCCAAGGGGCGGAGTGCAGAAAAGTTTCCCCTCTATGTGAAAGTCAATGAGCCTCATGGAGCCCTGCTCCCAGCAGCCTCTTCACACCAGAATATTAATTTAATTAATTTTATAATGGCAGATTTTACAACTGACCTCTATGGGGCCTAGAGGTGCCTCTTCTGAATCTCAGCAACCTAGAAAAGGTAAAAAGATGTTAATTGTACCACCTGTGAATTCTAGTGAACTATTAAAGATAGAGGCTTGAGAGATAGAGGCCTCACTGGGGAAGGTAGGGGATTTATTCCAAAACCCTACATGAGTTCTAAGTCACTTTAGTCGAGTCTGACTCTTTACAACCCCATGAACTGTAGCCCTCCAGGCTCCTCTGTCTACGGGATTTTCCAGGCAAGAATACTGGAGTGGTTTGCCATTTCCTCCTCTAGGGGATCTTTCCAACCCAGGGATCAAATCCGTATATTTTATGTCTCTTGCATTGGCAGGCAAGTTCTTTACCACTAGTGCCACCTGAGAAGCCCAGAAACTCTACATGTGGTAGGAAAAAAAGCACAAAAGACCCAGGTTCAAACTTTAGTGATGCTTCTTGCTAGCTCTGTGTTTTTAGCCAGTTGCTTAGCTTCTCTGAGCCTCGGTTATCCCATCTGTGAAATGAGAATAACGACACCAACCTTGTTGACACATTATGAGGATTAAACGGGATGATGGATGAGGAAATAACCTGGAATACAAACGTGTGGTAATCAGTGTTTGCTTCCCACAGCTTTCATTTTCCTCAGATTTTTCCCCTATTTTCTCATCTTAAGAATAAGGGATTTGGACTCTGTACTACCTCTAGTGAAATTCCAGATTTTACTGGTCTGGAAAATGCCTGTTAACTCATTATTTTCCCAGAAATGGAAGCCTAAAGGCATAAATACAGGAAAACTCACCTGCTTTCTCCCTTATCCCTCTGTCTTCTAGAGATATCAGAGTTCTGTTTCCTATTCTCCACCCAAATCAAGCAAAGCGATTTCTTAGTCAAGCAGATATTTTCCAAGAAACTTCTCCATGTCCATCTCAAAGCAAAGATCATCTCAGACCATCACATATGAAAGAATTAGAAAGAAAATTGAGTCAGATAAGCACAGTTAACTCTAAATGCAGAAAATCTTGGAGAGAGGGAAATCAGCAAGTACTGAAACAATCCTGGAAAGCTTCCGAGAGGAAGAAAACATGGGATTATGTAGAAAAGGAAGCTAATTAATCAATCATTTTCTTATAGCTACTATACACCAGGGACTGCTCTAGACATAAAAGATGTGGTGATGAAAACACCAAAGTTCGTGATCTCATAGAGAAGGAGTTTTTCAGGTGGAAAACAGAAGGAAAAAATAAAGATGTACACAATAATGGATAAGAAATCATTTCATGTAGAGATAAGATAATAAACTAGCATGGTGCACCAGCAGAGCAGCAGATTAGAGTGTGGCGAATGACATTAAACTGGAAAGGATACTTTTCATGAGACTCAGTGACCAGAAGGAGCATCCCTGCAAAAACCTGAAGAAGAGTATCCCAGAATAGACAGCAGCACGTTCCAAGATCCTGAGGCAGGAAGTTGCCCAGACCTGTTCAAAACACTGAATGTGTGGCCAGAGCAAGGAGGGGAGGGAAAAGCAGAGATGTACAAGGAAATACAGAAGTCTGGGATTCCACGGAGAAAGGCATTAGAAGATACCTGACTTCTGAGCTTTCTGCTGCTGATAATTCCCCAGGCCCTTTAGAACCTTCCCACAACGACCCTCACCAAAGGATTAAATCAATACATTGGATCCAGAGCACAAAGAAGTTCAAAGAAGTGATGCCTACCTTGCATAATCTTACAAACTAGATGGGAAGCCCACTTTTAAGAAAGAGGAGAAAATGTACCCACAGAAAACAGCAGATACTGTAACCCTCTCTGGGTTCCCTGTGGCTCAGCAGTAAAGAATCCGCCTACAAAATCAGGAGACTTAAGAGACTCCAGTTCGATCCTTGGGTTGGAAAGATCCCCTGGAAAAGGAAATAGCAACCCACTCCAGTATTCTTGCCTGGAAATCCCATGGACAGAGGAGACTGGCAGGCTACAGTCCATGGGGTTGAAAGAGTCAGACATGACTAAGAGACTAAACCACCACCATAAACCCCTCTATGTCTGATATGTTTTGAAAGACTGGAAAACAACTGCCCATCAATTAACTCATATAAATGTAACAGCCATCCTGGGAGGTGAGTGGTCTGTTGCACTGTTTCTCCATTTTGCAGTTAAATAAAGATGGGAGGTGATCTGATTAGTCCCAAGTCAGGTGTCAGACTCAGGACGTGAACTCGAATCTCTAGTGCTCCATGCTAAAGGCTGAGCGAGCCAGATGGGCAGCACATAGGTTTAGTGAACGGAGAGATCAACCTGAGACAGAACAGGTGGAAGGTGGCTTTTACACTGAGGTTCAGCTAGACATTTACTGAGCACCTGCTGTTGGCCAGGTACCCCACTCAGGGCCTTCAGCTCTAGGTCAATGAATTCCATCTTCCCAACAGTTCTGGAGGCAGAACACTCTGATGTTCTCATCTTAGAGTGAGAAAATCCCCAGCTGGGACATCACAAGTACAGTCTAGACTTAACTCCTCCTCGCTGTCTCTCCCTGCTTTTATGAGAATAAAAGATGGATTTTCTCTCAGAACCCATGGATGGTTTCCCTGGGCTGATTAATGTGCAGACACAGCCACTTCCTTCTGGCTCTAGAAAAAGATTCACAAGAAGTAGTCCCAATCATGATGTCTCTGGTCCCCTGAAAAGACAAGGTGCACAAAGTGTAAAAAAGTGTTGTCGCTCTGTCATGTCCAACTCTGCGGCACCATGGACTGTAGCCCGCCAGGCTCTTCTGTCCATGGGATTTCCCAGGCAAGAATACTGGAGTGGGCTGCCATCCCCTTCTCCAGGAGATCTTCCTGACCCAAGGATCGAACCTGGATCTCCTGCACTGCAGGCAGATTCTTTACCATCTGAGCCACCAGGGAAGCTTAGCTGCTCAAAGGCAACCCGTGTCTCCTCCCTGTTTGTTCTGCCAAAGGGGGAAAGCGGGGGCCTCACTTTTTGCAAACTCAGCCAGAAGCACCTCTCCAGAAAAAAAATTCAGACTCATCAAAGGCAAAGACAGAAGACAGGCTGCATCCAACACCTCCTTCTGTTTGTTGGTTTGCTGTAAAGTAAAACAGCTGCTAGGGAATGACAGGACTTATTGAAATAAATTCCAACATTTATAATCAATTACACAGCCCTGTCTGAAACCGCTGCTTGATTTAAGAACAATTTCAACAGCCGCTGAAGAGGCAGGTTTTCATCTTCCTTGAATTCCTTCCCTCCAGACTTTTCTCCCATCTTTCCTGGTCTCTCAGTAAAAACAAAAATGATCCCTCGGGAAAGGTATGATTTTTTTTTTTTATTCCCTTCTTCTTCTTCTTCTTTTTTAAATGTTTCCCCAAATCCAGAAGATCACGTCACTGCTGTTTGACCTTCAAGAACGCAGTCGAATGGTTGCATTTGCGCCAAGGGCCTTTCTTGACAGAAGGGCTTAAAATAAAGCCTTTAGGTTTTTTTCTCGGCACAAGCTTCTTGTCATCTCTGTTGAGAGGCTTAGCGGACAGCGTAAGGACAGGCGTCTGAGCGAGAAGCAGTCCCTGGCCAGCCTCCGTGGCCCTTGCCCTCTAGTCCTTCAGCTGCAGACTTGAAATGCCCATTCGCTTATTTAATTTACTTTTTTAAAGATTTTTTTTTGATGCGGACCATTTTTAAGATCTTTATTGAGTTTGTTACAGTATCACTTCTGTTTTATGTTTTGATTTATTTGGGGGGAGGAGGGTCACTAGGCATGTGGGATCTCAGCTCCCCAACCAGGAATCAAACCCATACATTGCCCTGCATTGGAAGGCGAAGCCTTAACCACTGGACCGCCAGCAGAGACCCTATTTTATTTTATATTTCATTTTGTTTTATCGTGGAAGGAACACTTCACATGAGATCTACCCTCTTAAGATATTTTTAAATGCATAGTACAGGACTGTTGACTCTGGACACAATACTGTACAGCAGATCTTCAGCGCTTACTCCCCTTGTTTGATTGAAACTTTATGCCCATTGATTGGGCTTCCCTGATGGCTCAGCAGATAAAGAATCCGCCTGCAGTGCAGGAGACACAGGAGACACGGGTTCGATCCCTGGGTCAGGAAGATTCCCTGGAGGAGGGCATGGCAACCCAGTCCAGTATTCTTGCCTGGAGAAACCCATGGACCGAGGAGCCTCGGGGACTACAGTCAAAAGGGTTGCCAAGAGTGGGACACGACTGATCGACTGAGCATCCTTGCATTATGCCTGTGATTTGTAACCCCCCTCATTTTCTCCTCCCCCACCCCCTGGCAGCCATCCTTCCTCTCTTTGACGCTCTAATTTTCACTATTTTGGATTTATCATGTAAGTGGAATCATGCAGTATTTGTCCTTCTGTGACTGCCTTATTTCACCCAACATAATGTCCTCACAGTCCATCCGCATCATCGCAAATGTCAAGGCTGGATACTACTCCTTTTACCCATCCACCCATCAGTGGACATTCAAGTTGTTTCCAGACACTTAGCACTATATCTGGCATGCTCTGGAGGTCACAACTCCAAGGATGGACCCAAATTTGCCTGGTGAGAATTCTTCCTAAATCCTATAAGCGTAGACTCTGTGGACAGAGGGCGGCATTTTTAAGAAAAATCTTGATGGCTTCCTTTAAATCATCTAATTAAAGAAATCCAGGTCAATGGGACATAATGATCATAGAAATGAACACTGATTGGTTGTCTATTGAGTCCCAAACACTGCAACATGCAAATTACATAGTTTATCTCATTACCCAATCTGGTCTGTGCCACCATCCCCACCCCCACCCCATCACCCTGTTACTTCCCTCGAGTCACTAACTCTTAACCCCTGTGAGATAGTTTTCTGTCTGTTCCCTGGACTCTCTAAGCTTATTCCCACCTCAGACTCCTTACTCACCTGGATCTCTCTTTCTGGAACTTTCCATCCCATGAAAATCTTCACTGACATCCCATCTCTTGCTCTTTCTCATCCCTTTGATTTCCACATAAACTCTCTGAGTGGACTTTCAGCACCACTTTCTATGATACTTTAAGCGTAGTAATGCAGTGTTAGTTGCTCAGTCGGGCCCAACCCTTTGCAATCCCATGGACTGTAGCCCACCAGGCTCCTCTGTCCATGGAATTATCCAAGCAAGAATACTGGAGTGGGTTGCCATGTCCTTCTCCAGGGGATCTTCCTGACCCAGCATTAAAACGCGGGTCTCCTACATTAGCAGGCAAATTCTTTACCATCTGAGCCACCAGGGAAGCCCATGACACTTTAAGGAACACTTTAAATCCCTACCTTTTAGTACTCGCTGCCATCATTGTGGCTCCTCTCTCTTTATTTACAATACACTACAGTTTTGCAGTGTTTGTTGTTGTGGTTGTTGAGTGTCGTGTGTGTGTTTTTTTATTTGCTGCTCTTTTGGTCCATGTGTACGTTTCCTGTCTGTCTCCCCCATTACATGGATGGACAAATTCAGAGAAGGGATTTTATTTGCTGTCTTCAGATTTCCTGGGTTCAAATCCTACCTCTTCATACCCTAAATGCGTGACCTTGAGTTTCCTATTCTAGAAAATGGCAATAGTAATAGAATCTACCTCCTGGGTGTGTGCTAAGTTGCTTCAGTCATGTCCAACTCTGTGACCCTATGGACTGTAAACCCCCAGGCTTCTCTGTCCACAGAATTCTCCAGGTAAGAATACTGGAGTGGGTTTCTGTTCTGTCCTTCAGGGGATCTTCTCAACTCAGGGATCGAACCCGTGTCTCCTGCAGTTCCTTCGTTGTAGTCAGATTCTTTAAAACTGAAGCCACTGGGGAGGCCCACCTACCTCCTGGGCTTGTGTAAAGATTAAATGGCTTCTCAGTCGGAAACCTGATGTGGAGGAAGCGTTTTGTAAGTGTTTGTCATGATTGTTTCTTCCTTTATGGCTGTTTCTCCGTAGCTCCAGCTCCTGGCATGGTACCTGGGATATAGTAGTCATTCAGTAAATGCCCGTCGGATGAATTCTGTTCTTTGCACATTTTATCTGCACTGGAAATTGCAGTAAAGTGGAACTTTCTTAATTGGCATCAATGGAGGTGGTAGAAAATGACCAATGCAAACTAATAGAATCACAGAATAATTGCCTCTTAGGGAATCGGCTTCAATGAATAGATAAGAATGACCTGCAATTCCCTGGCTTTTCTCCTTTTGTATGGAAAAGAATGAATCCCAGGTGCTTCGGAATAATTTGTTCTCTTAAATAGTGTAAACATCTCCAGGAACATCTGTGTGCGTTATTGATTTCCTCATTTAGGCCATTCTTTTAAGACGGTGCACAGGAGCCCAGAGCTGAAAAACCTCCACTTCCTACAGGAAAGGTATCTGTGTGAACACTGCCTTCCTTTACCCTTTCTGGGCCTGCCTTATCCAGCCACACTGACCACCTTTAGAAGGTGGCTTTGTGGTCCATCAAAGGACATAGAGAACAGACCTCTGGGCACAGGCAGTGGGGGGAGGAGGAAAGAGAGGATGGGATGAATGGAGAGAATAGCATGGAAACAGATGCACTACCATATGTAGCACAGATCCCCAGTGGGAATTTGCTGTGTGACTCGGGGAACTCAAAGTGGGGCTCTATAACAACCTAGAGGGGTGGGAAGGGGTGGGAGGTGGGAGGGAGTTTCAAGAGGGAGGGGATATATGTATACCTATGGGTTATTCATGTTGCCGTTTGGCAGAAACCAGCATAATATTGTAAAGCAATTATCCTTCAATTAAAAATAAATATAAAAATAAAGAAGAAAAGGTGCTTTCTTACCTGGGCGTCGAAACTGACAAGGAGGTGACAGTCCTCACAGACGAGGGTTCTGGCCTCTCATGCCTAACCATAAATCTAGTCTTCCCTATTGACCAGCTGTATAATCTTGGAAAAATGACTGAATCCCTGTCTGCCTCAGTTTTCTCATCTATAAAATGGGGCTAATCATGGTTTCTACCTTATAGGGTGGATATAAGCTAATACATGGCAAGTGTCAAGCACAATGTCTATCTTATACTAAGCATTCAATCTATGCCAGCAGTTATTATGCCTAAAACAAATAAACATATTACTAATACATAAACCAGTGGATAAAAATAGAAGTCATTGAAAGAGGTCCAGCCTCACTTTTGATACGTACTTGTTAGACAAGTGTTTCTGAGCAAGTTACGTAACACTGATCGTTCATTTGATTCGACATTATATGATCATTCATTCAATGAGAGAGTAATACCTATTGGGAAAGGTCGTCAGGAGAATTAAACAGCACAGGTACAAGTGCTGACTAAGTTGCACAAAATGGGAGTGCTCCCCATTAGGAATATATGAACTTACGTGAAGTTTACAGATTGCTTTAAACTTCAGTCATTTTACAAAGGAACCCTTCCCCAAATAAGTGATGTAAACATTGAAGGACAGTGTACACACATGGCAGGACCTGGTGAACATCTACAGAGAGCAGAGCAGATGCCTAAATGCAGGAGCAAGCTTTTATCCCTCCTTTTGCCCCAGAGGTAGGTTAGAAGGAAGCTGGCCTTTTGGAAATTGGCAAGGATGACACAGACGCTGAAAAGTGTGAGGAATCCTTGTATGTGTGCTCAGTTGTGTCTGAATCTTTGCAACCCCATGGACTGTAGCCTGCCAGGGTCCTCTGTCCATGGAATTTCCCAGGCAAGAATACTGGAATGGGGTGTCATTTCTTTCTCCAGGGAATCTTCCCCACCCAGGAATAGAACCTGCATCTCCTGCATTGCAGGCAGATTCTTTACCACTCAGCCACCAGGGAAGCCCAGAGGGATCCTTGCTGCTGCTGCTAAGTTGCTTGAGTCATGTCTGTCTTCTTGTGACCCCATGGACTATAGTCCACCAGGCTCCTCTGTCCATGAGATTCTCCAGGCAAGAATACTCGAGTGGGTTGTCATTTCCTTTTCCAGAGGGTCTTCCCAACCCAGAGATTAAACCCATGTCTCTTGCATCTCCTGTAATGGCAGGCAGGTTCTTTATCACTAGCGCCTCCTAGGAAGTCCATGGAATCCTTCAGTTCAGTTCAGTCACTCAGTCGTGTCTGACTCTTTGCGACTCCATGAATCACAGCACGCCAGGCCTCCCTGTCCATCACCAACTCCCAGAGTTCACTCAAACTCATGTCCATCGAGTCGGTGATGCCATCCAGCCATCTCATTCTCTGTCGTCCCCTTCTCCTCCCGCCCCCAATCCCTCCCAGCATCAGAGTCTTTTCCAGTGAGTCAACTCTTCAAATGAGGTGGCCGAAGTATTGGAGTTTCAACTTTAGTGTCAGTCCCTCCAATGAACATCCAGGATTGATCTCCTTTAGAATGGACTGGTTGGATCTCCTTGCTGTCCAAGGGACTCTCAAGAGTCTTCTCCAGCACCACAGTTCAAAAGCATCAATTCTTCGGCGATCAGCTTTCTTCACAGTCCAACTGGGAAACCAAATAATAATGTTTAGCAGAAGCACCAAGGTTGGGATGGGTGGAAGGAAAGACTGCCAAAGAAGGTCAAGGGAGGTGTTTATAAGAATTGGCTGGGGACGCCACCACAATGTTTATAGAAAACAACAGATTTTATCCTCATTTTTCAAGTGAGGAGACTGAGGTGCAGACATCCCAGGACCCATATGGGCCACCCGTACAGCAAAGGCCCGGATCTAAGCCAGTCCACTTCCATGCTGGTGTTGCAACACACTGCCTTTCTTTCTGCCCCTTACTCCTTCCACAGGAACTCTGCACCTGTGGTCTCCACCCTCTGGATATGCCTCCTCATTTCCCCTCACATCCTTCAATTAACTAACCCTGTCAACTCTAGCACCACTTCTGCAAGGATCTGAGCCCCCAGCCAAGTCAAATCCCCCTCTCACACATCCTGCTGGTGACTGCAGCCATGAAATTAAAAGATACTTTCTCCTTGTAAGAAATGCTATGACAAATTTTTACAGCATGTTTAAAAGCAGTGACATCACTTTGCAACAAAGGTTTGTATAGTCCTTTGATATACAGGAAAAAAGCTAGGGTTTTCCCAGTAGTCATGTGAGAGTTGGACCATAGAGAAGGCTGAATGCCAAAGAACTGATGTTTTCAAATTGTGGTGCTGGAGAAGACTCTCAAGGTTCCCTTCAACAGCAAGGAGATCAAACCATTCATTCCTAAAGGACATCAACGCTGAATAGTCATTGCAAGGATTGATGCTGAAGCTCCAATGCTTTGTCCACCTGATGCAAAGAGCTGATTCATTGGAAAAGACCTTGATGCTGGGGAAGATTGAAGGCAGGAGAAGGGGGCAACAGAGGATGAGATGGTTGGACGGCATCACCAAGTCAGTGGACATGAGTTTGAGCAACTTCTGGGAGATAGTGAAGGACAGGGAAACCTGGTGTGCTGCAGTCCATGGGGTTGCAAAAAGTCAGACATGATTTAGTGACTGAATGGCAGCAACACATCCTGAAAGCCACAGTCCTTGTACTAGAGTTCTTGTCACAGTTGCAATTTTTTATTTATCTGTGTGATTTTCTGATGGATGTGTGTCTCCCACCAGGCAGCAGTCTCTTGAAGGTCGGGACCCTGCTAGTTCTCAGCATGCCTGACCCATAAAATGCATTCTATAAATGTGTATGAAATGAACAAACAGAAGAATGAATGATTGAGTGATTACAATACCTGTGCAGATGATTAAGAGAAAGAAATCAGAAACCAAGACACTGAACCCCCCATCGAGATCTTTGCCAGTGCTCAGCATATATGCTGGGGTGCTGGGGGTTGTTTCCTGGAACTCTGGGGGTTCATGCTGAGCCATGCTGGGGGCACAAAGGAAATGTGTCTGACAGCTTCCTCCCCTGGGAAAAAGGGCCGGTGGGGTGGAGGGTAGGGGGAGAGGGGAGTCACAAACAATTTCTGCTTTAATTAGAGCTCTGTCGGCTTCAGTTAGCCTGGGTGTTTGTTCCCTTGTGTGTGTCAGGGAATTTGGAATGACCCCAAGCTTGTGAAATAATTAGTACAATAGTGCCGATCTAGCCATTTCTGAAAAGAGTAATTTACTCCCAGTGTAGCCTCCCGGCAGAGCCACTCATTAATCAAACCAGGTTGCGTACATCAAAGCGGGTCCCCCTTTCCACGGCGGCATCCATCATCCAGGCGTTAGGAGCCACAGAAGCCTGAGCCAATATACAGCCTTTGCTGGGCTAAACCCACCTCCTGTTGTCACGGACTGTCCAGAGTGGGGACAGCACAACGGCCAGTACTGAGGTGGGAGGGCAGGGCTCCTGCCCCTCTGGGTTTGTGGAAACCTCCACCTGTTTGGGGCACAACTCAAAGATGGTTTTCAGCATTTATCACCTCCTTGACCATCCGGAACAAAGACCTTAACTCTGCTGATCACTCTTTATCACATTCCCGCTTCTGCCTGTGTCTCCACAGGTGATACTCTTCATGCATCTGAAAGAAAGGGGCTTCCCTGGTGACTCAGACAACAAGGAATCTGCCCACAACACAAGAGGCCCCAGGCTCAATCCCTCGGTGGGGAAGATCCCGTGGAGAAGGGAATGGGTACACAGATGATCTTGCTTATTTACTCTTTATTTTCTGTCTCTGTCCCTAGAGTATATAAACATCAAGAGAAAAAGAGCCTTGTCATCTTCACCACTTTAACCCCTGAGCATTAGCACAGTGGTTGGCACACAGAAAACATTTAACAAATCGTTTCTGAATAAGAGACTGAGTGACTTTGCAGATTTCTCAGCACTCTTAGCTAAAGATAGCTCTTCATCCCTACAGTCCATTTCCTGAAATTCTATTGGCCCTCCTAACATCCTCTCGTGTAGCAGACATATTTGTTTACATTTCTCCCTTTCCCTGTTGAATTGTTAGTTGCTTGCATGAGTCATCTGCTGTTGTGTAACAAGTGAGTTCTAAACTAAAAGGCTTTAAACCATAGAAAACCATAGACATTTACTATTTCATTGTGAGTCAGGCATCTGGGTGTGGCTTAAACGGATACTTTGATTCACAGTCTCTCATTAAGCTGCAATCAATGTCTTGGCCAGGACTGAGGTCTCATCCAAAGGTTCTACCCTGGAGGGATCTGCTTCCAAACTCAGTGGGTGTCATTGGTCCTCAAGGACTATTAGACTGAGGGTCATACTTCTTGCTGGGTGGACCTCTTCAGTGACATCATGCTTCAATAAATCATGCAAACTGAAAAGGCAATAGAAAGAGTCTTCCAGCAAGAGGAGAGAGAATCTCTTGCAACCTAATAACAGAAATGACATCCCTCCACATTAAACACAATCTATTGGTTAAAAGCAAGTTACTCAAGGGGAGAGCATTACACAAAGTCATGACTACCAGATTAGCAGGAAGTGAGGATGGTTAGGGGTCATCCTAGAGTTTGCCTCTCACAAAATAAGAAAGAAATGGGCACACATATAATCGGTCCTTTCTGTTTAGTATATATCCTAATGGGAAATTATCCAAGTGCCTCTCAAGAGAAGAATATTATTGTTCAGTTGCTAAATCACATCTGACTTTTTGTGGCCCCATGAACTGAAGCACACCAGACTCCTCTGCCCTTCAGGATCTCCCAGAGTTTTCACAAACTCATGTCCATTGAACCGTGGTGCTATCTAACCATCTTATTTTCTGCCACCCTCTTCTCCTTTTGTCTTCAGTCTTTCCCAGCATCAGGGTCTTTTTCAGTGAGTCAGCTCTTTGCCTCAGGTGTCCAAAGTATTGGAGCTTCAGCTTCAACATCAGTCCTTCCAATGAATATTCAAGGTTGATTATTTGATCTCCTTGCTGTCTAAGGAAGGGACTCTCAAGAGTCTTCTTCAGCACCACAATTCAAATAGCGAAATAGTTGAAAGTAAATCATAGAACTTCAATTATAAGAGAATGTTGTTCATTGAGAAGTGAAAAGCAGGTAATAAGTGAAAAGTGCACACTAATCCAAATTATGTAAACATACAAAAGTAAGATAAAAAATAAATTAATGGTGACGTGTTTCCAATACAAGCAAAACATTACCAAATTTTTTTTTCTTAGAATGTTTACCAGAATGTTAGAAATGACAAACATTGGTGGTTTCAGCCAGAAGATATTCCAGTCCCTTTCCTTCGTTGAAAATACCTCATATTAAGTTTATCTGATGCCTCCACCTTCCTTCTTATTCTCAGCCCAATTGGGATTTAAAACACATTCAGCGTTAGTCTGTTTTTGTTGTTTAACCAGGAAAAATAAAAAAAGAGATTCATAAATTATATAGACTCACTTTCATGTGAGATCATTTCTATTTGGTTCCTGAATGGATGGATATTTTTTCTTGTTGGATTCTAGCTTGTTCCAGGAATCTATTTAACTTTGTCCTCCTGTGTCCTCTCCTTCGGCTTCCACTGTCCTTTCATAGCCGGGTGTCTGATGACCATAATCGTGACTTATTTCTTCCTCTTATCTCCCTGCAGTCTAGTTCAGAATTTGGCACAATGTAATGAAACAAATTGGAACCTGCCCGATTTCAGCCCTGTTGTAACTTCACCCTGTGAGATTTTAAACTCCATTTTCCATAACCAAGTTAGAACTTAAGCTTACAGTGTTATCTGGCTCAACTACATAGTAGGAGCTTTCCATGTGCTTTTTTAATTTTTTAAAATTAAGTGAGGATGCTATGGAATCTGTCTCAAGGGGGGAATACCAAAATTATTGATCTCCTCTTGTATATGAGGAGATATTATTCTTATGATTGTTTACATACTTTCTTTCACTTAATCCTTACAGAGTCCCAGTGATGTAAGTATTAAAATACCCCACTCTACAGATAAGAAAAGGTAAAATTCTGAGTGATCAAGCAAACCTGCCTAAGTATTCTTTCCTAGGAAATCCCATGGACAGAGGAGCCTGGTAGGCTACAGTGCTGGGGTCAAAAAGAGTCAAGACACAACTGAGCAACTAACACTTTCTGCTTTTTCACTGCTGGTAGACAAAGCACGGAGGCTGCTAACCCTCAGTTGGTGCTTCATCCGCTGTGTTGCCAGTTTGCTGAATGTTTCAAACTTGTCTGTCAGCAGGTTTGATTCTACACGATGGAGTCACTTTTGTTTTAAAAAAGATGAATCCCAATGTAGAAATAAATGAGGACCATCCAAATGAGAACAAGCAAAGACTATTTATCCAGAACTTGCCATAGCAAAGGAGTCGGCCACCATCATTTATGTTTGGCAGAGACTCCAAGGCAGGCAAGAGCCTGGGAACGCTTTACAATGGGAAAATAAAAGAAGGTTTTCGGTATGGAGGCTCTTGGCATGGGGAAGTGGAGGGAGGCTAACAGGAAGCAGGCAACCTCGTGATTGCCTGCTTGCATGCTCTGTCTCTCAGTCGTGTCCAACTCTTTGTGACCCCATGGACTGCCAGACTCTTCTGTCCATGGAGTTCTCCAGGTAAGAATTCTGAAGTGGGTTTTTATTTCCTCCTCCAAGAGATTTTCCCAACCTAGGGATTGAACCCCAGTCTCCTGTACTGGTAGGTAGGTTCTTTTTCACTGAACCATCAGGGAAGCCCTCTTATGTGACTGATTATGGACAAGGATTTTTTCTGTCCTGTTTGTCCTAAATAGGAAGTGGAATAAAAATTAGAGAGCCCGGCTGCTATTGATCAAGTACCAGCCATTTGGGGCCAGTTTCTACAATCATTTGGCTTCCTAGACTGGTTGCTGGGGCTTTCCAGGTGGCACTAGTGGAAAAGAACCCGCCTGCCAATGCAGGAGACTTAAAAGACTCGAGTTTGATCACTGGGTTGGGAAGATTCCCTGGAGAAGGGCATGGCAACCCACTCCAGTATTCTTGCCTGGAGAATCCCATGGACAGAGGAGCCAGGTGGGCTATAGACCACAGGATCACAAAGAGTCAAACACGGCTGAAGGGACTTAGCAAGTACACAGGCTGGTTGCTGCCAGTTGCAGATGCAAGTTCTATTTTTACTCATGATCTGGCCATTATCTCTTTGTATATTCAATGTCTCATCAAAGAGATGTCCGCGGGCCTTGCAATTAGTTTTCTTCTCTTCTTGTAAATTTCCAAGCCTCGTGGGGTTACTTTCTTTGGAAGGGAGTTTGATATTCTGGATAAAAACCCAACCTGAGATTCAGAAGACTCTGGTTCGTGTTTGGGAATCTTCCACTGATTTGTGGGATGCCTTTGGGCAATTTCTTTACCTGGATGGGTTTCAGCAGTACTTTGAGGATCTCATCTGTATGTATACCAGGGTATATAGTCATTGCATCATTCATCTACAAGGGCCAGTATCAGCAGACACTGCAGACTCCAACTGGGAAAGTTTTAACAAAGGGGCAGGATTTATGGAAACCAGTAAAGCATGGTCCAGTTGCCTGGGGATAGTTGCAGAAGGAGATGTTACAAATTTTAAGCCACAGGTGAAATTGAGGGAGGGTATGAAAGTTTTATCTTATAGGAGCTGTGGACTTCAGTGAGGGGACGGGACCAACCCACTGTGTCAAACAGGAAGAGAATTGAGGAATACATACCCCACGCTTGTCTGCCTGCTCTGTCGCTCAGTCTTATCTAACTCTTTTGACCTATGGACTGTAGTTGCCAGGTTCCTCTGTCCATGGGATTGTCCAGTCAAGACTACTGAAGTGGGCTGTCATTCCTCCTCCAGGGGATCTTCCCAATCTAGGGATTGAATCCATGTCCTTACATCTCCTATATCGGCAGGCGGGTTCTTTACCGCTAGAGCCTTCTGAGCTTACTCTCTTCTAAACCTTAGCTCTCTCTTGCCATTTCCTTCCATCAGGCAAGCCCAGTTAGAAGCGAGAGAGCAAGAAAGCCAGTTCATATAATCCCTAGAGATCAACCCCTAGGTCCTGTAGTAGAATAGAGAATAGAAATGAGTACATAGTCGGGAGGGGCTGGAATATAACCATTTGCCAACTCAGGGGTTCATCTTGTGCTAAAATTATTAAAGCACTTTATTCACAAAGATATGACTTCCAAAGCACTCTCACTATCATCTTCTCATTCTTAGAACTTGATACCAGGAGATGCTGTTCTCTATTAAAAGAGTATAATGGAGCCACCACGGCTTTCCCAAACCCGACGCAGTGATAACAAAACTGACCATGTATTGCTTATATTGTGGAAGCACATGGCATACATGCTTTCATTTGACCATCACAATAAGCCAACAAGAGCGGCCTGGTTGCTACTCCCATTTTACAAATCAGGAAACTAAGTCTTAGGGAGGTTGAGGCGCTCACTCTAGACCATAACATCCAGGCAAGGGTGATGCCTGCTACCCCAGAAGACGCTCAGAAATATTAAGAGACCAGGGCAGAGAATTGAATCTGGATGTTTCAACTCAAGTGCCCAAGTTCATGACCATTTTGCTATACTGCCCCCTCCTTAGTGAGAAATCCCCCAAAGGAGATGCTCTATTGTCATCCTGTGAGTGTCTGGGTGTTATTTTTTATTTTTTTTAATTAAAGCAGCAATTTCTTTACCACTGGAAGTCTTCCCTTGTGGCACTCCTGGTTCTGTGTTCATTGCTGTTGAGCACTGGTGGTCATTGCCTCCTCCGTGACAAATCTGTCAGGCTTATCCAGGACGCATTGACGATAGAATCCAGGAGGAGGTCCCTGAGTTTTGTCTCACCACGTTCCTTTTCATCTCCCACACTCTACAGTCTAACTGTTTTCTAAAACAAGCTCATCTTTCTCAAAAGCACTATCAGAGATGCTGTCAGTCGAGGAGAAGCACAATAGATTTTGAAAGATGCTAGAGAAGACTCTCAGTGATGCTCACAGTCAAGGACCACATCATCCCAGGTTGAAGGGGGAAACACACCTGTGCAGTCTCTCTGCTTCTTCTCCTCTGAAATTCCTATTTCTAAGCTGGCCAACTAACATCTGCATATTACCAGGTAAATAAAACTTTGAGGAGAGCGGAACTACCCAATTAAGGGTGCCAGGTGAAAACAAGGTGATAAAACGCTTCATTTCAGCAGGCATGTCTTTACAGAAACGCCAGAATCCGTTCACCAGTTGCATGTAAATGAGCTGTGTGGGTACCGTAATTACATCACCTAGCCGTCTTGCTCCAGAGCGGAAGCTGATGGTTCTCTGGTCTGTGGACACCTTGAAGAAGGGGGCCCCCTTGACTCCCCCAAACCAAAAGGGTGTGATCCCAACAGGGGAAACTTAGCTCAGCCTCTGAGCTTGCAAACTATTCGTTATAATCCCCAAACTGTCACATCGCTCCCCCTAATGAGGGTGTACATCTTGGGCAGCCTCGGGACAGTAGTAACTTATTTCATGACACATCCTGGGAGTTTTATGTGCCTGCTCCATAAAAAAAGAAATGCACCGTTTCCATAGCAATGCAGGGTCTTACGGGCAGCCCCGTTGTGACAGCGAGAGTCCCTGCGTTCTTCTGGGAACTGTTCTTTTTTTTTCTTTCTGGAAGCTCTTAAATTGTCCCCCAAGCAGTCTCCTCTGCCCTCATTTCAGAGAGGACCAAATGGCACATTCCCAGGTTTTCCAGCCTGATTAGTAATTCTCAAAAGTGCTTAGAGCATCCACTACAAACCCTGGCAAACCTGAAGAAGAGTCTCTTCTCCACTCTTGGATTATGTGGTCGGTAGTGTCTGACTCTTTGCAACTCTATGGGCTGTAGCCTGCTAGCCTCCTCTGTCCATGGGATTTTCCAGGTAAGTATACTGAAGTAGGTTGCCACTTTCTCCTCCAAGGGATCTTCCCAACCCAGGGATTGAACCACATCTCCTGCATCCCCTGCCTTGCAGGAGGATTCTTGACTGCTGAGACATCAGGGAAGCACTGCTACCCCCTTGGATTAGAATAGATACAAAGCATTGCAAGGAACAACACTTTTCAATGGTTGGCGATATCTTACGATGTCAATCTATGGCTTATAGAACTGTAATGGAAATGGGCTGAGGCAGTGGTTAGGTCAGAAAAGCCCAGTTCTGATGCTGCTTCTGCTACCAGCTCTGGGAAAAGAATAAACACTCCAGAGTCTTGCTGTGGTCATCCCACTGACTTGGGTTGGACAGGACCAACTTACCTCACTGGGTTGTTGAAATCATTAGATGGGATGATGCATGTAAAGAATGGTACCAGGCGCTTTATAAGTGACATATAAATGTTAGCTAGTATTTTTCCATCACCTTGACAGGCAGGTCCAACAAGGCCATTATCCTTCCAAACATCACAAAGTCAGAGTAACTTTCCACTGGCCACCTGATGCAAAGAGCTGACTCACTGGATGCTTTCCTGATGCTGGGAAAGATTGAAGACAAAAGGAGAAGAGGTTGGCAGAGGATGAGATGGTTAGACAGCATCACCGACTCAATGGACATGAATATGAGCAAACTCCAGGAGACAGTGAAGGACAGGGAAGCCTGACGTGCTGCAGTCCATGGGGTCAGGAGTCCGAGAAGACTTAGTGACTAAACAACAACAACAAATGTGTGTGTGTGTGTGTGTGTGTGTGTGAAGAATCTGCCTTCAATGCAGGAGATACGGGTTTGATCCCTGAGTTGGGAAGATCCCCTGGAGAAGGAAATGGCAACCCACTCCAGTATTCTTGCCTGGGAAATCCCACGGACAGAAGAGCCTAGCGGGTTGTAGTCCATGGGCTTACGAAGAGTCGGACACGACTAAGCAAAAATGCACACACGCACACAGTTCACAACACAGAGCCACCACTGTGTTCAGGCAAGTCTCTCTCTTGCTTTCTTCATGTATGCCCTTTATTATCAGTCCCCAGCCCCTCATTTGGCAGTCATGCTCCTGGGTCCACTCTGTAACCTTTCCTTTGTTTGTGGCCCTGTCCGTTGCATGTTTAGGGCTTATGCACCATTTTAATTGCACATATGGTCCAGGATTATGGCTTTCATTCTGTGGCTTTCTTCTTTGTACCCAATGCTATGTTTCTGAGTGCTGTGTTGCTCCCAAAATACCTTCTCATCATCCTAAAGACTCAGAGTTCCACAGTGTCAGTCCCCCCTGCTTACTTGTCCCTCCTCCAGGGACCAGACCCACTTGGCCTCCAGCCCCCACCTCGCAATGTCACAGTAAATATCTCTGCGCATAACCTTTGGGAGCCCAGTGGAGAATCCCTTCAAGATACAAGCGCAGAAATGCATTTGTCAGGAAGTGGGGCATGTATATTTCCATTTTAACTGACCAAGTGTTGCCAAACTGTCTTCAGAATGTCTGCACCAATCCACAACTCATAGGCCAATGTTTTATGTGTCTATTTTAGTATTGGGGGAGGATGGGGATTTCTTTGAGAATCTGATGAGACACTTGGGAACTTTTCCCTAGAAAAAGTAAATCAAATCACAATAATCATTAAAATAATATTTCTTTAGGGAAACAATATTAATATTTCTTTATCCACTATATATATATTAGTTCATTTAATTTTCACAACTTTTAGAGGTACATATTACTGGTTTTTAATTGAGATAACATATAATATTTCATTAACCATTGTAGAGTGTACAATTCAGTGGCATTGAATGCATTCACAATGTTGTACAACTACCACATCTCTGTAGTTTCAAAATTTTTTAATTTACTTTGATTTTTCCAAGCTTTATTGAGATGTTATTGATACATAACAGTATATAAGTTGAAAGTGCTGATTCCATACATTTGCAAATTGCAAAATGATTACTAAATTAGTGCAAGCCACCACCTCCATCCCAGATGAAAATTCTGTCGTCTTCAAATAATCATTCCCATTTCCCCACCTCCACCCCAAAGGGGCAACCAAGAATCTGCTTCCTGTCTCTACAGATTTGACAGTTCCAGACATTACATACAAAAGGACTCATACAATATGCAACCTTTTGTGTCTGACTTTTTAACTCAGCGTATTTTCAAGGTTCATCCATGTAGTAGCATTTGACAAAGATATTTCATTTCTTTTACGGCTGAATAGTATTCCATTTTATGTATATACCATGAAATGAAATAAACATTCATTTACAGGTTTCTGTGTGGACATATGTTTTCATTTCCATAGGAGTGAAATTGTTGCATCGTAAGGTAATGCTATGTTTAACTTTTTAAGGACCCACCAAACTCTTCCACAGTGGGCATACTGTTGTACATGCCCACCGGCAGTGTCCTTGAGTTCTTACTTCTCCATGTTTTTTACCAACACTTGTTGTTTTCTGATTTTCTATTGTTATAGCCACCCTAGTGAGTGTGAAAAGGTAGCTTGTTGTGGTTTTGATTTGCATTTTCTCTTTTTAAATTGAAGTATAGTTGATTTACAATATTATGTTAGTTTCCGGTGTACAGCAAAGTGATTTGTTTTTATAAGACCCTGATGCTGGGAAAGATTAAAGGGAGGAGGAGAAGGGGACGACAGAGGATGAGATGGTTGGATGGCATCACCAACTCGATGGACATGAGTTTGAGCAAGCTCCAGGAGTTGGTGATGGACAGGGAAGCCTGGCGCGCTGCAATCCTTGGGGCTACAAAGAGTCAAACACAACTGGGCGACTGAACTGAACTGAACTGATATATATATATGCTCTCCCGGTGGCTCAGCAGTAAAAGTATCCACTTGCCAAAGTAGTATTTCGATCCCTGGCATGGGAAGATCCCCTGGAGAAGTAAATGGCAACCCACTCCGGTATTCTTGCCTGAAAAATCCCATGGACAGAGGCACCTGGCAGACTACAGTCAACAGGGTCACAAAGAGTCAGTCACAACTCAGGAACAAAACAGCAGCAACAAATGTATACATATATATTCTTTATGTATATATATTCTTTTCTGTTCTACTCTATTATTTGTTAGTATGACATATTGGACATAGTTCAATATTTGTTAGTATGACATATTGGACATGGTCCCCTGTTTACACAGTAAACCCTCATTTTTATGTGTGCATCCGTTAGCTCCATATTCTTTATCCCTCCTTACCTCATTCAGTTCAGTTCAGTCGCTCAGTCGTGTCCGACTCTTTGCGACCCCATGAATCACAGCACGCCAGGCCTCCCTGTCCATCACCAACTCCCGGAGTTCACTCAAACTCATGTCCATCGAGTTGGTGATGCCATCCATCCATCTCATCCTCTGTCGTCCCCGTCTCCTCCCGCCCCCAATCCCTCCCAGCATCAGAGTCTTTTCCAGTGAGTCAACTCGTCGCATGAGGTGGCCAAAGTATTGCAGTTTCAGTTTTAGCATCAGTCCTTCCAATGAACGCCCAGGATTGATCTCCTCTAGAATGGACTGGTTGGATCTTGCAGTCCAAGCATTTTCTTAATGAACAGTGACTTGAAACATCTTTTCATAGGCTTTTTGGCCATTTGCATTTCTTCTTTAAAGAAGTACCTATTCAGGTCCAAAGGAAGATATCACTAGGAACATCATTTTATAAATTAAGGAATTGAGACCAAAATGAGTTGGGAATGGAGATGAACAGATAGCAGAATTACTGAATAGGAATGCCCCACTTTGCATTAGGTTTATGGGGAGGGAGTTACTGAAGACTCTCCCCCAGGATTCTGTAGATTTCATGTTCAGAATTCTGCCTGGGATAGTGAGTCTAGGACAAGGTGTGATTCTCAGTAAAAGCTAGGGTAAATAAATGAAGCTACTACAAGTCCCTTCTTTTCTAGTGGCTGAGAAGGTAAAGAAACTGCCTGCAATGCAGGAGACCTGGGTTTGATCCCCAGGGTGGGAAGATCCCCTGGTGAAAGGAACAGCTACCCACTCCAGTATTCCTGACTGGAGAATCCCCTGGACAGAAGAACCTGGTGGCCTAGAGTCCATGAGCTCACAGCTGAGTCAGACACAGCTGAGTGACTAATACCCTACACACACAAGTCCCTTCAGAGTTCCCTTTGCCTCAAAAGAAACAAGCTCATCACACAAGGATTCATAATTCAGCCTCAGATTCTGTGTATATCCAGGACATCTTCAGAGGCCCCACCCCCTGCAAACAGAAGCCACCTGCCTGGTACCTTAAGGGCACCCAGTGGAAGCCTGACTGTCTAGTCTGGGTTGTTATTACATCTGGATCAATTCTTAATCTTTCAGTTTAGCTTTGAGCAGCTTGGTGACCTCTGGCAGATCAGGCATAAATCATTCCATCCAGAATAGGTAAGAGATAACTCACCAGCTGTGATCCCATGACATGTGAGACTTACTTTGAAGGCCAGCCTTCCTCTAAAAGCGGGCAGAGACTGGTTCAAAGGCAGGCAGATTCCACAGCTTTAGGAAAAGGTGATATCAGCAACAGCGTGTCAACTCTGTTTTTGCTCTAGATAGAAAGAGACCATGCTTCTCATCCACTGATAAAGCACCTCGGTGCTGGGAGTCACTTTCTGGGATGCCATAAGGCTGATCTACATTACTGATCTAGTTCAGAATTTGTACTTTTTGAATTCAGAGAGGCAGACAGTGGAAAGTGGAAAAAGGAGAAATGCATATTGGGTTGGCTGAAACATTTGTTTGGGTTTTTCTGTAAGACATTACAGGGAAAGCTGAGCAAACTTTTTGGCCAACACAGTATTTAGTGCTCATTTCCTACGGGTTGGGCTTCCCTGGTGGCTCAGACGGTAAAGTATCTGCTTGCAATGCAAGAGAATAGTGTTCGATCCCTGTGTCAGGAAGATTCCTTGGAGAACAGAATGGTTACCCACCCCAGTATTCTTTCCTGGAGAATTCCAGAAGGCTACAGTCCATGTGGTTGCAAAGATTTGGACAGAGTGAGTACGAACACTTTCACTTTTCCTATGCATTAAGCAGTGGAATCAACACCATCACATAATAAACCATTTACTCTCTCAGTTAATCTTCACCACAATCTCATGAAGCAGTGATTATTGTCAGCATTATTTTACAGGGAGGAATTTTAGTTCCAAGAGCTAAATGGCCTGATGGAGGTCATAGGGTAAGGACTGAGTTGAAAATTCAAATCTGGCAGATTTTCATTGCTATACTCTTTCTCATCCCCAAATCTCACTAAGTCTTTATCTTTTGCCTCACCCTTCCCATGAGTTTCTCCCTCCAAATACATGTGGAAGATTGGCGAAAGGCTCTGTAGTTGAAGAAACCCAAGTTCAGGTATGGCCAGAGCTAATACGTAGGTGTAAACCGCTTCAACTCACTGTATCAGTTTTCTCATCTGGGAAAAATGGAATCATTGTGAGGATAGTCTGAGTTACGAGAATTGAATACAGTTTGAAAATTAAGTGTCTTGTTAAAAATTTCTCTATTGAGTTATTCACATTTTCAAGAAGGTTCTTAAAGATGACATAAGTTTAAGACCAAAACGGATACTTATTTAGTGTGAAAATTTAGAAACTGGGACAGTTCCTTAAGCATATCATGAGAAAGCACTTTAAATTACATCTCATGGGTAGCCTCACATAATACAAAGGAAGACATGCTAAGGTTGGCAAGGGCCTAGTCACTGAAGAGAAAAGATTCATACTTTGTCTTGTAGGTAATCTAATAACACCTTCAGAAAAAAAGCAACTGAAGTCTCAGCATTCTGTCTGCCAGGACTCTATCAGTGGAAAAGATAGTCTGATTTCTGATTTGTTTATTTATTTGTTTGTTTGTTTGTTTGTTTATTCTGACTCCCAGACAAAGAGAAGGCTCTTTTTGGCCAATGAGGGCAAAAGAACCTGGTCAATGGAAAATTGATCTGTCTGTGATGTCTCATCAAATCCACAGTTCGTATTAAACAAGATGAAGAGAGGTCAACAGAGCTTCATTCTTCTGATGAGGAATCATGGCCCAACTTTCATTTTCTCTTCTATTCATAAAAACTTTTATTTTTTTCTTGTACCACTTTCTCCTAATTTGAAATGAAATATTCGAGTCAATCAGCAAACCAATCAGTCTGCAGGGAAATGGTGTTCTGTCCTTGTTGCAGAAATAGGTGTATTAATAATAGCAGTGGTGGCGACAGGAATTGTAGTAGTGGTAGTAGCAACATACTAACTTTGCTGGGGTGCTTACTGTATGCCAGGCACCATGTTAAACCTCTGTATTCTCACAATCATCCTATGAGATATGACATGATTAATTATCCATTTTCCAGATGAAGAACTTCAGGTATAAGAGGTGAGGTGGTTTGCCCAAGACCACAAAGCTACTGAGTGATGGAACCTGGACTTGAACCCAGGCATTCTGACTCCAGAGCCCTTGCTCTTGGGCATGATGCTATTCTGTTAATAACAGTAGCAACCACAGCTTACTTTTTCTGAGTGCTTATTGTGTGCTTGATTCTTTCTTATCTATACCTACAAGGTCAACTTACCCCTCCTGGGCAATAACAAGGGAAGTCAAGAACTCATAGTGCAGCAGCCTCATCTGTTGCCCCAGCCCCATGCCAACCCACAGGTCCACAGGATAATGAGCTCTGTTGCTCTTCAATCCAAAATCCCTTCCAGGTAACAATGTGGATTTCAGAACAAGCAGGGTGACAGGATTCATGAACACCAAATCTATTGGCACTGAG
Organism: Moschus berezovskii; assembly: GCF_049115385.1. Classification (NCBI taxonomy): domain Eukaryota; kingdom Metazoa; phylum Chordata; class Mammalia; order Artiodactyla; family Moschidae; genus Moschus; species Moschus berezovskii. The sequence continues at coordinate 35,135,875 of NC_142486.1, read as the reverse complement.
TCAGACCAGTCTTCATCCAAAACCACAGGATGCTCATTAGCATCTGTATCAACATGGTTTCATGGATATTTATCTTATTTTATGGGTTAAAATCCAATATTATCATTATTTGTTTTTGTTGCTTAAATAATTCTAACTTAGCAGTGGTTAGATGGCATCACCAACTCAATGGACATGAGTTTGAGCAAACTCCAGAAGATAGTGAAGGACAGGGAAGCCTGGTGTGCTACAGCCCATGGGGTCACAAAGAACAAGACATGGTTTAGTGACTGAACAAATGAAACAGAGCAACTAAATGCTCTACCAGGCAGACTCTTAGATCCCTTTGACAAGCCTTCATCCTTTTCTTTTCTCTTCTCTTTCTTCTTCTTCTTTGCACCTCCTTACTTTCTGGTGCTACAAGATGCTTCAGTTCAATTTTTATCATCTCTGCCCCATCTCTAGATTCAGGTATTTCCCTAAGGAAATGGATAATGGAACTTAGAAAACAATATCTGGGCATTAGCTATATTTTAATGAATTTATTTCTAGCAACAATCCCAGCTATAGTTTCCCTCTCCAATAAAATTACTGCCTAAAACATTACCCAACACTAGACCTGGGGCTAATCTTTTTATGTAAATGCATACATTGTCTCATTCAATCCTGAACAAATCCTAAAAGGTAGATCCTAGTGCACATCCCCATTTTAGCAAGGGGAAAAGCAAAGCCCAGAGGAGTTCATTACTTTGGGCACTGTCACACAGCTGGAAATTGGTGGAGTTGAGTTTGAAGCCAGGTCTGAGTCTAGACCCATCAATATTGCCCTCCGCCTGTGCCTTGAGATCTAAGAGGAGTGGGTTTGAAGTCAGACCAACCCAAGATCAAATTCTATCATTTCCTAGCAGTGCGATCCCTCTGAGTGTCCTCATGTGCAACATGGCATTAATAAACCTATTTTCACAGGTTGCTGTTAGCATTAGAGTGTACATGTATTGCATGTCTAGTACCAAGGACTTACCTTTTATGAGGCCCTGCCACTCCTGTTAGACTTAGTGGGTAAATGGATATATTCTGGGACCAATATTTTAAGTCAAATGCTGGATCCACCACATCTAGCTGCTTCTGTCTCTATGCCTCTATTTTCTCTTCTGAAAAGGGAGGCATTTTGTAAGTGGGATTGCAAGGGGCACCCAATGCAATAACATCTATAAAGCATTTACTACAGTGTCTGATTCATAAGCACTCAAGAAACATGGATTGTTACTGATATTATCATTTGATCCCCAGCATCCCAAACAGCGCCTGGCTAGATGTGCTTGGATGAATGCATTTGAATGAACGCTAGGCTCAGCAAAGGTAGCCCACCACACACTCTTTTCAATTCAGGATTAATATATGCATTCTGCCCATCTCTCTGGATGCCTCCCTGGTGGTCCATTCACCTGGTTGCTCCGTTCCTCATCTCCCTAGGAATGTGTCTCTGTGTACTACCCCCGTGAAGAGGACTCTGTTGTGATGGATGGTTCTGTTGGAACTGCAGGGCATTGACAAAAGCTAGCTTCATACATCACAGGGCCATCAGGACTGGCACTTTGATAATATATTATGTGAATACATTGTCAGAATGCTGTCACCCTGGTGACAGATTCATCAACAGACAGGTCTGTCATGAGAAGGAAGGGTAAGAGAGTGTAGGAGGAAGGGAAATCCTCTGCTTGATGAGGAGGAGGTCCTCACAATGAGATACAGAGTGTCCCAACTCATCCGGCTGATAAATGCTAAGAGTGTCCTGGGGGTGGGAAAGATGGCAGGGTACCACAGTGGATGGATGATTAGTCTGAAGACCTGGAGCCTTGGGGTCCAGTCATGATTCATCTTACAACTCCTACTAAGCCCTCATGACCTTCTCTCATCAACAAAGTGAGCATGTTACAGAGTACTGCTGGAAAGTGAGGCACAGTACTGAAGGGCTTCACAGCAATGATCTTATTGAACTGACACAATTGCCACATTCTATAGCCATCACTGGGCTTCCCTGGTGGCTCAGTGGTAAAGAATCCACCTGCAGTGCAGGAGATGTGAGAGATGTGGGTTTGATCCCTTGGTGGGGAAGATCCCCCTAGAGAAGGAAATGGCAATGGCAACCCATTCCAATATTCTTGCCTGGGAAATCCCATGGAAAGAGGAGTCTGGCAGGCTATAGCCCATGGGGTTGCAAAAGAGTTGGACACGAATTAGCGACTAAACAACAACATGCTGCTGCTGCTGCTGCTGCTAAGTCGCTTCAGTCGTGTCCGACTCTGTGTGACCCCATAGACGGAAGCCCACCAGGCTCCCCCGTCCCTGGGATTCTCCAGGCAAGAACACTGGAGTGGGTTGCCATTTCCTTCTCCAATGTGTGAAAGTGAAAAGTGAAAGTGAAGTCGCTCAGTCGTGTCCGACCCTTAGCGACCCCACGGACTGCAGCCTACCAGGCTCCTCCATCCATGGGATTTTCTAGGCAATAGTACTGGAGTGGCTTGCCATTGCCTTCTCCGAAACAACAACATAGGCATTACTAAAATTATCCTCAGTATTCATATAAGAAACTGAGGCTGGAAGAGTTTAAATAACCTACCCAAGAGCAAATATGTGGAACATATTCAAACACCAGCTGAATTCTGTAGGCTAAATCACTATGTTATTATGACCCACCCCTTACATAAATTAAGGGACTCTATGAAGGCTTGATCTCCTTATGACCAGTATACAAGTCCACCCTGCGTACTACTAACTATTGAAGCACAAAGTTCATTGGCTATACCTCAGCTTTTTAAAGATGAGCACACTCTTTAAAACCCTGAATTCTTTCCTCTTAATTTTTTTTATTTTATAGTGGAGTATAGCTGATTAACAATGTTGTGATAGTTTCAGGTATACAGCAAGGGATTGAAATTCCAAGGGACTGAAAGGGACTCAGCCATACATATACATGTATCCATTCTCCCCCCAAACTCCCCTCCCCTCCAGACTGCCACATACTGAAGAGTTCCCTGTGCTAGACAGTAGGACCTTCTTGGTTATCCATTTTAAATATAGCAGTGTGTACACGTCCATCCCAAACTTCCTAAATAGCCCTTCCTCCATCCTTCCCCTCTGGAAACCATAAGTTTGGAAAATCCTAAATTCTTAAACATTTTTTATGAAGAATTTTCCTGTAAATATGAGGAATTCCTAAGTCAACATTCTAGAATGATATTATTACAAACTTTTGGAATATCATGGTCAGCAAACTCTCCCTAGCTTTCGTGTCCTGTGTTGAATACCAATGGTGGTGTAGACGGGGCATATTATAGGACTTGAGGGAAATAAGTTTACAGTGTTCAAACTCCTCACCTCCCCTGGGATTTACACAGCCAACCAGTTTGCTCGTATCTGGAACCAGATCTGGTGTGTACATCTGCAATAGATACCAGACAATAAATGACTTAGAGCAACCTTCATGATGTAGCTACTTACACATGAGGGATAGAAGTGGCAGAAATCTGTATGACCTGAAGGAAAATCATGGAACTTGGAGTCAGAACACTTGGTTTATTGACTCGCTAACCCTGTAACTTTAGGCAAAACGTTTTTGTTTCTCATCAGTCTCTTAAGCTTTAAAAAGGAAATCTCTAAGCTGAACCATCACTGAGGTTTCCTCCCATTCTGCATCCTGTGATTCTCTGAGCATTATGCTCTACACTCAGTTCATTTGCAAATTTCAAGACTACAACATAGGCTACCAAAACACTCATGGAACGAAGTACCTAACCCATCAAGTCGCAGCCACTAGCATGCACAAAGTTAAAATGCTAACTCCATGGATTTGAATATTCACCCTGTAATGGTGAGATTTAATTTCAGCGGATAGCTTCCATCTCACATAATGGTGTATCATTGCACTATGTTTTACTTCCCTTAGCAAATAAAGTATACAGGGGAAAAAATTGAAGAGAACATACATTGTTTTATTGTCTTGTGAAATGGCTGGGTTTCAAGCCAATAGAATGCCTTAATGCTCAAGTTCTCCAGGGTGATACAAAGTGCAGTGTATCTCTGTTTGGGAAGCTAAATTTAATAAACAGAGTAATCCCCTGGCAGACCCTGGGATTTTTCTAATATCCTGATGGTGTCAAGGGAGAAGGGCTTGAAATGTGAAAAACAGCATAAGACCTTACAACCAAGACTTATAGAAACAATCGCCCTTTAATTGAGGCATCTGCTTTTTGCATGTTGTGGTGCTGAATTGGAAATCACATTAATGGTGTGTGTACTGTTCACGAGCCTTGGGGCGGGTGCTGTCCACAAGTCATGGTGCTGAATCCGAAGCCTCTAAATCTGGTGTTGCACAGCACAGTCTTATGGCACAAAGATCTCCATCTTTTCTGAGCTATAAAGGCATCTTTATCCTGTACCCCTTCAGGGTATTTTAAATATACACTGGTAATTGAGCTAGAGCGGTGGCTCTGTGGCGCTGGAGTGACTTTGAGGAGATACCCCCCGTCCAAGTGCAAAGAAGAAGCCCCAGCAAGATGGTAGGAAGAGCAAAATCGCATTTAGAATCAAACCACATACCCTCCAGAGACGCTCAGAGGGCTCAAACAAACCGTGTGCACCAGGACCCAGGGATCCCAAAGAGACTGAGCCAGAACCATGTTTGAGTGTTTCCTGAGGAGGTACGGGCCAGCAGTGGCCTGTTGCAGGGGCAGGGGCTCTGGGTGCAGCAAACCTGGGTATGGTATAAAGCCCTCTTGGAAGAGGTCACCATTAACCCCACCATTGAGCTGCCAGAACTTACACAGGACTGGGAAATAGAATCTTGGAGGGCACAAACAAAACCTTATGTGCCAGAACCCAGAAGAAAAGAGAAGTGACCCCACAAGAGACTGACCCAGACTTGCCCATAAGTGCCCAGGAGTCTCCAGCAGAGGCGTGGGTCAGCGGTGGCCTGCTGCAGGTCTGGGGACACTGAGTGTAGAAGTGCCTGCACGGGAATCTTTGAAGGAAGGCGTCGTTATCTTCATTACCTCCACCATAGTTTAAGTGAAGTGAAGTTGCTCAGTCATGTCCGACTCTTTGTGACCCCATGGACTGCAGCCTACCAGGCTTCTTAGTCCAGGGGATTTTCCAGGCAAGAGTACTGGAGTGGGTTGCCATTTCCTTCTCCAGGGGATCTTCCCGACCCAGGGATCAAACCCGGCTCTCCTGCATTGTAGGCAGACGTCTTACCCTCTGAGCCACCAGGGAAGCCCCCACCATAGTTTGGTCCCAGGTAAATAACAGGGAGGAAACACAGCCCCACCCATCAACAGAAGATTGAATTAAAGATTTACTGAGCATGCCCCCCCATCAGTAACTGGAAGACCCGGTTTCCCCCTCAGTCAGTCTCTCCCATCAGGAAGCTTCCATAAGCCTCTTATCCTTCTCCATCAGAGGGCAGACAGACTGAAAACCACAATCACAGAAAACTAACCAATCTGACCACATGGACCACAGCCTTGTCTGACTCATGAAACTATGAGCCATGCTGTGTGGGGCCACCCAAGACGGACGGGGTCATGGTGGAGAGTTCTGTCAAAACGTAGTCCACTGGAGAAGGGAATGGCAAAACACTTCAGTGTTCTTGCCTTGAGAACCCAATGAACAGTATGAAAAAGGAAAAATGATACGACACTGAAAGATGAGCTCTCCAGGTCAGTAAGTGCCCAATATGCTACTGGAGATCATTGGAGAAAATGACTTCAGAAAGAATGAAGGGATGGAGCCAAAACAAAAACACCCAGTTGTGGATGTGACTGGTGATGGAAGTAAAATCCGATGTTATAAAGATCAATATTGCATAGGAACCTGGAATGTTAGGTCCATGAATCAAGGCAAATTGGAAGTGGTCAAACAGGAGATGGCAAGAGTGAACATCGACATTTTAGGAATCAGTGAACTAAAATGGACTGGAATGGGTGAATTTAACTCAGATGACCATTATATCTAGTACTATGGGCAAGAATCCCTTAGAAGAAATGGAATAGCCATCATAGTCAACAGAAGAGTCCGAAATACAATACTTGGATGCAATCTCAAAAACGATAGAATGATCTCTGTTCATTTCCAAGGCAAACCATTCAATATCACAGTAATCCAAGTCTATGCCCCGACCAGTAATGCTGAAGAAGCTGAAGTTGAATGGTTCTATGAAGACCTACAATAACTTCTAGAGCTACCACCCCAAAAAAAAGATGCCCTTTTCATTATAGGGGACTGGAATGCAAAAGTAGGAAGTCAAGAAATACTGGAGTAACAGGCAAAATTGGCCTTGGAGTACAGAATGAAGCAGTGCAAAGGCTAGCCAAGTTTTGCAAAAAGAACACACTGGTCATAGCAAACACCCTCTTCCAACAACACAAGAGAAGACTCTACACATGGACATCAGCAGATGGTCAATACCAAAATCAGATTGATTATATTCTTTATTGATTTTATTCTTTATTGATTATATTCCAGCCAAAGATGGAGAAGCTCTATATAGTTAGCAAAATCAAGACTGGGAGCTGACTGTGGCTCAGATCATGAACTCCTTATTACCAAATTCAGATTTAAACTGAAGAAAGTAGGGAAAACCACTAGACCATTCAGGTATGACCTAAATCAAATCCCTTACAATTATACAGTGGAAGTGAGAAATAGACTCAAGGGATTATATATATCTGATGGACAAAGTGCCTGAAGAACTATGAACAGAGGTTCCTGACATTGTACAGGAGACAGGGATCAAGACCATCCCCAAGAAAAAGAAATGCAAAAAGGCAAACTGGTTGTCTAACTCCTTACAAATAGCTGTGAAAAGAAGAAAGGTGAAAGGCAAAGGAGAAAATGAAAGAAAGATATACCCATCTGAATGCAGAGTTCCAAAGAACAGCAAGGAGAGATAAGATAGCCTTCCTTAGTGATCAATGCAAAGAAATAGAGGAAAACAATAGAATAGAAAATAGAATGGGAAAGACTAGAGATCTCTTTAAGAAAATTAGAGATACCAAGGGAACATTTCATGTAAAGATGGACTCAATAAAGGACAGAAATGGTATGGACCTAACAGAAGCAGAAGATATTAAGAAGAGGTGGCAGGAATACACAAAAGAACTGTACAAAAAAGATTTTCATGACCAAGATAATCACGATGGTGTGATCACTCACCTAGAGCCAGACATCCTGGAATGTGAAGTCAAGTGGGCCTTAGGAAACATCAGTACGAACAAAGACACTGGAGGTGATTCAATTCCAGTTGAGCTATTTCAAATCCTTAAAGATAATGCTATGAAAGTGCTGCACTCAATATGCCAGAAAATTTGGAAAACTCAGCAGTGGCCACAGGACTAGAAAAGGTCAGTCTTCATTCCAATCCCAAAGAAAAGCAATGCCAAAGAATGCAAACTACCACACAATTGCACTCATCTCACACACTAGCAAAGTCATGCTCAAAATTCTCTAAACCAGGCTTCAACAATACATGAACTGTGAAATTCTAGCTGGATTTAGAAAAGGCAGAGGAACCAGAGATCAAACTGCTAACATCCGCTGGATCATCAGAAAAGCAAGAGAGTTCAGAAAAGCATCTAATTCTGCTTTATTGACTATGGCAAAGTCTTTGATTGTGTGGATCACAATAAGCTGTGGAAAATTCTTCAAGAAATGGGAGTATCAGACTACCTGACCTGCCTCTTGAGAAATCCATATGCAGGTCAGGAAGCAACAGTTAGAACTGGACATGGAACAACCGACTGGTTCCAAATAGGAAAAGAAGTACGTCAAGGCTGTATATTATCACCCTGCTTATTTAACTTATATGCAGAGTACATCATGTGAAATGCTGGGCTGGATGAAGCACAAGCTGGAATCAAGATTGCCAGGAGAAATATCAATAACCTCAGATACGCAGATGAGGCCACCTTTATGGCAGAAAGTGAAGAACTAAAGAATATGACAGCTAGCCCTAGTTTGCCAACCATGGGAATGATCATTCTTGAAAGTGGATCTCCTGGTTGAATCACCCTACTTGATGCCGCATCGAACCAGTAGGGTTGCACAATCAAGAGCAAAATAAACGATGGTTCCTGTTTTAAATCACCAAGCATCCCTTGCTTTTTGTAGTAATAACTGGAACAAACTATAAGAAAATGACAGAAGGAAACAATCTGAATATGGGTGAAGCACCTACAGTGTCATAGAGGCATCCTAAAATTTCATCAAGGATGAAAATGAAAGAGGAGAGTGAAAACATTGGCTTAAAACTCAACATTCAGAAAACTAAGATCATGGTATCTGGTCCCATCACTTCATGGCAAATAGATGGGGAAACAATGGAAACAGTGACAGACTTTATTTTGGGGGGCCCCAAAATCACTGCAGATGGTGACTGCAGCCATGAAATTAAGCTTGCTACTTAGAAGAAAAGTTATGACCAACCTAGACAGCATATTAAAAAGCAGAGCATTACTTGGCCAACAAAGGTCTGTCTAGTCAAAGCTATGGTTTTTCCAGTAACATGTGTGGATGTGAGCGCTGAAATATAAAGAAAACTGAGCACCAAAGAATTGATGCTTTTGAACTGTGGTGTTGGAGAAGACTCTTGAGAGCCCCTTGGACTGCAAAGAGATCTAACCAGTCCATCCTAAAGGGAATCAGTCCTGAATACTCATTAGAAAGACTGATGCTGAAGCTGAAACTCCAATACTTTGGCCACCTGATGCGAAGAGCTGACTCATTGGAAAAGACCCTGATGCTGGGAAAGATTGAAGGTGGGAGTAGAAGGGGATGACAGAGGAGAAGGGGATGACAGAGGAGGAGAAGGGGATGACAGAGGATGAGATGGTTGGATGGCATTACCAACTCAATGGACATGAGTTTGAGTGAACTCCGGGAGTTTGTGATGGACAGGGAGGCCTGGCGTGCTGCAGTCCATGGGGTCACAAAGAGTCAGACATGACTGAGCGACTGAACTGAAATCAACGTTTCTTCTAAAACATCTGATCAGATTACAACAGCAACAATAATGATCATTTCATCATCATCTTGCATTGTGTTGTATACGAAACTCACACTTTTTATTATATGTTGATCCTCTGCAGTAACTGTCCCTGGGACTGTCTGTCCTAGGTCAAGTTCCCTAGGAACACAGCCTGCATTGGAGGGGGGGAGGGTGATCTTTATGCAAATGATTTATTAATGGAGTCTTCAGAAGGGGGAGAGATGGAAGGCAGGGAAAAAAACATAGCCAAGGACAAAGAGACCAGATTCAATGTGATCCCATGGGAAACTCTGCAGCACAGTGGCACCACTGAGGTGATGCCACCTTGAAACAAGGGACGAGCCTTTTAATACCACTGTGTAAGTCAGCTGCCGGCTGTGAACTTCCAAGAGGAAAGGATACTTCCCAGGTGAGGTGACTCCCATCTGGCCCCAGGCAATTCTCCATACAAGGTCAATGAGCACCACTCATAGGATCTAGGAGATGGGGCACACCAGCATGGTAAAGAGAATCCGAACCTAACCCCAACAGCCTCTTCGACACTGTAAGTGCTTCACCCAGATTCAGATTGATTCCTTCCACCATTTTCTCATAGTCGATTCCAGTTACTACTGCAAAAGCAAGTCACTCCCAAACCTTGGTGATTTCAAACAGGAACCATCGTTTATCTTGCTCCTGATTGTGCAACCTTCCTGGTTCGATGCAGCATCAAGTGGGGTGATTCAACCAGGAGATCCACTTTCAAGGATGATCTCTCTCATAGTTAGCAAACTAGGGCTGGCTGTCAGTAGGAACTTCACCACAGCAGAGGGCTAGAGTTCTTGATTTCCATTTCTATGGGTCTTCACGTGGCCTGAGCTGCTTTAAAGCACTGTATCTGGGTTCTGTGGGCAAGTGTCTCAAAAGAGAACTGCAGAATATGACCAAGCCTCTCGAGTTACATAGCGTTGCTTCTGATGTTGTCTAGTCATCACGGCAGTCACCTATACCCAATAGACTATCTGTAGCTCTTGGAAAATGAAACTGTTAGTCACTCAGTCATGTCTGACTCTGTGTGACCCCATGGACTGTAGCCCACTAGGCTGCTCTGTCTGTGGGAATCTCCAGGCAAGAAGACTGGAGTGGGTTGCCATGCCCTTCTCCAGGGGATCTTCCTGACCTATGGATCATACTGGGGTCTCCCTCATTGCAGGGAGATTCTTTACAATCTGAGCCACCAGGGAAGCCCCAAGGGAAGTAGTAAAATCCTTGAAAAGTTTAAGAAATGGGAAATACACCATTTGGGGAAATATAGTTTTGCAACATAAATCCCCTCACCAATTTCTGTGTGGTTTTTTGGTTTGTTTGATTTTTTTTTTTCCGCGTGGCATGTGGGATCTTAGTTCCCCAACCAGGGATGAAATCCATGCCCCCTATAGTGGAAGTCTGGAGTCTTAACCACTGGACCCACCAGCAAAGTCCCTATGTGTTTTTCTTTTAATGACTGATCCTGATAACTCTTTTTGGAGAACTGTAGAGAAACCAAGAAGTGTCCAGGAATGTAGCCCACCTAGGGGTAGCCCCAGCCGATGACTGATGACGGAAGTATGAAAAGCTCCTTGTTGCACGTGGAGGCAAACTCAGAGATGCAATATACATTCCAGAGCGTCTCTGCAGGATTGCTGCCGCTGCTCAGTGTCTTCAGTCGTATCTGACTCTTCGCAACCCCGTGGACTGTACCCCGCCAGACTCCTCTGTCCATGGGAATGCTCCAGGCCAGAATACTGGAGTGGGTTGCCATTTCCTCCTCCAGGGAATCTTCTCGACCCAGGGATCGAACCCTCACCTCTTGCATCTCCTGCATTGCAGGTGGATCCTTTACCCCCTGAGTCACCAAGGCGGAAATCACACCCTTATTTGACTTCTTTCCCACCTTACCCTGCTGCCCCTACTTCTCTAGCCAGGACTTTTCTTTTTTTTTTTTTTACTTTCAAATATTGTATAGGTTTTGCCATACATTGACATGAATCTGCCCCGGGTGTACATGTGTTCCCCATCCTGAAGCCCCCTTCCCACCTCCCTCCCCACCTCCCTCCCCATCCCAGCCCTCTGGGTCATCCCAGTGCACCAGCCCCTAGTATCCTGTATCATGCATTGAACCTGGACTGGCGATTTGTTTCACATGTGATAATACACATGTTTCAATGCCATTCTCCCTAATCATCCCACCCACCCCCTCTCCCACAGAGTCCAAAAGACTGGTCTATACACCTGTGTCTCTTTTGCTGTCTTGCATAAAGTATTCGGAGAAGGCAAAGGCACCCCACTCCAGTACTCTTGCCTGGAAAATCCCATGGGCAGAGGAGCCTGGTAGGCTGCAGTCCATGGGGTCCTGAAGAGTCGGACACGACTGAGTGACTTCACTTTCACTTTTCACTTTCATGCATTGGAGAAGGAAATGGCAACCCACTCAGGCGTTCTTGCCTGGAGAATCCCAGGGATGGGGGAGCCTGCTGGGCTGCCGTCTGTGGGGTCGCACAGAGTTGGACACGACTGAAGCGACTTAGCAGGAGCAGCATACAGGGTTATCGTTACCATCTTTCTAAATTCCATATATATGCGTTAGTATACTGTATTGGTGTTTTTCTTTCTGACTTACTTCACTCTGTATAATAGGCTTCAGTTTCATCCATCTCATTAGAACTGATTCAAATGTAGTCTTTTCAATTGCTGAGTAATATTCCATTGCATATATGTACCACAACTTTTTTATCCATTCGTCTGCTGATGGACATCTAGGTTGCTTCCATGTCCTGGCTATTATAAACAGTGCTGTGATGAACATTGGGGTACACGTGTCTCTTGCAATTCTGGTTTCCTCAGTGTGTATGCTCAGCAGTGGGATTGCTGGGTCATATGGCAGTTCTCACATCCATCCATGACCACTGGAAAAACCATAGCCTTAACTAGACGGACCTTTGTTGGCAAAGTGGTGCTGGAGAAGACTCTTGAGAGTCCCTTGGACTGCAAGGAGGTCCAACCAGTCCATTCTAAAGGAGATCAATCCTGGGTGTTCATTGAAAGGACTGTTGCTAAACCTGAAGCTCCAATACTTTGGCCACCTCATGCAATGAGTTGACTCACTGGAAAAGACTCTGATGCTGGGAAGGATTGGGGGCGGGAGGAGAAGGGGACGACAGAGAATGAGATGGCTGGATGGCATCACCGACTCGATGGACTTGAGTTTGAGTGAACTCCGGGAGTTGGTGATGGACAGGGAGGCCTGGCGTGCTGTGATTCATGGGGTCGCAGAGAGTTGGACACGACTGAGTGACTGAATTGAACTGAACTGAACTGATGGCAGTTCTATTTCCAGTTTTTTAAGGAATCTCCACACTCTTCTCCATAGTGGCTGCACTAGTTTGCATTCCCACCAACAGTGTAAGAGTGCTCTCTTTTCTCACACCCTCTCCAGCATTTATTGCTTGTAGACTTTTGGATAGCAGCCATTCTGACCGGTGTGAGATGGTACCTCATTGTGCTTTTATTTGCATTTCTCTATATTGTCACCCTGCTTATTTAACTTATATGCAGAGTACATCATGAGGAATGCTGGGTTGGAAGAAGCACAAGCTGGAATCAAGATTGCTGGGAGAAGTATCAATAACCTCAGATATGCAGATGACACCACCCTTATGGCAGAAAGTGAAGAGGAACTCAAAAGCCTCTTGATGAAAGTGAAAGAGGAGAGTGAAAAGGTTGGCTTGAAGCTCAACATTCAGAAAACTAAGATCATGGCATCTGGTCCCATCACTTCATGGGAAATAGATGGGGAAACAGTGGAAACAGTGTCAGACTTTATTTTTGGGGGCTCCAAAATCACTGCGGATGCTGATTGCAGCCATAAAATTAAAAGACACTTACTCCTTGGAAGGAAAGTTATGACCAACCTTGATAGCATATTAAAAAGCAGAGACATTACTTTGCCAACCAAGGTCCATCTAGTTAAGGCTGTGGTTTTTCCAGTGGTCATGTATGGATGTTAGAGTTGGACTGTGAAGAAAGCTGAGTACCAAAGAATCGATGCTTTTGAACTGTGGTGTTGGAGAAGACTCTTGAGGGTCCCTTGGACTGTAAGGAGATCCAACCAGTCCATTCTAAAGGAGATCGATCCTGGGTGTTCATTGGAAGGACTGATGCTAAAGCTGAAACTGCAATACTTTGGCCACCTCATGCGAAGAGTTGACTCACTGGAAAAGACTCTGATGCTGGGAAGGATTGGGGGTGGGAAGAGAAGGGGACAACAGAGAATGAGATGGCTGGATGGCATCACCGACTTGATGGACATGAGTTTGAGTGACCTCCGGGAGTTGGTGATGGACAGGGAGGCCTGGCGTGCTGTGATTCACGGGGTCGCAAAGAGTCGGACACGACTGAGAGACTGAACTGAACTGAACTGAATAATGAGTGATGTTGAGCATCTTTTCATGTGTTTGTTAGCCACCTGTATGTCTTCTTTGGAGAAATGTCTGTTTAGGACTATTTCTTTAATCATTTGCAGATAAATCCTTATCTTAGAATCCACTTCTCAGGACCCTCACCTAAGACACTCTCTCTCTTTGGAAGTCATAATACTTGTTCACAATGTCACTTATCTAATATTTAGATAAGTATCACTTTGTAATGTCCTGTTTCATATTGTTTCGCAAATTTTGATATCATCATTTATCTTGATGCTTGATTTCCCAAGCACTGGATGGAGCTGTAACTGATTTATCTCCATTTCCTCCCATTTCTGAAAAGTCATGTAGGAAAAGGATATATCCTGTTGAAGAGTTTGCATGGTGCCAGTCACTGTGAACTTCTCTGTGGTCATTATCCTACTCATTCTAAAAGCAACCCTTATGAAGAAGGTATTCTTGGATCATGTTCTTTTTATAAACAAACATTATGATATCCAGAGATAGAGAAATTGCGCTATACCAACTGCAGTAGGAGCCACGAACAGGATATTCTTTGTGAGAGCAGAAAGAATGGCGTCCCCCTAGAGTTGTTCTTGTTTTTCAGTCACTCGGTCATGTCCAACCCTTTGTAACCCCATGGACTGCAGCACACCAGGCTTCCCTGTCCTTCACTATCTCCCAAAGTTTGCTCACACTCATGTCCGTTGAGTCAATGATGCCATCCAACCATCTCATCCCCTGGTGCCCCCTAGAGTTGAGCAATATACAAATCTTTGGAGGGAAAGAAGCTTCTCTGAGATTTATCAACTGGGAAGTAACAGAGCATGGATTTGACTGTCTGCTTCCTTGCCTTTACACTCAGCCAAGATGCCTTCTGGCAGTTAAGATCTGTGGATTATTTTTAATCTCTTTCTTTTGCCCCAAGTCACATTTTTAAGATGGCATGGTGAGGAAAATATTTTTTTTATAATTTTTGATTTGGCTGCATCATGCAGGATATTAGTTTCCAGACCAGGAATGGAGCCCACACCCCCTCCCCGCAACTTGCAGTGGAAGCATGAAGTCTTAACCACTGGACTACTTGCAAAGTCCCAAAAATATTTTTACTAATAGTCAAATAGATTTGTCATCATGTGAAAGTAGTCTGCTCTATTCTGTAGTCAGTGTCTATGGCAGGGGAGGGACTTCCCTGGTGGTCCAGTGGTTAAGACTCTGCGCTTTCACGGCAGGGGGCACAGATTCAATCCGTGGTTGGGGAACAATTATCCCATATGCTGTGGGGCCAAATAATAAAGGACAGAAAACTCAGGTCTAATAGAACTTTTAAAAAAAAGTCTATAGCTGGGAAAGGGCATGGGGTAGGGGCAGTTTCCTCATAAGTCCCAATGACCTAAGAAAAGGTACTTTCCAATGAAAGTTGAGCAGGAAGTTACCAGAAAAAGGATCTGGCCCTGGTGAACCGAAGAAAATACAAACTGTCTGGCAAGTGAAGCCACGTTTTTCTCTTCTGATTTTCTAGCTGGCTGCCTCACTCACTGCCTTTCCTGCAATCAGCACCTCCACAACTGTGATTGTTGGGGGCGAGGGGGGTGACATGCTCTAGCCTGATGCCTCATCTCAAGCATCAGCCTCCCAATCTGAAAAATTGAAGTTTCAGCTCCAGAAATTGCTGTTTTCAGAAGTGACGTGGTAGGAGCACAATGCTCTTGACCGAGAAAAGAACCCCATAGGAATCTCCCAGGGTAACTGCCAGGCCTTTCCAAGTTATAAAGAGCCTGGGTATTGAAAAAAGACAGACCCAGGTTTGATTCCTGGTTACAGTGACCTACTGCCGTGTCGCTGAAACCTTGGAAGCCTCAGTTTCCTCATCTGTAAGATGGGGAATTTATGCTATATAGGTAAATGGAAGAACGGACACCAATCAATTCAGTATTTGGAGCGTATTGAGTTATTACTGTTTTTGTTAATCATCTTTCTTATTAGTCATAGGGCCATCCTAGATTCAAAATCATCGGCTGCACTTTTACTGAAATGAAAAGTCCAAATTAATTTTATTTTCCTTTAAACCCTTGGGCCTGGCTATAATTTTCCTTGACCCTAAGAACCTCGCATCTTACAGTTCTCCTCCCGTCTCCAATAAACACACACACACACACACTAACTTGTAGGCATCATTAAATTATATTATCCAAGCCAGTAGCTAGTGGTTGTCGTTCAGTCACTCAGTTGTGTCTGACTCTTTGCAACCCCACGGACTGCCGCACGCCAGGCTTCCCTGTTCCTTCACTATCTCCTGGAGTTTGCTCACACTCATGTCCATTGTCCAGAAATTTTTCTAGGTATTAACAGCAGCCAGTTAGTGGAAGGGCTGAAGTTAAAACTGCAAGCAAACGGTCACCTAAAAGGCAGCTCATGATTCCTTTTTGAAATGATGGCCATGTGTCACATCGCTGTGATATTTTACCATTTAGCATATGCCTTTGACATTCATCATAGCACATGACCCTCTCAACACCTATGCGGTGGATACAATTACTAGGCAAAATGACTTGCCCAGAGTCACACCGCCGGCCAGGAAGTGGGAGAACTGAGGCTCAGACCTAATTGCACTGCCTCCAAACCTGGTGCCCTTTTCACTCTACCTTTTTGCCTCCTAGCATTGTCAGAGCTTTTCACAGCAGACATTTCCTCCGTGGCTGGCTGATTCTAGGGCAGATCAGCAATAACCCAGCAGGTCCCGCCAGGCCTTGCTGAGTTTAAGATGTCGAAGCAGAAAGAGTTTGGGGGAGAGAGGCAAGTCTTCTCCCCACCACCACTCCAGGAGCCTGACACACATCCCCGTGCTCACAGATGTCACCATTAATGTCCTTTTCCCCAGAAGATTCAGGCAGGGGAGCTGCGTAAATCCATCATTGCCCCAAACATAATGTTGATGAATGATCTCATTAACCCAGCAGCCTGTCCCACGTCAACAACGGCCCTGAGTCTTGGTGTGAAACCTGGCTCAGCACCTTCATCCTCCTCTCCCTTCCCTAATGATACTCCCACCCGCCACTGCCGAGTCCCCCAGCCCCACACACCAGACTATGAAGCCCCATGCAGTCACTACCCTCCCCATACACAAGCCTCAGAGTTGGTTAATATCAGCTTCAGTCATATAGATAAAGACACTGAGAAACGCAGGGGTTAGAAGATTAATTCAAGCTCCAAGGGACTTCAGCTCATATCTGGCTGACCCCAAAGCCTTGTTCTTGTCTCAACACAGTACCAACTTTTCTAGACATCTTAGCAGCTTGCAGAGCCTTATGAAAATTTTTATCCACTTTTAATTGAAGGACAATTGCTTAACAATATTGGCTTCATTTCTACCATACATCAACATGAATTAGCCATAGATGTACTTATGCCCGGGAGCCTGGCGGGCTACAGTCCATGGGGTTGCAAAGAGTCGGACATGACTGAAATAACTTAGCATGCACACACTTCCAAATGCCCTCTCCGTCTTGAACATCCCTCCCACTTAGAACTCTTTCCCCACCTCTCTAGGTTGTTACAGAGCCCCAGTTTGATTTCCCTGGGTCATACAGCAAATTTCCATTGGCTGTCTAATTTACATATAGTAGTGTATGTCTGAGCGACTGAACTGAACTGAACTGAACTGAGTGTATGTAGTTGCCCAACCAATCCTATGAGTAGACTTTCTCACAACCAAACTTGGTAAGAAACTTGACAAACTGGTTTAAAATTTGTGTGTAAGAATGAAACTTCCAAAATAGCAAAGGACATTTGGGAAGTTAAAAAGAAGAAGGAAGAGAGGATGACTCACCCAACCTGTTATTATGATATCTTCCAAAAGCATAGTAATGAAAGCAAGATGGTACTGGCAGGGAAAAAAAAAAAAAAATATATATATATATATAGGCCAATGGGATAGGGTATATAGTATAAGACAGAGAGGTAAAGAGAAAGAGAAATCTGACATATAATAGAGGTAGAGGGACTTCCCTGGGGATCCAGTGGTTAGGACTCCATGCTCCCTGTGCCATGGGTTCAATTCCTGGTGGAGGAACTAGATCCCACATGCCACAATTAATAAGAGTTCACGTGCCGCACTAAAGATGGAAGATCCCATGGGGCACAAGTAAGATCAGGCACAGCCAAACAAATAAATATTTTTTAAAAAAAGAAGAAGTAGAATCACAAATCTGTGGGGGGAAATAATGGATTGTTTTATAAGTGTTTAGCATATTTGGCAATTATTACATGTATCATAAATGTATTTATAGAGAAGACAGAATCTCTGCCACACACCATGCATGAAAACAAGCTCCAAATACATTAAAGGTAAGTCTTTCCCATTCAAACAAAAGGAAAATGTAAATACTTTTGTGACCTCAGGCTATAGAGCGATTTCTTAGATGAGTTCTCAAATGCACAAACTTCAGGTGGAGGTATTTTTTTTTTCACTCTATGACAAATTTAAGACATGTTTTCAATGAAGAGCATCACTCATGGCCGGCAGACTGGACGCAGGTATTTGCAATATCACAGAAGGAGAAAAGAAATTGACAAGAAAGCGTAGGATGGAGGGCCCCAACTTCTGGTATTTAGGGGAATAAAAGTGAAAGCAACAATAAGATGGCATTTAAAAATTTTTAATAGCTATTTATTTATTTGGCTGCACTGGGTTTTAATTGCAGCATGCAGGATCTTTAGTTGCAGCATGTGGGATCTAGTTCCCTGAACAGGGCTTGAACCTGAGCCCCCTGCACTGGAAATGTGGAGTCTTAGCCACTGGACCACCAGGGAAGTCGTGAGATGGTACTTTATACCCTTCAGGTGAGCAAAAGTTTTACCTAGGAAGGGTATGTTATATGAGGACATGATGAATCTGTCTGTGTCAGGAATGGCAGTATGAATTCTTACAGTCCCTCAAACTGGAAGAATTAGAACAACTCAGCTTTAAAGCCTATGATCCAGGAAACTAGCTGTTGTATACATCATCTGGAGAAATCCTCACAAAGGTCCGTAAAGAAACACATAGGAAGACAATCAGTCCAGCTTTGCTTATGGAAGAAACCTGGATGTTCATCACCAGGGGACTAGATCAATTTTGTATGAGAGACTGTGAAACACCAGGGAGCATTCAGGAGTATGACCTAGGTTTACATATGGTAGCAAGGACAGATTCCAAACTACAACACCGAGCCAATCAGAAAACGAGGACTAAAACACAATGCCGTATATGCAAATTTCAAATACAGTTGCCCAAAGCAAAATCCGATGATGCCCACATATCTAAATAAATACAGGAATAGTAGAGTGGGAAGTCATACAATTAGTACACACAGTGCCTATGAATCATGGGAAGGAGAGGAGGGTGGAGATGACACACAAAGGGAAGAATAGCAAAATAATCATGTTTGGCTCTTTTTGGCCCCATGGACTGTAGCCCACCAGGCTCATATGTCCAAGGAATTCTCCAGGCAAGAACACTGGGGTGGGTTGCCATTCCCTTCTCCAGAGGATCTTCCCAACCCAGGGACTGAACCCAGGACTCTGGCATTGCAGGCAGATTCTTTACTGTCTGAGCCACCAGGGAAACCCAAAAATAAAATAGGGTCAGTGCAAATCTGATTATAAGTAGTGTCATAGATTGTAAAGGCTCCAGTTCATTGAAGTAATGAATCAAGTGATAAAAAGGAGGAAGCAGAGGATTGCAGGGGAGACAGGAAACAAGAATATTAGATCCTCACGCTCACAGCCTGCTCACTCAAGTTCACTTATTTGCAAGCCCACAGATAATGAGCCCACCAGGCTCCTCTGTCCATGACATTTTTCAGGCTAGAATACGACACTGGGTTGCCATTTCCTCCCCCAGGGGACCTTCCCAAACCAGGATCAATCAAACCTACATCTCAGGAGTCTTCTGCATTGGCAGGAGGATTCTTTACCACTGAGTCACCTGGGAAGCCCATTAGATCCTCAACCTCCTGTAAAAAAAGAAAAGAAAGTGAAAATTGGAAAGCTTGGGGATTGAAATAAAAAAAGAAATAAGGCAAAGAAGAATTGTTTTTAGGGCAGTTTTAGAAGAGTGTCAGAGAGAATCATACGGAGGCTTGAGAGTTTATCACTCAAGCTGTACACAACAGGAAGAGCACACGGTGACTGTGGGCCGGGTCAGCACCGAGGGACCTGCTGGTCTCCGGCTGGAATTACTCCGAGCAAAGCCACTGATAGAAAAACCAGTGTCCTGGGAAGAAGATTAAAGAAAGCTGCTGGTGCCCACAGAGCTTTCTCCTTCGATTAAGTCAGGTCCATCCATAACTTGAAGCCCAGTCACCTCAAGTTTTTCCTGTAAGATGGACTTGGAACTCAAATGACCTTGGTTTGCCTCCATCACTTCTCGGTCCTGTCATCTTGGGCCAGCTCTCAGCCTCTCTGAGCAGACTGCAGAAAATCACAGCTGCTACTCCCTAGAGTTATGATGCTTAAATGAGATGATACATGCAAACATACATAGTGCTTGACGTGCAGAAAATGTTTGTTGAAAAAATAAGGGTAGGGCGATGGTGGAGGTGAAGGAGGTTGCAATGTGCAATTGTTATATTTGTTGTTTTAATCACAGCCCAGTTGTTCAATACTCCTAGAAACCCCCTACAATGGGTAGGAGGCATCCTGGATCCACAAATTTTCTGGCAGGTCTTGAATAATTCCCATTACATTCTTGGGGCTTAGCCTCCTCCATGGCCAATGGACTGGCTCATTCTTTCCTGCAGCCTTGCTGGGCAACCCTCAGAGTCCTGGCCGACAGGTCAGAAGGCAGACCACGGAGCAGCCACCTTTTCAGGGTGAAGACCATGAGGTTAGGATTTCTGCTGTTATACTAAGTCAAGTGAAATGATGATAAAAATGGCATTTGCAGATGAAGATCACTTCACACTGCAGAGAACCTGACTACACAAAGGCACTATTATTATTATTTTATTAGGATGAATCCATTTTACAGATAAAAAACTAAGGATGGGGGTTGTCGGTGGGAGCTTGTCCAAAGTCACTAGTGAGCAATGTAAGAGCTGAGATGGAAAGCTGGCCCTCCAGATATTTGAAGCTCTGGTCTTGTGTGCTGAATGATGTTCCTGCTGCAAAATAAAAGGGCACTGGAAGCTGAGTCTGAAGATGCAAGTGAGCACAGGCAGGTGTCTGAAAGGCTAGGATCGGAAGGCATGCTAGGCAGGTGTTCTAAGCATTATATATAAAATAGATAAACAACGAGGACCTACTGTACAGCACAGGGAACTATATTCAATAACTTGTAAAGACCTATAATTGAGAAGCATCTGAAAAGGACTACCTATATATATATATGTAGTTTAATATATGTATAGATATAGTTGAATCTCTTTGCTATATACCTGAAACTAACACAACATTGTAAGTCAGCTACACTTCAGTAATTATTATAACTATATTATCCTAATATAACATGCATAGCATAATAATCATAATATCAGGGGCTAACTTTCACCCACCATTCATTACACACCTGGAGCTGACTTCAGGGCTTTCCATTATCCTACTCATTTCGACCTTTGATGCCAAGAGACAGATATTTTGGTGTCTCCATTTTACAGATCAGAAAACTGGGGTTTGGAAAGGGGTAACTGACCCAACATGAGGCAGCCTTTAAGGGGTGGTGATCCCAGCTGGCTGAATCTGGTGCTTTTACCCAATATGCCATACTGAACAGTCATGACAGCCGATAAAGGATGTGAAGAATACCCAAAATGGCCATCAGGAATGCCTCTGAGTTACAAAGAGTGTCCAGAAGAGAGAAGAAAAGAATTTACAGGAGCCAGGAGAGCAATTCTTTTACTGTGAAGTTTTTACCAAGGTTAAGATTCTGTGTACTGGGCCTTCTGGGAAGAGGCGTGATGGTGTGTGTTGGGGGTGGTGAGGCTGTGTGCGAGGGGCATGTCGGTGTGTAGGAAGAGGGAAATGTGGAGGAGAGACAAAGGCGGGGTGAGAAAGCTTTGAGAGAAGTGAGTGTGTAATGTGAGTGAACAGTAAATGTGTGTTTGTGGTGGGTTGTATGAGCATGCAAACAGCCATGGTAAGTGTGAGTGTGTCAGGGGATAGATGAGGCAGGTGACCGTGTGAATAAGAAAGGTACGTTCGTGATGGAGTTGGGTGGGAGAATGTAGGTGCAGGCAGAGCATGAGTGTCTACCTTTGCACAGTGTGTGTATACTGCAAGGAGATTAAACCAGTCAGTCTTAAAGGAAATCAATCCTGAATATTCATTGGAAGGACTGATGCTGAAGCTGAAGCTCCAATACTTTGGCCAACTGATGCGAAGAACTGACTCATTGGAAAAGACCCTGATGCTGGGAAAGATTGAGGGCAGGAGGAGAAGGGGATGACAGAGGATGAGATGGCTGGATGGCATCACTGACTCAATGGACATGAGTTTGAGCAAACTTCGGGAGATAGTGAAGGACAGGGAAGCCTGGCGAGGTGCAGACCATGGGGTCACAAAGAGTCAGACACGACTTAGCTACGAAACAATGACTGCCACTGCTTGTGTCTACAAGTCCCCTTCTCCATCTCTGCCTCAAGAATCCCCCTCCCCCGGAGCTCAGAATCACCTGACCCATGTAACTTCGCTGATCACCCAGGACAGATGCGATTCCTCCATCCTCCGCACCTCCAGAGCGCTGTGTCACTGTGTTGCACCTAATCCCTAGCCTGCTCATTTGTAATTGACAGACGTCTCTCCATCACTAACCCATGCTCTCTGCCAACGCACAGACAGTGTCGTGTTCATTTCTGCGTCTATAAAACCTAGCCCAGGGCCAGACGCACAGGAGATCCTTGAAATGCTGATGTTTAGATGCAAAACACTGTCATTGGTGCTTTGAATTCTAGGCTCCTAATCATGAAACAAACAGCCAGGCCATTATTCTGAGATATATCGTATGAAAGGATGGTAGAGGAGCAGCGATGGGATAGGGGAGGACAGAGAGACTCTGAGGGTATTTTTCCTTCCCAAATCCCCTGCACTAGTGGCAGAGAGCTTCCAAAACCATCTGATCAGCAACAGAGCTGACCTAATACTACAAGACGACTCCCCTTTGAAGAGAAAGAATGGCTTTTACTTACTCTTATGAAGACCTTGTAACACAGACACAGTTTATAGAAACTCTTCCTGGCCTGCCTCAGGGTATTGTGGAGATATATTAAATAATAGAGGAGGTAAGTTTTAATGACCCACCCTTGCAGTTGTCAGCCTGTGAGCTTCCTCCCCTCTGCTGGGTGTTATCTTTATGAATATAACACGCTACTCGAGATGAGCTCTTTATAGATTCTAGGTCATGGCCAAAACCCAAGTAACATGCTTCATTGTTGTTCATTTGCTAAGTTGTGTTTGACTGTTTGCAACCCCATGGACTGCAACACACCAGGCTTCCCAGTCCTTCACCATCTCCTGGAATTTGCTCAAACTTACATCCATTGAGTCGATGATGCTGTCTAACCATCTCATCCTCTGTCATCCCCTTCTCCTCCTGCCTTCAGTCTTTCCCAGCATCGGGGTCTTTTCCAGTGAGTCGGCTCTTCACATCAGGTGGCCAAAGTATTGGAGCTTCAGCTTCAGCATCAGTTCTTTCAAGGAATATTCAGGGTTGACTTTCTTCAGGATTGATTGATTGATCTATCAATGTCAAAACACGCTTTGAGATTATTTCAATTGCATGTAAAGAGAAATGCTTTGATATTTATCAACTTTCTTTAGAAGAGGAATTTTTGCTGTTCAACTTGATGACTTTTGCCTTCTGGGGAAAAAAATATTCTGGAGAATCTGCTGGAGCAGAAGAGGAGGGTGATGTGCTGAACTCTTGTGCCCTGGGCACTGGGAGGCTGCCCGGAATGGACCACTGCAGGGGGATCCCTGGCTCCTGGGTGAGTCAGTCAATGGCCCTCCTCCCGGGGTCTCTCTATGGAAAAAATCACACTGGACTGATTCTGTCCTTGGACCGAAAATCACTATTCTTCTCAAAACAGCCGCTTTTACATGATGTTTTACAGGGTTCCAGCAACTGCTCCCTTCCCTTGCCTTCCAGGTTTAGGAGTGGTAACCATTCTATTGGACTTCCCAGGTGGCTCAGTGGTAAAGAATCTGCCTGCCAGTGCAGGAGATGCTGGTTCAATCCCTGGGCTGGGAAGATACCCTGGAGTAGGAAATGCAACCCATTCCAGTATTCTTGCCTGGAGAATTCCATGGACAGAGGAGCCTGGCGGACTACAGTCCATGGGGTCACAAAGAGTCAGACACAATTTAGTGACCAAACAGCAACAAGCATCTTACTGTTCCTAGCCCTGGGCTACTGAACCATCCCTGTGGTTCCCTAAACCTCACTGTCACTTATAGAAGCGTTCCCTAGCGTCTGTACCTATAGTCGATTCATGTTGATGTATGGCAGAGACCATTACAATATTATTAATTATCTTCCAAATAAAATAAATAAATAGAAGAGGTCCCTTAACTAAGTCTCCTGGGACATCCCCAGGATGTCCCCAACTTGTGTGTGTCACCTGTTTTGTCTTAGGTCCCTGACCGACAGAGTATGAATGCAAACGCCAGGTGAAGCTTTGAAACCTGGCTCCCCAAAACCATACAATTTGGAGCAAGGCATTTCACGCCTGATGCCTCAATGTCCTCAACTGTAAAACAGGAATAAAATAATACCATGATGAAAACCTATCTGCGCATCAGACGAGTCCATGTAAGGAAGGTACCCAGGAAACTCCTGGTCCTACAAAAGGAACTCAAGTCCAAGGTCCCTCCTTTTCATCCCACTTTCCCTGCTCCGCTATTTCCCCTTGTCTTGTAACAATGGGAGGCTTGGGATGATTTAGATCCTCTTGTCCATTGCATAAGTCAGAAACAAGTAACAAAACCAAGTGATAAATTTACCTGGGCCGCCGACAGCAGCCTTTTTGTGCTTGTCAATAAAATGTTTAAAATAGGACTTGATTTGCTTTTGCTTTAAAGAAGGTTATTAACTGGCTTAGATCTACCCAAGCAATAGAGATGTGTGTTGTTCCCATTACTCACCAGGTTTTTAATCAGCATGCAGGGCTCCGCCAGCCGCTGTAGTGGGGACTGAAATGGTGCAGGGAGCGGTCTGGGTGACCGGAGGAGACCAGGGCTCCTTGCTGAAGACATTGATAAATGGGAGGACTCAGCTCCAGCCCCAGTTCCTCCACAGATGGTTTGCTCATTTTAATTGCTGCCAGCCCCTAATCCTCCTCGCATTCCAACATTTCCAGTCTGCAAACAGAGAGTAGGAACTCAGGACAATGGGCAGTGCCAATGCATCAAGGGCCATGAAGAATTCCCGTTTGCCCATAAAGGCACCAAAAATGTGTTCTGTTACACCAAACCTGGAGAACTACCACTCAGGTTCTTTCCTCTTAATTCTATTTCCCAGCAACTTTTTTTTTCTTTTATGTCCTGGGTTTTCATTGCTCTGCAGGCTTTTCTCTAGTTGTGGTGAGCAGGGGCTATTCTCTAGTTGTGCTACAAGGGCTTCGCATTGAGGTGACTTCTTCCCCTGTTGCTCTAGGCGCATGGGCTTCAGTATTTGCAGCACGTGGTCTCAGTAGTTGCGGCTCCTGGGCTCCAGAGCACAGACTCAATATTTGTGGTGCTCGGGCTTAGCTGCTCTGCCGCACATGGGGTCTTCCCAGATCAGGGATCGAACCTGTGTCTCTTGCATTGGCAGGGTGGATTCTTTACCACTGAGCCACCAGGGAAGCTTCCAAGAAACTTTTTTTGAAAGGAAAATATAAGCAGACCTTGAAGATTTTTGAGGGTTCAGTTCCAGACCACCCCAAAAGAGCAGATACTGCAAGAAAGCAAGACACATGAAATTTTGGTTTTCCAGAGCATTTAAAAGGGAGGGGAGTTCAGGATGGGGAACACATGTACACCCATGGCGGATTCATGGCAATGTATGGCAAAACCAACACAATATTGTAAAGTAAAATAAATAAATAAACTGAAAATAAAGTGATGCTTACACTATCCTGTAGTCCGTTAAGTGTGCCAAGGCTTTATGTCTAAAAATAAGAATATATTAGATGGGGAAACAGTGGAAACAGTGTTAGACTTTATTTTGGGGGGCTCCAAAATCACTGCGGATTTGATTGCAGCCATGAAATTAAAAGACGCTTACTCCTTGGAAGGAAAGCTATGACCAACCTAGATAGCATATTAAAAAGCAGAGACATTACTTTGCCAACCAAGGTCCATCTAGTCAAGGCAATGGTTTTTCCAGTGGTCATGTATGGATGTGAGAGTTGGACTGTGAAGAAAGCTTATCACCCAAGAATTGATGCTTTTGAACTGTGGTGCTGGAGAAGACTCTTGAGAGTCCCTTGGACAGCAAGGAGATCCAACCAGTCCATTCTAAAGGAGATCAGTACTGGGTGTTCATTGGAAGGACTGAAACTCCAATACTTTGGCCACCTCAAGCGAAGAGTTGACTCACTGGAAAAGACTCTGATGCTGGGAGGGATTGGGGCGGGAGGAGAAGGGTACGTCAGAGAATGAGATGGCTGGATGGCATCACCGACTCGATGGACATGAGTTTGAGTGAACTCTGGGAGTTGGTGATAGACAGTGAGGCCTGGTGTGCTGTGATTCATGGGGTCACAAAGAGTCAGACATGACTGAGCAACTGAACTGAACTGAATACATATTATAATTTAAAAATATTTGATTGCTTAAAATTGCTAGCCTTCATCTAAGACTGTGAGTCATCATCTTTTTGTAATAGTAACATCAAAGATCACTGGTCATAGATCACCATAACAGATATACTAATGATGAAAAAGTTTGAAATAGTGTATGAATTTTCAAAATGTGACCCAGAGACACGAAGTAAACATGCTCTGTTGGGGAAAATTGGTGCCAATAGACTCATTCGATGGAGGGTTGCCACAAAATTTAAATTTCTAAGATACTTGGTACAATAAAGCAGAGCACAATGAAATGAGGTCTGATTGCATCTTGATCTTCCTCCCTTAATGTTCATATTAACAATAACAAGGGGGGAAAGATTAGAGTCAGGTCTTTTCAGAGAAAGAAGAGAGATAAAGCTGGAATGCCTTTGCAAAGGCTGGTCCAGGATTCGATCAAGTTTTCTCAAACACATCCTTCACCTAGCCCCACCCAATTCACCCTGAAAAATGGTCGATCATGTATCAGCTCTTCAGAACCATTTTCATGGAGGTGTTTTCCGCATCCTCAGGAAGTCCTGGGTTTAAGACATATTTGGATTAAATAAGATAATAATGACATCTTCATTTATTCATCCATTGTATTAAGTGATTTTTCCCTTATTCTGTAAATGATCACCCTGGTCTTCATGGAATTCATGATGGGGAAGCAAGCAGAGAAATGATGTTTCTCTATAGATTATGTCATTAAGGGAGAGTGTGATGAAAAATCTGAAGTCATATCACAAGGCAACTTTTCATACACCTCTTCTACCAGCCCCCTATACCTAAATCAAGAACGTTATCATGAGAAAGCCTGGACGTATTCCCAAACATTCCAGAAGCCTCGTACAATGAGCCTAGTGACAATAAACAATCTATTTAGCCTCTTTAAATATCAACTTCCTCATCTGCACCATGAAGACAGTCTGACTGACCTCATAGACTTGCTATGAGAATTCATAGCTACATCCAAAGCCCTTATCCTCATGCCCGGGACAGAGCAAGCAGGCAGCAAAGCCAAGTCCTTTGCCATGTATCGATTGTCATTGTTGCTATGATCATAATCATCATCATTTCTATTTTGGTGGCTTCTTCACAACTTAGAACCAACCCATTAATATGAAGTAATTCCACAAATGCTCAAGGCACCTGACCTGTGCACAAGGGAGACCCACCTGCATAAATCCTCAGAATGCTACTCAACTCCTCCTAATCACACCCAAGAAAAGGCCAAAGCTTGCTATTAGAGGAAATAACGTCGGCATCTCACTGGGAAAATCAATGACCGTGGATGCTGAAGAAGAACAAAGGCAGACGACAAACCCAGGCAGGTATGAGGACCCACCTCAAGTCCTCAGTCGCTCTAGGGGATGAAGACATTCATTTCTCCCCACACCTCAGACCCTCTGCTGACACCCCCACATGGCTCCCCTAAGAGAGGATGACTTGCTAATTTGATTGCTCCAAGCCCTGTACCTCCACTGAGCCACGTTCACTGCTGGATGCATGTGTTGTGCCTCAAAGGTCTACATCCTGAAGCAGATCTCCCTCTGGTTTTCCACCCACACTGTCATGTCAGCACATCTAGATAGGATATGGCAAGCAGGGGACCTCAACGAACCTTCCTCCGGGCTTAATCCACATTCCTTGTCTAGCGTTTTACTGCCAAGCACTGGGGGTGGTTTTAGGTGCTTACCCAGCTATTTGAAAAGCAGTGCTTTCTTTCCCATTTAGTTGTTGCTTTTTGTACATACTGTACTTTCCTTACTTAGGAATACTTGAGAGAGCAAGACTGACTTGTGGGGCAGAATTGGAGCATGCCTTTGTTTGGGTTCCCCCAGAAGCAGACCCCTGAGGCAGTGAGCTGAGTGCAAGCTGTTTTACTGAAAGTTCATGGTACAGTGGACAGAAAGTGGAGAAATAATACAGGAGAAGGAAAGCAACCAATAAAAGGTACATTAACAACTAAATTTCCACAGTGGGCGACTGAAGCTTAATCCACCAGGAAAACTTTGCAGAAAGGTGTAAAACGTATGACTTAGTGTTGGGGAACTGGTTTATATCTGCACACCCATTCCCATCAGACACTGGGGGAGGGTTGCTGCCCTGGCTGTTCACTCCCTGCCTTGCTTGTGAGCAGAATAGCTTTCCAGAAAATGTCAGGGGGTAGAAAGACGCAAAGTGGTAGCTCAAAGCCACTTGGTGGATCACATTGAAATGGGAAGATACAGGGGATCCAAGCATTTCCAAGTCTATGGCCATCACGTCACCCCTGAACCATCAGATGTTGCCTAGAAATTAGAACTCTTTACCAAGATGACTCAAGTGGCCAAGAGTCCACCTGCAACTCAAGAGACCTCGGTTTGATCCCTGGGTCAGGAAGTTCCCCTGAAGAAGGGAACCCACTGCAGTATTCTTGCCAGAGGAATTCCATGGACAGAGGAGCCTGGTGTCCACAGTCCATGGGGTTCCGTAAGGTCAGACATGACTGAGGAACGAACACTTTTCCTTTTTCGCAAGGAGCTAAGCCCAAGAATATCTCACCCAATTTTCCTTTGAGAATTTCCCTCCTAAAGCTTCCGGCCAGTGTTGTGGAAGGCACTCTTCAAGAGACTAGGCACTGCAAAAGCTGACCCATCAAGGTGCCTTAGCAGAGTGGTTGGTTAAGAGAACAAAATCAAGAGTCAGGGTGTTTAGGTTCAAATCTCAGCACTTTTGCTACCTGGCTGTGCATAAACCACTTGACGATTTACTCTTCACTTTCCTCGTTTGTAAAACAAAGGCAGTTTCCTACCTACTTCTGTTACTGAGCCAAACTTGGTTCCTCTCACCCATGCAGAGGAAAATCAATCTGCTGACACCAGATTCTGGTGAACTAAAGATGTGCTGTGTGCTCAGTCGTGTCTGACTCTTTGCGACCCCATGAACTGTAGCCCACCACGCTCCTCTATCCATGGGGCTTTCCAGGCAAGAATACTGGAGTGGGTTACCATTTCCTCCTCCAGGGGATCCTCCCGACCCAGGGATCTAACCAAGGTCTCTTGCGTCTCCTTCATTGACAGGCAGTTTCTTTACCACTAGCGCCACCTGGGCTGCACCAGGCTGGTGAAGCAAAGAGCAGCGTCTATTGCAGGTGCCAATAAAGGAGTCCAGGCAGCTAGTGCTTAAACTCTTCAAACCCTCTCAGGGAAAGGTTTTTAAAGACGGAGTGAGGAAGGAGGTTGTGGGGTGTGTCATCAACTCAAGGCACACTCTTGGCTGGTGGTGAGGTAATCAGGAGTCAACATCATCAACCATCTGGTTCTGACTGGTCTGGGGTCTACGTGCTTGTGGGCAGCATGCAGTTAACTTCTCCCACCTGGTGGGAGTTTCAGTATCTGCAAAACAGGACAAAGAACATGGCTCAGGACATTATCTATAGCCCTTGAGGAGGAACTAAAGGTCCTTGACTTTGCTGAATGACTAGACTGTTGTTATTTTGTCTTGCTTGGGTGTGCTCCTTTCTTTCTGCATGTTCTCAATTCTCTGATCAAATTTATTCTTTGACTAAAATTTTTCTACAGACAAAAGCAGGTGGAGGATATGGCGTGGGGGGAGTCCTATTCTGGAGAGGCCCCATAGGGTCCTTTTTGGTTACATTTGGGTTGGTATGAGCCTTGGTTAATATCTTGATTAATACCAGTGACTTGGTATGAGTGGGTTAATTAATATCTGTAATGTCTCTAACATCTAGTAAACATTCAGTTCAGTTCAGTTCAGTCGCTCAGTCATGTCTGACTCTTTGGGGTATAGGTACAAAATAAAATAAATACATCTGGAGGGAAGCCCAGTAAGTTCCAGAACCATCATAAACCATTTATTGGGCCAGGTGATGCCATACATTACTTCATAGAATCCTTGCAAGAATCCTTTGAGCTAAAACTGACAGTTATGATTTTTCATGTATGGCGACGGACTCACAAAAGCCACATACTCTGCCTTATTCAAGCAACTAAGTCCCCAGCGTATCAAACACAGCACTTATGCAAACAACTAGTTTTATAAGAAGCCAATTAAATAGTGCTTCCCCAATCATTCCTGCGCCATGTTAAGTTTACCAATAATTACTCAGTCAACCAGAATAATTGTATAGAGCTCATTCTCTGAATGATGAATAGGTTTGATAATAACTTCTAAGAGCCATCCTGACACCCGGTGAGGAATTGAGTCCTTCTCTAGGAACTAGCCTTGTGTCTCACATATGTTCGTGCTCAGTCATGTCCGACTCTTTGTGGCCCCCTGGACTGTAGCCTGCCAGGTTCCTCTGACTATGGGATTTTCCAGGCAAGAACAGGAGTGGGTTGCCATTTCCTCCTCTAGGATCTTCTCGACCCAGGGACTGAACCCATGTCTCCTGCGTTTCATCGGATGCTCTAATGAAATGGGGAAAGGAATGCCAGAGGTGAATGGCAGCGCCAGCACCTTGAAGATGCTTTCAAAGATGCGGGCTCATGATTTTAATTCTTTGCTCATGATTTTAATTCTCATCACATCCATTGCAGTCCAGCTTTGCCTGGAGTCTAGGCACATCGTCTTCCCATCCAGTTTCTGGCATCCTTTCTTACCATGCTTCCTTCCTCTGACACAGCACGGATCATTTGCAGATCAGCTCTCTCTCTCTCTCTGTCCTCTGGGTGTTCTACCTTCATCAGAATTAAACTTGCCTTTTCAGACTTCCTGCTGACAGCCGAGCCAGCCCTGGCATCCACTCTGTTTACCCTGAGTTTTTAGATATGCATGGTTTTTCACTCCCAGAGCCAAAGCACCAGTGATTAGAGCTGAGCTTAATTAGACCAGATCTCTATCAGCATCTCCTCCCATATGCTTGGTGCTCAGGTACCTGCAGGCCCCTCACTTCCTCCAGCAACTCTCATGGAAGATAAATTACTTTCTTTTTTCTTCCCCTGCAAGACACTCGTTTGGGATGAGAGAGACTTTGTGGAGTAGTCAGAGTGTTACTGAAAGTGGGGTTCGACTGCTCACTGCTCTGAAGCCAATACTTGAGACATAAAGTTGGTGAAAAGGAAAGTCTGCTTTATATTGGAGGCTGGCAGCCAACGGAGAGGGCAGACTCGTGTCCAAAGGTGGATGATCCCCCCCAATGACAATCGGTGGGCAAGAACCTTTAAAGGGGAGTTTTGAGGTGTATGGGTGGAGGAAGGGGGCTACAAGCAGAAACAGCACAGTCAGCTCTGATAGTCATCTTGAAAGGGGTCAGCTTTTCCTATCATTGTGAAACTGAATTCACCAAGCATTGGATTGTTCACCCTGCAATGGTCTGATCAACATTGTCTTGATTATTTTGAGTACAGTTAATCTTCAGTTCCAGAGTTGATTGGTTCCCATTTCTTTGAGGCCAGTTCTTGGAACTGTGGCAGCCTATGTCATGGCTACAGTCTGGGCATCATGCAGTTAACTTCTTCCACCTGGTGTGGGTTTCAGCATCTATAAGACATGTCAAAGAATGGCTCAGAATATTATCTACAGCCCAAGAGGAGGAACTAACGTACAGCCCAAGAAGAGGACTTTGCTTAACGACTAAACTATTATTATTTTGTCCTGTTTGACTATTCGCCTTTCCTTCTGCATTTTCTCACTTCTCTAGTTAAACTTATTCTTGAACTAAAGTTTCTCTACAGACAAAAGGTAAGAACATGCAAAGAATATGGTGGGAAGGACCATTGAGTCCTACTCCATTTCAAAAAGAGGCTGGGATACACATTTAGACAGATTTAAACCCTGTAACATACAGCATCTAAGCTTGGTCAAGTTGCTTGACGAGCTTCCAATTCCTCATCAATAAAGTGAGAAGAAAATACTAGCTAGGTATCACAAGACCCTCTGATGAAGGTTAAGTTAAAATATGCGTGGTATTAGAGCCTGAAATGCAATCGGGCCTCACAAATAAATTCCTATCTGTCAAAAGTACATACCTACTGTACTTCAGGCACGGGGTTCCACTGAGATTACAGCGGTAAATAAGGTCCCTGTCATCAAAGGCTTTATCTCCCAGAGCGCTCCCTAAGAATAACTGCTGGAGACTGTTCACATGTCACCATGTATCCCTGGGGTGAGGAACTAATTTTAAAGATGGTCCCTGGGGCATCCCTGGTGGCTCAGTGCTAAGGAATCCACCTGCCAATGCAGTAGGTGTGGGTTCAGTCTCTGATCCAGGAAGATCCCACATGCCAGGAAGCAACTAAGCCCACGCAGGTTAGTTGCTCAGTGGCGTCTGACTCTTTGCAATCCCATGGACTGTTGCCATCAGCCTCCTCTGTCCCTGGAATTCTCCAGGCATACTGGAGTGGGTAGCCATTCCCTTCTCCAGGGGATCTTTCCGATCCAGGGATGGAACCTGGGTCTCCTGCACTGCAGGCAGATTCTTTACCATCTGAGCCACCAGGGAAGCCCCAACTAAGCCCGCACACCACAATTGAGCCTCAGCTCTAGACCCTGGGAGCCACAACTACTGAAGCCGGCACATGCTAGAGTACATGCTTCACAAGAGAAGCCACCCCAATGAGAAGCCACACACTGCAACTAGAGAGTAGCCCTCGCTTGCCACAACTAGAGAAAAGTTCACGCAGCAACAAAGATCCAACGCAGTCATAAATTAATTAATTAATTAAAGATGGTCCCAAATCTCCCGGTTTCTCAGCTGATCTTAGCACGTTCTGAAGCCCTTCCTCTCTTGGGTACCACATTTCCGAAGACACACTAGCACATTTCTATTGCAAAGGAAGAGTAGTTTGAGCTAAGCACTTTCTTAGTCTCTTCCTCAGCCATCCCAAGTCACATACACTTTGAAATCGGTGCACAGCCTTCAGTCTTCATATTCGGGTGTATCTTCCCCCTCCCAAATGATCCACTCAGGCTCAGGAATGAGGTTTCTGGCTCCTTCTGTACTGGACAAATCTGTACTGGATATCACACTCCTCACCCCACCCCCCAGCTATCTAATGATCAGACCAGTGATGAAGATCTCAACAAATCTGGAGAAATTGGATTTTCTCTCCTGGAAATTTGGAATTGGGACTTGAACTAAGACAGAACTCTGGAGGTCATACTGGGGAAAGTAGCAAAAAGCATTTTTTTTTTCCTCCTGCAGAGAGAGAAAAATTGATCAGATACACAGACAGAATCACAGAAAAGAGACCAGGGAGTTTTGCTGGTTCTTGATTCTTGCTAAAAGTCTCTGATTATCTTTCAATCATCCTCTCTCCCATCACCTTTTGTTTTCTTATTCCAGTTCCAGTGGGATTGTACCTGCAGCTAAGATGACTCCTCCAAAGTCCTGAGCCCTGTGAATAGCTTATGTATTCAGCTAGGAGCCCCTCTTCCAGCCATATCACTCATAGTCCCTCGATAGTCACCTATTCATCCAACAGACACTTGTCCAATGCTTTCTGTCAGCCTGTCTTGAATCAGGGAAGGGAACGACAGAGGATGAGATGGTTGGATGGCATCACCAACTCAATGGGCATGAGTCTGAGCAAGCGATGGGAGACGGTGAAGGACAGGGAAGCCTGGAGCACTGCCGTCTTTGGGACCACAAAGAGTCGGACACAACTGAGCCACTGAACAACAACAACAATGCAGAAATGAATAACACCCATTATCAGACCTGAAGTCACCCTCACCGGGGACGTGGGGCAAGAGCTAGCTTAAGCATCTGGGATCATGAGACTGCATATAAAGTAGAAGACAATTCTAATCTCTACAGCTTGGTTGTATGCATGCGTGCATGCATGCTAAGTCACTCAGTCGTGTCCAACTCTGTGACCCCATGGACTGTAGCCCACCAGACTCCTCTGTCCATGGGATTCTCCAGGCAAGAATACTGGAGTGGGTTGCCATGCACTTCTCCAGGGGATCTTCCTGACCCAGGGATCGAACCCACGTCTCTTATGCCTCCTGCATTGGCAGGTGGATTCTTTACCACTCGCGCCACCTGGGAAGCCCAAAACTAATCTTGGTGCAACCCAAAATGGGACTCGAACCCACAGTCCCCAGCTCCAGATACTGATGCCTTATCCATTAGGCCACTGGGTCACCACTCCCAACTTTGGGAAATTACTTTGCCTCTCTAAGCCTCAGTTTTCCCATCTTTAAAATGGGTGTTGAAAGTATGGATTGTTGAGAAAAGTCAACAAAAGAACACGTGCTCAGAACAGCATCTGATACATTTAAGAAGTGTTAGCTTGGGGGAGGGAGGAATACCTTTAGGCTCTTTGGTTCTATCTCTTGGAAGAAGAGTGCCTTGGTACCCTTGTCACAGATAAATAGGATGATTGATTTTTTTCTGAGCAACATTGATCACATCTTAGACGCTGTCACCACAGGAAGAAAACTGAGAATGATAACTGCAGTTGACCAGGCACAACTGCGTGGGAAACAGCATTGCGGATCTCAGGATTGAAAGCGGATAATGAGAAGGTGGCCAGGGCTCAGTTCAAAGGATTTCATGCCAAATCTCATTCTCAAGCCTGCACACAGTTTCAGGAGGAGAAATATTGGTCCATTCACAGTCTGACCATAATCAAAGCATCTGTGTAAGGAGGAAAAAGTAGGTGATGTAACCTAGTGAAATACTGGGAGTTTCAAAGATGGCCAAAACCTCCACTGCAAAGAGATGACAAGAAACACAGCCTGAACCAAAGGTGGAAGGTTCTGGGTTCTATAATGAGACCTCAGAGCACTGCTGGACACACCAGGGGACAGCTGGCCTGGATGGGCAAAAAAAATCCTGACTCCCAGTGCTGAAACACCAGGAGAATCCATCAGGAGGCTGAGGAAGTCTACAGAGGGAGAGAGAAGAGCTGCGAAAATTCCTACTGAGTTTCCTGCAGCCAGGAATACAGACGACAACCTGCTGGAGTTTGTTAACATGGCCTTTGGGGTAAAATTCAGAGAAATGAAATACCTTCATTCAGTACCATGTTAGTGATCATTCAGGATGGTGTGGTTTGTGAATGAACCAGGTTGCCTCCTTGGGAAACTTTTGAAATCATAATAAATATTCTGGTTTTGCTTACTCTGGGCGTTTGTGGAGGTCACTTTATTTCCCAGGATGTAGAGATGAGGCATGGGGTTTCCCTAGTGGCTCAGATGGTAAAGAACCTGCCTGCAATGCAGAAGACACAGGTTCAATCCCTGGGTTGGGAAGATCCCCTGGAGAAGGAAAAGGCAACCCACTCCAGTATTCTTGCCTGGGAAATCCCACAGACAGAGAAGCTTGAATCTCACACTGAGCATGCACACGTGCAGTATTACTGATCCATCTGACAGATAACGAATTTGGGTTCAGAGAGGTTAAGTGGCTAATTCAAGATTACACAGCATGAATCTATATTTGGAAAATCCAATCTCCTTGCTTTCAAAACCCCTCTTCCATCTGGGGTAGCAAATGGCTGTTGAGCAGTTTTCTTCAGAATTTTCGGTTATAACCTCCTCCTGCTTCTCTCTCTCTCTTTTTTTTTTTTTTGGTTTCTATTCTGGTTGAACAACCATATGACAAATTGCATATCTAATTAGGGCCGGTGAGATAAAGAGGTACATGGTGCTCTTTGCAGGCAGCGTCTGAGGTTAGGCCTTGCGCATGTAATGAAACACCATCACTGATCAAGCTGACGAGGTCAGCCACACTCCTTCCCTTCGTTCTTTTCATTCTTATTAGGATAATTTTACACTTCCTGTGCTCAGCAATTGAACAATGATTACTTTGCTAAATACTACATGAGTTTTGACAAAACAAACCCCTGAGGAATCAAAATAAGTAATTTCTATTCAGCAGAAATCATTCTCCGATTAGTCTGTGTGCCATATTATACAACCCAATTCTCTCAATACGCAGACATGCATCATCAGTGAAGAGCACAGCAATGCCAGCATCCCACGTGAGCCGGGGTTAGGCAGGCGGTGGGGTGGCAGCGTTTCCAGCTAGGACCTGTTGATTTTTAGCCTCCAAGAAATGGGTTGTCAGGAGCACTGCCTGATTGGGGAACTAAGATTCCACATGCTGCCCGGCAGGTCTAAAAGCAGACTGTGTAGAGAATGTATGAATGGATGAAGATGGTGTGTTGAAGCATCATTCAGGACCTGCAGGAAGGAGAGATGTTGTTTAGTTACTAAGTCGTGTCCAACTGTTTGCGACCCCATGGACTATAGCCTGCCAGGCTCCTCTGTCCATGGGATTTTGCAGGCAAGAATGCTGCAGTGCATTGCCATTCTTTTCTCCAGGGGATCTTTCTGCTCCAGGGATGGAACCCACATCTCCTGCATTGGCAGGTGGGTTCTTTACCCCTGAGCCACCAGAGAAGCCCCAAAAGAGGAAGAGAAGACAGGGTTAATTAGGGCATCCATGACTGTAAACCAGGCATGGAACTACATGTCTTACCCAGGCTGACGTGTGTGAAATCCAACACAACCCCAGGAGGCAGGGATTGTGTGCATCTCAGATCGCCAGAACCATACTGAACACAAACGTAAGGACCAATGAAAGGGTTCTGAATCCAAATATTAAATAAATAACCAAACACCTCTCCGTGACACGTATGGAGCTAGAAAGTCACCTAAAAAAGAATTTCAGTGTTGCTAGGAGGGAGACGTGAGTGCCCTCGAACCCATGTCCCCTGCAGTGGAAGTGCAGCGTATTAACCACTGGACCACCAGGGAAGCTGATGCTGAAGCCGAAACTCCAATACTTTGGCCACCTGATGCGAAGAGCCGACTCACTGGAAAAGACTCTGATGCTGGGAAAGATTGAGAGCAGGAGGAGAAGGGGACGATAGAGGATGAGATGGCTGGATGGCATCACTGACTCAATGGGCATGAGTTTGAGTGAACTCCGGGAGTTGGTGATGGACAGGGAGGCCTGGCACGCTGCAGTCTGTGGGGTCACAAAGAGTCAGACATGACTGAGTGACTGAACTGAACTGAGCTGAGCAGGGAAGTCCCTGCACAGTCTTTACTGAGCCCCACTTACGTGCCCATCCTAGAGGCAGACACTGGACACAGTGGGGATCAGAGGCCACTCCCATGCCTGCCTTTGTGGGGCCTCCAGGATGTCCAGAGAGGTGTTGAATAATTGCATGAACACACGTACACCTGCCACTGCATCAGGTACCAAGAAGAATGATACTCAGTAGGTTGGGGACTTGTAGGAAGCAGATATGTCCCATCCAGAGAGATCAGAGAATCCTTTTCATGAGACTTGCCTGTGTGCATGCGAGTGTACTCAATCCTGTCTGACTCTTTGTGACCCCCTTATTGTACCAGGCTCCTCTGTCCATGGAATTTCCCAGGCAAGAATACTGGAGTGGTTGCCATTTCTTCCTCCAGGGGTTCTTCCCAAACCAAGCATAGAAACCGCATCTCCTGCATTGCAGGAGGACTCTACCTCTTGAGCCATCAGGGAATCACCAGACAGCATCTCCTAAAGCAAGAGTTCCAGAGAGCAGAGGGTGGAAGAAGGTACGCATCAGTCACTTTCACCATGCTGTAAGGGAAGAAATGCAGAAATTAAAGCTTGGAGACTTCAGTTCATTTGTCCAAGATCATACAGCATGTAACAAGGAAGCTAAGATCCAGCCTCAGGTCTGGAGCCAGCAAGGGGTCAGTTTCAGGTTGTGACCTCTTTCTGATGGATATTGCTTTCTCTTTGGGGTCCCTTTGATAGCTGTGATTTGATGTTCAAATTAAAAAAAAGAAAAACAGAAGGATGAAAGTAATCAAGTCTTCACAGATGGTTCCTTAGACTTAACCCAGGCTTGCATATGCCAGCATTACCTTTTGAGTCCACACCCAGGAGTAGAAATAACAAGACACCAAGTAATCTGTGCTCTGAGGGGGATTTATCCAGTGTTGTCTCTGCCAACATAGGAGCAAGCACAGAGTGCTCCATGAAAAAAAAATTGTCCAATAAATGTGGGGGAAACGGAGCAGTATACAGTCTTTCCAGAGTGCCTCAGAGATCCCTGACCTTCCAAAGGCCTTGGCTTTGAGTGTGCTTCTGAGCTTCACCAGTTCTATTTTCTAAATAAAGACTAAGGCCAAGTTTGAGCCCCTGGGTTATTTATTAGGCAAAGCAAGGCATTCAAGGTTCCAGTCAGTGAACAAAAAGACTGCAGTGAGGAGCTGTTCCTGATTAGATGTGCTCAAAGGAAGCCTTGTAAAACAGGAGCTTGGCACTGTAATTGAACAAGTGGCTCCAAGCAGAGCCAAGACATTAGCAGTGAAGGAGAAAGGGCATTAGCACAGCCAACATTATCTTTGCAGAAAAAGGCTCTGAGATCCCACCTGCATTTATTTTACTTGTTTATTTATTTAGCCCTATCTCAACCCCACAAAGATTTGAGTCCCTTAGAGCAATAACACAGACAAATGCAATTTTTTAAAAATCAGGGTAAATATTACAGAAGGAGCAGGAAAGCAAGAAACAATCAAAGACAGAGTTACACACAAGATGTCCAGCAGAATTCTGTGCACTTGCTAGAAGTGGAGCTTTGGTTGGACTTTGAGCTTCCTGGCAGCCAAAGCAAAAAGGGAAACAGTTTTCAGGAAATGAATATATGGCTGCTTGGGTGAGGTGCACATTTCCCTGATTACTGAAGCCTGAGAGCAGTTTGGCCTGATGGGAACTCTGTTTTAGGACCTCAGCCACATCCTACAATAAATACATAAATTGGTTTAATTCTAGGTTTCACATCTTATGGTGAGGCTTCTGTCAAATGGAAATTCAGCACAAGCAGTGCATGTGTGCTCATTCACTTAGTCCAATCCCTTGGGACTGTAGCTTTCCTGGGCATGGAATTTTCCAGAGAAGAATACTGGCATGGTTAGCCATTCCCTTCTCCATGGGATCTTCCCAACCCAGGGGTTGAACTCTCACCTCTTGTGTCTCCTGTGTTAGCAGGCAGATTCTTTACCATCGCACTACCTGGAGGGGCCAAAGAAAGACATGCTAAACACAAAGCTCCCTGGTCCACCTTTAGTTAGAATTTAGACTTTACAGTATAGAAAGCAAGCTTCTAAAACTGTGTCATGTAAATGCTATTCAGAGAATCCATCCAGGTTAAAACTCGTTTGGCCATTGACCTAGGATATTCATGCCACAGACGCTGTGTAACCCTCTACTAAAGATACCTGCTTATGTTGCACAGTGTTTCTAGTTGCTCAGTCGTGTCCCACTCTTCGCGACCCCATGAGCTGTAGCCCACCAGGCTCCTCTGTCCATGGGGATTCTCCAGGAAAGAATACTGGAGTGGGTTGCCATGCCCTCCTCCAGGGGAGCTTCCCAACCCAGGGATCGAACCCAGGTCTCCTGCACTGCAGGCGGATCCTTCACCAACTGAGCTAGCAGGGAACACACATACACATATATATAAGTACTAGGCCTTTTTTATTTACATCCCATGCTGCATACTCAAGAGATGACTAGCCCAACAATAAAATGCTTCTTATGTGTCTAGTGTCTACCATTAGTAACCTCCCTATAAGTGACTATTATATGTATCATTATTTAAATTCATCCTTAATGGTACCTGTAAGATGAATGGTAGGCCACCCCTGCCACAGTTGGAAAAACTAAAAAGGGAAAGTTAAGATCATTGCCCAGCCACATCACGTGGAAGCAATAGTCCCCTAATTTCTCTGTCTCCTATGGTCCGGGCAGAACTGCCAATCACACTTCCTAAGTGTGTCACACAGGCTGGCCAACCCTTAATCCCTCCCATAGTACTGTTATTGGCTCAGGGATGGGCACATGACCTATGCTGTCAATCATACTCCCTTGGTTTGTAACACAGGCCAGTCAATCCTTAATCCCTCCCACAGCTGCTGTGATTGGCTCAGAGTTGGGCACATGATCCCAGGCAAGGCCAATCATTATCTTTGTCAGGGGTAATAAGGGAAAGGCACTTCCTACTCAATGGCTGCTGCAGCCATCTTCCCTCCCATGGACTAATTCCTCTGGGAAGAATGATGTCGGGCTGACACAAGGAGATATGAGAAATACGGAATCAGAGAGAGAGAGTCCCAACAACATATTTGAACCACGTTCACCCTTGGACTTCTCACTTACACAAATCTCTACGTTTCTTTTTGGCCAGTTTGATATGGGCTTCTGTCACTTACAACTGTAACTGTCTTTATTGACTACAGCAGCTGTAGTAGTCACACACATTGTGTGTGTGTGTGTGTGTGTGCATGCACACGTGTGTGTGTGTGAAGCAGATCTGAGACAGAGTCACACACACGAGTGGTGATAAAGCCCATTTGTCTAAATATCAGAACCAATAGTTGAACTAGATTCAGAACCCAAGGAGAATAGTAATAAGGGTGGAGGGGAAAAAATATTTAAAGCAGACTCTGAAATCCCCAAAGAACTCAGTTTAGCCTGGAAATGCTGACATAAGCTGAACCACAAAAGCACAAATAGCCCCACTATAATTAGTTTACTTCCAGTTTTATCCGAATTCACCTCCTGAGGACTTTGAGCATTCTGAGAGGAATAAAGTCTCAACCACCGATGGCACCGCCAAAAGTCCCCACAGACATCCTATTGACTTTGCTTCGTTCATTCTGAATAACCTCAGAGCGGCCTAGAAGATTGCTAACAGTCGCTTAGAATTTCTTATGGGGCCCAGACTCTGGATCCAGGTCTTGGGGGCACCAGTCAGCAGGCTCTGAAACATTCCAGGAGCCAGG
This sequence comes from Moschus berezovskii, assembly GCF_049115385.1. NCBI lineage: Eukaryota > Metazoa > Chordata > Mammalia > Artiodactyla > Moschidae > Moschus > Moschus berezovskii. Next base: position 35,094,881 of record NC_142486.1, on the reverse strand, counting down.
GTGTTTAATGAATGCAGAGCAGAGAGCTAGAGGGGCAGCTGTGAATGGAAGGAGGGAGAAGATATAAGTACAAAGCAAGGCTGAATGCAGTCTATTGCTGCTATTTAATTACACCCAGTGCCTGAATCCTTTGCTGATGGAAAGGCACCAAACTTGTATGCGCTGACACATACACATGCACGTAAGTACACACACACACACACACATACACCCCACAGAGAATGAAAAGGAAAAAGAAACTCCATGCCAAGCATCCACAATGCAGCTCTGATTGATTAGCTAGCAACCTCCAAAGCCAGTGATGCCAGCAACCCTAGTTTCTGAAAGCTCTCAGCTTCTCTTTCAGGAAAAAGAAGGAAGGAAAGACAGAGGAGTGCTAGCTCTCCTTTGTCTTTGAAATGGTTACGGCATAAAATGATAGGGAGATAAGAAAATGTGCTAGTCATAAGTGACAGCATAGGGCAACTGAAGAAGGGTTGGTGTATCCCCAGCCATCAATGCAAATGGCACCCAGTGGAGTGGGGCAGCACTGTGTGTGGAGGGTCTGGACGAGAGAAGAGTCAAGATGTTCTGTCTGTCCATTACGCAGTTGCTCCCGATGTTATTCCCAATGCCCCTTTCCTCATGTGTCTTTTTGTTTGTTTTCTTTTACTTTTTGGCCACACCACATGGCATGCCAGGTCTTAGTTCCCTGACCAGGGATCAAACCCACACCCCCTGCAGTGGAAGCGCAGAGTCTTCAACACTGGACCACCAGGGAATCCCCTCCTTATGTGCTTGTAAAAAATTCCTGTCTCATCGCCCCAGTGTCTTCATCTGTAACAGGGTGTTGGACCAGAAACCATCTGAAGAGTTATCTAACTCCAAGAATTTGTCCATTATATCTTTGAGATGGGAAAGGTCTATAAAGGTCATCCTGTCCACTATCATGTATTTCATGTTCTCAAGATTAGTGTAGTTCGTTGGTTAAGGATGTAGATTTTGGTGTCAGACGGAACTGAGATAGGGTCGCATTTCTTTCAGTCCCTGACTAGGTAATTAAATGAACCATCCCTTTGTATTTCCTTGTCTGTAAAGTGGGGTGATAATAGAATCCCAGATCATAGAGCTATTGTGAACATTTCATAAAATAAAGCACATAAAGCTGCGAGTTCACTGCAGGCCCATGATTAGTTTTTTTTTAATGTGGCCATTGTGACCATGAGTACACTCATCTTTCACAGGAAGTGATAAGGGTCCCCCAGCTGGTCAGGAAATGGAAGGGGGAGAATGTCTCCCACTTTAGTGTTTCTTATGCTCATCATTGTCATAGAGCAATGGCAAAGAAGAAGGGAAATAAAATGTCTTCGATGCTGCTGCTGCTGCTGCTGTTAAGTCGCTTCAGTCGCGTCCCCATAGATGCGACCCCATAGATGGCAACCCACCAGGCTCCTCTGTCCCTGGGTTTCTCCAGGCAAGAACAGTGGAGTGGGTTGCCATTTCCTTCTCCAATGCATGAAAGTGAAAAGTGAAAGTGAAGTCGCTCAGTCATGTCCAACTATTCGCGACACCATGGACTGCAACCTACCAGGGCTCCTCCGTCCATGGGATTTTCCAGGCAAGAGTACTGGGGTGGGTTGCCTTCTCCATGTCTTTGATGGAAGAGGTGAAATGGCACTGCCTTCATCTCCATCCTCACCCCTGCAGCTCCACAGTACTGGCCTTGGGATCTAAAAGAAGACATTCAGAATATATAGCTGAATTTGCAGGGCTCTGAGAATTCCCAGGGTCCTCAGAAACTTTTCCTATTGAAAGGAAAGATCTGAAATGTCACCATGAGGAGTTCCACCATCTGGGTAAAGACTCTGATCTCCATGAAAAGCCAGATATCCATGGGAGAAGAGTTGAGTTACTAGGAATGAAAAAACAACCAAAGAGCAGATTTTGATTGAGGAAGGAAAACTGTGAGATATTAGAGACAGGAAATAAGTAACACATCCCCAAAAGGTGAGAATAAGAGGTAGGAATTTCAGCTTTCCCAATTTCCCCTTTGCTAAGGACAGACACAGGGTTGAAAAGTGAAAGTTGTTCAGTCATGTCTGTCTTTTTGCCACCTCATGGACTATGCAGTCCATGGAATTCTCCAGGCCAGAATACTGGAATGGGTAGCCTTTCTCTTCTCCAGGGGATCTTCTCAACCCAGGGATCGAACCCAGGTCTCCCACATTGCAGGTGGGTTCTTTATCAGCTGAGCCACCAGCTGCTGCTGCTGCTGCTAAGTCATTTCAGTCGTGTCCGACTCTGTGTGACCCCATGACGGAAACCCACCAGGCTCCCCCGTCCCTGGGATTCTCCAGGCAAGAACACTGGAGTGGGCTGCCATTTCCTTCTCCAATGTGTGAAAGTGAAAAGTGAAAGTGAAGTCGCTTAGTCGTGTCCGACCCGTAGCAACCCCACGGACTGCAGCCTACCAGGCTCCTCCATCCATGGGATTTTGAGAAGCCCAAGAATACTGGAGTGGGTAGCCTATCCCTTCTCCAGCGGATCTTCTTGACCCAGGAATCAAACAGGGTCTCTTGCATTGCAGGTGGATTCTTTACTAACTGAGCTATCAGGGAAGCCTGGTACAGGGTTGAAGAGAATACATATTAGCATTCATGTATTTTTTTGGTCTTGAGTTGAAATTCAGTAAATTTTCTGAGAGTTTAGAGAAACCTAATCCTGTCTGCCTGAATAAGCCAAGTCACAGAAATAGTTAAAGAACAATCTGAGGTCACAAGCAAGTTAGATAGAAGACTTACCCCTCCTAATGCTTAATCCTGGGTTCTCTGCACTAAATCATGCCATCCCCTAACACCATCCTTTTCATAAAGAAGCAAAGGGACAAGATAGATAGTTCAAGTCCTCTGGTGTTGGCAGAGAGTTTGGACTTCAGAGCTATTCCCAAGAGCCCCCAACCCTGTAAAAACAGTTCCAAGCACATAGGCAATGCTTCCGTCGATGGATCCTATGACACGAAGGTGGAGATTGCAAATTCAAGTCCTGATGGCTGTATGATCTTAGCCTCATTATTGTTGTTGCTGTTTAGTCACCCAGTCATGCCTGAATCTTCTGTTACCCCATAGACTGTACCCCCCAGGCTCCTCTGTCCATGGGATTTCCCAGGCAGGAATACTGGAGTGGGTTGCCATCTCCTTCTCCAGGGGATCTTCCTGCCTCCAGGGATCAACCACGCGTCCCCTGCGTTGGCAGGTGGATCTTTACCAGTGAGCCACCAGGAAGGCCCTTAGCCTCATTATGAACCTCAGTTCCCTCAACTGAGAAATAGCAGTAACATTCCTCCTTATTTCCTAGAATTTTTAGAAGATTCTTGAGATGCAACGTGAGAAATATTCTGTCAGCCTCTGATGTGCTGGATCATTGTTTCTCCATTTTGTTTTCCCAAAATCCCTTTAGATCTGTTTCTTGACCTTAGAGTAAGCCCACATTCAACATCCGCTATTACCTTTTTTCAATTTTCCCCAATATCCAGTGCTCCAAAGTTCCCATTAAATGAGGAGACCCACACCAAAATGTATTCGACAAATGAATCTATTTATTTTCATTTCTATTCTGCACGATGCGTACCGGCCTGCAAGTATCTTCCCAATCGTATCTTGTGAAGAATACCTGAAGGTACCTCTCTGATTGACTTGCTCAATCTATATGCAGATTTGTGCTAAGCCAGTAAATAATTTGTAACAATTTGCATTGAGTTTATGGTTTCTCTAATCCAACCCTGATCATTTGTAAATTGTTTCTATTCATGTGCAGATCAACTGTAATAAGATTGCTAATAAAAGAGTGGTTAATAAAATTTATAATGGGAAGACAAAGCATAATTTAGAGGCGGGTATTGTTGACATAAGGGCTTTTCCAGGCTGTAGGCGAAAATAGATTAATGAAATTCTGTTTTGATTTTCACATTCTAAAACATACTTCATGGTGAAATGTGGTCTTGAATCCTATTTCTTCTTCCTAGCCTTGACTGCTGGTCTTGAGTGCTAGGGTTTTCTCACGTCTTAAAAAACTTTTCTAATAAGGGCTCAACTCCTCAGCGACTTCGTGTTAGTGGTTGGAAGGATGAGTGGCTTGTATGTATGCATCTATTCATCTCCTCAGGAAACACTATTTGGGTATCCACTGTGTTGCAGATACCGTAACAGGTCAGGAAATATCAATGGGAGTGAACCAGGGCTATTCCATCATAAATCGGCAAACTGCTGACAATCAAGACTTTATCTGTATTGTTTGCCATTAGGTCCTTGCTGTCTAGGAAAATACCCAGTACCTAGTTACATGACCAATAAAGGTCTGTGGAATAAATAAATCAACATTCAGAAAACTAAGATCATGGCATCCAGACACATCAATTCATGGCAAATAGGTGGGGAAACAATGGAAACAGTTGCAGACTTTATTTTGGGGCTCCAAAATCACCACAGATGGTGACTGCAGCCGTGAAATTAAAAGACGCTTGCTCCTTGGAAGAAAAGCTATGACCAACCTAGACAGAATATTAAGAAACAGAGACATTACTGTATCAACAAAGATCCATCTAGTCAAAGCTATGGTTTTTCCAGTAGTCATGTATGAATGTGAGAGTTGGACTATAAAGAAAGCTGAGTGATGAAGAATTGATGCTTTTGAACTGTGGTGCTGGAGAAGACTCTCGAAAGTCCCTTGGACTGCAAGGAGATCCAACCAGTCCATCCTAAAGGAGATTAGTCCTGAATATTCATTGGAAGGACTGGTACTGAAGCTGAAACTCGAATGCTTTGACCACCTGATGCGAAGAACTGACTCATTGGAAAAAACCCTAATGCTGGGAAAGATTGAAGGTGGAGGAAGAAGGGGATAACGGAGGATGAGATGGTTGGGTGGCATCACCAATGTGATGAACATGAGTTTGAGCAAGCTCTGGGGGTTGGTGATGGACAGTGAAGCCTGATGTGCTGCAGCCCATGGGGCCACAAAGAGTCGAACGTGATTGAGCGACTGAACTGAACTGTAAAACAGGGTGTTGGAGGATGAGATGGCTGAATGGCATCACCAATGCAATGGACTTGAACTTGGGCAAACTCTGGGAGATGGTGAGGGACAGAGGGCCTGGTGTGCTGCAGTCCCTGGGGTTACAAAGAGTTGGACACAACTGGGCAACTAAACAGCAGCAACTGGAAATATCAGGCAATAAGTCATGCTAAGGCTATCCATCCTCATCCCATTTGCCCATTGCTCTAGGACTTTTGGAAGAAAGGCAAACTCCATTTGGCTGAAAGAATCATAAAGTCTTTTATTATTCACACAATATGTGTCAGAACTTGGGAATCAGGTAAAACCCATACCCAATCTGACCAAAAGAGGTTTTCTTCAAGATTTCCGAACTCTCCTAACTACAGCATCCCTGGAAACTGATGCTGTGGTTTTTATTTGCAAATGAGAAAAATCACAATTTATGGAAGTTGAACAACCTTCTAAGGTCACAAATAGAAAGTGGCATGTCTGTCTTAAACTGGAGCCCATGTTTGTCAAGAGCCTTTTTCTTGAGGTATGTTTAAGGGGATAGAGAGAGAGAAAGAGAAGGAAGCCCAGACTTATTATTTTAACAGAGATTTCTCCACGTGGATGAAAACATTATAAGCATGCAAGATGCTCTCTTCCCAAAAAAAGTCTCTTCTGCTATTTGTTATTGTTTAGTTACCAGGTTGGAGAAGACAATGGCACCCCACTCCAGTACTCTTGCCTGGGAAATCCCATGGACAGAGGAGCCTGGTAGGTTACAGTCCATGCAGTCGCTAAGAGTAGGACACGACTGAGTGACTTCACTTTCACGCATTGGAGAAGGAAATGGCAACCCACTCCAGTGTTCTTGCCTGAAGAATCCCAGGGACAGAGGAGCCTGGTGGGCTGCCATCTGTGGGGTCCCACAGAGTCAGACACGACTGACGCAACTTAGCAGCAGCAGCAACAGCAGTCAGGTTATGTCTGACTCTTTGGAGACCCCATGGACTTTAGCACTCCAGGCTCCTCTGTCCATGGGATTTCCCAGGCTAGAATACTGGAAAACATTAGTCACTCAGTCGTGTCTGATTCTTTGTGACCCCACGGACTATAGCCCAATAGGCTTCTCTGTCCATGGAATTCTCCAGGCAAGAATACTGGAGTGGGTTTCCATGCCCTTCTCCAAGGGAATCTTCCTAATCCAGGGATCGAACCTGGGTCTTCTGCATTACAGGCAGATTCTTTACCACCTGAGCCATCAGAGAAGCCCCCTTCTGCTATATTTTGAACCTATTTCTTCTTCTTTTAAATTGGAGTATAGCCTATTAACAGTGTTGTGATAGCTTCAGATGATCAGTGAAGGGATGCAGTCACACATATATACACGTATCCATTCCCCCCTAAACCCGCCTCCCATCCAGACTGCCACAGAACATTGAGGAGAGTTCCCTGTGCTAAATAGTAGGTCTTTGCTGGTTATCCATTTTAAATATAGCAGTATGTACCTGTCATTACCCAACTCCCTGACTATCCCTTTCCCCCTGGCAACTCTAAGTTTCTTCTCTAAGTCTGTGGGTCTCTTTCTGTTTTGTAAGTAAGTTCATTTGTATCATTTCAATTAATAGATTGTCTCGAACAGAGGACATATCAGTTATTAAACTGGTAAGAACAGACACTACACTTGATGTTAGCCGAAAGGCCAAGAAGTGATTGAACCTATTTCTCCTTATTTGATCTTTTATCAGCTGGTTCAAAACTTAACACCCATCCCCTACCCCAGAAAAAAACAGCCCTTCTTGTGTCTGGACCTGTCCTAGTCTGCTTTTTTTTTTTTTCTTTTAAACAAAACCAGCTCAGTTCTTCCTTTTAAATTACCCTCCATCAATCCCCAGTGGAGGAAAAATCAAAGGGCAAATTCTGGGAATAGAAAGCCCCCTACCATTGCAAAACAGACACATCAAATATTTCATGGGACTATAGCACAACCAAAAGTTGTGACGGGGTCCCAAGTGGCAGCTGCCAAAGGCGTGTTGTAAGAAGATGACCTCAATTTCCCCTTCTGTCAGTCAGGCCATCTTCCCAGGCCCCATGTCTAATTCTGTGCACTTCAAATTCACCCCGTTTTGCCCCTGGGGCACTGGGACTTGAGCCCACGGCTTCCATAGCTGTCTTTCTCTCTCAGTGCTTTTTCTAAAATAAGGAGTGATTGAGAGTGGGAATTGCAGATCAAAAGGAGACAGCGAAATGTCATCAACATTACATAATTTGTACTATCACTTGTCAACATTGATCCCCTTAATACTATCACTTTGACAGATGAACGAAGCAGGATTGTAGAATACTAAGAAGTGAAAGAGGGGGATAAAAAGACAACCATGTTTGATTACCCTCTGAAGTCCAAAGGATTTGAAAGTCATGACACTGGTTATTACTACGGTCTTTGGAGAGATGAACAGAAACTTAATCTATCTAATAAAATTGCCTCGGGAGATAAACTTAATCTAAACTTTCTTTCAGCTATCTCTCAGTATAATCTAATGGATTTTTCTTGGTCTCCATTGCAACACAAGACAGCTGGGTAGAAGATAGACCCACCACGTTAATTAATCCACTTCACTCTTGTCAAATGGACATGGAGCGTGGAGCAGAGGTTGGTGCTTCTGAATGTATTGGGGTCCCCTATTTAATAGAACTCAACTGATGGGACAATCACAGCTTTCCAACCAGGGAGACTGCCAGAATGCTGGTGAATGTAGCTTGCAAAACTTTTGGAGGAGAGTGATTGGGAAATGGGCAGGCGGGATGGGAGGGGGGAGCTGGGAATAGCTAAATGCATCCTTTTAAATGTTTTATTTATTTTTAGTTTTGGGCTGAGACTTCGTTGATGCACACAGGCTTTCTCTAGTTATGGTGAGGCGGGGCTTCTCTTGTTGCAGAGCCCAGGCTCTGGGGCATGTGGGCTTCAGCAGTTGTGGCGCATGAGCTTAGTGGCCCTGCTAAATGTGGAATCTTCCTGGATCAAGGGTCGAGCCCGTGTCCCCTGCATTGGCAGGAGGAGTCTTTATCACTGGGCTGCCAGGGAAGCCCTTTTACATTTTTACTGATTTATTTTTTCATCCTTCTAAGAATTCCTGAGCTGTCACTATAGGATTATGGCTTGGGGTTGGGGAGAACTGACTGGTCACCATATACCTGGGGAAACAATGAGTAAATAACAGAGGACCTGACCTTGCAGCGATTATAGTCTGACACAGAAGCAGTTGATTTTAAAAGCACATTTCCTGGTATAGACTATATGTTGATTGACGGTTGGAAGAAGATATTGTGTGGGGTCAGACTCTTGTATCTCTGCACCAAGAAAACAGACCTTTCCCAGGAAAAGCGTGGACATGCTAACTTCTCGAACTCTGTGAGATACTTTCTTCCCCCTCTTGGATAATCAGGCCAGAAATCAAAATCAACCAGCAAAATCTGGGTCCAGCCAATGTACTTGGACCCAGAGTGTGTAGCTAGAGGACTAACTGGTCTCAGAATTTGTATGGCAAGGTTCCTGCCCTCGAGCAAGGACAATTTCCATCAGCCTTTCTTCCCCAGATCCATTTACTTCCCTGAAGGCTGAAGAGAGGTGCTTGAAAGGGAATCCAATCTTATTTTAAAGCCTATAGCCCCCACTGATAGAAATCGTGCAGGAGTGAGTGACAACCGTTCATGTGCAAAGCAAGCAATTTCCCTCTCCATCCCTGGAGAAGGGGGTCCCTACTGCTTTCCGATGCCTTCTCTAATCTGTTTTTAATTTTTTTCCCCTTTCTACTGCATGCTTCATATAAGGGAAAAGGGAATTGATATTTAACCAGTCCATTCTAAAGGAGATCAATCCTGGGTGTTCATTGGAAGGACTGATGCTAAAGCTGAAACTCCAATACTTTGGCCACCTCATGCGATGAGTTGACTCACTGGAAAAAAGTCTGATGCTGGGAAGGATTGGGGGTGGGAGGAGACAGGGACGACCGAGAATGAGATGGCTGGATGGCATCACCCACTCGATGGACATGAGTTTGAGTGAACTCCGGGAGTTGGTGATGGACAGGGAGGCCTGGCGTGCTGTGTTTCACGGGGTCGCAAAGAGTCAGACACGACTGAGCAACTGAACTGAACTGAATATGAGCCAGACCCTTGCTCAGTGATTCGGGTCATTATTAACATATTGCCCTTTTTTTTTCCTTAGCAGAAAGGATGTAGAGAGTCATCATCATTGACTCAAGTCACATCATTGATAAGTCTGCTATAAGTTATATGAGCTTCCCAGGTGGCGCTAGTGGTAAAGAATCCACCTGCCAATGTGGGAGGAAGACCCGCTGGAAGAGGAAATGACAACCCACTCCAGTATTATAATAACCTATAATGGAAAAGAATCTGATAAAGAATGTACACTTGAAGCTAACACAACACATCCCTAAATCATTCATGTTGCTACAAATGGCATTATTTCATTCTTTTTTATGGCTGAATAATATTCCTTTGTGTATATGTACCACATCTTCTTTCTCCATTCATCTGTCAATGGACATTTAGGTTGTTTCCATGTTTTGTCTATTGTGTATAGCTCTGCCATTTACAGTGGGATGCATGTTTGTTGTATTTTCAGTAAGTCATGTTCAACTCTTTGCAACCCCATGGACTATAGCCTACTAGCCTCCTCTGACCATGGGATTCTCCAAGCAAGAATACTAGCGTGGGTTGCCATGACCTCCTCCAGGGGATCTCCAAATTCAGGGATCAAACCTACCTCTCTTATGTCTCCTGCATTGGCAGGTGGGTTCTTTATCAATAGAGCCACATGACAAGCCCATAAGCCACCTGGGAGGCCCTTATTAAAGTACAGTTGTTTCACAATGTTGTGTCAGTTTCTGCTGTGCAACAAAGTGATTCATTTTTCTTTTCTTTTCATTTTTTTCTTTTTCATTTTCTTTTCCATTATGATATGATATCATATCATGTATCTGTGCTGTACACTAGGACACTATTTTTTATCCATTCTATGTATTTTTGCTGCTGTTCAGTCATTAAGTCCTGTATGACTCTGCAACCCCATGGACTGCTGCACACCAGGCTTCCTTGTCCTTCACTATCTCCCTGAGTTTGCTCAGATTCATGTCCATTGAGTTGGTGGCGCTATCCAACCATCTCATCCTCTGCCACCTTCTTCTCCTTTTGCTTTCAATCTTTCCCAGCATCAGAGTCTTTTCCAATGAGTCAGCTCTCTTCACATCAGGTGGCCAAAGTATTTGAGCTTCAGCCTTAACATCAGTCCTTCCAATGACATTGTTAAACTTTTTATTTTATATTGGAGTGTAACTGATTAACAATGTTCTGTTGGTTTCAGGTCGATGGCAAAGGGACTCAGCCATATGTATACATGTATCCATTCTCTGCAAACATCCTATGTATAATATTGATAGTTCGCATCTGCTAATCCCAAACTCCCAATCCATCCCCCTTCCCACCTCCCCCTCGGCAAGTTGGTTTTAGCGAGCCCTTTCAAAATCTCCAATTTCATCTTCCAGTCTGTTAGCTCCCTTTCAAATACCCACTTCCTGATGTTTTTCTACCACAACAACCACCAGTAAACATGCTCCGTGTCTCTCAAAGATTAAAAAAAAAAAAAAAAAACTCATTCAAGACAAACATCAAAGCTCACTTTTTGCTTGGAAAGCAGCTGAATTCATTGGGCTCCCAAGATGTGTTTTTTTCTCAAAGGTTTGGCTGAGAAATCGATTTGACAACAGGGAAGAAGTGGTTGCCAGACACTAGGATGATTTGGGGTAAACGTGCAGAGAGAGGGCCACAGGGCAGGAAACCCATGAAGGAGGGAGGAGGGGATGCCAATGGAAAATGACCGCTCAAAAGAGCCGTTCCAGACAGACCCACGAGTACAGGGCTTGCTGCTTCATTTATTTATTTAATTGTGCCTTTCCCCCTTAAAAAATATTTCTCATCAGCGTTATCAGCGTGGCCTCAAAATGACTTTCCTATTATTGCTTATAAACAAACCTTTATCACAGATAGCTTGCCGGCTGAATTAAGACACTGCGTTAAGCAGTGTATTGCTTCTGTCTGGCAGATCAGCTGTTTGTAGGAAGATAATAATACCTAAAGCAACCACAACAATCAGCTACTGTAAATTAACTTAACTGTGTGAAATAATGCCTCCCCTATCAGATTAGCTTTCTGAATGACTTTATCCTTAAATTAAAGCTTGCTGGGGCTGAAGAGTAAATCATTTAAACGGTGCCGGGTTTTCCAGGTAATGTCTTCATATATTACTGTAATTTCAGTCCACCAAGGCATGCAGATGGCTTTGGTCTCTAGCCGCTTGTCTCCAAAAAAACCCTCTCTTGCACTGCCATTTTGTAATTACAGTGTGGATCAGCGCCTGCCGCGGCTAGATTTCCCAGGGTGCACCAGCAGCCAAGGCAATGTATCTTAAAATTATTATTCTTGTGTGGCCCTCGTAACATAAATGTAAATCTTTTATGCTAACGCTGTCAGAGGGTTAGCTCTGGGGCTCCAAGGTGTGCTGATGTAGAAATCACCCGCCATCCATCACCCGTGGACCATTTGGGATCTGGCAAATACCTCGCCTTTGGAGGAGGGGAGAGAATTGTAAGCTGAATATTACTTGCGAGTCCGAGTGGTACCAAACAAGTCGCCGCTGCTTATTTTTTGGAAGGGGGGGTGTCCTAAAAAGCCACTTGTATGGGGGAGACTCAGAGCTCACCAGTCTCTCCCGGGACAGTGGGGAAGTTTACCACAAATATAGGTCACTGTAATATTGCAGCAATGCCTTCTCCAGATTACAGTTTTGGAGAGAAACTGGTGAGGTAGCATCTTCAGAAAGCTTATTGGAAATGACCTTCTCTTTGCGCTTCTGCCCTGGGGAAGACAGTGCTGAGAAAAAGTACCTCTCTCCTCCAATGAAAACGAGCTCATTGGTGCTTGGTCTTCTCATCTGTGTATGTCCTAATCCATGCTGCCCCGCTAGGAGAGTCCAGGGCTCAGTGCAAGGGACTCAGGTGAGGGATGGTCCTGCCAGTCAACATGGGAACAGGGAGAAACCAAGTGACAGGGAGACCACAGAGGCAGCCAGGAGATAGGAACTCAAATGTTCATGGGACAACGTGAGCACTAAATCCAGAGGATCTAAAAAAGCAATCAGGGGACTTCCAGTGGCAAGACTTCGTGCTCCCAATGCAGGGGGCCTGGGTTTGATTCCTGGTCAGGGAACTAGATCCCACATGTCGAAATTAAGACTGAGTGCAGCCAAATTGAAAAAAAAAAGGCTGTGCCCCTTAAAAAAACAAGTAAGCAAAACTAAAAAAGCAATCAGGAGGGACTTCCCCAGTGGTTGGAAATCCACCTTGCAGTGTGGGGGAATGTGGGTTTGATCCCTGGTCAGGGAATTAGGATTCCCCGCGTTATAGGGCAACTAGGCCTGAGCCACAGTTACTGAGGTCCCACACTGTAACAAAAGATCTCCCTGATGCAATGAAGACCTGTGAATTGCAACTGAAACCCGACACAGCCAAATTAATGAATGTTTTTAAGACAATCAATCCAGGACACACACCTGGGAGGTGAAATATTTTAAATAGCAAGGGAAAAAGAAGAAAAGAGCAGGTCGTAAGACCTCAGTAGACAAAAACATTAACAGTAATGTAACAGTCATAACAATAGAGTAAGAACAATAGTAATGCAATAATAGCAAATATAATAATGATAGTAGTAATAGTAATAACAATGGAGTAATAACAGTGATAACAATAGTAGTTACAGAAACAAATTGAAGAAGAACAATAGCAGCATAGCAATAATACTTATAGCAACAATAATCAAATGTTGTTATGGTTACATAATACTCTAGCAATCAGTTCAGTTCAGTCACTTAGTCATGCTTGACTGTTTGACTCTTTGCGACCCCATGGACTGCAGCATGCCAGGCTTCCCTGTCCATCACCGACTCCGGGAGCTTGCTCAAACTCATGTCCATCTTGCTGGTGGTGCCATCCAACCATCTCATCCTCTGTCATCCCCTTCTCCTGCCTTCAATCTTTCCCAGCATCAGGGTTTTTTCCAATGAGTCAGTTCTTCGCATCAGGTGGCCAAAGTGTTGGAGTTTCAGCTTCAGCATCAGTCCTTCCAATGAATATTCAGGGCTGATTTTCTTTAGGATGGACTGGTTGGATCTCCTTGCAGTTTAAGGGACTCTCAAGAGTCTTCTCTAACACCGCAGTTCAAAAGCATCAATTCTTGGGCACTCGGGTTTCTTTATAGTCCAACTCTCACATCCATACATGACTACTGGAAAAACCATAGCTTTGACTAGATGGACTTTGTTGGTAAAGTAATGTCTCTGCTTTTTAATATGCTGCCTAGGTTGGTCATAGCTTTTTTTCCAGGGAGCAAGTGTTTTTGAGTTTCATGGCTGCAGTCACCATCTGCAGTGATTTGGGAGCCTATGAAAATAAAGTCTGACACTGTTTCCATTGTTTCCCATAGAGTAACAATAATAGTAAAGTAATAAAAGTAATAACAATAGTAATATTGATCATAACAGCAATGGTAATAGTAACAATAACCACACTCACAGCAATCATCACTTGTCGGGCACTGTTCTAAGAGGTTTATATACCCTGTATGTCCTCTACCAACCCGTCTTTGGGGCTTCTCTTTACAAACTAATGGGAATGATAGATGAGTAACTCAATCTGGCTTAAAGACAAGGTTCATTGCTTGGTAGGCATTTAAATTGGACAGTGGAAACTGAACCTCACTCGCTATCTGGCATGTGGAGAGCAGTAATTAAATGAGTGCTGGGTTGAGTTACAGGGTGTATAGCTTGCCCAAGACATTTCCAGGAAATATGTCCCTGGTCAATCTGGTGGACCATGGCTGCAGCAGCCAAATTTCATCAACATGTGAATTCATTATCCAAGGATATTTTTTCCCCTGATTCACAAGTTTATTGATAAGAATAAAAATAATGGTTCCTTTGGCAGAAGCCAAAACAATACTATAAAGCAATTATCCTTCAATTAAAAATAAATCAATTTTTTTAAAAGACAAAAAGAATAAGTGGTTTCACTTTAGAGTGCTTTATTTGTGCCGGGCATCAACAAAGAATATTACATAAATCATCTCATTTATTCCCCACAGCAACCCTATTGGAGAGATACCATTATTATCTTTTTTTATGAATGAGAAACCTGGAGCATAAAGAAATTAAATTACAGAGATGAAGCCAGAATCTGTGTCCTAGCTGTTTGAACCTCAACCCTTTTAACTATTCATCTACACAACCTTGGATGTAAAGAATAGCTGTTATTAATAGGGAAGAAGGGTACCAACATCTGTAGAGGGTCTCCAAAGGCCAAGTCTTACTTTAAACTCTAGGTATTATTTTAATTCAACCATCTAGAGACTCTGCCAGGAAATGGTAAGCCCCTATTTGAAATGTTTGGGGGGCACCTATTTACCCTTGTCCTCTCAGCCAAGAGTCTGCCCCATCGCAGCCTCTGATATTCACATGATGCCCTTGTATTAGTCAGCTTTGCCTAGGTTATGCTGCAGTAACAAAACACCCCTGAATCTCAGTGATTTTTGGTTGGTGGAGGGCTGTGGCTCTGCTTCTCCATTTGAAAGCGCAGCCCTACTAGGTTATTACTGCTCTCATGACAGAGGGGAAAGAGTGATGCCAGAAGGCACTTAGAACTTCCTCTGTGATGCCCTTCATGCCACTTCCTTCACTGGCTTAAATGAAGCCAGTCGCATGATCCAGCTTCCATCGACACAGTAAAGACAAGAACCCCACAAACACCCAAGGAGGAAGGGGCTGTAAGGGATGGACAGTGAGTATTTTACAATAACGCTACCTACCCTTAAGCCCCACCTGTGAGACCTGCCACAGCTGGTTAGACTACAGATAAATATCCAATTTATTGACAGAGGGTGACAGAGGATGAGATGATTGGATGGCATGACCAACTTAATGGACATGAGTTTGAGCAAACTCCGGGAGATGGTGAAGAACAGGGGAGCCTGGCTTGCTGCAGTCCATGGGGTCTCAAAGAATTGGACACGACTGAGCAACTGAACAACACATATTCATTACCCAGAGAGCTTATCCTCAGCTGAGGCCAGGGGGTTCCATCTCCTCAGAATTTGGTATTAGGACACCTAAAGCTGGAACTTGAAGCAAAAACTCCTGATGTAGGTTGGGAGGATGTAACCAATCAAATATGCCAGCTGATGAGGAAACAGAGAACTCTCGTCTTCAGGACAAGCAGCATAAGACAGACATGGGGTATAGAGAACTACGTTCAATATCCTGTGATAAACTGCATTCAGTTCAGTTCAGTTCAGTTGCTCAGTCATGTCCGACTCTTTGCGACCCCATGAATCGCAGCACGCCAGACCTCCCTGTCCATCACCAACTCCCAGAGTTCACTCAAACTCATGTCCATCAAGTCGGTGATGCCATCCAGCCATCTCATTCTCTGTCGTCCCCTTCTCCTCCCGCCCCCATCCCTCCCAGCATCAGGGTTTTTCCAATGAGTCAACTCGTCGCATGAGGTGGCCAAAGTATTGCAGTTTCAGCTTTAGCATCAGTCCTTCCAGTGAATACCCAGGATTGATCTTCTTTAGAATGGACTGGTTGGATCTCCTTGCAGTTCAAGGAACTCTCAAGAGTCTTCTCCAATGCCACAGCTCAAAAGCATCAATTCTTCGGCGATCAGCTTTCTTCACAGTCCAACTCTCACATCCATACATGACCACAAGAAAAACCATAGCCTTGTCTAGACAAACCTTTGTTGGAAAAGTAATGTCTCTGCTTTTTAATATGCTATCTAGGTTGGTCATAACTTTCCTTCCAAGGAGTAAGTGTCTTTTAATTCCATGGCTGCAGTCACCATCTGCAGTGATTTTGCAGCCGCAAAAAATAAAGTCTGACACTGTTTCCTCATCTATTTCCCATAAGGTGATGGGACCAAATGCCATGATCTTAGTTTTCTGAATGTTGAGTTTTAAGCCAATTTTTTCACTCTCCTCTTTCACTTTCATTAAGAGGCTTTTTAGTTCCTCTTCACTTTCTGCCATAAGGGTGGTGTCGTCTGCATATCTGAGGTTATTGATATTTCTCCTGGCAATCTTGATTCCAGCTTGTGCTTCCTCCAGTCCAGCATTTCTCATGATGTACTCTGCATATAAGTTAAATAAGCAGGGTGATGATATACAGCCTTGACATACTCCTTTTTCTATTTGGAACCAGTCTGTTGTTCCATGTCCAGTTCTAATTGTTGCTTCCTGACCTGCATATAGGTTTCTCAAGAGTCAGGTCAGGTGGTCTGGGATTCCCATCTCTTTCAGAATGTTCCACATTTTATTGTGATCCACACAGTCAAAGGCTTTGGCATAGTCAATAAAGCAGAACTGGAACTCTCTTGCTTTTTCGATGATCCAGCAGATGTTGGAAAACAATATAAAAAGAATGTACACCTGGGAAATAACTATTTCCCAGATATCCTAAAAAATTATATTGTGGGTGTGATTTCAGATTAGACGCTGTGACCTAATGTAGAACTTAATGCTCCTGTAATGCACTTTTGCTTCTGTACTTTGCTTGCTGCTCGTAAAACCAAAGTTACTCCATTTTAAGATAAGTTTGTTTTTAAGTAAAGATTCCTAAAATTGTTTTTGAAAAAAAAAAAATCCGCAAATCAAACAACGTAACACACCACATTAACAAACTGAAAAATAAAAATCATATGATTATCTCAATAAAAAAAAAGAATGTACATATATATAACTAAGTCACTTTGCTGTAAACTGAAGTTAACACAACACTGTAAAGAAACTATGTGTGTGTGTTAAGTTGCTTCAGTCATGTCTGACTCTTTCGCAACCCTATGGGCTCTAGCCAGCTAGACTGTTCTGTCCGTGGGATTCTCCAGGCAAGAATATTGGAGTGGGTTGCCATGTTCTCCTCCACGGGATCTTCCTGACCAGATATCGAATCCACCTATCGTATGTCTCCTGCATTGGCAGGCAGGTTCTTTACCACTAGGGCCACCTGGGAAGCCCAAAGAAACCATACCTCAATTTAAAAAAAAAAAAAGATATATGGAAAGAAACAGAAATGGGAGAGATCCTGAAGCCCCCATTTGGTCTTAAATTCCAAGAGAAATTGCTGTGTGCTCCCTCTAGGTGCATCCAGACACTGGTTGTTAACGCCCTGTCTCAATTATAATGTGCAGGCCAGGGAAGGAATGCCTTGTTTAAGATTTTTAAAGTAACAGGCTATTATTTCTAAGAAGAAGAGATCGTCCCTGGGGGCCACTGACCTGGAGAGCTTTTCCATTTTTCTCCTTCTTTTTAAAGCTTTTTCGTGACCCGAGGTTTCAGAGCTGCAGCGTTATATAAGAAACTCCAAGCAAAGAGATTTGAACTTGACTTGAAGTCTTTCTTTAATATTCAATAAAAAGTAGGAGATTTATTGGCCGATGGCAGAGACCAATTTCCTGTTACATGGACCAGAGAGGAGATTAAAAAAAGATTTTTAGAGCAGCGCCCATATTTCTTAAGAGACGCGAAGAACGGAGCACACGTAATTTTGCGAATCGGGCTTCTAGCATCGTTCTTTTCTGTAGGCTGATCTGAAATTAGAAGGCTGGAACTAAAATCCTGAAGTCTCCCCAGAGGGACCATTTCAATTTTCCTCTGAGTAACAACCCCGGAAGGATCGTCTTCACGGCTTTAAGGTCAAGGTTGGAAGTGGCTGAGTGTGGAGAAGATTGAAGACCATGCCACAGGCTTTCAGAGATGTACAAGGCATGCAGCCAGAGGAGAGAGGAGTGATTTCAGCAGGCTTCTGAATTTAAAAGCTCTGCTGCAAAAAATGTGGGACAGTGCTGCGGGAAATATGGCAGAAAGTACTGACAACAGGTTGGCGTGAGCTATCAATTTCTAAAGGGTACCTGGCTCAGGGTCAGAGCCGAGTTTGAATACTGTCTCTGTGACTCTGAGAAAGTTACTTAACCTCTCTGTTCCTCTGATTCCTTGTCTGTAAAATATAGACACCTATAGTACCTACCCCACAGGGCAAATGTGTAGGCAAATAAAATAATACATGCCAAGCCTGGAAACTGTCCTGGCACATAATACTTAAAATGCTGTATTATTATATTTTTCCATTGGAAAACCAGCTCAATCTGGTGTGATCCTGGCGGGCTCTGAAGTAACCTTGGTGGAATTAGGATGCAAGGAATTCAACTGGGTAAATGGTTCTGAAGTCCATGATGTCCTGGGGCCTGAGCTAAGCACTGGGGAGCCACATATGAAGAAAACATGACTCCACACTGGAAAATAAAAAGCAGTACACAGGGCTTCCCCGGTGGTCCAGTGTTTAAGAATCTACCTGCCAATGCAGGGGACATGGGTTCGACCCCTGGTCCAGGAAGATCCCACATGCTGTGGGGCAACCAAGCCCCTGTGTCACAACTACTGAGCCTATCCCCTAGAGACCATGCTCTGCAACAAGAGAAGCCACCGTAATGAGAGGCCTGCAAACTGCAACGAAAGAGGAGCCCCGACTCACTGCCACTGGAGAAATCCCATGCAGCAATGAAGACCCGGTGCAGCCAAAAAAAAAATAATAATACATAAATAAATTAAAAACCAGTACACAGACCCCGCTGCCACACTTGAAATTGTGTTTCAGGCACAGAGGTAGCCCAGGGAGTAATTAAGCCTGCTCAGGAGTGGTCTGAAAAGACATCCTAGAAGGATGATATAGGAAAGGGGTTTTGAAAGATGAATAGGAGTTTGACAAGGTGAGACATGTGTG
Organism: Moschus berezovskii; assembly: GCF_049115385.1. Classification (NCBI taxonomy): domain Eukaryota; kingdom Metazoa; phylum Chordata; class Mammalia; order Artiodactyla; family Moschidae; genus Moschus; species Moschus berezovskii. Next base: position 35,075,962 of record NC_142486.1, on the reverse strand, counting down.
AAAAAATGTGAGGCGAGGTGACAGCAGGTGAAAAGCCATATCTGTCTGAAATCACATCGCATGTGTATCAAGCTTCCAGCGTGAATATAGGATTGTGGCAAGAAAGTGTAGGCAGAGAGATAATCAGAGACAAGAACAAGAAGGGCTCTGGGTGTCATGATAAGGAGTTTGGACACCCTGCAAGCCACAGGAAAATAAGATTGCGTGTCACCTCCAGATTTCTCCACTTTGTTCCTTGACTTGTCAATTTTGCCAAACCTTCCTTGCTGCGCCAGGTCACACTTTCATTCATCACACTTTAATTGGACATTTTCTGCATGTCAGGTCGAGTGCCATTCACTGGGAAGGCTTCAAAAATAAGTAAGCCTGATTCTCTATCCTGGAAAATGCTCAAAGTTGAGTAGGAAAGACATATAATCACAATGCAGCCTGAGAGGTCTCATGGTACAGATAATATTGCAAGAACAGAGACGAGAAAGCCTAGACATGTTTAAAAAATAGAGGCAAGATAAAGTGACACTCTCATGGAATCTTGAAGCATGAGCTCTCCATTAGTTGGAGAACAAACAGCAGGGGCAACTTTCAAGGTCTAGAACTTATTAACTGTACAGAAACATGAAAAAGTTCAGGCTGGCTGAAATTATTGGCTGTGAGTGTGAAGAATGCTCTCTGTTTATTGGGGTAGATCATCTCTCCAGAATCCTCAGGTTCCTTTAAGATCCCATTGGCCAGAATTGAGTCACATGTTCATCCCTAAACCAATCATTGTTAAAGGATAATGAGGTTACCATGATTGGCTGAGAGTCCATCATAGACCGTCCACTAGGAATGGAAGCCCTTTTTCCCTGAATCCATGCCTGCCTAGACTTAAATCAAATGGAATTTTCTTAACAGAGAGGGAGGGTGACTATCAGGTAGACAGCCAATGGTCTCCACCATAGGGAATAGAAAATATCTCATCCAGGGGGAATCCAGATGGAGTTTTGAAGACCCAGAACTGCTGCCTGAAGATCATCAACATTTTGTTTTTGTGTTGTTTTTATTTTTATTTTCTATTGGGGTACAGTTGATTGACAATGTTTGTTCATTTCAGGTATACAGCAAAGCGATTCAGTTATATACATACATATACCTCTTCTTTTTCCAATTCTTATCCTATTTAGGTTATTACAGGGTATTGAGCAGAGTTCTTTGTGCTATACAGTAGGTCCTTGTTGGTTATCTATTTTAAGCACAGCAGTGTGTACATGTCCATTCCAAACTCCCAATTTATCTCTCTCCTCCACCCTTTCCTCCTGGTAACCATAAGTTCATTCCCTAAGCCTGTGAGTCTGTGTCACTGATGAAGGTCACCAGTGTCTTGAAGTTACGGAAGGGTGTGTGTTTGCTTCAGCCGCTTCAGTTGTGTCTGACTCTTTGCAGCCCTATAGACTGTAACCTGCCAGGCTCCTCTGTGCATGGGATTTTTCCAGCAAGAATAACGAAGTGGGTTGCCATTCCTCCTCCAGAGGATCTCTCCGATCCAGGGATCAAACCTCCATCTCCTATGTCTCCTGCATTGCAGGTAGATTCTTTACCATTCAGCCACTGGGGAAACCCAGGGATGCAAAATACCGGCAAAGAAGTCTGAAAATGAATAGCCAATGAAATAGGGAAAAAGTGAACACGTGGTAGAGACATGAAGCCGCAAAGATGAGGCAGTGTTTAGATGAAAGGATGTAAGCAGGTCAATCAACAAGGTAGAGATAACTTTCAGAGACAGGAAGTTCAGGACATTTCTCTCTTCCAAGAGGAGTAGGCAGAGGGAACAAAAATAGTCAGACTTTGGGAGTCAATTCCAAGTGTGGAGGCACATGGCTGAAAATCCTTCCAACCACAACACAGGAAAACAGTGGCCTCCCTGTAAACCTGGCTCCAACTGGAGATGAGTCTGAGGAACTTCTGTCCCAGAAGGTCTGGTGGCAGTGATCAACTTTGGGGAGACTGCTTCTCTGGGAGTGGAGTGTTCTTTATCTTTCCAGAGCAGAAAGAAGGCAATCTCTTCTGGAAGTAAGGCAACAGGTTTACGATGGATTCCTCTCTCCCACATCAGAATGAAACTAAAGGCTGTCAGCCAACCCGCTGAACACTCAATCTTCCGTCTTTATGGGTCTAGCTACGACATTATTGCAGGGGTCTTTCAGCAAGTGAAAGGGAGGTCAGCCTGGGAGAATATATGCACAGAGTCTTCCAAGTTCTAGGGACTCAGAACATGTATCTGGGCTTGGGAGGCACCATCGTGGACAGGCTGACAAACAGAAGGAAGCACAGTACCCACCACCAATCCTGGGCAAGACTAGTACCAACTACACCCTTCCATCCTCCATTGCTAGAGCCAATGTATTTCTTTCTGTGCTTGTGTTAGCTGGTTAGTGGTTTTCTGTCTCCCATTTCAAGATAGTCTAGTCTGTTACACTCTCTGACTTACTCTTTCTGAGGCTCGCTTGGTTATTTTCATTTACAAGATGGAAACAAATAGCATCAGTCCTACCCATCTCATAAGGTGGACATGAAACTGTTTTTGCAAAATGTGTCCTAAGTATTTAAGTCATTCCTGGATACCTGGCCCTTATTATGAGGAGGGTGGCAGAGCTCTGGACCCAGCAAAGCCTACTCTCTCTTGGGTGATGCTGATTAATGTAGATGGCGCCACCTTGTTGCTCTGACTGAAAATCATGGAGTCATGGTTGATGCCTTACTTTCCAAATTCTACATACAATTCCTCGTGCGTGTTCAGTTGCTCAGTCATGTCTGACTCTTTGCAACTCCATGGAGCTCCCACTAGGCTCCTCTGTCCATGGGATTTCACAGGGGATAATACTGCAGTGGGTTGCCATTTCCTACTCCAGGGGAGCTTCCTAACTCAGGGGGTCTGCCTGCATCTCCTGCATTCACAGGTGGATTCTTTACCATCTGAGCCACCAGGGAAGCCCTGGTCCTAACCCAAACATGGGAGGGACTATAGGTTGGATGTGAATATGTAGGTGAGCAAACTGCGTGTCTCAGGTCAGGAGGAAACAGACAAAATGTGTGTATAATCGAGTGATTTTGCTAGAATAGCCACATAACCAAAGTTAGGCAAGGGGCAGGCAGACTTCAGAGATATTGAGGGTTCAATTATAGGTGACAAAAATAAAGCAACTATTGTAATAAAGTGAAATCACATGAATTTATCAGTTTCCCAGTGCATTTAAAAGTTTGTTCATACTATACTGTAGTCTATTATGTATGCAATAGCATACGTACATACTTAAATTTAAAAACACCTTATTGCTAAAAAATATTAACCACCATCTGAGCCTTCAGCTAGTTGCACTCTTTTCAATAGTAACATCAAAGATCACTGATCGCAGATCACTATAACAAATATAATTTAAAAAGCTGAAAATACTGAGGGAATTACCAAAATATAACACAGAGACGTGAAATAAGCAAATGCTGTTGGGAAAATGGTGACAATAGACTTGTTCAAGGCAGAGTTGGCACAAACCATCAATTCATAACAAATGAAAACCAACAAACAAAAACGCAGTATCTCAGAAGTGCAATAAAATGAGGTGTGCCTGTTAAATCATTTATGGCTGTTGCAATTGTTTCCGTGGTTTTACTTGTTTCATAAAATAGAAGATTGCTAAAGTCTTTTTTGAATCAATTCTTGTTGAAGTATAGTTACTTTACCTTGCAGTTGCTGTTCACAGTCTCTAGAACATGGACTTAAGTAGTTGTGGTACACAGGTTTAGTTGTCCTGTGGCACATGGAATCTTCCCAGACCAGGGATCAAACCCATGTCCCCTGTGTTGGCAGGCAGATTCTTATCCACTGTCCACCCAGGAAGTCTGGGAACACATTTTTAATGAGAACCCACCCTTGAAAGCCATGGGGACTTAAGGGCTTTCTTGTTACTGCAGCACAACCTACCTTATCCTGACTGATGCATTTTCTCCATAAGTATTTTACCAGGGTACCAATAGTTTCCACCTCAATTTCTAAACTTCCAGGTTATCTTCCAAACCTGGAAGATGTGATAGAGATTTCTGTAGTGTGATCACATCATTCTCTCTTTCCTAACTCAGGCATCCACAAACTTTTGCTGTCAAGAGCCAGATAGTAAATATTTTAGGTTTTGCCAGCCATATGGTCTCTGCCACAACAGCTCGACTCTGCTGCTGTAGCAAAAGCTGCCACAGACAATAAATAAACAAATGTGCGTGGGCTTGTGCCAGCAAACTTTATTTATGAACACGGAAATTTGAATTGCGTATCATCTTCATGTGTCACGAAATATTATTCTTCTTTGGATTTGTTTCAACACGTAAAACACGTGAAGACCATTCGTAGCTAATGAATCACCTAAAAATGGGCAGGTTGCATTGGGCCTTCAGGCTGCAATTTGCTGATCTAACTGAAGGCTCCTAAGTCCTGATCATGGTGTTGAAAGCCCTTCACAGTTTCACCCCAGTGGTTTTGTCTCACATGCGCGTGCATGCACACACACACACACACACACTTTAAACTCCAGTCTTCTTGAAGCTAACATCATTCCTTGAACCCACCTTGTTCTTGCTTGCCTCTAGGACTCAGCATGTGCTGATCTTCCTGCTATGAATGCCCTTTCTCTTCTCCCACACCAAGCAAGTTTTGACTAATCCATCAGGTTTGAGTTCAAATATCACATTCTCTCTCTCTCTTTCTTACTAATTTATTTTTGACTATGCTGGGTCTTCATTGCTGTGCATGGGCTTCCTCTAGTTGCAGCGAGCAGGGGCTACTGGCTGCTTTCAGTGTGAGGTCTTCTCATTGTGTTGGCTTCTCTTGTTGCGGACGACAGGTTCTAGGATAACAAACTCGTGTCCCCTACATTGGCATGCAGATTCTTAATCACTGGACCACCAGGAGAGTCCCAACATTTTTGTTTTGTTAGTTGAAGTATAGTTGATTTATAGTGCTTCAGATGTTCAGCAAAGTGATTCAGTTTCATATATATATATATTCTTTTCCAGATTCTTTTCCATTATGGGAGGGGAGAGGCTTCCCAGGTGGCTCAGTGCTAAAGAATCTGCCTGCAATGCAGGAGACACAGGTTCAGTCCTTGGGTTGGGAATATCCTCTGGAGAAGGATTTCTATTCTAGGCATTATAGGCTATGACTAGATATTGAATATAGTTCCCAGTGCAATACAGTAGGTCCTTGCTGTTTTATATATAGTGAAGTGGAAGTGTTGGTCGCTCAGTCATGTCCAACTCTTTGTGACCCCATAGACTGAAGCCCATCAGGCTCCTCTGTCCATGGAATTCTCCGGGCAAGAATACTGGAGTGTGTAGCCATTCCCTTCTCCAGGGGATCTTCCTGACCCAGGGATTGAATCTGAGTCTCCCACCTTGCAGGCAGATTCTTTACTGTCTGAGCCACAAGGAAAGCCCTTTATATATAGTAGTGTGTATCTGATGATCCCAAATTCTCAGAGGAACACAGAATGTGAGCAACTTAGTTGGCCTCTGGCATGGGGAAAGGCTTTATGAAGAATGTGATATTACAGGGACCTCTCTGGTGGTCCAATGGCTAAGATTCCAAGCTCCCAATGCAAGGGACCTGGGTTTGATCCCTGGTCAGGGAACTGGATCCCACATGCTGCAACCGAAGATTCCACATGCCACAACTAAGACCTGGCACAGTCAAATAATTAAATAAATATTTAAAGACAAATCAGATATTCAGTTCAGTCGCTCAGTCATGTCCAACTCTTTGTGACCCCATGGACTGCAGCACACCAGGCCTTCCTATCCATCACCAACTCCCGGAGTTTACTCAAACTCATGTTCATTGGGTCAGTGATGTCATCCAACCATCTCATCCTCTGTCATCCCCTTCTCCTCCTGCCTTCAATCTTTCACAACATCAGGGTCTTTTCCAATGACTCAGTTCTTTGCATCAGGTGGCCAAAGTATTGGAGCTTCAGCCTCAGTCCTTCCAATGAATATTCAGGGCTGATTTCCTTTAGGATGGACTGATTGGATCTGCTTTCAGTCAGGGACTCTCAAGAGTCTTCTCCAACACCACAGTTCAAAAGCATCAGTAGCTTTGGTGCTCAGCTTTCTTCATAGTCCAACTTTCACATCCATACATAACCACTGGAAAAACCATAGCTTTAACTAGACGGACCTTTGTTGGCAAGGTAATGTCTCTGCTTTTTACATACTGTCTATGTTGGTCATAACTTTTCTTCCAAGGAGCAAGCATCTTTTAATTTCATGGCTGCAGTCACCATCTGCAGTGATTTTGGAGCCCCAAAAAATAAAGTCTGACACTGTTTCCACTGTTTCCCCATCTATTTCCCATGAAGTGATGGGACCAGATGCCATGATCTTAGTTTTCCGAATGTTGAGTTTTAAGCCAACTTTTTCACTCTCCTCTTTCACTTTCATCAAGAGGCTCTTTAGTTCTTCTTCACTTTCTGCCATAAGGGTAGTGTCATCTGCATATCTGAGGTTATTGATATTTCTCCCGGCAATCTTGATTCCAGCTTGTGCTTCATCCAGCCCAGAGTTTCTCATGAGGTACTCTGCATATAAGTTAAATAAGCAGGGTGACAATATACAACCTTGACATACTCCTTTTCCTATTTGGAACCAGTCTGTTATTCCATGTCCAGTTCTAACTGTTGCTTCCTGACCTGCATAAAGATTTCTCAGGAGGCAGGTCAGATGGTCTGTATTCCCATCTCTTGAAGAATTTTCCACAGTTTGTTGTGATCCACATAGTCAAAGGCTTTGGCATAGAAAACACATTTATGGTTGCTTAAGGGGAAAGGGGAAGGATAAGTTGGGGATTTGGGATCAACAGATACTCACTACCATAAGTAAATCTGATGACCTATAATGTGGTATAATATCACATTCTTCATAAAAGCTTTCCCCATGCCAAAGGCCAATTTAGTAGCTCTCATTCTGTGTTCCTCTATGTGCCTGTGCATGTGCCCTTATGGTAGAAGTCAGTAACTCTAATATTCTGAAGCAGGACTTCTCAGCCTGAGTACCACTGGCATTTGGGGCCAAATAATTCTTTGTTGCGAGCACTGTCCTATACACTGTAGGATGTTAGAAGCCACCTAGGCCTCTACCCCGGGGCTTTCCTGGTGGCTCAGTGGTAAAGAATCCGCCTGCCAAGCAAGAGACACGGGTTCGATCCCTGGATCAGGAAGGTCCCCTAGAGGAGGGAATGGCAACCCACTCCAGTATTTTTGCCTGGGAAATCCCATGGACAAAGGAGCTTGGTGGGCGACAGTCCACAGGGTAACAAAGAGTCAGACACGACTTAGCAACTAAACAACAATGCCTCTATACACAAGATAACACACTCCCCCGAGATGTATCAGTCAAAAATGTCTCCAGATATTGCCAAATTCCATTTTGCCCACCCCTCCTCCATTGAGAACCACTGCCCTAAATATTTACTTGGGCATTTAAACTCATAGTCCCTTGAGAACAAAGGCTAAATATTCTTCCTTATACTCATAAGCCCCAAGCACCCAGGCTGGCATTTAGCAGACCTTTAGTAAATAGTCAATGCCTGGAGAAATGAATAAGACATTGAAAATCATGGACTCCATTAGCATTGATCTGAATAATCTTTTAAAAGATGTAATTCTAGTCATTCTGCTGTTTTTTTTTTCTTTACCTTTGCAAAAAAGGCAGTTTTGTAAAATCTGAGCCTCATAAACGGATTTTCTAGCACATGTATTGTTTTATTTATGCTGCTCTCACAAGTGCAATTAACACTGCATCTGTTTTACTAACAATTCCCTTTGTTTTATGTAGTGCTTTATATTTCTCAGAATGTGCACAGGCCTGGGCTTTTCGCAGTCTGCAAGTGGAGAAAGATAGCTGCCTATCGGAAGACAACGAAAAATCTTCTAGAGCCATTTCCCTGTTCTCTGGCATGTCCCAGGCTAAATGTGCTCATTTGTTTACAGATCCCACCTCACTTCCTGTAGATCAGAGGAGACAAGAAGAGCTAATGCTCTCCAGTGAGAGCTTTGTATCTGGGGACCTGAGGAATTTCCCCTTTAGTGATGTTTGGATGGGTCCTGCCGGAGTATCCTTCCTTTCCACAGTCAAACATGCTTAAGTAACATCCACCTTACACCCAGTTGTACACGGTTGGATCTAGATTGTCATATTGAGTTAAGTAAATTAGGCAGAGAAGGAGAAACAGCATGACTTTGGGAAGGTCATGTACACGTTGCTATATTTAAAACTGATAACCAACAAAGACCTATTTATTGTATAGCACAAGGAACTCTGCTCAATGTTATGCGCCAGCCTGGATGGGAGGGGGGTTTGGGGGAGAATGCATGCCTGCTAAGTTGCTTCAGTCGTGTCCGACTCTCTGCAACCTGTGGACTGTGTGTGGTCTACCAGGCTCCTCTGTCCATAGGATTCTCCAGGCAAGAACACTGGAGTGGGTTGCCACGTCCTCCTCCAGGGGATCATCCCAACCCAGGAACTGAACCCAGGTCTCCTGTGTCTCCTGCATTGCAGGCGGATTCTCTACCACTGAGCCACCAGGGGGAGAATGGACACATTTATGGATGACTAAGTCCCCTCACTGTTCACCTGGAACTGCTGCAACACTGTTAATTGGCTGTACCCCAATACAAAATGCTTCTAGTGTTAAAACAATCAGTGTTTGATAGGAAAAAGAGCCTTATTTAACTGATCAAAAATAAATAAATAAATAAAAAGACGTGACGCACATGAATTTATTTATAAAGCGAAACAGACTCAGAGACTTAGAGAGCAAACTTACGATCACCGGGGGATAGAAGGCAGGTAGGGATTGTTAGTGAGCTTGGGATGGACAGGTACACACTGCTATATTTGAAATGCATAACCAACAAGTACCTACCGTATAGCCCAGGGCACTCTGCTCAAGGTCATATGGCAGCCTGGATGGGAGGGGAGGTTGGGGAGAATGAATATGTATATGTACATGTGTGTATGTGTATAGCTGTATATGTATAGCTGAGCCCTTTGCTGTCCACCTGAAACTGTCACAACACTGTTAATCGGCCTCTACCCCAATACAAAAGGAAAGGTTAAAACAGAACAAAACCCACTAGTCAAGGTGCATCCAGTGCTCATGAGTTCTAAGACCCGTTTGACCAAAGAAGATCAGGCTTCAAGATGTAAATACATCCCAGTCGTTTCCTGTTCCCTCCCTTCTTCCCAGATGGGTCAAATGTACACCAGAACAGATCCCATTTTCCTGGCTTGGATATTAAGGAGGATAGGTGACTAGCGAGTTTTCCCTTTAGGACAATTAGGATGATAACACTTTAAGAGGGATGGAGAACAGTGCACAGGTGAGCAGCGTGGACAGTTGAGCCAGGTCACCTGGACTGCTACCCTGACCCGCCCCTACAAGCCGGGGGACTTGGACGTGCTGATTTTTTGTTGTTTTTGTTTTTTTAATGTATTTGATTAAAGTACTGTTGATCTACGATGTCGTGTTAATTTCTGCTGTACAGCAAAGCGATTCAGTTATTTATATATATATATATATATACATTCTTTATATATATGTACACATTCTGTATACACACATACACACACACACACATCTTTTTATATTCTTTTCCATCATGGTTTAACCACAGAATATTGAACGTTGCTCTCTGTGCTATACAGTAGGACCTTGTGTTGAGGGATTCTATATATAATAGTTGGCGTCTGCTCAGTCCAGTCCATCCCTCCCCCACTGCCTCTCCCCTTGGCAACCACAAATCTGTTTTCTACTGGACATACTTTTTAACCTCTTCATAGACGGTTTCCCCTGGCAAAGAGGAATGAAAGTAGTACTAGCATCCTAGGATTGTAATAAAGATTTAAAGATGGATACGCAAAAAGCACTTAGCAAAGCACATGGTAAACACACAATAAATGCTATTTATTATTCATAAGATTCCCTGAAAACAGTCAATTAATGTCAGCTATTATTATACCAGGAGTTAAAATTGTTCTTTGGAGATCCTATGGTTCACATCTTCCCTTTAAAAGATATTAGCCCTTAGTTCCTACCCCAAGGGAAAAAAAAAAAAAAACCTGAATGCCCAGAAATGCTGTAACAATCATCTTAACAGAAAAGGGAAGGAAGATAAAGTTGAACTTTCTTCTTTTGAGGACCTGCTATATGCCAAGCTTTCTGCTTTAGATGTATAATGTTCCATCAGAGAATGTAAACTCAGTGAAGTCAGGGGCTTTGCCTGATCCAGACAATAAAATGTGATAACACAATGAATGGAAATCACAGGATATTGGGGAGAATAAAAATTGGGTCCCAGGCCTTGCAATCACACTACTGGATATATGTCTGGAGAAAAACATGGTCTGGAAGGATACATGCACCTGAACGTTCATTGAAGGACCATTTACAATACCCAAGACATGGAAGCAATCTAAATATCCATTGACAGAGGGATGGATAAAGAAGATGTGGTACATATATATAATGGAATATTGTTGCTGTTGCTGTTTAATCACTAAGTCGTGCTCGACTTTTGAAATCCCATGGACAGTAGCCCACCAGGCTCCTCTGTTCATAGGATTTCCCAGGTAAGAATACTGGAGTGGGTTGCCATTTCCTCCTTTGGAGAAATCTTCCCAACCCAGGGACTGAACCCTCCTCTTCTGCATTGGCGGGCAGATTCTTTACTGCTGAACCACCAGGGGAGCCCACAATGGAATATTACTTGGCCATTAAAAAGAATAAAATAATGCCATTTGTAGCAACATGGATGGACCTAGAGATTGTCATACTGACTGAAGTGAGTCATCCCTTATCAGCAGAATCTAAAAAGAAATTACACAAATGAACTTAATTACAAAACAAACACAGATTCACAGACTGAGAGAATGAGCTTATGGTTGCCAGGGAGGAGGATGGGAGGAAGGGATAATTAGGGAGTTTGAAATGGACATATATACATTACTGTATTTAAAATGGGCAGCCAACAAGGACCTGCTGTATGGCACAGGGAACTCAACTCAGTGTTACATGGCAGCCTGGATGGGAGGGAAGTCTGTGGGAGAATGGATATGTGTAGACGTATGGCTGAGTCCCTTCGCTGTGTACCTGAAACCATCACATTGTTAGTCAGCTGTACTCCAATATAAAGTTAAAAGTTAAGAAATAAATAAAATCTGGGTCCCAGGGGTGAAGCCCTCACAGAGATGGCTACTGAGTTGAGCCTTAAAGAAAAACGTAGGTGAGAGAAAAAAGATTGTGTGCACACTCTATCCTAATTTGCCTCTTTTTTTTTTTTCCATGCCTGAGTCACCAAACCCTCCCTCTTCCCATACCCTGAGATAATATATGTGCAGGACACAAACATTAACATCAGAGACCATTTTTTATGGTCTTTTCCTCTGCACTGAGGGGGGAATATATTTTTTGCAAGCCTTAACAAAAGCTTGATTCCAAGCCTTGATGAAGCATGACTCATTCTTCCATGAGAAACCTGTTTGGATGACCCTCCCCTAGAGATGAAGCCATGCCTGGATACAATGATTGCCACCTTCTAAATTTAACCGACCGAGTAGATGCATTGCTTGCGAGCAAGAAAGAGCCTTTCCCTTCCTCACTTGGAGAAGTGGGATGTTTATGACCTGTTTATAAAAGTCTGCATAAAATATAGCTTCAGAGTCTTATCTGTGAGTAGGCTACCTGGAGTCAAGTGTGTCTTTTAAAATATGAGGCCTCACTTGCAAGAATGCTTTCTTGGTCTCTTTCCCCCCAACCTTTGGCCCCCTCGAATCCATAAATAACATAAATAACAACGTGAGGTGATGGCTTGACCACTACTTCCATCGTGCCCTCACCTGTGCAAGATGTCTTCCCTGGTGGATTTTTGTTAAGAAACAAAATACAACTTTTATTGAGATCAATAAAAGATTAAGGTGACAAAGTGATTTATTGACTATAGAGGAGGCTCATTTTTCCCTCACAGCTGCAATAGCTACCAGAAAGGATGTTTTTTTGTTGTTGTTGTTTTATCCTGGGTCTTTAGGAAAGTTGGGAGAAGCCAAGGCTCATTTATCAAATCAAAAGAGAATGATTAAAAACTATAAGGAAACAGACAAAGAACACACACATGAGCCAAAGTTGGCCTTTCATGGGTTTCTTTGCTGAAACATGAGGTCAGAGAGGATGAAGAGAGAGAGGAAATACACGGGTGTGATGTAGGCTGAAGCTCAGCAGGATGAGCGGGGCAGTGGGTCAGAACCTCAGGCTGAGATCGAAGCAAAGAAAAAATACACTGTGGGAGACAAGACACTAGAGCGAAAGCACGGAACCTGTTGTTAACCATGGTTGGGCGCAACCTGGAAATCTAGAAAGAGCATGACCTCAGGAAGGGACGATCACCCCCGACACTTCATTTGAACCAGACTCTTCAGATATGCAAGGACCCCAGTGTTCTGCCCCCCAGACCCTTTCCCATGCTGTTCCTCCTGCTGGCAACGCCCCAGCATCCAACCCCCTTCCTTTCTTGAAAACCTATGTACTCATCCTTCAAAGCAAACTGAAATACCTCCCCTTCTGCTCTAATCCCTCCCAAATGGAATGAGTCTCTCTCTATAATGTCTGATGAGGATAAACGCCAGAAACCCTCACGCACGTGAGCCCCTACTATCCACCAGCCATCACACAGAGCCTTACACAGGCTAAGGACGTGCAGGCAGCCAAGGAACTGTGGGAGTTTCTTTTTAGGCCTACATTCCCTGAGCCTGACACGTGCTTGGTATTTAGTAAATATCTTTTTAACAAATGAATATATGATTTAATTAAATCCTCAGAAGAATCTAGAAGGGACAGATATTATTGTCCCCATTTTTGTTGTTGTTGTTCACTTGCTAAGTGTCCGACTCTTTGAGACTCCATGGACTGCAAGACACCAAGCTTCCCTGTCCTTCACTGTCTCCCAGAGTTTGCTCAAACTCATGTCCATTGAGTCGGTGATGCCATCCAACCATCTCATCCTCTGTCGCCCCTTCTCCTCCTGCCCTCAATCCTTCTCATCATCAGGGTCTTTTCCAATGAGTCAGCTCTTTGAGTCAGATGGCCAAAGTATTGGAGCTTCAGTTTCAGCATCAGTCCTTCCAGTGAATATTTGGGGTTGATTTCCTTTAGGATGGACTGGTTGGATCCTCATTTTGCAGAAAGGGAAACTAACATCCAGAACTTCACCCAAAGCTTAAGCATGGCTGACATTTCACGTCTCTCCTCTGTGCTCTTGCTACAGGAAGTAACTCTACTAACCACACCCCACCCCACCCCCAGAATCCAGTAGCACAAGGGCAGGAAAAATAAGCTCTGAGACCACAGACAAAGTCAAAATTAGGGATGCTTGAAGGATTGGGGGCGGGAGGAGAAGGGGATGACAGATGGCTGGATGGCATCACTGACTCGATGGACATGAGTTTGAGTGAACTCTGGGAGTTGGTGATGGACAGGGAGGCCTGGCGTGCTGTGATTCATGGGGTCGCAAAGAGTCAGTCACGACTGAGTGACTGAACTGAACTGAACTGATAGTATAGAAGATAATCCCGACTTCAGGGCTACTTTTAAAGAAAATTGGGTCTAACACTACTGTTAACGGAAAAGCATCCTGTGATGTTCTCTGCCATGTGTGATCTCTGAGACTCATGGCACCTTCTTAAGGTGGAGAATGGGGTGGGGAGTTAGGGATGGGCTTCCAGTTTAATGGTCTTCATGAGCTCTCCATTAACCGTATAATGAATTGATTTTTTAACTTATTGAAGTATTGTTGGTTGACAATATTGTGTTAATTTCTGCTGTACAGCAAAGTGATTTAGCTATACTTAAGACTCTTGAGAGTCCCTTGGACTGCAAGGAGATCCAACCAGTCCATTCTAAAGGAAATCAATCCTGTGTGTTCATTGGAAGGACTGATGCTAAAGCTGAAACTCCAATACTTTGGCCACTTCATGCGACAAGTTGACTCACTGGAAGAGACTCTGATGTTGGGAGGGATTGGGGGCGGGAGGATAAGGAGACAACAGAGAATGAGATGGCTGGATGGCATCACCGACTCAATGGACATGAGTTTGAGTGAACTCCGGGAGTTGGTAATGGACAGGGAGGCCTGGCATGCCGTGATTCATGGGGTCGCAAAGAGTCGGACACGACTGAGCAACTGAACTGAACTGAACTGATACATATATATATTCCTTTTAATATTTTTCCGTTATGATTAATGACAGGATACTGAATACAGTTCCCTGTGCTCTGCTGTAGGACCTTGCTGTTTATCCATTCTGTTTATCATACTTTGCTTCTGCTAATCCCAAACTCCCAATCCATCCTTCCCTCACTGCCCCCTGCCACTGGCACCCATAGGTCTGTTCTCCACTTCTGTGAGTCTGTTTCATAGATAAGTTCATTTGTGTCATGTTTTAGATTCTACATATGAGTAATATTTTATGGTAGGTATTCGTCTTCGTCTGAGTTACCTAGAATGATCATCTCTAGGTACATCCATGTTGCTGTAAATAGCATTGCCTCTATAATGAGTCAATTTTAAATTCTGACATTAAGAAACCCAAGGAGTTCCCTGGTGGTACAGTGGTTAAGACACCATACTTCTACTGCAGGGGACAGGGGTTCGATCCCTGGTCAAGGAACCAGATCCCACATGAAAAAAATAGAAAAAAAGAAACCCAGCAGCACTGCTATCCTCTGGATCAGCATTCCTATGAACACCGCTCTAGAGAAAGCTGAATTTGCCAAGGATTGATTTTTTTTTCTTTAAATAATCCAACACAATTTCACTTCTAGGAATCTATCCCACAGATACAGTAGCATTTGTGAGAAATGATGCAATCACTGCTTTATTTATTGTAGTCATGTCGGCAAGAACAAATTTTTGGAAACTACCCAAAAGTCCATCACTAGGGGACTATGAAAGAATATGTGCATGCTCAGACAGTTGCATAATGGGCAGGCATTTAAAGAGATGAAAGTGATTCTTCATGTCCTGCTGTGAGAGGATTGGCAAGATATTAAGTAGAGAAGGATGAAAACCGTCTATATATGATGCTGTAACAGATCTAGATGCATAGGTAGACGTCAAGGTAGAGATGACAGAGTCAGGGACACAGATAAGGATAAGGCCGAAGAGAGACAGAGACGCACAGACACACCGAGGGAGGTTTGTGTAGAATATCTCTGGAAGGATTCAGGATACAGGATAATCAGCCATTGCAGTTGCTTCTAAGGAGTGAAAAATGCATGTCCAAAGAGCACTAGTAGGGAAGAAAGTTTTCCCTCCTGTATCCTTTTAATTCTGTGCCGCATACGCGTGTTGCTATATACATGTCACTCAGCAAGACAAACTAAGTGCCTATTATGTGTCAAGTACATGAGAATAATCAACAGACAGTAATCCTTAAGCCCTGCTAGCACAGAGACAGAAAATAAACACGACAAATAAATTAAATATGTCATCACATATGCCAGTCACATGTGCTAAGGAGAAGAAGAGTAAACAGAAGTGATAAAGAGGAGTTGAAACTTGAGGGCCAGTTACTGTTGAGTAGAGAAAGAGAGGAGGGAAAGAGTCTGGTCGGTGTAGGGGGAGGCAGTCTGTTCAGGAAAAGCTGGGACCACGGTGTAATGGATCATGTTCCCGGGATGTCTGAGGATGAGTGGGACCCATGTGGCTGGAGTGAGCCGGAGCAAGGCGATGGCTACTGAGGTCAGAAGGATGACCATGGGTCAGACCACTTGGGTCGTGCAGGAGAAATTTTGGCTTTTACTTTGGGTGAAATGGGAGCCATGAAGGGCTTGGAGGATAGAAGTGATGCGACCAGACTTAATGCTTTAGTATCAGTGGTGGCTGTGGCTTCTGTGTGGGGAGTGGACAATAAGGGGGTGGAGGGGATCCCAGAACCATGATGACCAGTTCAGCAGCTATTGCAATACCCAGAGGAAAGGTGATGATGGTGCCCAGCAAGGGGGTGGCTGTGGGGGGAGAGGAGTTCTTGGATTCTGAATGTATATTTTTTTGATTTATATTGGAGTATAGTTTTGGGCTTCCCTAGTGGCTCAGACAGTAAAGAATCTGCCTGCAATGCAGGAGACCCAGGTTCAATTCCTGGATCGGGAAGATTCCCTGGAGAATGATATGTCAACCCACTCCAACAATTTTGCCTGGAGAATTCCATGGACAGAGGAGTGTGGCAGGCTAACCTCCATGGGGTCACAAAGAGTCAGACACAACTGAGCCACTAACAAGCGTAGTTGCTTTACAATCTTGTGTTAATTTTTACTGTACAGCAAAGTGAATCAGCCATACATATACATATCCCCTCTCTTTTGGATTTCCTTCACATTTAGGACACCACAGAGAACTGAGTAGAGTTCCCTGAGTTATACAGTGGGTTCTCATTAGTTATCTATTTTATACATGCTATCAATAGCTCTGCATGTATATTGAAGGTGGAGCTCATAGGATTCAATAATATGCCAGATGGGAGATGTTGGAAAAACAGGAGCCAAAGATGATACTGCAATTCTGGACCTGGACTTCAGGACATGGTAGGAGCAGAAGAGAGAGAGAGAGAAAGAGACAGAAGGAGGGCGAGACGGAGAGGAGGAATGAAAGGGTAAACCGACAGCCCATCTGGAAGAGCGGGGCCATCTGAGAAGAGAGTGCTTCGGTGGGCCAGCAGCCCAAACACCACCTGAAGCGATGAGACAGTCCTCAGTGTCACTGGTCCCGGGCAAGTCCAGCTGCAACCCAGGAGCTCAGCCAGATTGCAGTCTCTCCACTCTCAAGAGGTTCAGGACATGAGCTCCGAGTCTAACATGTCTGGGTTCTTTACCCATATCTACCACTTCCTAGCTGTGTACCTCAGACAGATTCCCTAACCTCTCTTGATATCCCTTTTTCTGTCTTCTCACTGGAGGAAATAATGCTATCTGCTTCCTTGGGTTTGGTGGTGGTGGTGATGATGGTCGTGATGGTGGTGGTGGTGGTGATGGTGGTGATGGTGGCGATGGTGATGGTGGTGATGGTGGCGATGGTGATGGTGGTGATGGTGGCGATGGTGATGGTGGCGATGGTGATGGTGGTGGTGGTGGCGATGGTGATGGTGGCGATGGTGATGGTGGTGGTGGTGGTGATGGTGATGATGATGATGATGATGGTGGTGGTGGTGATGGTGGTGGTGATGCTGATGATGGTGATGACAATGGTGGTGATGGTGATGATGGTGGTGATGATGATGATGATGGTGGTGGTGGTGATGATGGTGGTGATGGTGATGATGGTGATGACAATGGTGGTGATGGTGATGATGGTGATGACAATGGTGGTGATGGTGATGATGGTGGTGATGATGATGATGATGGTGGTGGTGGTGATGATGATGATGATGGTGGTGGTGGTGATGATGATGATGGTGGTGGTGGTGGTGATGATGGTGGTGATGCTGATGATGATGATGATGGTGGTGATGGTGATGATGGTGGTGATGCTGATGATGATGATGATGGTGGTGGTGGTGATGATGGTGGTGATGGTGATGATGGTGATGATGATGATGATGATGGTGGTGGTGATGATGATGATGATGGTGGTGGTGATGATGATGATGGTGGTGATGATGATGATGATGGTGGTGGTGATGATGATGATGATGGTGGTGGTGGTGATGATGGTGGTGATGATGATGATGATGGTGGTGGTGGTGATGGTGGTGGTGATGCTGATGATGATGATGATGGTGGTGGTGGTGATGATGGTGATGACAATGGTGGTGATGGTGATGATGGTGGTGATGATGATGATGGTGGTGGTGGTGATGATGGTGGTGATGATGATGATGATGGTGGTGGTGGTGATGGTGGTGGTGATGCTGATGATGATGATGATGGTGGTGGTGGTGATGATGGTGGTGATGGTGATGATGGTGATGACAATGGTGGTGATGGTGATGATGGTGGTGATGATGATGATGGTGGTGGTGGTGATGATGATGATGATGGTGGTGGTGATGGTGATGATGGTGATGACAATGGTGGTGATGGTGATGATGGTGGTGATGATGATGATGGTGGTGGTGGTGATGATGGTGGTGATGATGATGATGATGGTGGTGGTGGTGATGGTGGTGGTGATGCTGATGATGATGATGGTGGTGGTGGTGGTGATGACAATGGTGGTGATGGTGATGATGGTGGTGATGATGATGATGGTGGTGGTGGTGATGCTGATGATGATGGTGGTGGTGGTGATGGTGGTGGTGATGCTGATGATGGTGATGACAATGGTGGTGATGGTGGTGGTGATGGTGATGATGATTATTGGTGTCACCATCTTCTTGACTCTGGATAACATAATTGGATGGGACGATTCGAAACAAATACCCAGTTGTGGATGTGACTGGTGATAGAAGCAAGGTCCGATGCTGTAAAGAGCAATATTGCATAGGAACCTGGAATGTTCAGTCCATGAATCAATGCAAATTGGAAGTGGTCAAACAGGTGATGACAAGAGTTAATGTCGACATTCTAGGAATCAGTGAATTAAAATGGACTGGAATGGGTGAATTTAACTCAGATGAACATTATATCTACTACTGTGGGCAGGAATCCCTTAGAAGAGATGGAGGAGCCATCATGGTCAACAAAAGAGTCCGAAATGCAGTATTTAGATGCAATCTTAAAAACAACAGAATGATTTCTGTTCATTTCGAAGGCAAACCATTCAATATTACGGTAATCCAAGTCTATGCCCCAACCAGTAATGCTGAAGAAGCTGAAGTTGAACAGTTCTATGAAGACCTACAAGATCTTTTAGAACTAACACCCAAAAAGGATGTCCTTTTCATTATAGGGGACTGGAATGCAAAACTAGGAAGTCAAGAAAGACCTGGAGTAACTGGCAAATTTGGCCTTGGAGCACGAAATGAAGCAGGCCAAAGGCTAACAGAGTTTTGCCAAGAGAATGCACTGGTCATAGCAAACACCCTCTTCCAACACACAAGAGAAGACGCTACACATGGACATCACCAGATGGTCAACACCGAAATCAGATTGATTCTATTCTTTGCAGCCAAAGATGGAGAAGCTCTATACAGTTAGCAAAAACAAGACCAGGAGCTGACTGTGGCTCAGATCATGAACTCCTTATTGCCAAATTCAGACTGAAATTGAAGAAGGTAGGGAAAACCACTAGATCATTCAGAGATGACCTAAATCAAATCCCTTATGAGAATACAGTGGAAGTGAGGAATAGATTTAAGGGACTAGATCTGATAGATAGAGTGCCTGATGAACTATGGATGGAGGTTTGTGACATTGTACAGGAGACAGGGACCAAGACCATTCCCATGGAAAAAAATGCAAAAAAGCAAAATGGCTGTCTGAGGAAGCCTTACAAATAGCTGTGAAAAGAAGAGAAGCAAAAAGCAAAGGAGAAAAGGAAATATATAAGCATCTGAATGTAGAGTTCCAAAGAATAGCAAGGAGGGATAAGAAAGCCTTCCTCAGTGATCAAAGCAAAGAAATAAAGGAAAACAACAGAATGGGAATGACAAGATATCTCTTCAAGAAAATTAGAGATACCAAGGGAACATTTCATGCAAAGATGGGCTCAGTAAAGGATAGAAATGGTATGGACCTAACAGAAGCAGAAGATATTAAGAAGAGGTGGCAAGAATACACAGAAGAACTGTACAAAAAAGATCGTCATGACCCAGATAATCACGATGGTGTGATCACTCACCTAGAGCCAGAATTCCTGGAATGTGAAGTTAAGTGGGCCTTAGGAAGCATCACTACACTCAAAGCTAGTGGAGAGGATGGAATTCCAGTTGAGCTATTTCAAATCCTGAAAGATGTTGCTGTGAAAGTTCCAGCAAATTTGGAAAACTCAGCAGTGGCCACAGGACTGGAAAAGGTCAGTCTTCATTCCAATCCCAAAGAAAGGCAATGCCAAAGAATGCTCAAACTACCACACAATTGCACTCATCTCACACGCTAGTAAAGTCATGCTCAAAATTCTCCAAGCCAGGCTTCAGCAGTATGTGAACCGTGAACTTCCAGATGTTCAAGCAGGTTTTAGAAAAGGCAGAGGTAACAGAGATCAAATTGCCAACATCCTCTGGATCATGGAGAAAGAAAGAGAGTTCCAGAAAAACATCTATTTCTGCTTCATTGACTATGCCAAAGCCTTTGACTGTGTGGATCACAATAAACTGTGGAACATTCTGAAAGAGATGGGAAGACCAGACCACCTGACCTGACTCTTGAGAAACCTGTATGCAGGTCAGGAAGCAACAGTTAGAACTGGACATGAAACAACAGACTGGTTCCAAATAGGAAAAGGAGTACGTCAAGGCTGTATATTGTCACCCTGCTTATTTAACTTCTATGCAGAGTACATCATGAGGAACACTGGGCTGGAAGAAGCACAAGCTGGAATCAAGATTGCCGGGAGAAATATCAATAACCTCAGATATGCAGATGACACTACCCTTATGGCAGAAAGTGAAGAGGAACTCAAAAGCCTCTTGATGAAAGTGAAAGAGGAGAGTGAAAAGGTTGGCTTGAAGCTCAACATTCAGAAAACAAAGATCATGGCATCTGGTCCCATCACTTCATGGGGAACAGAAAAACAGTGGAAACAGTGTCAGACTTTATTTTTTTGGGCTCCAAAATCACTGCAGATGCTGATTGCAGCCATGAAATTAAAAAACGCTTACTCCTTTGAAGGAAAGTTATCACCAACCTAGATAGCATATTAAAAAGCAGAGACATTACTTTGCCAACAAAGGTCCATCTAGTCAAGGTTATGGTTTTTCCCGTGGTCATGTATGGATGTGAGAATTGGACTGTGAAGAAAGCTGGTCACCGAAGAATTGATGCTTTTGAACTGTGGTGCTGGAGAAGACTCTTGAGAGTCCCTTGGACTGCAAGGAGATCCAACCAGTCCATTCTAAAGGAGATCAATCCTGGGTGTTCATTGGAAGGACTGATGCTAAAATTGAAACTCCAATACTTTGGCCACCTCATGCGAAGAGCTGACTCACTGGAAAAGAGTCTGATGCTAGGAGGGTTTGGGGGTGGGAGGAGATGGGGCCGGCAGAGAATGAGATGGCTGGATGGCATCACCGACTCCATGGACATGAGTTTGAGTGAACTCTAGGAGTTGGT
Source organism: Moschus berezovskii (assembly GCF_049115385.1). Classification (NCBI taxonomy): domain Eukaryota; kingdom Metazoa; phylum Chordata; class Mammalia; order Artiodactyla; family Moschidae; genus Moschus; species Moschus berezovskii. The sequence continues at coordinate 35,054,685 of NC_142486.1, read as the reverse complement.
GATGGACAGGGAGGCCTGGCTTGTTGTGATTCATGGGGTCGCAAAGAGTTGGACACGACTGAGCAACTGAACTGAACTGAACTGAACTGGGGGCTAATAGGTGACAACCAGGGTACAGCAGAGGACAGGCTGGTTAACAAAGAGACAGGAATTTGGCCAACTGAAGGGACTGAGCTGTTTATCTGGGACACAAGGAGGTTTCAGAGCTGGGAGCCACTCAGTGTTGGCAGAAGAATGGATTGTTTCAGCTGCCTCCAAACACCCTCCTCCGTGGGGTTTAGGGAAGGTGTTTCAGAGGCACCTGTGTACAGGTCTTGTTAGCAGCAGAAAGAAAGGAGGCATTGATTTCAACACAGGTCATTCTGCCCCATTAGCCTGTTCTCAGCACATGGCTGCACAGAGCAGAGGGTAGAAGCCGTTCCGAGCGACCCGGCAGGCCAAGCCTCAGACACATCATAAGGATGGCTGCCTGGCACCATAACAGTCCAAGCCCTTCATTTTCCTCAAGCTTGAAAACGACTTGTCTGCTTCCATCCACAGACAAACGGGGGTGGTACAAAGAGGGAAAGGATCCACGCGACACAGATGCATACACACAAAACCCACACAGCAAGAGAGACCCCCAGGGACAGCTGATCACAGGGGCAAACTGAAGGGCAGGCACTGAGAGACCCTAAGACACACAGCGCGACATACAGACACCAAAACACCACGCAAAATGCATCCACAGCGAAACCCACACACACACGCGGGAGATGATCGAGAACACAAATATAAAAATTCGAAGACCGACAAACACAGTGAGAGATACAAGAGGCAGACATACAAAGGCCCACGTATATACGTTTGCATGGATGCATGCATCCACGCACAGTGTGCATCACATAGTGCCATGAATAAAAACCATACTTCAACTAGAAATCAGTGTAGAAAGAGTAAAAAAGAATGATGGTGAGAATTCTATGAGTTCCTGTGTTCAGAGGGGGGTGTTCTGCCCTCTCCCCACCACAGATCCTATGTGAGTCTCTATCTGCTGTAGTTTGCTCTGCACGTTCGCAGTTCTGATTTAGATGATAGATAGAAACCATTTATACAGTTAAACACAGTAGGGGTCTAAACGCTGTTCCCTGCAGAACACCAGATGTGAATAGATGAACATTTGATTGTCCTCGCGCCTGTTTCTGACAAGCTAACAGATAAGAAACCATCCCACTGAATTCCCAGAAAACCGGAGACCGCAAATACAGATAGCAGCGTGCAGGAAGAACCAGGATGCATTAAGGCAGATTTCTAAATATTAAGGAGATGGCAGCTGGCCGGGCTTCCCTCGGCAGACTTTGTAGGCAGGATATCAGTTGATAACCAAGATGAATGAGCAGAGCAGAGACTGGGGAGTTTGTGGAGCCTCAGAGTGACCTCATGCTGGCAGTAAACAGGTGTCGTGTGCACATCTGGACACGAGGGTATTTGGAAGTGGGGAGGTCTCACTGCCTGAAATTGTCTTTTCTAATAGCTGCCTGAAATTCCACTAGGAAGTTTTCCAAATTCTTTGTTGAAATATAAATGCAAACATGAAAAGAGGTCCAACATCCCTAGTCATTGGGGAAAGGCAAACCCAAACCACAAGGATGTGGAGAAATTTGAACCACTGTGTGTGGCTGCTGGGAATGTAAAATGATGCAGCTGCTGTGGAAAATGGCAGGGTGGCTCCTCAAAAAAAGTCCACATGGAAATTACTGTAGAATCCAACAATTCTACTCCTGGGTGTATATATATACCGAAAAGAAGTAAAAGCAGGGACTCAAATATTTGTATACCCATGGTGGCAGCGTTAGTCATAATAACCAAAACGTGGAAGTAACCCATGTCCATCAGTAGATGAATGGATAAATAAAATGTGGTCTCTACATACAATGGGATACCATTCGGGTTAAAAACAGAAAGGAATTTCAACACATAGATGAATCTTGACCCCATGCTGAGGGAAAGAAGACAATCAAGAAAGGATAACTATTGTATGATTCTACTTTTATGAGGCACCTAGAGTGTGGTCTAACTCATAGAGACAGAGCGTAAAAGGGTGGTTGCCAGGAGCTGGAAATGGGGGTGGAAACAGGAGCATGAAAATGGGACATTTGCTTAATGAATAGTTTCATTTTGAGGGTATGAAAAGTGTTCTGGAAATGGATGCTATTGATGTTTCCACAGCAACATGAACATACTTAAAGCCACAAAACTTACATTATTAAATAGTTATTACAGTAAATTTTGGTCTCCCAGATGGAGCTAATGGTAAAGAATCTGCCTGTCAATACTGGAGATGCCAGTTCAATCCCTGGGTTGGGAAGATCCTCTGGAAGAGGAAATAGAAACCCACTCCAGTATTCTTGCCTGGAGAATCCCACAGAAAGAGAAGCCTACAGTCCATGGGGTCACAAAGAGTTGGACATGACTAAGCAACTGAGTACATGTACATATAGTAAATTTTATATTATATGTATTTTACTACAATAGTACATCTATATTGCATTATGGGCTAATGTGTGAAAACATGGCTAATCAACGGGATCATAAAGATTAGTTAGCAGCCAACAGAAAGCAAGATCTCCTAGAAAGAAAGGAGGACGCTCTTAGACATGTAATCCCAGAGAATTATCCCAAGTGATAGAGGGCATCTGAATGTTACAGTGACTCCCATCAACATACCTTCTCTTCTCATCAAAGCTGGACTGTCCTATGTCCCAATGTCTACCAGTCATCCTCTCCTGAGCAAGGTAGCTGAACCCATAATTAAGGCTCTTCTGTTTCCACTGGTTTATACCAAGATCCTAAATTGAGAGGGAGCAAAGGAAGAAAATTGTCGACTCAAGATAGTCCGGATGTCTAAATATTCTAAAGGCATTCTTAGGAATCAATGACACATTGTGCTTCTTTTTTGGGGGGCACATGGCCCCTATACTGAGGATTTTATGCATATTATGTGTATTAGCAGCAGCAGCTACAGAAGTCACCATCTCTGTTTTGCAGAAAAGGATACCAAAACAGAGGCCATTTCTTAAAAAAAAATTTGTCCCCAATCTCACAGCTTGTAAATGGTAGAACCAGGATTCAAACCCAGAAAGTTCACAACCAAAACTCCAAAGCCTGTGAATGGCAACCCGCTCCAGTATTCTTGCCTAGAAAATCCCATGGTCAGAGGGGCCTAGAGTTGTCTAAGTCATAGAGACAGATAGATGGGTCTCCTGCACTGAAGGCAGATTTTTTTTCATCCAAGCCACCAGGGAAGCCCCTTTATTCCCACTATTGATTCCCAACAATTGGGGGTGCTCCATGAGATAGATCAAGCATCTCTAGGGGACTTGCCTGGTGGTCCAGTGGTTAAGACTTCGCCTTCCAATGCAGAGGGTGCAGGTTCAATCCCTAGCCAGGGAACTAAGATTTCACACGCCTTGCAGCCAAAAAATCATAACATAAAACAGAAACAATATTGTAACAAATTCAATAAGACTTTAAAACTGGTCTAGGAGAGTCCCTTGTACTGTAAGGAGATCCAACCAGTCCATTCTAAAGGAGATCAATCCTGGCTATTCATTGGAAGGACTGATGATAAAGCTGAAACTGCAATACTTTGGCCACCTCATGCGATGAGTTGACTCACTGGAAAAGTCTGATGCTAGGAGGGATTGGGGGTGGGAGGAGAAGGGGACGACAGAGAATGAGATGGCTGGATGGCATCACCGACTCTGTGGACATGAGTTTGAGTGAACTCCGGGAGTTGGTGATGGACAGGGAGGCCTGGAGTGCTGTGATTCATGGGGTCGCGGAGAGTCGGACATGACTGAGCGACTGAACTGAACTGAACTGAATTGAACATCAAAAAAAAAGATCTAGCATTTATAAAAACCTATATAATTATTTAGGACTTCCTAAATAATTGGGACCAGAAAGGGACTTTCCAGGTGGCTAATTGGTAAAAGAATCCACCTGCCAATGCAGGAGACACAGGAGATGCTGGTTCGATCCCTGGATCGGGAAGATCCCCTGGAGGAGGAAATGGCAACCCACTCCAGTATTCTTGCCTGGAGAATCCCATGGACATAAGAGGCTACAGTCCATAGGGTCGCTAAGTAGGTCGCTAGTAGGCTACAGTCCATAGGGTCACTAAGAGTCAGACATTACTGAATCAGTGAGCACGCAAAAAAACCCAAGCCCCTTAAAAAGCATCAATGTCATTTGCTTGGTGCTAGAATTATATCAAGGCTTCTCCTGTGGAGGAAACTTTGCTCTCCTCCCCAAGGAATAGCTGATAATGTCTTGAAAGAGTTGAGGGGTGTATGCTACTGATATCCAGTGGGTAGATGTCAGAGATGCTAAGCTTTCTAACCCCTTCTCCTCCAGCAAAGAATTATCTGACCTCAAATGTCAATGGAACCGAGGCTTAGAAACCCTGAATTTTATCAACTGTGTGTGAGAAGGCTGGTTGTGTCTTCCCTCCATCCCTGCCTTCATCTTTGTTCCTCCCCTGCTTTCTAATTCATCTGCTCAATCACTTACCCAAGAAGAAAAGCACCCACTCCTGCCCCCGAGCATGCATTGAGGAGACGCAACACTTGAAGTGCTCTTCAGATCTTCCGAGCAAACACATGCAGAGTGGGCAAGCAGAAGATAATTGCCAACCAAAAGACTACTCCCAAACCATGGATTAAGAGATGCAATTTTCCACGTAAACTATGTAGAAATTGGAATTTTTGCAAAGCAGAAATCGAGACACAGACATAGAGAACAAATATATGGATACCAAGGTGGGAAGGTTGGAGTGGGATGAATTGGGAGATTGAGGATGATACGTAGAACACCATTGATGGCTACTGTTGTTGTTTCATGTCTAAGTCGTGTCCTGCTATTTTGCAACTCCATGGAATCTAGCCTGCCAGGCTCCTCTGTCCATGGGATTTCCCAGGGAAGTATACTGGAGTAGGTTGCCATTTCCTTCTTCAATACACTATTGATGTTCATACTATGTACAAAATACATAACTAATGAGAATGCACTACATAATACAAGGAATTCTACTCAGTGCTCTGAGGTGACCTGAATGGGAAGGAAATCCAAATAAGAGAGGATATGTGTATTTGTATAGCTGATTCACTTTGCGGTACAGATAGTTCCTCTGTTTGAAAGGTGAAGAGCAGCTCCCCTTACACTCAGGGAATCTTATCAGATTGGCTTGGACACCTAGAATTGACATCTCATTCATTAGTATATAAACTCAGAAGTAGACCTGGCCAAGAAAAAAATTTCATTTTTTCTTGGACAATATTCTAAACAGGACCACTACTCATTTCTGTGCCCAAAGCACTCCGTAAATATGCCTCCCTCCCTCTTTTCCTCCCTTACTTCTCTCCCAGTAGCTCAGGCAAAATATACTCAGCTTGGTCAGCCCACAGTGGTGGGTCACAGGGGCAAGATGGACAGACTCTAAGGAGACCCCCATGATTCCTACCTACATGTATTCACACTCTTGCATAGTCCCCTCTCCCTGAGTATGGGCAAGACCGTGACTTGCTCCCAACCAACAGAACATGGCAGATGTGATAAGCCATCCCTTCCATAACTACATTATATTATGTAAGACTCCTTCTTGCAAGCTCCCTAGGGACTCTTCTTTCTGGCTTAGAGGTGTAAGTGGTCGTATTGGAGAAATTCATGTGTCAAGGAACTTTGGGTTTTAGGAGCTGACGGTGGCTGGCCTCTGAACAACAGCCAGAAAAGGGCGAAACAGAACAATTCAAGCTACAGTATCAAGGAACTGAAAGCAGCTAACAGCAACACAGAATGGGGAAATGGTTCCTTCCCCAGCTGAGCCTTCAGATGGAAACTCAGTCCCAACTGGGTTGCTGTTTCATGGGTTCATAAGCAAAGATCCCATCCCACCTGTGCCTGGACCCCTGATCCACAGAAGCCATGGAATAATAAATGTGAGTTGTTTTAGGAGGACTGCATTAGTAAAACACTTTTTCCTTCCTTCTAACCCCTCCCACTAACACAGAGCCTTCCAGAAACAAGGACATTTTCCCCAGCTCTGAGCCCCGATCAGATGAGAAGTTACAGAACCACCGTTCTGTCCGAGTGGCCCTGGATTTATGAATGGCTCTCACCCCCATTAGGCTGTGGGAAGGGGCCAGCGTGTCTCTGCTCATGTTTAGAAGTCCATTTGTTTCCATTCCTTGTCAGCAGTTTGCATAAGCGAGTGGTTTTATTTCTTCTGCGAGAGGAGGGAAAATGCACGAGTTACCCCAGCAGTGGAAGATTTGTCAAATAAAGCTTTTAATAATGGGGCTGTTTGACAGTTTTATAGTTCTTCAACTTCCCAGCCATTTGAAGGTGGTAGGTTTTCAATAAAAATTAAGTCCTTTTCCAAGAGAAACTCGGTCCCCTGTTATTTTAAAACAACTAGTCCAGGGTGCACTGAAGCACCTTAATTCCACTACCGAAAGTAAATCTCCCTCCTTTTCCGTGTTAATAACTCGGGCAATCCATCAGCCTGAGACGGACTCTGAGCTTTTTGCACCAGTATATCCAGGTGGCCTGATGGACCACATCTGTAACTAGACTTGCTGGGTGATCATTAGGCTGTTCCTGAAAATAAATGGCCTGGCCTCCTCCGCAGCTCACTTAAGTACACCAGGGAGGGGCCAACGACCCGGACTTCATTCTTTAATTTCCCTGGATTCTTCTAAAGTTCTTTTGGGTCAAAGGACGTGATTCAGAAATTAGGCTAGGACAAGGGAGATGTCTTGTCAGAAAGGACCCCAGATTTGAAGTCTGAAGACCTTCATTCTAAGAACGAGCTTCATCACCCCCCTCAAATTGTATGACCATGGGTTTATCATCTGAGTCCTCAGACTTTTTTATTTTTCCATTTGTCAGTGGAGGAGTGGTGAAAGGATGAAAAGGGGCTTAGAAGTCAGGATTCTTTTTTTAATTTTTTTATTTTTATATTGGAATATAACCAATTAACAGTGTTGTGGTAGCTTCATTGTTAATTGGCTATATTCCAATATAAAATAAAAATATTTTTAAAAAAGAATCTTGACTTCTAAGACCATTTTCATCCTTCTTTTATCCTTGTGATAGCTTCAGGGAGACAGCAAAGGGATTCAGCCATGATATACATGTATCCATTCTCCTCCAAATTCCCCTCCTATCCAGGCTGCCACATAGCATTGAGCAGAGTTCCCTGTGCTGTATAGTCGGTCTTGTTGGTCATCCATTTTTAAAACTTTTTTTAATTGGAGGAGAGCCAATGTTGTGATAGGTTCAGGTGGACGGCAAAGGGATTCATCCATCCATACATGAATCCATTTTCCCCCAAACTCCCCTCCCATCCAGGCTGCCACATAACATTGAGCAGAGTTCCCCATGCTACCCAGTAGGTCCTTGTTGGTTACCCATTTTAAATGGCAGTGTGTACCTATCCATCCCAAACTCCCTAACTATCCTTCCTCCCAGCCTCCCCCACTGGAAACTGTAAACTCCTTCTCTAAGTCTGTGAGTCTGTATCTGCTTTGTAAATAAATTCATCTGTATCATGTGTTTTTAGATTCTGCCTGTAAGGGATGTCATATGCTATTTCTCCTTCTCCAAAGTCAGGATCCTGGGGCTCAAATCCTGTCTTCAAAACGTACCAGAGTGACCAAGGGAAGATATCTAATCCCTCTGCACCTGAACTCCCTCCTATAAAAAATGTGATCATAGTTTCAGACAGTTCTTAGAAGCTCAAAAAGTCAAGAAAAAAAAAATTAAGCCCCAGAAATGAGTAATTCATAGCAAGTATAGAGCCCTTCCTTTGCCAAGACCTGTTCTTTCTGCCCTCATCAGACAGAGCAGCCAGTGTCCAATGGAGCCTGTGCTGGATCCAATGTCTCCATTAACTAAATGCCATAGCAACCAGCATCTCTCAACATCAAGTGATGCCCCAGATCCAGGATAAACAGCCAAAGGAATGGTTGGCTCTGAAGATAATGGCTCAGCAGTGGCAAGGGATGGGGGAAGGGTTGTTGCCATTTATTATAAGCCTTGTGTATGATTTGGGTTGTTTTGCAATGTGCATCTACTGCTTTGATTAGAGATGTGCTTTTTATTGTAAACGCAAAACAAATGAGATAAAGAGTGTGCCGTTGAGGGCACCAGAGGGATGTTAGTTGTTCCTCAAGTTGACCCTTGGCCTGGACATTCAAGGGCTTCCCTGGTGGCTCAGATGGTAAAGAATCTGCCTGTAATGTAGGAAACCTGGGGTCCATTCCTGGGTCAAGAAGATCCCCTGGTAAAGGAAATGACAACCCACTCCAGCATTCTTGCCTGGAAAATCCTGTGGACAGAGAAACCTGGTGGGCTACAGTCCATGGAATCTCAAAGAGTCAGACACAACTGAGTGACTAACATTTCCACTTTCTTTCTGGACATTCAAGGGCATCTCTCACCAGGCCTGGGTTTCTCCTCCTCTTCCAGGGCTGCAGAACCATCGACGACCACACAGCGGTTCCCCAGACCCAGTTTCTAGGAAGCAAATATGTTCACGCCCTCTCTTTCCAGAGTCCCAAAGGCATCAACTGTCATAGGTTCTATTGTATCCTGGCTCCTACTCTTCGTTCTGGAAACTCCAAGACCCAACCTTGTTCATCCTTACTTGGTACCACAGGTCTTCGCCCAGACCCACCACTGCCGAATGTTTCAACCCATGGGAAGCCTTCCAGGGCCAAGGATACATGCCCCAGTGATGCTCTCCTATCTACAGCCTGTTCTCCTGAGACCCTCTTGCTCCCCATGGCATCAACATGGAGCACCTTGTATTCTACAGCGTCCAGAGCCCCCAACTAAATCCTCACCCATTGCCAAGGACACTATCTCAGGTGTTGCCATCACTTTTTTCATCATCTCCATCATCACCCTCACTAACAAGTACTATCCTTAATAAGTCAGAAACCCCAGGAATTCCCTGGAAGTCCAGTGGTTAGGACTCTGCGCTCTCAATGCCGAGGCTATTGTTGTTGTCTGACCCCGTGGACGGTAGCCTGCCAGGCTCCTCTGACCAGGGGATTTCCCAGGCAAGATTATTAGAGCAGGTTGCCACTGTCTATACTTCAGGGGATCCTCCTGACCTAAGGATCGAACCTGCATCTCCTGCATTGCAGGTGGATTCTTTACCACTGAGCCACCAGAGAAGCCCTCAGTGCCAAGGACCCAGGTTCAATCCCTGGTCTGGGAACTAAGATCCCACAAGTTATGCAGTGAGGTCAAAAAAAAAAAAATCAGAAATCCACCCCCACCCATAGATCCTTGTGTCCATGCTCAGAAATCACTGATTTTCTTCCTTCACATCTAAAAATCTCAGTGTCCTTCGCTCCTGGCCCTTGTCTCTCCAGACTGAAAATGCAGCATCTCCCATAGTCTAAATTATATTTTTAAATTTTTACCATTAAGTTTCAGAATCTCATGCCCTCTTTTGAAACATGGTGACCATTTGCCAGTGTCACACTGACCTAGTCGCTCCCTCCTCTGAATGAATTACCATGATCTCCACCGGCTGGTCTCCTTCCTGACCACTCTCCCCCGATTCCTGCCACGGTCTGCAGACGAGTTAGCTCTGCCCCGGGTCTCTGCTCTGGAAAAGGAACCTGCTTGGAACAATATGGCTCCATTATGATCACGCTGTCACTCCTTCCTGGAATTTAATTGGATTTTTTCTCTTCCCTTTGTTAGTCGAAATCACATAATAAAAATCTCTCCGAGTGCAATCACTTTCCATCGGCACCATTCCAAAGCGTGTCATGATGAGGTTTGATAGAAAAGAGTTTCTCTGCTTGTCCAAGGAGGAAATAAATATTTGACTTGCAACCAAGACTTTATTTTGGGGATGGATTAACTCGTACAACTCCCGAGAGGGGGAGTGAAGAGGAGGTCTCCAGCTCGAACTTAACAGTGGAGGTCTGTTCATCAGCCAATTGCGTAAAGGAATCCTGCACACAAAATTATTTTAGAATTCTAGCAGGGCAGAGTTTCATAAAGGGTGTCCCACAAGCTACCTAAATCAGAATTTCCCAGGGTGCTTGACAAAAATTCAGATTCCTACACCCAACCTCAGACCTGCAGAGCCCAAAGTTCTGGATGATGGAAACTGAGAGCATATCATTTTAACAGCAAGGCATTGGTTCTCAAATTTTCATGTGCATTGATCAGTTAAGATGCCAGGGTTTGGGGGTGGGGAGTGAGGAAGGAGGAGACCCCAGAGTAGATATTTCTGGATGGAATCAAAGTAGAGGAAATGTTTGGTGTCCCATCAGACAGTTGGGTTACAGCCCTACAAGCAGTCATGAAAATGTTTCTTTCATTCCACGTGGAGATCCTGTGCATTTAATTTATCCTTGTTTCCTCCCTGTCTTCATTTCCCACCAGATCCTATGCAATGAGGGTGAATTTGAAGAGCACTTTTCTGCTTTATGGAAGCTTTGTTGGCCTTCTCAAAAGTGGAATACCAGACTTAAAAGAAGGACAGTAATCGTTTGCATGTTAATACATATTTATATTATGTACACTGTGAATAGAATGATGACATTCTAAATAAAGAGCCAAAATCACTGTAACTCACCAATGTTTAATGTGAAACAAACAAGTCTTCATGTACAAGTGGGCTTCCCTGGTAGCTCACATGGTAAAGTATCTGCCTGCAATACAGGAGACCCAGGTTCCATCTCTGGGTCTGGAAGATCCCCTGGAGAAGGAACTGGCAACCCACTCCAGTATTCTTGCCTGGAAAATCCCATGGACAGAGGAGCCTGGCGGGCTACGGTCAATGGGGTCACAAAGAGTCGGACACAACTGAGCAACTAACACTTACTTACTTACTATACGTACACACACTCCTGTATATAAATTAAAACATTGGTTCTAAAATATTTAAGCAATCAATATTGCAGATTGATATCGATGTGCAAAGCAGTTAATTATGCATCATTTCAGTTATTATTCATGTGGATCTAAGGCCAAAATCTTCCCTGTGTTTTCAAAGATAAGGACCTATTTCAGGAGCAGTCAGATCCAGTAAAGACACTGCAAGACAGAAAATGGATGAAAACTCCTCAGGATGAAGCAGAGTCCTGAAAGTTTTAAGAGGAAAATGTTGATCTTTTTCCATTGCTTTGATATCCTTTAGGTTCACCTCCAGACCTATGCAGGTGTATTCACGGTCTCATTTGAGTCCTGGAGAATGTTTTCCACCCCCAATATTCCCCCCCCTGTGGGTTCTGAAATGCTTGACAGCATCAGATTCAACTTGACTTTCATAATTAACAAAATGTGTCTATAGAATATTTTATTTACAGTCAATATCAAAATCATGCTATAACCTGTATCAAGTAGGTAGGCTTGTCTTCCGTTATTTCCTTAACGATAAATGTCAGGGGTAGGCCTTACATGGGTACATGACTGGGGGGGTAAAAAGTTAGAAATATTTTTATGGCTTTTGATGCAGACTGTCCTTTACTTTTCCAAAGAGTACCATACCCCTTGTAATAATTTTCTATCAATGTTGTAACAAAATAACACAAATTTAGAAATTTCCATCTCTAAGAATACAAGTGGGACCTCCCTGGTGGTGCAGTGTTTAAGACCTCACCTTCCAGTTCAGGAGACAAGTGTTTGACCCCTGGTCAGGGAACTAGGATTCCATATGCCTCCGGACAACAAAGCTTTGAGCCACAAGTACTGAGTTCCCGTGCTCTAGAGGCCATGCGCCAAAGAAAGAAAGAAATGAATAAAAAACAGTGACACCTTGGGGACATCCCTGGTGGCCCAGTGCTTAAGACTTCACCTTCCAATACAAGATGTGAGGATTTGATCCCTGACAGGGGAGCTAAGACCCCACACGGCTCGTGGCCAAAAAGCATAATACAGAAGCAGTGTTGTAATAAATTCAATAAAGACTTTTTAAAAAACAAACAAAAAAAAGAATTCAAGAGGGATGCATTCACCAAGACCCCAGCATCTTTCTTAGCATCACTTTTAGAAACAGGTACCAGGTAGAACCTTGTCACAGTGGGGTCTTGAGGAGCCAAGTCTAGAATGGGAATCAGTGGGTGGGAGCTGTATCAGGGCTTGCTGTAGGGAGTAGAACCTGCTGAAAGGTGGAGAAGGAAGCAGAACCTGGACCAAAGGAAACCGGAAGCTGTGAGGCAGGGCCAGCAAAGACCTCTGGCAACTCCACTCTGGATCTGAGATGCCCATCAGGTGCGTCCCAAGCTGGGGAAGGGCAGCAGGTCTTAATATCCACCCACTGGTCAGGCCCTGGAGGACGAGGCCCCAGGAAGAGGGTGTCTCCTTGAGCGAGGCAGGTCTTTTTCAGCTGAGACCATCCTCAAAGAGGGATGATGGCTACAGGTCACCAAGCTACACTCCCAGCCTCCAGGAGAACAAGGCTTCATCCCAGAGAGGGCATCCAAGTTGAGCTTCTTCGCATCCCTCAGAAAGACAGGATGCATCTTAATTAAAGCCAAATGTAAAACACTGTACCCAACCTCTTCTTGATGAGATCCCTTGGCCTGTCTTCAGCTTTCCCACTTCAGCTCTGGGCCTTGACATCTCTGTGGCTCTGTCTCCCTGGCGGCTCACATGGTAAAGAATCCGCCTGCAGTGCAGGAGAACCGGGACTGATCCCTGGGTTGGGAAGATCCCCTGGAGGAGGGAATGGTAGCCCACTCCAGTATTCTTGCCTGGAGAATCCCATGGACAGAGGAGCCTGGCGGGCTATAGTCCATGGGGTCGCTTTCAAGTAACAAAGTGCTGCAAACATTTTTCTTTATCACCTTCCTGCTCGTTTTCCAGAACTTCTTCCACCTCACAGGTTTCCTTCTTTCTGGACAGTTCTCCCTTTCCTGTTGCGCCTTCCTCTGCCTTTTTTAATGAAGGCCTATTTTCCCACTTGTTTCTTTTTTTATTTATATATTTTTTCAACCTGACACTGAAAGCACAGCCTGCCTTTTCCTAAGCAAGGCAGGCGGTTTTGAACTACAATACAACTGACATAGGTTAAGCTCTGCTAAACTCCATGACACGAGGATTATAAATTAAAGGTCAGCCCGTTCCTTCATACGGTTACTATTGGAAAAAAAAAAAAAGACCTAGAAATGGACGAAATTCGGATGAATTGGAAACTCCTGTCAAGGCTACAGAAGAAACGCCGGTGTTGGAATAAAGCTCTGTTTCCAAGAGTATCTTTAGGCAGGATGGGAGCCCAGTGGTTCCGACCCAGAGTCCCCTTCATCAGAATGGGTTCCCCCTTCCTCCTGCAGCCATAGCTGGTCATCAGAGGGCCCCACCCCCAACCAGCTGCTCCCTCCTGGGGCAGGCAAGGTCTATTCCACTTGGGGAATTTTGCAAAGCTTCGCTGAGAGCTGAGTTTCCATCTCCCTGGGGCAGCTGCTCTCAGAGTGACAAAGGACTGACCCCCAGGTCAATGACCAAGAATGAGTGCAGCCCTGTCGGCCCAGGGAACACTAACGAGGGACCTGGCCGTGCTGAAACAAGGGACGCTCTGCCACCCTGGATTAAGCCACTTGACTGACACACTGCGTAGACCCAGCCAGGAATGCATGACTTCCAGTTGCATCTATTTGCATTGGACAAAACGCCAGCACGTGTGTTATCTCATTTGGGTTTATCCGTTACTGTCAGGTGGGTCGGGCAGAGATCATTATTTGTACAGCAATTTTATTTCCTTCTTTGTGCAAGATAGCAGGTATCTAAGGCCACCATGCTGTGCCATGCTCTCCGGAAAGGAGCATAGACCCAGGTGGACAGAAAGGACCAGCTTTGGGCTTCTCTGGTAGCTCAGTGGTAAAGAAGCCACCTGCCAATGCAGGAGACACCGGTTCGATCCCCAGTCCAGGAAGATTCCACTTGCTGTGGAGTCACTAAGCCCATGGGTCACAACTACTGGGCTTGCACTCTAGAGTCCAGGAGCTGCAACTACTGAAGCCTGAGCACCCTCGAGCCCGTGTTCCCCCAAAAGATAAGCCACCCCAATGAGAAGCTCACGCAGCGCAACTAGAGAGTAGCCCTCACTTGCCACAACTAGAGAAAAGCTCGAGCAGCAGTGACGACCCAGCACAGCTAAAAATAAAATAAATGAATAAATAAAAATCTTTAAAAAGAAAGAAAAGGAAGGACCAGTGCTGATCCACAGACCATCACAAATCAGACCCCAGAGGGTGGTGAAAAATAGGCATTTCCTTCACCCATCTAGTCTTCTTGGGTCTGGCCCATCCACCTCTAAGGAACTGCTGTCATCCTGCATGCTCTTGTTCTTGGATGAGGCTCTGTTTCTCACAGTCCAGGCTTTTATCCCACCTCTGCTATGGCATGGAACTCAGTTTGGTTCCTGGAAGCCAAAACAACCAAAGCTCACTTTCCCTGGATCTTTCAGTGATCCTGGAAATTTCATAGATAGACCTATAGATTCCCAGGGTCCGACTCCAGAAACTGATCCATGTTGTCCAGAGTCTCTATAGGTCCAGCAACCCCTCCCCCATCATCCCCAGGGAATATTTTTTTAAAGTTTTTTTTTTTAATCCCCTACTCACCGCAACCAGAGGAAACCCAGACAGCAACGAAGACCCAGTGCAGCCAAAAATTAATTAATTTTAAAGAGATCACTTACATCCCCATATTTCCTGAGATCCAATAACAATTTTCAGGCATGCAGTAGTCTATATTCAAATTTAGGAAAAAAATTTTTAATTTTAATTTTAAAATGGCTGAGTTCTGCCACAACATCCTCTGTGTATTGCTGAAAGTAAACTTAATATCTTGGTGGGAAGCAACTGCATTATGGTTACCTGGCTGCCCTTAGAGAGTCTCCAAGGCTGTGGGAGAGGTATTTGCCCGACATCTGCACAGCCAGCGGGCCCTGCAAAGAGGTCCTTCCAAAGAAATACAAGGATTGTCCATCAAGCCGTAAATAATACATAAACACTGATGACCACCTCCAAGTTGACAGTTCCTTCCAGATTTCAAATCAGGTGCCGCTAGTGGTAAAGAACTATTCCACTATTCTTGCCTAGAGAATCCCATGGACAGAGGAGCCTGGGAAACTACAGTCCATGGGGTGGCAAAGGGTCAGGCATGACTGAAGCTACTTAGCACGCCTGTAATCGTCACCTAGAATCCAGGTACTCTAACCTAAGCCACTGATATGCTGATGAGAACAGGTAGCAAGCAAACTGGGTTGTTTGCATGAGCATCTTTGTAGATGGTTGGTTGTCTGCACATCTGGAAAAACCTTCTCAATGGCGGGGTGCCACTTCCTCAGTTTATCTGCACACAGAGGCTGTGGGATTTCTGGTTAACCTCTGGATCTGCAAAAGCAACTAGGCTACTCTGACCACCATAGAAATCACAAGTTTTTAGCTTCATTAACATGCACTCCACTTGGGCATTGGACACCAGCTCATTTTGAAACCCAGAGTGTTACTGGGAGAAGCGTCAAGTATTTCTTCCCTTGACAAGACATGGGCAGCCACAGCTGGTTAGAAAATACTTTATGTTTCTAATCAAAGCAATAGCCACTGCTGAATGGAATCCAGCACTAACAGAGTAGAAGGAAAGATGAAGTCTTTTATTTGAAGTCAGCCAAGTCCTAAAGCTAGTGGGCGTCTTTGGAATCAGGTATGATTTGTAAATGATGCTGTCTTCTTCATCGATGTGTTTCTGGCATGGCTTCTGGATAAACCAAATTAGTGAATGAGGAAGGGGCGGATAAGAGGGGTTAAGGTATGGAGAGTCCTTTAAAACTAGGAAAAAAGCTCCCATGTAACCCAGCAATCACACTACTGGGCATATTCCCTGAGAAAACCACAACTCTAAAAGACATATGTAGCCCAGTGTTCATCGCAGCACTATTTGCAATAGCCAGGACATGGAAGCAACCTAGAGGTCTGTTGACAGACAAATGGATAAAGAAGTTGTGGTACTTATATACAGTGGAATATTACTCAGTCACTTCTAGTGAGGTGGATGAACCTAGAGCCTGTTACGCAGAGTGAAGTAAGTCAGAAAGAGAAAAACAAATATTGTGTATTAATGCATACATGTGGAATCTAGAAAAATGGTGTTGATAAATCTATTTGCAGGGCAGGAATAGAGACCCAGACGTAGAGAATAGACTTGTGAACACAGCAGGTGAAGGAGAGGCTGGGGCAAATTGAGAGAGTAGCACTGAAATATATACATGACCGTATGTAAAACAGATAGCTACTGAGAAGTTGCTGAGTAACACAGGGAGCTCAACTCAGTACTCTATGACAACCTAGAGGGGTGACAGGGAGGTTCAAGAGGGAGGGGACACATGTGTACCCGTGGCTGATTCATGTTGCTGTATGGCAGAAACTATTAAAAGCACAATATTGTAAAGTGATTATTCTCCAATTAAAAATAATTTTTTTTTAAAGAGGGGTTAAGGAGACCCAGGTCTCTTGGCTGGGGCAGGGCATGTCGCAAGAGGTCAACTGTCTCATGGGCAGCCAGATTCATGACAGCCATCCTGGCATTCAGCCCAAATGTGTCATCCTTCACAGTGAGACCCCAATAAATCCCTTCTCCTCGAGCATTTGTAACATAGCTTCTGCCTCCAAATCCATAAATCCCAGAGGCAAACAGGAAGGGCATTTCTCATCTCCCCTCTGCGTACCATTCCTCTTGGCCCCACGCTAGCGGGAAGACCAGTTCACACAGGAACACCTCGCTCTTCACTCCTCTGTAATCTGTTCTCACCACTTCACTGCCATCCTCTCCAACATCAGTAATTAACATTTACACCTTTCGAGGGGTTTTACATTTATTATGTTATTTGACCCTTGCCACAACAGAGAACTATAATCATCCCAGTTTTATATAGGAATAGCTGAAGACCCTGAAGTCAGTTTGCTCCGATTTTCTGTAATGACCAGCAGCACAAAAGTGTCTGCTCATCATACCCCAGCCAGCACCACGTCTTGTAATGTTTTAATTGGCCAGTTTGATAGGTAAAATTACACCTCATTGTCTTCCCAGTCTCCATCTCTTTGACTTCTGCTAAAGATGAACATTTTCTTTATATGCATACAGAGCATTTGTATGTCTCACTCTGGAAATCAACTTTTCATGCCCTTTGCACATTTTTCTTTGGAATTTTTAAAGATTTTTTTGGCATCATAAAGCTGTTCATCTTGACCATATTGCTTGCAAATTTTCTCAACTCCTGCTACCACCCCCCCAGCTGCCACCTGCCTTTTAATTTGACGCAAAGTGCTTTGTTGTACAAAGTTCTTAATTTTTTTTACCATGTATCCATTAAACCCCAGATCTTATTAAGTTCTCAATTTTTTTAATTGAATCTATTAGAATTTTTCTTGTAATTTATTCTATGAGTTTCTTTTTTAATATATATATATTTTAAATCTTCATTGAATTTGTGGCAATAATACTTCTGTTGTTTATATTCTGATTTTCTGGCTCCCCAGTCAGGGATCGAACCTTTACCCCTACATTAGAAGATGAAGTCTTAAATACTGGATCACCAGAGAAGTCCCTATGAATTTCATGCTTGGAGAAATTGTACCTCAAAATGAGATTAATATCTATCTACATTTGATTCTAATCTCTTTCAGTTTTTACATGTTTTACCCCCACATTTACCTCCTTAATTCTTTTGGAATATTTTGGGGAGCATAATCTAATTGTGAAGATCTAACTTGCTTCTTTTGTCCTGAACAACCAATTATCCTAATGGGCATTTTGAATTTACTTGTTTCCCATTGGCTTATGACACTTTCTTTGTCGTGTTTTTATACGAAACATATGCTCAGGTTTTAGTCAGTAGTATCTTTTTTATGGGCTTCCCTGGTGGCTTGATGGTGAAGAATCTTCCTGCAATGCAGGAGGCTCAGGTTTTATCCCTGGGTTGGGAAGATCCCCTGGAGAAGGAAATGATTACTCACTCCAGTATTCTTGCCTGGAGAATCCCACAGACAGAGGAGCCTGGTGGGCTAATGTCCATGACGTTGCAAATAGTTGAACACGACTGAGCAACTGAGCATACACATACATTATTATTGTTAATACTGTTTACCAAAGACTAGGTTGAAATTGTATCTGTTGATGCTTCTTTGTGAAGAGAAACCATTAGCATGTTCTTCTTTCCCATTATAATTTTTTGTTTGTTTTCTCCAACACATTGCTTCTCTTTCAAAAAGTATATCAACATTTATAATAGATTTTACTGCCAGTCCTTTTATACCAAAACTGCATTTTCTGTTTTAATTACTTGCATTTTCTGTTTTAATTACTCTCCCAATTGGCTAGAGTGTATCTTGAAGTATTGTTTTAAAGAAATAGATTTAGTTTTTCTAAGCCATTGCATAACCAAAAACAACCAATTACTTTAACACAAAATATAAAAAGATTTAAAAAAAAAAAAAAAAAACTTTTTCAACATGTTCAATGATGACAATGAGCATTCACAGAGCAGAGAACTGTCATTGTCCTGTAGTCATTAGGCTGGGAAGTAGGAGGAGAAGAACATTTCTCCTGCTCTGTTTATAGATACCAGGCTTCTCCTGTTCATCGACATATGTGTCAGCCATAATTATATTGTTCTCAATTTGGCTCCATAAGTCCTAGCATTAGTGGAACGTTCTTGCAAGTTTTGACAACGTATTTAGTATCAGCTTTGGTTTTCAGGGTTGTATGAGTTTCCATGTTTCTATATCTGCTTGTACTTTTTTTTACTATGCAGTTAAAAAGGATGGTGTCCCACACAACTTTCAAACAGAAGTCCATTGATTGTGTTCAATCTGTTACTATATAATTCTTGGCAGTTTAGGTATGAGCATTGGACTCAGACAGACCTGGGTTTGTGTATCAGTTAAGAATTTTTTCTTGTTTCATGGAACATAAAATCCAACTTACAATGGACTAAGCAATCAAGAGAATCCACAGATTCATATGACTAAAACATCTACAGGAGGACATCAGATAAGACTTGCGCTGGTGAGACCAACAATGTCACGAAAGACCCAGTATCTCTCACTCTTTCTTTTCTGACAAACCCTGTAGTACCATGTACTGGACACTGTTTCATGGCAGCCAAATGGCTGTAGAAGTGTCTACCCTCATACCACATATTCCAGGGAAAGAAAGCAAGAATTTTCTGAAGACTTCTCTAAAAGAGAAAAAAAATTTCCCCAAAGTTTCAAAAATTATCTCCTTGTTTCTCAGTGGCTTTTGGAGCATGAGGTATCTATCCTGAATCTAACCAATGTAGCCAGGAAAAGGAATGCATTGGTTTAAACCTAACACTAGAGTCAGTCCCACCCAAAGAGTACAGCTGAGAACAAGCAAGATGCTAATACACTCAAGGGAAAATCACAACTCTGTGGGCTGAAAGGTAAATGGATACAGATGAAACAGACAGTAAGCATCCATTTAATTCCATTTAATGTGAGTGGTACTCACCTCCCACTTGCTTGTTGATTCTAAGTCACAGAAACCCACTGCATCAATTATCTATTGCTGCATAACAAATTACCCTGAAATTTAGCAGCTCAGGACAATGAACATTGGATATTTCACAGCTTCTATGGGTCAAAATGAGGGCCTCTCATGAGGTTGCAGTGAAGGTGTCATTGGGGTCTGCATTCATCTCGAGGCTGGAGGATACACTTCCAAGATGGCCCCTTCCCAGGGCTGTTGGCTTACCATGTGACCCTTGCCACAGAGCTGCTTGAGTCCTTTCAACATGGCGGCTGCTTCCCCTAAAGTGAGTGGTCTAAGAGAGAGAAGACCAAGCAGAAACCTGTAGCACCTTCAGGACCCATTCTCCAAAGCACACCATTATTTCCACTTTATTGTATCTGTTAGAAAGACAAATATCTTATAAATGCATGTATGTGAGATCTAGAAAAATGGCATGAATGAACCTATTTGCAGAGCAGCCCAACTTTCTCATCCTCAAAATAAATGTGATGCCTCCCTGCAGGACTGGTTTAACATTAAGTGAGATGATGCATGTAAAGAGCCTAACTCAGTGACTGACATTCAGTCAATGCTCAAGAAGTATAGCTCTTACTTTTACCAGTGGTGGGAGTCCAGCTGCTTGCTGCTCAAAAGCCAATGAAGAAAGTGGTGGAAAATAAAGTTTGCTTTATTTCTGAGGCTGGCAACTTGGGGGGTAGGGGGCACACTTCCAATCAAAAAGGCCAACCCCCTCCCCCCGCCCCGCCGCCCAACTGACAACCAGTGGGCAAGAACTTTTAAAGGTGAGTTTCAGGAGTGTATGGGCAGAGGGAGGAGTCTACATGCAGAAACAGCAGTCAGCTCTGTCATCTTGAAATTGGTCATGCAGGGGTCTGATCAGCATCATCTTAATTGTTTTAAATAAAGCTAATCTTCAGTTCCAGGGTCGGTTTGTTTCCATTTCTTTGAGGACAATTCTTGGAATTGTGGCAACTTATGTCATGGCTCCAGTCTGATCATCACGTAGTTAACGTCTTCCACCTGGTGGGAGTTTTAGTATCTATATGACAGTTCGCAGGATATGGCTCAGAATATTATCTATAGCCCTTGAGGAGGAACTAAAAGTTCCTTGACTTTGCTTAATGACTAAACTATTATTATCTAGTCCTGTTGGACTGTTTCCCTTTGTTTCTGCATTTTCTTACTTCTCTGACGATAGGACATGGAGCAGGGAGGGGGAGAAGGAGCGGGGTCTGGAAAGGACCGTAGGACACTGTTCCCTTTCAACACCACGTGTTATCGCTATTTCTTGGTCTTGATGCCATCTGTGAAAACAGGCTCCTAGAAGGCAGAAATCAAAAATAACCCCCTTCACTCAATAATAGCTTTAAGTCTTTATGGTTTTGCCAGAATGGGAGAGGAATGTGTGCCATCAACACGGAGTGTGATAAGGCTCACGACAAAAGTGAGCAGGCCTCATGGAAATCTCTGAGCACTCTTGGAGCCCAGCAGAAACCCATGGACATGTTCTCTATAATATATTCTGCTGATGCTGTTGGTAATAAAGTAGCAGATGTTGAACAAGGAGCCTGCCCCTGGCAATATCTGCTAATTGATGTGAGGTGTGTTTTTATGGAAGCTTGATCAAGGTGTTTTATCTCTAACTATAAGAGAAACCCGAGAATGGGCAGATTCAAAGTATTCTTCTAAAAGAACTTTCAGGAAAGTGATTATCAAAAATCATTATCAAAATCTCTACATCAGCCAAGTGACTCTTTTATTTAAAAAAAAAAGTTCACAAAACAAGAGTCATTATTTTTTCTCTTTCTTATCTTTTTTTGTTGAAGTACAGTTGATTTACAATGTTATATGTTAGTTTCAGGTGTACAGCATAGTGATTCAGATGTAGATAGATGTAGATATAGATATAGATGTAGATAAATATTCTTTTTCAGATTTTTTTCCCTTATGTTGTTGTTTAGTCGTTTAGTCATGTCCAACTCTTTTGTGACTCCATGGACTCTAGCCTACCAGGCTCATTTGTCCATGGGATTTCCCAGGCAAAAATACGAGAGTGGGTTGCCATTTCCTTCTACAGAGGATCTTCCCAACCCATTACAAAATAGTGAGTATAGTTCCCTGTGCTCTGTTCCCTGTCTCTGTTGGTTACCTATTTCGCATATAGTGGTGTGCATATATTAATCCCAAGTTCCTAATTTATCTCTTCTCCCTCCAGTGAGTTTCTTTAAAAAGGAGTAGGGGATGCGACTTTCCTGGTGGTTCAATTGTTAGAATTTTGCCTTCCCGTGCAGGAAGTGTGGGTTTGATCCCTGGTCAGGAAGTAAGATCCCACATGCCTCAGGGTCAAAAAGAAAACATAAAACAGAAACAGTATTTAAACAAATTTAATAAAGATTTTAACAACAACTGCAAAAGGAGTACGGAGGATACTAGTCTCCCATTTTGGACAAGGGTTTTATTTTCCTGACTCTGATGAGATGACCATAGATAGACAAGGAATCTCATACACTTAGATATATACACACAAAGACACACTCAAGGACTTTTCATGAGTCCACCAAATGGAAACAAGAGAGGCAAAGAGAAAAAAGAAAACAGACACACACAGAGACATGAGGATAGATACAAACAAACCAAGAGGGACGTGCACAGCTGCAAGCGCACTTCTCTTTCAGACCCATCCACCTGGCCTGTCTTCCCTTCTTGTGAAAGAAGAGCTGATTCAGCACTATTGGGAGCAGCTGAATAATTGCCCTTGAAAGATTCCTTGGCTAGAAGACTTAAATATATGACCACCTCCCCGGGCAAGGAGATATAAAGCCTCACGTAAGGTTCCAACTTGCAAATCCAGTGAATCTTCAGTTTTGGAAATGGGACAGACAAAATCTATCAACCTGGTTCCTGCATCAATCTTCTAGGCTCCCTCCTGTCACCCCGACAGTGGAGAAGGATGATAAGTGGTGACCAACCTGGGGTGTCTTCTTCGTGGCCTCAGCTAACTTCACATAACTCATATATGGAGTTCTATCCCCCATAACATTATAGCCTCATTTTAGAGACTAGAAAACAGAACCAGAGTCACCCAATTTAACATCATGTAATTCACGAGGTGCAAGTCAGCCACCCACGAGCTGTTTCAGCAAGGAAATCGCTAATTGGCCACCAGGAGGAATTAAAGTTTAGGAGCATCCTGCTGTGAGGTCAAGCTGGGTATTTAAACTTTACAGATTGGAATAAATTATGAATCAAGCCTAATTAGCCTCTTAGGTCAAATCAAGAGAACTCTAGTTTCAATCTGGGTTGAAAACTGAGTCCAGGGCACCCCAAGTCCCCAGTTTTAAGAAGGGACCCTACAGTTTCTTTGCTGAGAATCCATGTGATTATTAAGCTGCTCTACAAAACCATGGTCAGTCTGCAGTATGGAAAGCAGCAAAGGTAACAGTTCTGGGAATGATGGAGATCATCTCATCCTGGTTAAGAGGGTACAGAAGAATTTTAAGTCTGTTCTCCTCAGTTGTTGGAGAAGGAAATGGCAACCCACTCCAGTGTTCTTGCCTGGAGAATCCCAGGGATGGGGGAGCCTGGTGGGCTTCCGTCTATCGGGTCACACAGAGTCGGACACGACTGAAGTGACTTAGCAGCAGCAGCAGCAGCAGCTCCTCAGTTGCAGAGAACAGTTATCTGGTCTACCACATTGTGCAGATAAACACATGAATAAATGATCATCTTCATACCCATCAAGCTAAGTTTTACAAAACTTCGGTAAAGGGTCATGATGGGGGACTTTTCCTAGTGGTCCAGTGGTTAAGAATCTGCCTTGCCATGCAGGGGACTTGGGTTCAATGCCTGGTCAGGGAACTGAGACCCCACATGGCTCAGAGCAACCAAGTCTTTGCACCACAACTAGATAATCCATATTCTGAAAGATCCTACAGGACTCTAACAAAGATTCCCTCATGCTGCAGCTAAGAATATGGGAGTGGGTTGCCAGTTCCTTCTCCAGCGGATCTTCCCAGCCCAGGAATTGAACCCTCATCTCTTGCATTGCAGGCAGATTCTTTACTGTCTGAGCCACAAAGGAAGCATTAAGACACAATGCAGCCAAATTAATTAATTATTTTTAGAAGTGTCATGATGGAAGGATTTAAGTAAAATGGGAATATACTGTATTGTAAATGTTCAGGGGTCTGCCATAGGATCCAAGGGCAGGAATCTAGTGGGGCCACAGGAAGAAGCTATAAAGTGAAAATTTATCAGGTGCTAGCTTCTTTCCACCTCACTCTGCACTTTTAATATTCAGGGTCATTCTTTCCCTGCACACCTACAGTACACATGACAAACAATAATAATGACAACAATGACAATAATAACAGGCGTCCTCAGCTCTCAAGTTTCTATAGACGAGCTTGATAGAGTCTGTAGTCTTAAGCTAAATTCCAACTTCCGTGGGAGGAGCCTATGACTGGCTCAGCCAGGGTCAGGTGAGCCAATTAGCCAATTAGCTGGGCCAATTAGCCACAGCCAGAGGGCTCAGATCACACAGCACCACCACTTTGGCTATTGGGATTTGCCCTTGTGGTTCTCTAGATGGAGAAGGGACGTTTCCAGAGGAACAGAAACTTTTATCAACAGGTCATGCGTCTTCTTCATGCCTGCCTGTTCAGTCGTGTCCGACTGTTTGTGACCCTATGGATTGGAGCCCACAAGGCTCCTCTGTCCATTTGATTTTCCAGGGAACATTACTGGATCCTCCTCCAGGGGATCTTCCAAACCCAGGGATCTAACCTGAGTCCCGTGCATTGGGAGGCGGATTCTTTACCACTAGTGCCATCTGTTTTCAGTGGGTAAGATCCACCAAAAAGTGTCTGCTACAAAGATACAGGAGGGGAAGGGGACAGTGAACAAGCTGATGCATAACATTTTGAGTGTCTCTGTGTATCAGGAATTGTGCCAAGGAAGTATCCTATGCATCTAAACTCTTCTTTCCATAGGAGTTCAAAACGAGCCCAGGGAATTCCAAGAAGAACAGACATCATCCCATATCTCTCAGTTCTCCTTTCTAACACTTTGTCCCTCCAACACCCTCTCCAAAAATAAAAATATTATACTTACTTTCCCACGTACAAAGCAAAATTCCCACACTCATAAATGGAGACAAACATTGGTCTAACGAGGATGTTATTTATGTTAGCAGCAGCCAGTTGAGAATGTTCAACTATATTTACTTTGAGCTGAATCCATCTGCCTCAACTTTCCACTAATTCAATTCAGTCCTATGGAAAATAAGTTGACTCTTTCCTGAACACATTATCCATTCAGATCTGAATTTGTTTCCTACCAATGAAAGTGTTAATCACCCACTCTTGTTTGACTCTTTGCAACCCCATGGACTATAGCCTACCTGGCTCCGCTGTCCATGGGATTCCCCAGGCAAGAATACTGGAGTGGGTGCCTGTCCCTCACAGCACCTTTCATTTGTATGTGTCTGTGTCCAAATTTCTCCAATAAGGACACCATATTTGATGACAACCCATCTATATAACCTCATTTCATTTATTTTTTCACATTTAAAAAATTAATTTTTATTGGAGCATAATTGCTTTACAGTTCAATTCAGTTCATTTGCTCAGTCATGTCCAACTCTTTGCAACCCCACAGACTGCAGCACGCCAGGCCTCCCTGTCCATCATCAACTCCCGGAGTTTACCCAAACTCATGTTCTTTGAGTCGGTGATGCCATACAACCATCTCATCCTCTGTTGTCCCCTTCTCCTCCTGCCCTCAATCCTTCCCACCATCAGAGTCTTTTCAAATGAGTCAGCTCTTCACATCAGGTGGCCAAAGAATTGGAGTTTCAGCTTCAACATCAGTCCCTCCAATGAACATCCAACACTGATCTCCTTTAGAATGGACTGGTTGGATCTCCTTGCATTCCATGGGACTCTCAAGAGTCTTCTCCAACACCACAGTTCAAAAGCATCAATTCTTTGGCGATCAGCTTTCTTCACAGTCCAACTCTCACAACCATACATGACCACTGGAAAAACCATAGCCTTGACTAGGCAGACCTTTGTTGGCAAAGTAATGTCTCTGCTTTTTAACATGTTATCTAGGTTGGTCATAACTTTCCTTCCAAGGAGCAAGCGTCTTTAAATTTCATGGCTTTACAAGGTTGTATTAGTTTCCATGGCACAGCAAAATGAATCAGCTATACATACACACACACCCCTCTGTTTTAGGATCGCCTTCCCACCCAGGGCACCACAGAGCGTTGAGTAGCGTTCCGCGTGCTCTACACTGAGTTCACACTAGTTATCTCCTTTACACACAGTGTGTCAGTCCCAGTCTCTCAATTCGCCCCACTCCCCTCTGCCCTTGGTAGCCATACATTTGTTCTCTACCATCTGTGTCTCTATTCTGCTTTGCAAATAAGTTCATCTGTGTCATTTTTCCAGATTCCACATGTAGGCAATATTTTACAATGTTTTTCTCCTTCTGACTTACTTCACTCTGTATACTGATCTCTAGGTTCAGCCACATATATGACCTCATTTTGTAAGGATCCTATCACTCTGAAGTACTGGAGTTTAAAAACTACGGCATACAAATTTGAGGGGCTTCCCTGGTGGAGCAGTGGTAAAGAATCCGCCTGCCAAGCAAGAGACGCGAGTTCAATCCCTGGGTGGGGAAGATCCCTTGGAGGAGGAAATGGCAACCCACTCCAGTATTCTTGCCTGGGAAATTCTATGGACAGAGAAGCCTGGCAGGCTACAGTCCATGGGGTCGCAAAGAGTCAGACACCACCGAGTGACTAAACAACAACAAATATGAATTTGAAGGGATACCATTCAGTCCATCACCAAGTCTTTGAAGACAGCTCTTCTTCTGTCCCCAAGCCTGTGATCTCGCCACAGAGCCTTTCCTCATGCTAAGACTCTGATTTTTAGGGTATACAATCTTACAGTATAGGTTGAAAGGATACAAGACTTCTCCTGTGGGAGGAGGCATGTATTAAGCTAATGCCTTATCGGAAAAGAGCTGGCTGCTATCTCAGATTTAAAAAAAAAAAAAAAACACTCCAGAGAATGAAACCCCATGGATGCCTGGGTTAGAAGAAAGAGAGTCATAGAAACAAATTGAGAAGGAAAGAGGGTGAGACTTTGGGATGCATTCCACCTCCTGCAAGCTGTGGCTTTAAAAGCACCTCATGTGGCATAGTTTTGACTCCTTCCATGGCAACTTTGAAGACCTAAAGCAATGACTTAGAAGGATAATGGTGTCCTTTCACCTGCTTAGTACATGGCATACAGTGTTGAAGACCTCAGCATCAAGACTTCCCTGGTATGTCCAGTGGTTAAGAATCTACCTTTCAAAGCAGGGGACATGGGTTTGATCCCTGGCTGAGGACCTAAGACCTGACATGCCGCAGAGCAACTAAGCCTGACCAATGCAGCGAAGATCCCACATGCTGCAGCTAAGACCCGGCACAACCAAAGCTTAATTAATTAAATATATTAACCATAAGCGATAGATCTAGAAATGCTATTTTAAAAAGACCTCAGCATCTTCACAGCACTTCTTTTCAACAAAAGCAATCTGCATCTGACCGTGACCTTTGTCCTTCTCCAAGGAGATTGGAGAAGAAGAAATAAAACTCTCACTGTTTGCAGGTGACATGATACCATCCATAGTTCAGTCACCCAGTCATGTCTGACTCTTTGGGACCCCATGGACTGCAGCACGCCAGTCCTCCCTGTCCCTTACCACTTCCTGAAGTTTGCCCAAGTTCATGTCCATTGAATCAGTGATGATATCGAGTCATCTCATCCTCTGATGCCCTCTTCTCCTTCTGTCCTCACTCTTTACCAGCATCAGGGACTTTTCCAATGAGTCGGCTATTTGCATCAGGTGACCAAAATACTACAGCTTCAGCTTCAACATCAGTATAGCACACTATACATAGAAAACCCTAAAGATGCCACCAAGAAATTTAAAATCTTGACATACCCAGGTCAAGATGCACCATGTTTCTTCTCAGTGGATATCAAGACTTTTGTCTATTTCCCTTGGGATTCAGGAAGGTGGTTGAGTTCCCATTTTAAGCCTCCCCCTTTCTGGAAACTTCCACAGGCACAATTTCAGAGAAAGGGGAGAGTAGTTGGAGATGAGCAAATTTAGTACCTGCTGCCAATGTACTCAGTGGTTAAAAAGATTAAATTAATTCTCTCAGAGCAGCAGTTTTCAACCCTGGCTGCACATTGTATTCACCTTGGGAGCTTTAAAAAAAAAAATACTGATGACTGAGTCCCACCCCTAGATTCTGGTTTAATTTGTCTGGGGTGCAACCGAGGTATCAGGATACTGAAAAGCTCTCCAGGTGGTAGAAATTGCAAGCAAGCTGCAAACAGTTGCCTTAGCACCGAGGTTCTCAACATGTGGTCCCCAGACTAGCGGCAGCACCCTGACCTGGGTGCTTATTTGAAATGTACATTCTCTGTACATCACAGACCTAGTAACTCAGAATCTCTGGAGGCGGGGCCAGCCATCTGCAGTTTCACATACCCTTCAGGTGATGCTGGTGGTCCTCAATGTTGGACCAACCTCTGCTTGTTCATAGATACTGGTCCAGTCTTACTCAGCTCAGATTTGGCTTAGTTCTGGCTGGTGGTCCTTGGTGTTGGGCCAAACTCTCCCTGTTCATAGATATTGGTCAGTCCTGTTCAGCATCTTCTTACCGAGTCTGCTCACAACTGAAGTTCTTTGCTTCACTTCTAGCTTCAGTCTCAACTTCATCTCCAGATCTAGTTCTCACCTGAAGTAGGAAGGATGTCAGGCATCCAAATTGGAGAATTAAATGGCAGCCCACTCCAGTGTTCTTGCCTGGAGAATCCCAGGGACTGGGGAGCCTGGTGGGCTGCCGTCTATGGGGTCACACAGAGTCGGACACGACTGAAGTGATGCAGCAGCAGCAGCAGCAGGCATCCAAGCTCAGTGCTCTGAACATAGGGTTCATCTTCCTGGCACATTTACTCTGATCTCTTAGTACCCATCTCTAAGGCATGGACCTGGCTTCACAGACTCAGTTCTTTTTTTTTTCCCCATGAATCTAAATTCACTTAATTTAAAAATATATCCTCTATTTCTAGATTATGTCTTCTCCAATTTTTGGAGAAGGAAATGGCAACCCACTCCAGTACTCTTGCCTGGAAAATTCCATGGACTGAGGAGTCTGGTAGGCTACAATCCACGGAGTCGCAAAGAGATGGACATGACTGAGCGACTTCACTTCACTTCTTCTCCAATTTTGACATTAAACATGTCATCTTTTTTTTTAACAGCAGGTCCTTGCTGGTTATCCATTTTAAATACACCAGTGTGTACATGTCCATCCCAAACTCCCTGACTATCCCTTCCCTGCATCCTTCATCCTGGCAAACAGAAGCTAGTTCTCTGTGACAGACTTGGTTCTGAGAACTAGTTCAGGCAACCAAGCTGTTGTCATTCTTCAGGATCAGAACGTATCTTAATCATCCGCCTCATATCCCCTAATCTCTCTAATACTGGGGACCCTAATAGTATATACTGATGCCATTGTCCCCAAAATCCAGTGCCTTCCTCTGAATTCCCTCTGAAAGAACTGCTTCTGTCTCTCTGTAACTGCCTTCATTCCATAACAGATATAACGAATTATGTAACTGTAGGTTTATTACCTTTTATTTTGACATCTTTCTTTTTTTTTTTGGCCTCTCCACACAGCTTTTGGGATCTTTTTTTCTAAACCAGGGGTCAAACCTGAGGCTCCCTGTAATAACAGCGCTGAGCCCTAACCATTGGATTGCCAAGGAATTCCCTACTGTCTGACTTTTAAAAGTAACACCAACTCACCACAGAAAACTTAGAGAAACCAAAAGGACAAAGAAGAAAACAAAAATCATCTTTCATTCCCCATTTCTGTACCAACCATGGTCAACATTTTGGTATATTTACTTCTTTTTTTTCTTCTTGCATGTTATGTATGAAGGATCTACTTTGCTCCAACAATTATATGAGTTAGGCTACAAAGGGGCATAAATTACAAGGCATAATGATTTTGAAATCCCCCATTGAGTTATTGGTCTCAATGCTTCACTCCTCAGTAGTGAATTATATATATAACCATCCTCAACAGAATGGGTGGAATATATACCTCCCACATATACTCCTTGGCTTTGGAACTGGCCATGTAACCTGCTTTGGCTAATTGCACGTTGGCAAACATGGTATTTAAAAAAAGATGCAAAATCTGCTTATTTTGTTGACTTGCCCTTTTATTCTCCAGTGATCCACCACTTTCCCTTTAGCCAGGGTCCCAAAAGGGCAAATATGGAGCTGACTCCTTCCTATCCCTAAGCAAACCAACAGACACTTGAGCAATAAACAATGCCTTTCTTGTGTGCTAGTGAGTTGAGTTTGGGGTAGTCTTTTATGTCATTTTATTGTGGCTTCAGCTGACTGATACTTATCCTGTGTCACTTATTCTTAGAAACAAATGTTTTCACATAATGACATCATTGAAGTCAGGCTATGTCTTATAAACAATGATATGCCATAATTTGTTTTAGCAAAGTTTTGTGTTTTTTTTTTTATTTTCTTAGTGGTGTGTAACAAGAGAAGACTCTACACATGGACATCACCAGATGGTCAACACTGAAATCAGATTGATTATATTCTTTGCAGCCAAAGAAGGAGAAGCTCTATACAGTTAGCAAAAACAAGAGCAGGAGCTGACTGTGGCTCAGATCATGAACTCCTTATTGCCAAATTCAGACTTAAATTGAAGAAAGTAGGGAAAACCACTAGATCATTCAGATATGACCTAAATCAAATCCCTTATGATTATACAGTGGAAGTGAGAAATAGGTTTAAGGGACTAGATCTGATAGATAGAGTGCTTGATGAACTATGGATGGAGGTTCATGACATTGTATAGGAGACAGGGACCAAGACCATTCCCATGGAAAAGGAATGCAAAAAAGCAAAATGGCTGTCTGAGGAGGCCTTACAAATAGCTGTGAAAAGAAGAGAAGCGAAAAGCAAAAGAGAAAAGGAAAGATATAAGCATCTGAATGCAGAGTTCCAAAGAATAGCAAGGAGAGATAAGAAAGCCTTCCTCAGTGATCAAAGCAAAGAAATAGAGGAAAACAACAGAATAGGAAAGACAAAAGATCTCTTCAAGAAAATTAGAGATACCAAGGGAACATTTCATGCAAAGATGGGCTCGATAAAGGACAGAAATGGTATGGACCTAACAGAAGCAGAAGATATTAAGAAGAGGTGGCAAGAATACACAGAAGAACTGTACAAAAAAGATCTTCACGACCCAGATAATCACGATGGTGTGATCACTCACCTAGAGCCAGAATTCCTGGAATGTGGAGTTAAGTGGGCCTTAGGAAGCATCACTACAGTTAAAGCTAGTGGAGGTGATGGAATTCCAGTTGAGCTATTTCAAATCCTGAAAGATGATGCTGTGAAAGTGCTACACTCAATATGCAAGCAAATTTGGAAAACTCAGCAGTGGCCACAGGACTGGAAGAGGTCAGTCTTCATTCCAATCCCAAAGAAAGGCAATGCCACAGAATGCTCAAACTACTGCACAATTGCACTCATCTCACACGCTAGTAAAGTCATGCTCAAAATTCTCCAAGCCAGGCTTCAGCAATACATGAACCGTGAACTTCCAGATATTCAAGCTGGTTTTAGAAAAGGCAGAGGAACCAGAGATCAAATTGCCAACATCCCTGGATCATGGAAAAAGCAAGAGAGTTCCAGAAAAATCATCTATTTCTGCTTTATTGACTATGCCAAAGCCTTTGACTGTGTGGATCACAATAAACTGTGGAACATTCTGAAAGAGATGGGAATCCCAGACCACCTGCCCTGCCTCTTGAGAAACCTGTATGCAAGTCAGGAAGCAACAGTTAGAACTGGACATGGAACAACAGACTGGTTCCAAATTGGAAAAGGAGTACGTCAAGGTTGTATATTGTTACCCTGCTTATTTAACTTATATGCAGAGGACATCATGAGGAATGCTGGGCTGGAAGAAGCACAAGCTGGAATCAAGATTGCTGGGAGAAATATCAATAACCTCAGATATGCAGATGACACCACCCTTATGGCAGAAAGCGAAGAGGAACTAAAAAGCCTCTTGATGAAAGTGAAAGAGGAGAATGAAAAGGTTGGCTTGAAGCTCAACATTCAGAAAACTAAGATCATGGCATCTGGTCCCATCACTTCATGGGAAATAGATGGGGAAACAGTGGAAACAGTGTCAGACTTTATATTTTTGGGCTCCAAAATCACTGTAGATGCTGATTGCAGCCATGAAATTAAAAGACGCTTACTCCTTGGAAGGAAAGTTATGACCAACCTAGATAGCATATTAAAAAGCAGAGACATTACTTTGCCATCCAAGGTCCGTCTAGTCAAGGCTATGGTTTTTCCAGTGGTCATGTATGGATGTGAGAGTTGGACTGTGAAGAAAGCTGATCGCCAAAGAATTGATGCTTTTGAACTGTGGTGCTGGAGAAGACTCTTGAGAGTCCCTTGGACCGCAAGGAGATCCAACCAGTCCATTCTAAAGGAGCTCAATCCTGGGTGTTCATTGGAAGGACTGATGCTGAAGCTGAAACTCCAATACTTTGGCCACCTCATGTGAAGAGTTGACTCACTGGAAAAGTCTCTGATGCTGGGAGGGATTGGGGGCAGGAGGAGAAGGGGACGACAGAGAATGAGAATGCTGGATGGCATCACCAACTCGATGGACATGAGTTTGAGTGAACTCCGGGAGTTGGTGATGGACAGGGAGGCCTGGCATGCTGTGATTCATGGGGTCACAAAGAGTCAGACACGACTGAGCGACTGAACTGAACTGAACTGATGCTTTCCAAGTTTTCATGATATGGATGTATTGACTTTATAAACATAAAAGCAAAATATGTTTCTATTAAGTATATGAGAATGAAGAAAATGGTGGGACCATAACATGGGAAAAAAAGGTGTGATTTAGACAATGTTCTGCTTGTGTACCCTGCTCATATTCCACAGATCAAAAGTATTTTCCCCATTTTATTGCAAATTCTTCAGAGTATCATTAGTGATGGCTATATAACAGCCTATAAATGAATGAATCATCATTATAAAATTGAGAAATAATTGAGTTATTTCCATTTTTTATCCTATGAGTGGTAACTGTGCTGAATATTTTTGTATGTAAATGTCATCCATCCCCATCAACATTTTTACATGCCTGGTCCTCTGATTATCTAAATGTCTTGCCATTTACTCTTCTCACTTTCTGGAACACTCTGTAACCAGTTGCTAAATATCCTCAGTGCTTTTTGCCTCCCCACCTGCTTCCCATCACTGACGCTACATAATACCATGTCCTGATTTGTGAGCTGGAGGCCCTTCTAGCCCCAGCCCAGCCTCTAGAAGGCCCAGCCCTCTGGCACTTCAACTGGAAACAGCATTGTCACCACACTGCTCATTTCTCTTTAAGCAGGGCCTCATAAAAACTCTTCCAGCAGCTGTGAACGTTCATCACTGGAGCAATAAATGATGATGCTGCTGAGATTCATCAAATGTGCAGAGTAATCGAGTCAGTTGGGTGAAGTCCCAAGATCTGTTGTTTTTGGTATATATATTTTTTAATTTGGCTGCGCCAAGTCTTAGCTGCAGCTTGTGGAATCGTCGATCTTTGTCATGGCACACAGGATCTTTTGTTGCAGTGTGTGAATTCTTAGTTGCGGAATGTGGAATCTAGTTCCCTGACCAGGGACAGAACCCAGGCCCCCTGCGTTGGAAGTACAGAGTCTTAGCCACTGGACCACCAGGGAAGTCCCCCCAGGTTCTTAATGAGTCTTCAGAAGTCAGCCCCAATATCTCCCTCTGTCTCTCTCTCTCTCTGTTTTAAGATCCGCATGAATCAGCAACATTGCTTGGAGGTCAGGTGGGAGATGGAGAAGTTTCACTAATTTCCATTTACTTGATGGGGCCTTAACACACTAATTCGAGGGTTTTGTTTTGTTTATGTAAATCATTTCTAAAGTCTTTATTGAATTTGTTACAATATTGCTTCTGGTTTAGGGTTTGGTTTTTGGGCCACGAGGCATGTGGAATCTTAGCTCCCTGACCAGGTATGGAACCCCACCTTGAAAGTAAAAAGTCTAAATCCCTGGATTGCCAGCAGAGTCCCTAATTCTGGCTTCATGGAAATCTACACACACACACACACACACACACACACACAAACATACACACACACACACACACACACAGAAAGTAAACCTTGTTCTAATAACATTACATCAGAAAATGGTCTTCCTGTGGCTCCTTAGCTCTGTCTTGGCACAGAAAGGAGGGGAGGTGGATTTCCAAGGCCTTGGGCATGTAATTTGGGAGAGGATGGAAGCTTACTAGTGACAGGACTCTGCTCTGACATCCAATCCTCTCAAGCGAGTTTCCAGAGCTTAATCAGAGTCCAATGTCATGGGCATTATTGTTTGGCCTCTCTGGAATCTGTTTGTTGACAGCATCCAAACTTCTACCTTCTTAGAAATGACCTTCTCCTCCTCTTCTTGAGTTCACACGGTTCAGAGATCTACCACCACCATCTCTCTGGCTCCAGCACAGTCAGGTGATCCAACTCAGTCAATAAGATGACAGCATTCCCTTCCCACAATGATTGGTTCAAAAGCAGACACATGACTCCAACCAAGTTAATCAGAGCCTGTGAATATCAGTCCTGAGCTCATAGCTACAATGCAAGAAAGCCAAAAAAAGAAATGGGAACAAATAAAGCTGCTTACTATAGGATCTGAGCACCTAGATTCAGGATACTTAGACTTAAAAATGATGTTAAGTCAATATACTTTTTTTTTTTTTCGCTTAAGGCCATTGGATTTACATTCTTGTTTATTTAAAATCAATATATCTTGAGGAAGAAGAATGGAACTGGGAGAATCAACCTGCCAGACTTCAGGCCCTACTACAAAGCCACAGTCATCAAGACAGTATGGTACTGGCATAAAGACAGAAATATAGATCAATGGAACAAAATAGAAAGCCCAGAGATAAATCCATGCACCTATGGACACCTTATCTTTGACAAAGGAGGCAAGAATATAAAATGGAGAAAAGACAGTCTCTTTAACAAGTGGTGCTGGGAAAACTGGTCAGCCACTTGTAAAAGAATGAAACTGGAACACTTCCTAACACCATACACAAAAATAAACTCAAAATGGATTAAAGATCTAAATGTAAGACCAGAAATTATAAAACTCCTAGAGGAGAACATAGGCAAAACACTCTCTGACATAAATCACAGCAGGATCCTCCAAGACCCACCTCCCAGAATATTGGAAATAAAAGCAAAAATAAACAAATGGGACCTAATTAAAATCAAAAGCTTCTGCACAGAAAAGGAAACTATAAGCAAGGTGAAAAGACAGCCTTCAGAATGGGAGAAAATAATAGCAAATGAAACAACTGACAAAGAATTAATCTCCAAAATATACAAGCAGCTCCTGCAGCTCAATTCCAGAAAAATAAATGACCCAATCAAAAAATGGGCCAAAGAACTAAACAGACATTTCTCCAAAGAAGACATAAAGATGGCTAACAAACACATGAAAAAATGCTCAACATCCCTCATAATCAGAGAAATGCAAATCAAAACCACAATAGATACCATTTCACACCAGTCAGAATGGCTGCTACATGCAATAAATGCTGGAGAGGGTGTGGAGAAAAGGGAACCCTCTTACACTGTTGGTGGGAATGCAAACTAGTACAGCCACTATGGAGAACAGTGTGGAGATTCCTCAAAAAACTGGAAATAGAACTGCCATATCATCCAGCAATTGCACTCCTGGGCATACACACCGAGGAAACCAGAATTGAAAGAGACACATGTACTCCAATGTTCATTGCAGCACTGTTTATAATAGCCAGGACATGGAAGCAACCTAGATGTCCATCTGCAGACGAATGGATAAGAAAGCTTTGATACATATACACAATGGAATATTATTCAGCCATCAAAAAGAATACATTTGAATCAGTTCTAATGAAGTGGATGAAATTGGAGCCTATTATACAGAGTGAAGTAAACCAGAAAGAAGAACACCAATACAGTATACTAACACATAAATATGGAATTTAGAAAGATGGTAACCTTAACCCTGTATATGAGACAGCAAAAGAGACACAGGTGTATAGAACAGTCTTTGGGACTCTGTGGGAGAGGGTGAGGGTGGGATGATTTGGGAGAATGGCATTGAAGCATGTATATTATCAATGTGAAACGAATCACCAGTCCAGGTTCAACCATGATACAGGATGCTCAGGGCTGGTGCACGGGGATGACCCGGAGGGAGGATATGGGGAGAAGGGAGGTGGGAGGGGGGTTCAAGAAGGGGAACACATGTACACCCGGGGTGGATTCATGTCAATGTATGGCAAAACCAACCAATATAATATTGTAAAGTAATTAGCCTCCTATAAAAAAAATAATAAAAATTAAAAAATAAAATAAAATCAACATATCTGATGAGCATAGCCAGCACATATATTTACTTGTTTATTTATTTAATAAACATGTCAACTGATATAAACAGGCCCTATGAGAACTCCACCCACTGGTGTATCACTAACTGAACCCAGTGCAGGAAATCCCAAGACGTCTCTCTATGAACAGGGTTACAAAGAAATCCCAGTGATATACTCAGAGAGGTTTAATGAGAAAAGCATTATGCTGTAGATCAGAAGGCAGATATGTGTCCAAGTTTCTAACAATATGACCTTGGATAAATTACTCAGCATTTGTGAGCCTCAGTTCTCTTGACTATAAAATGGGGTAAACCAAGTTCATAGCAGCACTGATTACAATAGGTAGGACATGGAAGCAACCTAGATGTTCATCAATAGATGAATGGATAAAAGTTATGGTACATATATACGATAGAATATTACTCATGCATAAAAATGAAAAAATTGAGTCAGTCGTAGTGAGGTGGATGAACCTAGAGCCTGTTACACAGAGCGAAGTAAGCCAGAAAGAGAAAAACAGATACCACATATTAACACATATAGATGGAATCTAGAAAATGGTCCTGAGGGGCATTTTTGTTTTGCAGGAATGGAGACGTAGATATAAAGAACAAACTTACAGACACAGTGGGGGAAGGAGAGGGTGGGACAAACTGAGAAGTAGCGTCGACATCCGTACACCATCATCTGTAAAACAGATAGCTAGCAGGAAGCAGCAATATAACACAGGGAGCTCAGCTTGGCGCTCTGTGATGACTTGGAGGGGTGGGATGTGAAACAGGAGGGAGGCTCAAGAGGGAGGGTGTCTATGGACTGACATGACTGGAGTGAACAAGCAACAGTGAAAATAGGCGAGTCACATTGTTGTACGGCAGAAATCAGGACAATATTGTAAAGCAATTATCCTCCAATTAAACACAAATTTTAAAACAAACAAAATAAAATGGGATTTAAAAAATCATTAGGTCATTGTAAGGCCCGAGGAAAGTGTCCTTGAAGCACTATTGCAGTGACTTGCATGCAGGACATGAGTGTGTAGTTCCTCAGTATAACACGAGACAACCAGCTAGCCCTTCTAAGCTTCCATTTTCTCATCTCTAAAATGAGGGCTTTTTCACTCTTTCAGTGGTTTTCAGTGCTGGCTGCAAACTAAAACCACCAGGGGAGTTTTAAAATATACAGATGCCCAGGCTCTATGCCCAGAGATACTGATTTAATTGGTCTGAGTGGGGGCTCTTTGCACTGACAGCTTTTAAATGCTCCCAGGTGAGTCTGATGTGAAAACAGAGTTGAGAACCACTGCAAGAGATGAGGATCACTTTACAAGTTAGCAGTCTAAGCCTCTTATTAAGAAAAGAACAATTTAAGTAATCATTAAAGCTATAAATTTTCCTGCAGAAATATCCCAAGGTGATGCCTTTGAAAGTGGGCAATTAACCCTTCAGCAGAAAATGTTTAAAAATTTAAATTCAAACTCAGCAAAGTCAGTCTGTTTAAGGAGAAAATTAATTAAAAGAGGAAAATTTTTATCACTCTAAGATTGTTCAGCAAACTCTTTTATTGCCTCTGTCATGCTGTTGGAAGGACTCTCATCCCTAAGTTAAAAAAAAACTCAGGCAAAAGAGATATCAATTTTATTTTGTGAAAATACTTGGAACTAATGAGTGTGTGTTTTTCATAGCTCCCTTAGGAAATGCTGTACAGTAAATATAACTGAAAGTAGGAGGTGGAGTGTTTATTCATCATGTATATATTTTTAAAATGCAATTATGAAAAGAACAATGCAACATGGAACATGATATGGCTGCTAAGAATTTAGCATATTTTCTAAAGTGTTTTAGAGACCCCTCTAATGCCTGAGACTCATAAAATTATCACCTTGATATCTTACTCAGTCCTTGCAATTTGCATTGTTGCATAAACGGTACAAATGAACTTGCTTAAAAAGCAGAAACAGACTCCCAGACTAAGAGGACAGGCTCATGGTTGGGGGAGACGGGTAGGGAGTTTGGGATGGACATGTATACACTGCTATATTTTAAAAGGATAACCAACCAACGAGGACCTATGTAAAGCAAAAAACAAAAACCCAGAACAGAATGGAATATATCCTCATCTCAAAACAAAATTCTTGTAGGAAAAATAGGTTATATTCTCTTAAAATATGAAGCAAACCAAAAAAAAAAAAAGACCATGGAGAACTCATACTGGAAGCAATCTTCAAAAATAGTGGAATGAGAACTGAAATATGACATTGGATACAGAGAGGTGATCCCAAGCTGTAAAACGAATTAATTGTGTGGCCTTGGGAAACTATTTAGCCTGTAAAGGACATCTGCTTCCAGACAAGATGAAGTAAAAAGGGACCTGATGTACATTCTCACCCAAAAAGCAACACAATGACAACAAATACACAACAATTTTCAGGACATCATGCTACGATGGATGACAATCCCTGAAAGATGAGACAAATGAGTGAGCCATAGGATTTCCCAAGAATACTGCCTAAGGGATGCTCCAGGCCACAACACAGGAAAACAGGATCCAGCAGACTTCCTGAGTTGAGGAGCTAAGTTCCATGGAGACCAAGGCAGCTAGGACTTGCAGGACAGAGTTTGGAAGAGTAGAGGTCTGCACAGAGACAGAACCCTGAAGATCTGCAAAAGGTCTTCGTTGAGCATCCAGCAGGATGCTGATGGTACGTATGTATGAGGAAACTCACAAGGACAAAGAAAGAATCATTTGATGGGTTAAAAGGAACAGTAGCAAGTGTTCACAAGGGCTGGGAAGAATGCCCGTTCCTACAAACCAGACTGAAAACCTCATAATTCAGGCTATTCAGAAGGATCTTGCCCCGGGGTGGGGAAAAATTGTGTTGTATAGTTTCAGTGACAAATCTTTGTGACCCCATGGACTGTAGTCAGACAGGCTCCTCTGTCCATGGGATTCTCCAGGCAAGAATACCAGAGTGGGTAGCCATTCCCTTCTCCGGGGGATCTTCCAAGGATCAAACCTGGGTGTCCTGCATTGCAGACAGATTTTTAACCATCTGAGCCACCAATTAGCCATGGACTAAGCACTTCTCTGGTCTCACCTAATAACTCTTTAAGAAAGACCCAAAAGAATCTAATTGTTTCCAACAACAACTACATTGCAGATAAAAGCTCAAGAATATTTATAGGCCTACAAAAATATCCAACAGAAAACAACATTTGGGGTCCTATCAAATATTACCGGGCATGCAAAGAACAGAAATAATACAGCCCTTGAGGAAAAAAATTTTTCTTAAATTTTTTCTTTGTTCTAGAAATTTTCAAAAAATTTTCTTTGTTCTAGAAATATTTTAATATAATCATAGTAGAGTTATGAAGTAACATTCAATCCACTGAATATAGTCAAGGTATTAATAAAAATATCAGTTCAGTTCAGTTCACTTCAGTCACTCAGTCGTGTCTGATTCTTTGTGACCCCGTGAATCACAACATGCCGGGCCTCCCTGTCCATCACCAACTCCCGGAGTTCACTCAAACCAACCTCCATTGAGTCAGTGATGCCATCCAGCCTTCTCATTCTCTGTCGTCCCCTTCTCCTCCTGCCCCCAATCCCTCCCAGCATCAGAGTCTTTTCCAGTGAGTCAACTCTTCGCATGAGGTGGGCAAAGTATTGGAGCTTCAGCTTAAACATCAGTCCTTCCAGTGAACACCCAGGACTGATCTCCTTTAGAATGGACTGGTTGGATCTCCTTGCAGTCCAAGGGACTCTCAAGAGTCTTCTTCAACACCACAGTTCAGAAGTATCAATTCTTCAGCAATCAGCTTTCTTCACAGTCCAACTCTCACATCCATACATGACCATGGGAAAAACCATAGCCTTGACTAGACGGACCTTGGTTGGCAAAGTAATATCTCTGCTCTTTAATATGCTATCTCGGTTGGTCATAACTTTCCTTCCAAGGAGTAAGCGTCTTTTAATTTCATGGCTGCAATCAGCATCCACAGTGATTTTGGAGGCCAAAAATATGAAGTCTGACACTGTTTCCATTGTTTCCCCATCTATTTCCCATGAAGTGATGGGACCAGATGCCATGATCTTAGTTTTCTGAATGTTGAGCTTCAAGCCAGCTTTTTCACTCTCCTCTTTCACTTTCAAGAAGCTCTTTAGTTCCTCTTCACTTTCTGCCATAAGGGTGGTGTCATCTGCATATCTGAGGCTATTGATATTTCTCCCGGCAATCTTGATTCCAGCTTGTGCTTCTTCCAGCCCAGTGTTCCTCATGATGTACTCTGCATAGAAGTTAAATAAGCAGGGTGACAATATACAACCTTGACGAACTCCTTTTCCTATTTGGAACCAGTCTGTTGTTCCATGTCCAGTTCTAACTGTTGCTTCCTGACCTGCATACAGGTTTCTCAAGAGGCAGGTCAGGTGGTCTGGGATTCCCATCTCTTTCAGAATTTTCCACAGTTTATTGTGATCCACACAGTCAAAGGCTTTGGCATAGTCAACAAAGCAGAAATACATGTTTTTCTGGAACTCTCTTGTTTTTTCCATGATCCAGCGGATGTTGGCAATTTGATCTCTGGTTCCTCTGCCTTTTCTAAAACCAGCTTGAACACCTGGAAGTTCATGGTTCACATATTGCTGAAGCCTGGTTTGGAGAATTTTGAGCATGACTTTACTAGCATGTGAGATGAGTGCAATTGTGCAGTAGTTTGAGCATTCTTTGACATTCCCTTTCTTTGGGATTGGAATGAAGACTGTCTTTTTCCAGTCCTGTGGCCACTTCTGAGTTTTCCAAATTTGCTGGCATATTGAGTGTAGCACTTTCACAGCATCATCTTTCAGGATTTGAAATAGCTCAACTGGAATTCCATCACCTCCACTAGCTTTAACTGTAGTGATGCTTCCTAAGGCCCACTTAACTCCACATTCCAGGAATTCTGGCTCTAGGTGAGTGATCACACCATCGTGATTATCTGGGTCGTGAAGATCTTTTTTGTACAGTTCTTCTGTGTATTCTTGCCACCTCTTCTTAATATCTTCTGCTTCTGTTAGGTCCATACCATTTCTGTCCTTTATCGAGCCCATCTTTGCATGGAATGTTCCCTTGATATCTGTAATTTTCTTGAAGAGATCTCTTGTCTTTCCTATTCTGTTGTTTTCCTCTATTTCTTTGCATTGATTGCTGAGGAAGGCTTTCTTATCTCTCCTTGCTATTCTTTGGAACTCTGCATTCAGATGCTTATATCTTACCTTTTCTCCCTTGCTTTTCACTTCTCTTCTTTTCACAGCTATTTGTAAAGCCTCCTCAGACAGCCATTTTGCTTTTTTGCATTTCTTTTCCATGGGGATGGTCTTGGTCCCTGTCTCCTGTACAATGTATATCACACATCTTTATTCACTACCTTAATATAATTGGATTTCCCTGGTGGCTCAGAAGGTAAAGAATCAGCCTGCAATGCAGGAGACCCAGGATCTGTCCCCAGTCAGGAAGATCCCCTGGAGAAGGGAATGGCTACTCACTTCAGTGTTCTTGCCTGGAGAATCCCACGGACAGAGGAGTCCGGCAGGCTACAGTCCATGGAATCACAAGCAATTGGACATGACTGAGCAAGTGACAACCCTGTAACAGCCAACAAAATTAACCAAACTGTCAAGCAAATCCATCAACAAGGGAGATAAAATTAAATCATAAAATTAAATCATCTAAAAGAAGTCAGAAAAAG
Organism: Moschus berezovskii; assembly: GCF_049115385.1. NCBI lineage: Eukaryota > Metazoa > Chordata > Mammalia > Artiodactyla > Moschidae > Moschus > Moschus berezovskii. The sequence goes on along the minus strand of NC_142486.1, from coordinate 35,012,800 downwards.
AGAAAAGGAGACTAAAGAACAGATATAACAAACAGGAAACAGTAACAAAAGGAATAAACTTAGTTGTATCCAAAGTCATATTAAACTTAGATGGGCCGAACATCATCAGTTAAAAGGCAGAGATCATCACATTTGTCGACTGAAAAAGATGTACAACTTGAGAGTTGTGAGTTAAGTTTTATTTGGGGCAAAATGAGGACTGCAGCCCAGGAGGCAGTATCTCAGATAGCTCTGAGAGACGGCTCCAAAGCAGCAGTGGGGGAAGGTCAATTTATAAGGTTTTGGTGAAGGGGGAGTTCGATGCCATGAAACACTTATTTTACAAAAGGTTTTTTGTTATTCATGAGGATCTGGTGTCACCATGAAAAGATTTGGTGCTTCTCTAGATATGAGGAGATGGAAGGATTGAGATTATAAAATCAGTTCCTAAAAACATCCAACTATCTAAAGACCATCTAAGGATGGACATGAGTTTGAGCAAGCTCTGGGAGTCGGTGATGGACAGGGAGGCCTGGTTTGCTGCAGTCCATAGGGTCGCAAAGATTCGGACACTACTGAGCGACTGTACTGAACTGATCTAAAGACCTGTCCCACCAGATTCCCTGGAGCACAGAGTGCCTCACTCCACCCTGAACACCCTCAGAGGTGGTTGAAGGTCAAGAGCTGTAACAGCATGGGGTTCAGTCTCCACAGAGGCAGATGGCAAATGCCCTTGTTGTTCAGTCATTGGCAATGCTCTTAATAAGTGCCCATTTGTAGTTGACACATTAAACTTTTTAAAAAAGCAAGATCCAATTATATTCTGCTTACCAAAAATAAATAAAAAGCACTTCAAATATAAAGACAAAGATAGGTTTAAAGTAAATGAATGAAAAAAAGATATACCAGGATATTACAGCAAAGAAAGCTGGAGCTATATTAAAGGTTATATCAATATCAGACAAAGTAGATATTAGAACAAAAGAAATCATTGGGGAAAAATGAAGTCAAATGATTTGTTGTTGTTTAGTCGCTCAGTGGTGTCCGACTCTTTGCAACCCCAAGGACTGTAGCCCTCCAGGCTCTGCTGTTCATGGGACTTCCCAGGCAAGAATACTGGAGTGGGCTGCCATTTCCTTCTCTGAGAGATCTTCCAGACCCAGGGATCAAACTTGAGTCTCCTGGATTGGCAGGCAGATTCCTTACCACTGAGTCACTGCTTTGCCGAAAGTTTTCACTTTCATCTCAGGTACAAAGGATTTGTTAACAAAATATGTCACTTGTTATATACAAATAAATAATACAAATATTTATTGGAGAATTATCTAGCATACCTTCAATATACCAACATTAAAAGAAAAGAAAAATAGAGCAGAGAATACATCACCAAATTGGCTTTTGACCAGCATCCAGACTTAACCAGTGCTGGTAAATTCTGTGTCACAGCACATCTGGAGTCCCAACTGGGAATGGGTACTAGGCAGCATGTCTGCTCTGTAGGTGAGACTTCAAAGATTGCAGTTCGGGTTCCGTTTAAAATCCCAGGAGGGTCTCAAACTGATATCACCATCAATCTGTAACCAGATTGCAGCTCTGGTTTCCTGTTAACGCTGTTTTGTTGTGTGAAACTTGGACTGTAGTTAAGCCTGGGGCTTGGTTGGCCAGGCCTCCTTCAAGGGCTCAGCAATCTCACGATTCCTCCCCCATCTTATCTAAGGGGCTTCAAGCCGTCACTCACAGGGCAGTGTCCAGGCAGGTTAGAAGCAAGGTCAGAGGCCGGCTCTGCTTTTTTGCCTCTGAAGCCTGAACAAGACTATTTTAATTTTATTTCCCTAACCCTCACCTGGGAAGCCCTTCATAATGATACTGGCATCAAAAAATCTAGAATACGTGACATTCCTAAATGTGTATGTCCCTGATAGCATAATTTCAAAATACACTGAGTGAAACATGATAGAACTTCAAGGAGAAATGGACAAAGCCACAGTTACATCTAGAGACTTCAATACACGCTTTTCAATAATTGAGGGAACCAGTCTCCCCCAAATGCTCTGCCTGGAAGTGAAGAGCCCACCACACAAATGAACCAGCTGGCGAAAGAGGTCATGTGCTCTTGCGGTGATCCCGCCAACCTTCTGCTTCTAAGCACCCCATCTTGCTTGAGGCAGTGTTGCCAACGTGCAGGCGAACAGAGCCTATAAAGACCTCTCCTCTCATCTGACTACCAGGACCTGCTTCCAGAACAGAAATGAAAGGGAGAAACTCTAAGCTACCAGAGGGTTTAAAAAAAGAGCAAAAAAAAACAAAAATCTAAGGAGCAACAGAGTTGTGTCCACACACACAGATGTTGATGACCATTAAGTGAAAAAAGTATCTACAAAGACATATCAAATTCCTAATGCTGGCTACCACTGAGAACGGAATCAGAATATTGGTCAATTGCTCAGTTATGTCCAATTCTTTGCAACCCGTGGACCGAAGCATGCCTGGCTTCCCTGTCCTTAACTATCCTGTCCTTAACTCCCAGAGCTTGCTCAAACTCATGTCCATTGACTCAGTGATATCATCCAACCATCTCACCCTCTGTCATCCCCTTCTCCTCCTGCTTTCAATCTTTCCCAGCATCAAGGCCTTTTCCAATGAGTCAGCTCTTCGCATCAGGTGGTCAAAGCATTGGAGCTTCAACATCAGTCCTTCCAATGAATATTCAGAGTATTATTATAGCTCCCAATTATTAAAGCTTTCCTAGCTGCCAGGCAGAGTGCTGAATGCTTAACTCATATCACCTTAGTTCAACTTCACATACCAATCACATCATAAGGTAGATATTTTACCAATGAAAAGAGTAAGGCTAGAAGGTAGAATGACTTCTGAGTATCTCCTGGCAGAGAGCAGCTCAAACCTTAGGGATGCATGATTCTGAAGGCTTGCATTTGTAATCAACACACAGCACCCTCCAATTCCAAGAGTGAACGAAACTCACAGGGTGCCTAGCACCTGATAGGAGGGGTGTATTGAATCCTTCCAACAATCCTATGAGATTGATACTAACTTGTTTAGTCACTAAGTCGTGTCCAACTCTCTGCGGCCCCATGGACTGTAGCCTGCCAGGTTCCTCTGTCCATGGGATTTCCCAGGCAAGAAAACTGGAGTGGGTTGCCACTTCCTTCTCCAGGGGATCTTCCTGACCCAGGGATCAAACCCACATCTCCTGCATTGCAAGCGAATTATTTACCACTGCGTCACCAGGGAAGCCATTCCCCTTTAACAGAGGAGGAAACTAAAGGGTAGAGAGGTTAATCAACTTGCTGACACATCCCAGATCCAAACCCTGACTGCCTGGATTGACAATCAACAGTCTCACCACCTCTAAAGTTAGAGGTATACCTCTTTTTTGTGCAATCACTGGCCTGGAGATATAAAATGTGTGAACGTGTCCCTTCCTTCAAGGAAATCAACGTTGAGAGAAACTCTCATGCTAACAAGATAAGTCAAAATCAGGATACAGCGTGACATGCCCTGTGTATTAGCTGTGTCTACTGTGTAAAAATATGTGCAAGGATGTCTGTAAAGTATTCATATACCTCTGTCTGCGGGCAGTAGTTCCACTTCCGGCAATCTATCCTGAAGAAATCACCAGCAATGTGATCAAAATGTATGTGTAAAAGCAATGCTGTTTATAACAACCAAGATATGGAAACAACTTAAATGTCCATCAACAGATGAATGAATGAAGGAGATGTGATAGATAGATAGACAGACAGACAGACAAACAGATAGATAGATAACGGAATACTACTCAGCCATGATAAAGGATGGAATAATGCCACTTGCAGCAACATGAATGCAACTAGAGATTTCATACCAAGTGAAGTAAGTCAGAAAGACAAACGCCATATGATATCACTCACATTGGAATCTAAAATATGATACAGATGAGCCTGTCTACAAAACAGAAATAGACTCATGGACGTAGAAAACAGGCTTGTGGTTACCAACAGGGGGTGAGAGGGGGAAGAAAGGGTTGGGAGTTTTGGATTAGTGGATGCAAACTATTATATACAGAATGGATAAATGACAAGGTCCTATTGTATAACATAGGGAATTATGTTCAATATTCTGTGATAAACCACAATGAAAGAGAATATTTTAAAAATAATGAATCTTTTTTTAAAAAATGAGAATGTAAAGATGCTTCTTACAGCAAAACATGATAGCTAAAGTTGTCACTCCCAATGAGAATGTTAAATTCATTGTGACAGATCTATATGAAGAGATGGTGTGCAGTCACTAAAAGATTATGTTGTAATAATTTAATGTAATCTAATGCTTTTCTAAAATATCTTTTAAAACTTTTAATCACAAGGAGAAATGCTCATGATATGGTATTAAGCAAACTAAGGGGGAAAAAAGAATTGGCAGGTTTAGCACTTCAGTCATTTAAAACAATAAATAATTAAAACTAATGATAACAACAACAGTAATAATAATGTGAGAAAATAGGGAATTAACAGTGATTGTTTGTAGCTAGTGACTTATGGATGACTTTTGTCCCTGCCTTTTAGTTGCTATGTTTTCAAATTCTTAGAAAGTCATTATACATTCATAATTTTTTAAATATTTATTTCATCATTTATTTATTTATTTGGCTGTGGCAGGTCTTAGATAAGGCACATGGGATCTTCCATCTTAGTTGTGGCATGTGGTGTTTAGTTCCCTGACCAGGGATTGCACCCAGGCCCTCTGTGTTGGGAGCATGGGGTCTTAGCCACTGGACCACCAGAGTAGTCCCTACATTACTTTCATAGTCAGGAAAAGGTGAGACTAAATTATGTGTGGGAGAAAAAAGTAGAAGAAAATGGGGAAAAATATTAGAAATAGTTATGATGGTGGTGGATGGTTGATAATTTTTGTTTCTTTTTCAAAACTTTATGTACAGCAGTTTGTCACATTTGTAATGAAGAGATATATGAATATAAAACCTGTTAATCAGTTCAGTTCAGTCACTCAGTCGTGTCCGACTCTTTGCGACCCCATGAATCACAGCACGCCAGGCCTCCGGGTCCATCACCAACTCCCAGAGTTCACTCAAACCAACCTCTATCGAGTCGGTGATGCCATCCAGCCATCTCATTCTCTGTCGTCCCCTTCTCCTCCCACCCCCAATCCCTCCCAGCATCAGAGTCTTTTCCAGTGAATCAACTCTTCACATGAGGTGGCCAAAGTATTGGAGTTTCAGCTTTAGCATCAGTCCTTCCAATGAACACCCAGGACTTATCTCCTTTAGGATGGACTGGTTGGATCTCCTTGCAGTCCAAGGGACTCTCAAGAGTCTTCTCCAGCACCACAGTTCAAAAGCATCAATTCTTTTACCAGCATTATTTTAGCAGTGAAAAGCTGAAAACAACATAAATATTCAGTTGAAGGTTGGTCAAATGAATTACTTGCACAGATGTTACCTGTGTAAGAGGTTATTATGCAACTGCTGGAACTAATGTTTGCAGTGGGCTTTTAATGGTGGGCAGAAATGTTTATGGCATGTGTATAAGCCAAAATTTTGCATCAAAGACACCTCCCAATTTTGTTACTAACAGTAATACTACTAATAAGGAAAACACACTTAAATATCACCAGTTGCTACCTATTGATTATAAATGATTTTCATTGTACTTGCTGTGTATTTCTCTCTGACCATCTTACATATAATGAACACAGGTAGCTCATGTGTTTTTCAACTTTTTTTAATGAATGAAGAAAAAGCTGGATTCATTTGAGATTTTCTAATCACTGTTGAGTGTTTTCAGTCGCTGTTACCTCGGTTGGCACTAGTGTCTTCTCTCCCAGGGACAGTGGTTTTGACACTCTGATTTTAGTTTGGGACCCGAATGACTGTAGTCCCTGGATAAGAAACTGCAGGCCTCGGCTAATAGGGAGAGGAAAAGCTTTAAGTCCCTGGTGACTCAGATGGTAAAGAATCTGCCTGCAGTGCAGGAGACTGGGGTCCAATGCCTGGGTCAGGAAGATCCCCTGGAGAAGAGAACGGCTCCCACTCCAGTATTCCTGCCTGGAGAATTCCATGGACTCTACAGTCCATGGGGTCACAAAGAGTCGGACATGACTCAGTGACTAACACTTCCTCTTTTCACTTTTAGGAGGTCTCTACCAAAATCACCCACTCAGGGAATTCCTCCTGCCTGAGTTGAAAGCAAAGTTCTGTGTAGCCCGCCAACTCTTCCCTTAACTTCTCAGAGGCTTGCATGCGAAGTGGCTTCAATCATGTCCGACTCTTTGCAACCCAACGGACTAGCCTACCAGGTTCCTCTGTCCATGGGATTGTCCAGGCAAGAATACTGGAGTGGGTTGCCCTGATCTCTTCCAGGGATCTTCCCGACACAGGGGTCAAACCCGTGTCTCTTATGTCTCCTGCATTGGCAGGTGGGTTCTTTACCACTAGTGCTATCTGGGAAGCCCTCTCAGAGGCTTAGAAGCCGATATGTTGAAGGCCCTTCTGAGCTCAGGCTTTTAAGAGGCGGTGTGTAACTTCTCCTCACCGTCTTGTCCCTTCCATCAGCTAGATGGAGACAATCGTTAGGTCCTAAAGAACAGAGGAGCTACAAGGACAAGGTGGAAACAGCTTCAGCCTCCACTTATAGAATAGCTGCCTTTCAACTTGAATACCCACCAAGGACTGTTTCAGAGCAGACCAGGCCCGGAATTCTGGTGTGTGGTTCCATCACATGTCTGGGGCTATTTGTTATTTCAGTCTAGCCTACCCTCACTCATCCGAGTAATGATATGTGAACAATACATAGGGCTCAACTCATGAAAGATTAAAAAGTCAAGCTTAGGACTTCCCTGGTGGTCCAGTGGTGAAGAATCGGCCTGCCAATGCAGACAACATGGGTTCAACCTCTGATCTGGGAAGGTCCCATACACCTTGGGGCAGCTGAGCTCTGTGTGCCGTAACTATTGAGCCTGTGTTCTAGAGCCTGGGAACTACAACGACTAAGCTCCCATGCTGCAGTTACTGAAGACTTCAAGCCCTAGAGCCCGTGCTCTGCAACAGGAGAAGCCTGTGCACCACAGCTAGAGGGGAGCCCTCACACAGCAACAAGACCCAGGGCAGCCAAAAATAAACAAACAATTTCTTAAATTATGTGTCCCTATGGGAGAAGGCAATGGCAAGCCACTCCAGTACTCTTGCCTAGAAAATCCCGTGGATGGAGGAGCCTGGTAGGCTGCAGTCCGTGGGGTCGCTAAGGGTCGGACATGACTGAGCGACTTCACTTTCACTTTTCACTTTCACACATTGGAGAAGGAAATGGCAACCCACTCCAGTGTTCTTGCCTGGAGAGACCTGGGATGGGGGAGCCTGGTGGGCTTTTGTCTATGGGGTCACAAAGAGTCGGACACGACTGAAATGACTTAGCAGCAGTAGCAGCAGCATGGCTAACTCCAGTCCAGCATTCCTCATGATGTACTCTGCATGTAAGTTAAATAAGCAGGGTGACAGTATACAGCCTTGACATACTCCTTTTCCTATTTGGAACCAGTCTGTTGTTCCATGTACAGTTCTGATTGTTGCTTCCTGACCTGTATACAGGTTTCTCTAGAGGCAGGTCAGTTGGTCTGGTATTCCCATCTCTTTCAGAATTTTCTACAGTTTATTGTGATCCACACAGTCAAAGGCTTTGGCATAGTCTGCAAAGTACATCATGAAGAAGCACAAGCTGGAATCAAGATTGCTGGGAGAAATATCAATAACCTCAGATATGCAGATGACACCACCCTTATGGCAGAAAGTGAAGAGGAACTCAAAAG